>NC_044352.1:10042896-10739965 GCF_007364275.1 Archocentrus centrarchus | reverse complement strand
GGAGGAGGACTGAAAAAAGTTGTGGAATTTAGTGTAGAAAGCAGGCAGTGAGTGTACACGTGCTAATTTCCCAAACACAGAGATACAGATATAACATTTTCTTGGCCCGGGCTGAAGTTGCTATCCATGGCAAACGTATAATTACCTATTGAAAGATTGGTGAGGAAGACAGTAATGTGAGTGGGAGATAGATAGATTTATAGACACAAGGAAGAGAAGAGGCAACAGAAAGTGAGAGAGAAAGTTTGAGTACAAGATACAGGGGTGGAGGGGTGGGGGTTAAGCGAGCCTCTCAGGGCTAATGACATTAAGGAGGTTTGATGAATCGACACCCGCTGAGTGTTATTGACGTCCCCTGAGCCTGCCCAGGCAGAGCCAGCCTCCTAGGCCTGGTATTGGCTAGCCCTGCTCCTCAATTAGACTGCCTGATTAGATTCCCTCGGTTGTGCCCTCTCATGGGGTGAGCAGGGTGGCATGATGGATGTGATGGGCTGGATTATCAGAGGGGGGTGTCACCCGTGCACCGCCTTGGGGGCACCAGACGATGGGTTTGACCAGTTGTCACAGGGGCATGTAGGCGGAGGGCACGGGGCGCGGTGCAAGTCTCTTATTGAGGCTGTCAATCATTGCCGCTTACAAGACAGAGGCTGTGTCTCTGCACACAGATGCACAGGAGTAATTACTATTCCATCTCCCTTGGCATCTAGATGTATGAGGCTGTTCACAACCACTGACCTCATGAGGCAACCCTTCGCCATCTTTGAAATTGTTTGAAAATGCTTAATTTACATAGCCTGTCCTTCAATCACTAATCCTTCAAAGAGGGACTCTAAATGTACCTGTTCTTAGATGCTGCAGCCTGTACTATTAAATTAGTGTGCAATTCTTTTACCAAAATGAGTAAGTATTGCTGTCATCTGTGTTTCTGCATTAGGCCCTCGTGTTAAAGTCTTTGGCTAGGATATGTCCTTAACCCTATTTTCTCTATTTCCTGGTAGTGACAGTTTCATACATCCATTCATCAACATCTTGGCTCTTATGGTGCAAAAAATGGGGCAAGTCAGGTAAGTGTCCCAATTCAGCAGTTTTGAAAGGCAGTAACTAATGATATCTCAAGAACGGGGCTGCTGCTGTTTCCCTGAGAACTTTCCTTCCTGTTCCATTGTGTGTTTGTGTGGCTGGATAGCTAGCTAATGGCCTGTCTCTGATGAATTAGAGGGTCTGACACCCAGCAAACACACTCTCCCAAGGTCAGATTACCATATCTGGGGGGTTTAACAATTTAACACAGCCCCAAGTCAGACAAGTTGGCTCCAAAGGAAGAAATTGCTTTTAAAGTGGAGAAAACATCCTGTGATATCTGCTACTGATGTCCATGGCTGTGATGTCAAGTGTCCATTTATTCATCTCTCTCAGTTAAGGCACTCTTGCAGTTGTGCACTCGACAATGTTATCAATTTTCTTTATTGAAAACTGCTATTCAACTCTCCAGTCTGTGTTAGAGTCCTCTAATACCCCACAAAGTGCTCAGTGAATGCGCTCTGCTGAAACATTTCCATATTTCTTCACAATTGCACCAAGTTGTTTTCAAATACAGGGAACATAATGCTTCATTATGTAGTCTAACATATTGTATAATGCATCATATTGATTTATAACTGATTGCGGTCAACGTGTCAGCCTAGTTGTCAGGTGGACACTTTTACACAGATGTACACTCCAGTCTGTATGCATTTGAACAATTTCATTTTTTTTTCTTTTTGTGCTTCAACACCTTCTGTTGTAAAGAGAATACTTGATACTATATATATTTAAATGACAAGATTGAGATTTTCTTTTGGTATAGTTACCTCTATATAGAATGAACTGAGTTGCACATGTAGCACTTTCAAAGCATTGTGACCAAATTGGGTTCAGAAGTAATTGGATACATGACTAAATGCTTTTTGGTGTGCTGTATAATGTTTATGCACAAAAAAGAGGTCAGAATAAACTGAAATTGGAGTAGTTGAGCAATTCCATTGACACTGTTGGAGGTCAGTCAATATAAAGAGTAAAGAGTTGCACATTCTAGTGAGAATATTAAAGCTGAATAAAGCAATAATCTATATGAAGTGATGTCAAGCGCAGTTGGTGTGCCAAAATCCACACTTGAGTACGCTCTAAAGGCAGTTGCACAGAAGCTGGGAGACTGTGGAAGTCTTAAATAGAATAATTTGAATTACGTGCCTGTAGACTAAGTGAAGACTGATGCGCATTGCCATGCTTCCTTTCTGACAATCAAGATAACAGCGTAATCTCAGAGGATTTATTAAACCTTGGCTAAGATTCAAAAACAAGAAGGTCAGGTTGTGGTTCAAACCAGTTCTGGAACACATTTCTAAGGACTGATGAAAGAAAAAGCAACCTTGAGCCTCCAGAAAGTGTGCAGAAAAAAAGTACAAGCTCATGACCCAAAGCATACTACCTCATCTGTTAAACATGGTGGAGGTTCTGTTATGGCTTGGGCATGGCTGCCAATGAAATCGGCGCACTGGCATTTATTGATGGTTTCACTGCTGGCAGAGGATAAATGCAGATGTTTATATTCTGTGTGTTCAGATTCAGTCAAATGCATCAGAGTCATTGGTTGGCATTTTATCATTCAGTAGGTCAATGATCCAAAACATACAGCCAGAGCAACCAGAGAGCTTTTAAGGGTGAAAAGTTGATTTATCTTTGACTGGCAAAACTAGCTGAGCTGTGTTTCACTTGCTGAAGCTGAAAATCAAGCTGAAAGTGGCTGCAGTGAAGACCTAAGAGTGCATCACCAAGGAAGAGAGAAAGCACAAACTATTAAGACCTGGGATTTTGTTTGACTTCACGTGTTTCTGTCCAAACTATTTTTGTAACCCTAAATGTACTAAAAGGCCTACATATCCCATACATTCCTTTCTATATTTTCTATATTGACCCAACTTACTCAAATTAAATCTGAGACATAGTCTTCATATTATTTTCCAACTGAATGTGCTGAAGCAGAAAGCCTAAAGAACAAAAAGTGTTTAAGTGTGCAGTGTGTACTGTCAGCAACATAATCAAAGAGACAGAGGACCCTTTGTGTGCAAGAAAATTATATAAATATGTAAACTATAAATGAGAAGACATAATCTCTTATATCTAAACCAGAAGTGTAGACAGGCACGCATGTATGCTCATAGAAGCAAAATGTTACACGTAAATGCATACACACACCCACCCACACACTTGGCATATGTGTCTGCAGGGAGCTGGCTAAAATGTTAAGCTATGTGCATGGCTGCCTCACGTCGACGCCTCTCTCCTTATTTCACAGCAGCACCTGGTGGTGACAAAGAGCACAGAGGAGAAAGACTCCCCAGGAGAGGGGTGGAGAGGAGAGGCTGTCCATTCCTGAGACAACAGACTATCCCTATCCTATCATGTCCTACCTGCCTGTCAATCCAACTCAGGGCTGCGCAATTTCACTTTGAATTGACGACGTTCGAGCCCATGCCAAAGTTTGAGGGATTTTAGACGTACTACCTAAGCCAAGGAGCATAATGAATGAAAAGCCCCTTCCCAAATTGATTTCAAACTAAATCAAACCCCAGTATTCAATTATCTACCAGAGCTGCCACTGAGGAACTTTAAAAGTTGTATAGGCAGAGAAAAGGGGAGAAAGTGAGGAGAGGGAAGGAGGACTGTCGGAGCAGAATGCAAATGACTCCATCCCTGCATAGTGTCAGAACAGGTGGCCCAGTGGTAGCGCTGGGGCTGATGAATGAGCTGTTGAAGTGGAGCCCATTGCTACCTCTAGCTAGTGGCAGCTCCAATTCTGCCTAGTTAAGCATTTGGCCTCCTCTGCCAGGAAGGCTTAATTGAAGAAATCATCACAGGGACAGGGACAGATTTGGTGTTACTGGGACCAAATTGTCTGTCTGCCTAACCAGACTGTAACATCGTAATAGTTTGATAATATCCACCCACTAATCACAGGGAAAGTATTCCATTACAGGATTCAGACCAGAACAAATTCCCTTTGAATTATGTTGCACCCTTGTGATTTGCTTTGGTCCAAGCCTTGTAGGAATTTCCCCCATTTTGGCAGTTTTACCTATTAAACTCTAAAGCTAACAATGCATTTGCTGCAGTCAGAAGCTGCTACTTTATGGGCTGTTGGTGTGTTGCTGGCTCCCACTTTTTCTTAAAAAATCCAATAAACACAGTTAACAGAGACATACTGCTGCTTTGACTATTGTAATACATCATGTTGAACAGTACGTGTTTTGCCAGTTTTCCTAACATGCTTTTATCACTCAGTTAATTACTGCTTTAGTATGGTTTAATACATTCTTACAAGTGCTCCAGGAAGACAAAAATTTTGTGACATCTGCTTTTGTTTTTTCTTGATTTGTTATATTTGTTTTAGTTGAACACTGCCTGGTAGGCATTATTCACACCAGACAAGCAGACCGTGAGACAGAGAGCAGAGGGAGCACACCCAATTGGTTTATCTTAGCAGAGACCAGTGACTTTTTTTTTCATTGTATCAGGGAGTGAGGGTAATTATTGGTAAATTACAAAAACCTGTCCTGTCAGCGATATCAAGCAGAAACCAATCGAGTCATTGACACTGCAATAGTGATCCAAAAAAAAAAGCCTTTGGCCCCCTGCCGCACCTGCGCTCAGTGTATCAAATGTTTGGCCTCACTAATGAATGACTGGATGCAATTATAACATACTTTTTTCTGAAATCAGGCCTGCCATAGTCTTAATTACATAATTACTGAAGATGTCAGCTCTTTGCGGGAGGGTGGAGTATCAGTACAGAGAGTGGAGCTCACAGGGAGGCAAGTTGCTTTGCTTTCAGAGATGAACTATAGACGCTTCTTTGATTCATGATGCCGGCTTTGTGGAAAATATCGCCTTTGCCAAGTTAATTTTGAAAAGGCCAGCATATTTGGGCAGAGACAATCAGCCTGACCTTTCTGAGAACAACCCCAGTTTTCACTCTTTCACCTCTTTTGTGTTCAATTCACTTTTCTTTCTTTCTTTCTTTCTTTCTTTCTTTCTTTCTTTCTTTCTTTCTTTCTTTCTTTCTTTCTTTCTTTCTTTCTTTCTTTCTTTCTTTCTTTCTCTCCTGTTTCTGTTTGGTGGGGTTGACGTGTGCAAATCCGTGACAGTAGCATCTGCTAATAGACACAACTGTTGTTTATCAACACATTCCACTGTTGGAGCGGCCTTCCAGTTTCTATTGGAATATTTGTACAAATTTATTGGAGGCTGCCTCTATTAGACGCGGCCCTTTGCTGGAAAACAAGTATGCCTCTAGTTTAGACAGACAATTGTATTCTCCTGCGTGTGTACTTCACTAATCAAGGCAACGCAAATGACTTTGCCGTTGTTCTGTGTGCTGTTATATCATGCAGATGATTGGAATATCAATTCATTCCACATTTGCAGCCTTGTGGCTAATTTGCAATGGCTGTATATCAAATGTGTCATGAGGATGGGGCACCATATTTCCCTTACAGAGAATATAGAACAGAATTTGTCATTTGCCATTCAATGTGTGGCTCTCCCTGGTGTCATTTGCAATGAAAACTGAGGCAGCGTGTGTGTGTGTGTGTGTGTGTGTGTGTGTGTGTGTGTGTGTGTGTGTGTGTGTGTGTGTGTGTGTGTGTGTGTGTGTGTGTGTGTTTAAGAGTGAGTCACAAAAAAAAAGACTGTAAGTGTTAATGTATTTATATCAAGTTTTTTTTTTATTTGACTCTGCGTAGGGGCTGCACAGAGACTCGGTGTAATGGGGCCAAAGTACCCAAAACAAGATGCAGATGAGGAGCCATGCTGAATAATCATGTACCATCACCACTATTATACAGAGAAGGAGGGTTCTCCATCACAGACACAACTCCACCTTCATCCCCCACCTCCATTCAGCTATCCCTAGGGATCCAGCTTTTCCCATTTCCAATCCAATACAGATACCTGTTGGTATCTTCCAATACTGAGGACCAGTGCTAAATTATTTCATTGAATTCCTCACTGTGAGAAAGAGACTGGGAATTATGTTTTTGTGTGTGGGTTGGGCTCAACTTACAGCTTGCCAAACTTTGTAAAATAAAATGTCAAAAATAAATAGAGCCAAGAAAATATATTTACTAAATTTTTTGGTATTTAGTAGCAACGTATTAAATGAAAACTGGTCCAGGATATTTACAGTAAAAATAAAAGGTTGTGTATTTCTTAAAATAAATAATTAGGTTAAGATTGCATATATTAGATCATAAGTCATATATAAAAAGAGCTTTCAGAAGTAAAAATGTGTAGCGATTCACCACTCTGTGAAAAACTTCATGATCAATCTGTTTAAAAATTTAAGTGTCTCAATTTGAAATTCCAAAGAATTTTTAGATCCCACCGTGCAAAGAAAATATACAAATAGAAACAATAATCTACAAATTCCAAATAATTATTTAAATCAAGCTTATTTAAGATGCTCTGAAAGAAAGGGAAAACTGCCCCATGGTCTGACTGTTCAAAATTGTAATAATATTAAAGCTACATGCTAATGATATTTTGAGTTTTCAAGCAACATACAATATGCCACTATCCAGGTGGTGTCTTTTTCATTGAACGCCTTGCTTTTTAGTACGACAGTGCTGAGTCACACTTTGCACATATTTCAACAAGTTCAGAAGTAGCCTGGGTGCTTTACTTCCTCCAGACCAGACCTGACACCAGCAGAAATCATTTGGTACATTATGAACAATAAATATATACCAAAAGAAGTCCCAAATGTTTGTGCAGTTCACATCCTATATCAAGATAGAATGTCCAAAAAAAAAGCAACACTTCATTTTCCAAACTGGGATAATTAATCTTCTCAGTTCCCAAAGGCTTTTAGAGTGTTTTTAAAAGAAGCAATGCATTACAATGGTAAACATGCCACTGTCCCTGCATATATTTTTAAATGACATTTCTCAGTTTCAACATTTTTGCTGTTTTCAATTAAATGTAATGTTTAAATGATTTCTAAAGCCTTGCTTTTTTTTAAAAATTATTATTTGCATTTACCACAGTGTCCCAACTTTATTTGGAAACAGGGCTGCATGTGCGTACTGCCAACAAAACAAACTCTGGCAAGACTTTTCTAAGAACTGAAAATAATTTACCTCCTCCCTGTTCTCTTTTATACTTCCACCACTGCCTCCTGCCTCAGTAGTCTGCTGTTTTCACAGGAAATTAGCCAAATGTCCCCTGAGGTAGATCTCGTGCGTAGCAAGATATCTGCCTGTCAAGGTGTTCTACGGCTTGTGCATTCATTTGCTGCTTCGAGTCTCTCGCACTCTATTCCCCCTTCTTATACCTGATGCCTCCATCTACTCCATCATCTAAGACTAATTCTACCTGCCTCCTCAAAACTGTGGACATCTAAGATTGGTACACTTTGATCAAGACCTGACCAACAACTTTTTTATTAATAGTTTATTGTTCTTGTCCTCTGTGAAGGTTTAAGCAATTACTATGGTAGTGCACTACCTTGAATTCCCACCTGTATTCTGAGTGCTCTAACCCTGAGTATGCAGGACTTGACATCACTCTTCTGAAGAATAATTGTTCTGCTATAAGAAGGTCTAGCCCATTCCCTGGCCATACAGTGGGTATAAGAGCTTAAATACTCCTTGACCTGAAGCACTGTATTTATCCCATTTTGTTTTATGACCCCATAAAACAGTCCCTTGATGAATTTGATAGGTTATGAAAACATTTCTATCCAGTAATGGTAAGAGTTTCAGAGGGACAGACCTGTACAGTAACACATTCTGCCGGAGGCTAACCTGTAAACCAGTCACTGGACTTTATTCTGTTCTTGTTTTGCAAATCTTCTTATGTTCAAAGTTCCCAGTGACTGAAAAGGTAAGCAGTGATTAAGTGACTGATCAGGAGATTGGACCTTTTACACAAAAGATTCAGAAAAGTAAAGTAAATGTGGTTTGGGTTTTTTTTTTTTTTTTTTTTTTTTTTTTTAATTTTGTTCCAACAACATTTTTTTGTCCTTCTTGGACCATCTTGCGTTCACATTTTTGTGGCCATCATCACTTCAGCCTTTTAACTACAGCTGGGTTCAAGTCATTGAAATAGGTCAGATTGTGTCCCATTTTTGCCCCTCTTCTTGAGAACAGAAGGTGGATGTCATTCACAGTGGGAGAGCCCAGGGAGAAGCAGCACCTCTCGGGATCTGTCCCCAGTAAAGAATCGCTGAAACAGGGAATTCAGTGGCCCAAGACTTCTGCAACACAAAGGACTGTCCTCTTGCTCTGGCACAGAGGAGACGCAGTCAGCAAAGTACTTCTTATAGCCAAGACCAGAGCAATGGATTCATTGTATGTCTTTTGTACCCTTAGAGGCTCAGTGCTTTTGCTTTTTCTTTTTTAAAATTTTTATTATTATTTTTGCTTAACTCATCCAGACACCTTGGTGTGCCAATGAAGGATGGAATTTTTTTTTTTAAATGCCATTTGTAGATGTCTGACACTGCACCTTATAATTGCCAATTAAATGCTAACTGGCTCAAAAGGAAAAAAAAAATCTGTCCTATCGTTTTGGTGCAGTGGACAAAAGACTGAAATGACATGTTTGTGGCATCAAGCCTTTAAATATGTAATGGCATTCAGTTTATAGTAATGCCTGTGTATTTGTTGTCTAACATGATTAAGGAAAGCATCTTTCAACTGAAGATAATGTGGTGTTCTTAATAGGGTAGATATTTACACAGTTATGTTAATTAGTGGTGAACAGGTAGATCACATTGCTATCATCACTAAACTAAGTAGGCATGTTGACAACCCAGCTGTTTTCTTCAGTGCATTAACCCTGCATTGTTAAAAAAAAAAAAAAAAAACGAGCGAGAGAGAGAAAGAGACACTGCAGAGTCACGTTCACACTTGCTAATACATGTACAACTCAAACACACAGTGCAACGCACAATACTTATGCAACAGGACATATTTGAGGCTTGACTGCCAGAGCAAAGGGGGGAAAGTGACAGGAGCTTAGGGGGCTCCTGTGAGCTTATACCTCCTTATTTTGTTGATTGCCCCATGAAATATTAACAGTGCCTGCCTCCTCTCTGAATAAGGCAGTAGAGTAGTAAGGGGTGAAGCCTCACACAGTGTTTAATGTCTGCCCCTTAGGGCCACTGGTTGGTCTTAAAAAAATAGGCCATATTCTCGCTATACCTCTTATTTCCTTTTTTTTGTCTACATCTCTACTTTATTTCCATCTTTCTGTCTGTCTTTTTCATGCATTTTTTTTGTGTGTATTAGTGTTTAAAATTACATTATTTTTAACAGATTGTCTTTTCTGTTCTCATCTGCCAAAAAGAGTGAGACAATGAGTGAGACAGAATATAGGAGGGCATGAAATAAGCAAGAAAGAATATAGCGCTGGGATTCGTTGGGTGTTATGCTATCAGATAGCCAGTTTGGCTTCTTCGCCTCAGCCGTTGTTGTCCTCTCACTGTGTTTTTTTGTTTTGGTTTTTGTTTTTTTCCCCCCCTGTGCTAAAGAGAAATGGTTGTTGAATGGCAATCTGTTTTATGAGGCATGCAGGCACTTTCTCATCTGTTTGTTCTTTTTCATCACAGTCTTTCCCTGTCGTACCAGACCGACCATTTAAAGGTGACTATAACAAAAGAACAGCATAGACCATGAATAAATTAATCAGATGCTTAGATGTTTCCTTTTAACTAGATTTGGTAGCGTTTTGGCTGCTGCAAATGCTTCAGAGGCACCGTATTGGTCAAGAGGACACATAAATACTCTATTAGCAAAGTCCTTCCTGTTCCTTTTATGGAAAGCCTGACAGTGACAGTAATAAACCCTTTTTGCTTCCCTGTTTCTATTCAACCCACGTGAATTTGCACGCCAACTACTTCCTAATCCACAGCCATCTGGCTGTAGATGATTGAGTGCCTTTCCAGAGCATCTTGCAGTACGTACACTTGGCATCAGAAAGTTAAAAAAAAAATCTAATTTAATTAAACTGAAAGAATATCATTAGGGTTCTTAATGATGATTAATGTCTAAATAATAAAAAACATTTATGAAGTATTAGGTTATTATAGTTCTCGCTGGATCTGAAATTATTCTTTCAGGTGCAGAACTTTGTTATAACAAATAGCAACCCTCATTACTCATATCATTGGCTCCTGGGTTAGAGATTCAGATAGATCGGGAATCCATTTTATCTCTCCACTGGATACTTTCTTCTCTGTAAACTATAGAACATTCGGCCATCCACTCAGCTCTGAAACCCGCTGACAACCAGCTCTTTGTAGTTTTCTTCCTGTTGACTTATTTTCGTACTTTCCATTCTCTGTGTTAAAACAAATGGCAACTGCAGGAAACAAAAAAGAAAAAAGAGCTGAAAAGTTGACATTTAGCTTAAATGGAGGTGGAATGGGGCACAGGGATGCGGTTGTAACAATGTAGGGGAGACTAGAACTTCTTTTCTCTTCCCATCCTGCTAAAACAAGATTTATGACCTCACAAATACCACCATATTTTAGCAGCTGATGTACACTGTGGGTGGTTTATCTGGGATTGAGGGCTCTGCTGTTGAGCCTATCACTGTGGGGTGTCTATGAGTTACACTGGCAACATGCAACAAAAAGGACACTGTATTATTGGTGTGTGATGTCTACCATATCTTTTAACTCCAACATTTGACACATTTTCCCCACAAAGCACTAAGCATTTGTTATGTGTGCATTTGTTCTGTTTTTTTGTTTTTTTTCCTACCAAATCAAAACTTAGAGTCAAAGAGAAAAATTCAAGGCTCGAGGAGAAAAAGAACAAAATAAAAGTCTATAAGCCAACTTCTTTTATTCTCCAACTAAAATTTCTCCTATCCATTTTTCTGGAGGAGCATGGGGAGACATGGAGCACTGAATGAAAGAGCTTATATTCATCTGTGCTCCCTGTTTTGTGTGTCATTGCCATACCCTTTTGCTCTTCCCTCACCACTTTCCTCTGGCAGTGTAATTGACAGGCTTCAGCAGTTAAGACCTCCAACAGCTCTTTCTTCATTTGGAGACACTTTGTCGGTTTTAATCAGGGCATTAATTGGCAGTCTGGCAGTGGGTGAGTGGCACCAGGGGCTGGGGCAAAGAGGGGACACTGACTTTCCTGAGATAGTCATTTGTGAACCCCCCCCCCCAATCCTTCTCTCAGTACTGCTCTCTTTTTACTCCAACGCTTTTTCTCCCACCTGATCCTGACTCTTATTCACTCCTATTTCCACAAATATTTAGTCATAAATCAATATGTTTATTCTTCTACTCTGTGTTTTTATTTTATACCTTTGCACTATCTGTTATCCAACAGAAACACACTGTTACACATAGATAACAAGGTGTGCTGATGGCATTACTGATATAACACACATATAACACACATAATCCAAAATATAACACATTCCAGTCACTTTATCATCATCTGTAAGTGTGTGTGTGTGTGAACTGTAACTGAGGGACCTGTGGGCTCTCAGTATTGTTTTTAAACTGGGTTGCTATGTGTAGCTGATTTCTGAGTCCTATATGGCAGCTAGTAGGACAGGCCAGTATGTGCTTTGCTCCTGCCAGTGGTGCTGAATCTAGGACACCAGGACTCTTGTCTGTGATTCTCCCTCCCGCTGAGGTGTTAGTAATGCCAGGGGACAAACTAGAGCGGATTGAAAAAGCGTGAAAAATAGGTGGTGGGAGGTAGAGGGAGAGAAGTATAGATAGGCTGAATAAAGAGAATATGTCCCAGAATTCTTTGTCAGAATCTTTTGTTGGCACCTGAAGTCCTGCTTCTGAACCAGGCACAGCAAAGGCATGAATTGTCTGTCATTTTGATGACATGACAGTTATTGTCAGTGTTGCCCGCGCTAAAGCGTGCCTCTGTGCTAGTTTGGTTGTATCTTGCTGTTTATAGACTTTGTGTATTTGTGCATCTGTGTCGAAGCACAATCACAGGCTGAAAAAACACCTTATAATCAACAAGCATCCTGTGTATTTGCCAGGCCAATTAAGAGTCATTCATTTGTTAATGAAGGCCCTGTCGAGGACTAAACTGCTCCTAGGGGCATGCAGACATGCAGTCAGCACACACGCAGCCCTCAGCAAAGCTCAGCGCCACCAACATAGTCATCAGCCTGTGCCCGTTGCTGTGTGCGTGCCTCGCGTTGCCCACTCAGCACATCTCACCAGCAGCCGCTAAACACTAAAAAGTATAATTGAATTCATTATTTCCTGTTTTATGACTTGTTCCGCTGTGGTTTTAATTTGTCCTGTAAAAGATGAGGCAGGCAGGCAGTTCTTCTGTATAGAATTCCCTCCAGTTCCCCTCTCCCAGGCTCCCTTGTTCTGCTCCCGAGCCCAGGGTTTTATGAGGTGGGGCTCTCCTGTGTCGTGGGAGCCGTCTCTACCGCTAATCAACTCCTCAAGGTTGTTACCTCCATGCCATGCAGGAGGAGGTGGAGATGTGCTGCCAAATTGCGCGCCTAGCTGCCTCTTTAATGGGCTAACTGCTTGACCTTCACAATGACTCCATCCTAACTCTGTTTTGAAGAGATGGTTCATCTGTGTATTGATTTAGTCATGAGAATATAATCTAAAAACATTTCTGTCAATATTTCTTTCCTGCCTTCAGCCTCCTGGAGTGAGATGATGTTCAGCAAGGTTATCAACAGCATCTTTGTGTTCATTGGAGACATACTATATTTTTTATCATAAGAAGCCTTTATTTTAGACTTTCATAGATGCATACTTGGCAGACTCATTGAACAGTCAGTACCTCCGGGCTCTTCACTTTGGCCCCAGTGACTGAAGATGACTGCAGTGCTTCCAGCAACGGCTGCCTTATTGGTTCCCCTGACTCCAGAGACATTCTCCACTGTCTTCCCCTTTTTCCAGCATCCCTTTCTACCTTATTTTCTGTCCATACATCAATCCTGTCATCATTACTTTATGGTCAGAGACTCTGCAGGGAAGCTGACCTCCTAAATGCTGACAAAAATGGATTCAAAGTATTGCTGGACCGAGGACAGTATGCCAAGCTGTTATCAAATAACAGAAAATAGGTCTGTGCTGACACCTTTTGACAAATGCAGTTGTGACAAAAAATTTATTGACAGCTTATAATAAGTGTTTATTGTAACTTTATTCAGTGTTATTTCTTTGACTTTCACAGCTGTTGCAATTACCTGTGTAAGAAGACTTCCTCTGTCGCCATATTTCTTTTTCTGGACTGGACTGACTCCTGTTCTATGGAGCAAATATGGCTTCTATTTTACTGTTGGTGTGATCTAACAGCTTTATTTCATGGTGTCAACATGGAATTGGAATCAGATCATAAAGCATTATGGAGCTTACACAAAGATGAACAGCAGTGTAAATCAGCAAAGTGCACTTCTGGCTCAGATAGAATTTAAATCCATTGTGAATTTTTAGTACATATGTATTTAGTGGTTGGGACGAGCGTCAGTGATAACAATAATGATCATAACAGGCAATGTACCATGTATTCATCTGTTTGTTTTAAGACCTCCATTTGGCACAGCTGCCTGTGAAACATTTTGTAATACAAGAAGCAGCATGAGTGAAGGATAGGAGAAGATCCTGTATCTTATGCAATTTGGAAATGTAGGCCACTTGGTTGGTATAGGGGTAAATGTAGGCCTTCTTTTGTTCCTGCCATGTGTGGGTCTTGCTCTGATGATGTCATGTGTAGTTGTTTCTATAGCGGGATCCACTGTGGGCGGCTGAGCCTGGCACAGAGGTACAGTACAGGGGGATTTGGTAAGTGTCATGATTTCACTGAGATTCAAAGCCCTAAATACAGCCTGAGATAAGCTGTGTGTCAGAACACAAAGTGAAGAAAATCTGGAGACAATAAATAAGCAGAAATTTAGAAACAGAAAAAAGACATGTAGGAAAAGAAAGGAAGCAAGATGTGGACTATTGCTATACCAACACAAAGCAACTCATTGCATCACAGTAAAATAAATCAGAGCTGCACTTGATGACAGTGCCTTGTGAGTGTGCACTTAGTACCTTGTGTGATATGTAAGCAACACCACCTGCATGTTGGTCCTTAGTACCTTTGGACAAAGTATATTAAGAGATAGGGGGGGGGGAACATAAGTCAGGCTGTATGTGATATGCATTTGAGTAGTTTAGGGAGGAGGGAGGTATTTTGAACACATGCCTGGCACGTACAGCTCAGCCGAGCAAAGGAGCTTTGTATCCTCCTCACCAGGGGAAATAAAGAGAAGGTGAGACAAAAAAACTTTTCCATTGCTCCAGGCTACTGTTACCTGGCAGCCGCCAAGGAATTTAAAATATCATTCTGCCACTGCATATTTTCTGGAAATCTGTGAGAGACACACTCCTCACTAAAATGTTCTCTCTCTCACACACACACACACACACACACACACACACATACACAGATTGCCGAATCTTCACAAATAAACTACAGTGGGGAGAGAGGGAGACTCCCAGGCCTCAGGCAGCGGGAGTTGGTGGCTTTTGTTTTGGACGTTGTTTCTGTCAGTGTCTAAAAAATTATGATGTTGGTTTCTCACTGTCACCTTAGCTGCTTCTTTGACTCCCAGCCATTTGCATAGGCAGCATTATTCCACCAGGAAATATGGGGCAGCTTCAAGAAAACTCCACTTTGGAGAAGCGGGTGGAGTAAAGGCGGGTGGAGGAGAGTAAGTGATAGTGATGGACGGTGTGATATAAATAGAAGTGGTGATGGCAGGATAATGCATGGCTCTTTCTGCTGGGCCGAGGTTTAGGCCTGTCAGTGAGACAAGGAAGAAGGGAGGAGGTGAGGGAAGAGAGAGAGAAGGCGAGAGAGAGGAAAAACGGGGGAAAGGAGGTCTGGGTGTCTTTTCCAGGTCACCGTTGGCTCCTAGAGGTGCGGAAGAGCCCTTGATTAATTATGATCATTATTATTATCATCTTGGCCAGTAGCATTAATCACCGCCATGTCAGAGTGAGAACTGGACAGGGGGCGAGAGGAGAGAGTAGGAGGGGGGCATTGTGGACATGAGATTGTTGAGATGCTAGACACACCTCTATCCCAGTGCCTCTCACATGTGCCAGTGCTCAGCATCCATATGTCCGCTGTCAGTGCAGCATCTATCAAGGTAGGCCTGTTGTCAGTCCCACTGCTCCAAAGCAAACTGACTAAATACAGGATGATCAATGGTGGCTCTTTACTTGAACTACATGCCAATAAAGTCAGCTGAGTATGAATTGACTGCTAACCTGACATCCAGTCAGCTATCCAGCTGAAAAGATTGTTTGCGAGGACATCCATTGTTAAACTGTAATGAGAGGCTGTGACAAGTTGTGTTAGTGTCAGCACACAGAGATTTGCAATAAAGCAGTTCATCTCAAATGAGTGTTGGGTTCAGGTATTGTCATCGCAAATCATCAATAAATATAAGCTTAGATACTACCTCCATAAACAGACATTGTGTCAGTGCTTGAGCATCTTACAAAAAAACAAAGCCTTTCAACAGTTTCAATTTGTGTATTTGAGTTAAAAAAAAATTAAGTGTATAATAAAACTATTAAAACTGTCTTTTAGATGTTGTCAGCTCTTATTTTGCACAAGTGTTGTGCTAGCCCAATGCAAACAAAATACTTCATCATATTTAGCCTTTTATTTTCTTACTCAATTTTCTTTAACAGACTGTGTTGTCTATTTTTCACCTTCACATCTCCCCTGCCCTCCCTGTGTGCTACACGTAATGATAGACAGCTCCACGCAGCCGTGACAACATGAGCTGGGTGTTTGTTGCCAGCCAGCCGGCAATACTGGGCACTCCACTCTGTCGAGACGTCTCCCTGACTTTTATGAATACATGTACACAGCTCAGAGCGGCGGTGGATTTGTCTTTATAAGTCTGGGTGACACGTCCGCAGCGGCCCCACTTCATTTATTCCACTTGCGTAGATTAAGGCTGGCATTACAAGTAAGGTCACACAATGCATCAATGTTACCTCGACACCACAGCGCTGCTGAGCATGCTCAGGCATTGCCATTACTCCGCCCCAGTTTCTCCACAGGAAATTTCTATTAATTGCTTGTTTTATTTTTTATTTCACATCTTCCTCAGACTCTGATTTTCCTTATCCTCGACCCTCGTATTTCTCCCCATCACGGCGTGTTGCTCAGAGGCTTGAACAGGTGTAAACATTGCTCCAGGAATGGCTTTGAGCCTCATACTGTGTCAGAACAGGTGCGCTTCTGGACAGGAGGTGTGAGGCAGGTGTTAGATGAAGCTTCGGCTCACGAGTGTAACTGTCAAAATGTCTGTGTTCCCCCTTCTGTGATGACATGTTAATCCCTAACACTTGGTCTCTGTTGGGAGCTTCTGCATCACTAAGTTTGAAAATAAACAGCAAGTCAAGAAACATCCTTTACTGGCACCTGAAACCAAATTCGTTTTAATTAATTCCAAATATGTGCCCCACGCTTGCCCTTTTTTAAACCATTTCACATCATTTCTGCCTAAAAAAAAACATGCATGTTATAAAATCTGTATGATAGTACTTTGTAAAGTAGGTTATCTCAGGCTAGAAACACATCCTTGGTGAGGTTTCTCACAAGAGGAGAAGTTTGACTTTGTAAATGCTGCTCATTGGTAGTTGGTGGGCTGAGGTCCTCTCAACCTTAACCTGGCCTCTTTTAGCACGGGGACTCAGGGACAGCATCGGGGACGGTCATTTGTCCTTGCAGGTCTGAGTCCTTGCAAGGCAGAGAGGAGCTCATAGCTGTGTTGGTATTTATATCAGCCTGCTCCTTGTTTGTCCAGGACTTTACACAAGCTCCCTTGGCCTCTTAAGTAGGGACTATCTCCTTGAAACATAAACTTGACAAAGTAGAAAGTGGCAGTCGTCAGGGCTACTCTTTGCCTGTTTTCATTGCTGTGGGGGAAAAAAATAGCTGTCTGAAGTATCATAGCAGTTTGATGTGTATTTTTTGTTGTTTACTATATCTGGTGCTGATTTGTGGTTAGATTTCCTGGCATACTGTATGTTTATCAGGTACCAGTGTCTCAGTCTTCTGCCTGTTGTCCTGTGTGAGTCTCCATCACAAGACCACTGTTGTATTTTTTTTTTCACAGGCTGTTGGGAGGATTTATTCATCTTTTACTACATCACTGAAACAGACTCGTAACTCATGAATGAACTCCATTCCACTCCAGTGCCCTGGCTTCAAGCTCCATCCTTAGCATCTTATAGCCGTCAATCAGGCTAATCTGCTCCCTCTCACGTAGCCACAAAAGGCTTTGACATCAAAGAATGGCAGACCTGCCTCCGAACCGTACTCCCCAGCACTAAGCTGTCCACACAACATCTGCTCAGTCTAACACAGCCCCAACTAAGGGTCAGCAGCAATCTAGCTGTTATTTCAAGAGCAAAAATTTACAAGCAGATATAACAGAACAAGAGGCTTAATATGATTTCCACAGTTTAATATGTTGTTGGAAGAGGTGTTTGTAAACAGTAACAGATATGTTGTTATCATCGTTAAACAAAAGCACCTGCTTTTTTTTGCGTGTGTCAAAGTAGTTTTTCATTATTACGGTTGGCTTGTTTTTGAATGTTTACAAAGAGCGCTTGCTTCATATTTTATAGGCTCTATTGATTGTGTTGTCACCAAGCTTTTTCTTTTGGTAGTCACTCAGGTGATAAGATTTCTCAGTTGCCAGCCTTTTGTGTCTTGATGGTGGGAGTTTATATGAAGTAAGGGCCATCACTGTCACCCCCGCATATCTAAAAATGACACATGGATGGCTGCATCATGTAAAGGTGGCATTTGAAGTGACACAGACATGTTACATTACCAATGCAATGTTTGCGGTATTGAGGTGACCTCCTCTGCTCTCATCCCAGCTCTTATCCTGCCTGCCTCACCTTTGCCAAACGCCAGAGCTGTTTGTCATGGATGATTTGGTAATAAAATGAGAAAGGTGTTGAGTCAGCGACAGAAGTCTCCGTTCCACCTGGCCCTCTGTCATCCTTTTCCCCTTTCTCACACACATACTCATTCAAGCACACACAAGCGCACTCACACAAACTCTCCCTCCATATCCTTTGCACAACTTACAGTGTGTGCATCTGCCGTGATCTCTTTCTCTCATACATACAAGCATAGAAGGAACAAAATAAATGTAAAGGTGTACAGGTATCATAAGCACCATAAAAATCCTACCTGCCTCTTTTATTTCCCCTGTTCTTTTCCCTAATACCAGATGTTTCATCTTCCCTCATGTAAAGTTGGCCCCAAAGACATTTGGTGGTGCTTATTACAGCACACATTAATTTTCTGTTAAACAGCTTTATACAGCCAAATTATGGTGTGTTACATGCTATTCTAAGTACTGGTGGCTCTGCCAAATGCAGAAATACGTAGTGATATTAAAAATCACAGTGCTGTGTAACCCGGTCTGCATTTATCATAACTCACATGACTGGGCTGGGTCAAATGACTCAGCAAGCCAAATAATTGGTCTAATGAAGTGCAAAAAGGAGTCTGTCAGAGTTCTTTTCCTGTGCCAGATACACATAACTTCACCTTATTGTAGCTCCCGTTACTGACGAAGAGGAGAGCGTGGTAATAGAGAACACACGCTTGAGGGGCTCTTGGTAGCTTCAGCTAACACGAAAGGGCTTCTTGACGTTGTTCTGGCAACTTAAATATTTATAACAGAGAAATTTTCTTGTGCATGAATAGTTAAAGTACAGTTACTATGCATGAACTTTATATGGTGTACATCAGGTACTGCTTACTAGGCTGTTTCTGATTTAAAACTGAATAAAATACACTTCTGAGTGATATGGTGCTGTTAATCTTGTGATATTCAAAAGCAGACTGTTGTTACATAGTGGGCTGACAAAAAGTGGTGACCTAATGATGTTGTGGCTTCAGCTGCACAGCAGAATATAGAGAGCTGTATGATAATCTGCAGCATTGTAGTAGTTGAGGATCATGCATTATGCAGACTTTATGCTATAAAGCATTGTTGTAGGATGCTCTGTGGACCTAACCACCGTCTGTTTCTTATACACCCTTCATGGATATACACACAAATGCATTCAAAATCCCACTTATTCACATAACTCATATTGCACTTACTGTACCATCCTGCTGTCTTACCTAAGCAGTGCTGATTTTATCCAAGCACACAGAGCAAGTAAACAAGAGTTACCAAGCAGCAGCTCCTCAGATGAATATTGTATACACCTAGTCTGGCTAAGCGTTGTTGTTTATGTCAGGGACAGTGTTTATGGTGCTTGGTGGGCCTCTTAGTGCAGTTAAGCTTCTACAGCATCCCACTATGGCCATCAATTTCTGTACAAGATCGTCTGGGTTTGTGTTTTTTTTTCTCCCCTTCACCTCCTCCCTTCTTCCGTGCTCGGCTGGTGTTGCCTGCCTTCTCCCTCGTCTCTGCTTGCCCATCTCACCTTCCTTCCTTCCAGATGGTGCATTTCACAACCTGCTAGGCACGATCAATCAAGCCCAGATGCAGACTGGGCTATTAAGGTCAGTAATGATCGGCCTTTGAGCGTTATGGGCCCGGCTCCTGTTGTAAAGCCATGCATCAAACTCTGTTCCAGCGCTCAGCTCGCCTGCCCTTAACAAGCCAGCTTAAAATATCGGCCGGAGGATACAAAATGAAAAGGGTACAACCTTATCTCTCCAAAGACAGGCCGCTGTAGCCCCAAGGTGTAATAAAACTACAGAACTTGGCCGTCGCCTGGAGTCATCTCTTTTATAAGCAATATCTTTCAAAGATCAGCTAAGCGGTGGGCTATGGGTGCTGGGTAGCGAAATGTAATGCATCACACCATGTTCCCCTGCACAGGAAAACCCTCTGCTCACTATTCAAACCTCTTCAGGAGAGCTAAGTTCCTCCATCCTTGTCTCACACACCACATGGGATTTATATTTAATAGTGTGAGAAACCCTGGAATTGAGAGGGATTTGGCAGGGCCCTAAGCCCTGCCTCTTCTGACCAGGTACAAATGCATGACAAGGAGCAGAACCAAATCGAACACCAAGGAGGGAGGCATTCTGAGGTCCTGGAAGACAGCTGCTTTTCCAGACCAGGACACGAAACCCCAGTTATTTACTTTTGAAGGTTTTAAACCCTCTTGTCTAAGATACATTCTCACCTACTTACTTACATACTTGTATTTACACCTAAAAATTCACATTCCATGTAATGATATGAATAGTATCCATAGGGTGCCAAGCAGCATCAACCAAGTCCACAGCTAGGGGAAATGTGTGTTTGTAGGAGTTGTGTGATTTTCAGATGACGGATGTTCACATGAGGAAAAACTCCTTTTTTATTTGATTTACCCTATCCTCATTTACATTTCCAATCCAAACAACATTTTAATGAGATAGTTAATTTGGAAAAAATAGTCCATGAATTTGCAGCTGTTGTTCAGAATTTTACAATGGCATAAATTGTATATACATTGTATTCTTGACAGTATTGGTAAAGAATGCAGTCTCTTTAATTGCCTTGAGAACTATAGAACTAACTAGTACCCCCATTACAAGTCACCAATGCAAAAAATAGCCATTTAGTTATAAATAGCCTTCTAAGATTAAACATAAAAATGCATGAAAGATGTTTTATCTATCCCTTAACATTAGATGTTTAGAATAAAGTAGACCCAGGCTACTCCCCGAGCCCTACATTTTCTGACTGTACAGTAGCCATGGTTTACATATTCCATCCATCTGTCTGTACAGGTAATTACAAGTTTTGAGCCTGATTTAGAAGTGAATTTCATTTCCCTTTCAGATTTGCATAACCCATTTTTGTAGGAACTGGAACAAAAATAAAGACCAGCTAAGACTCTGTGATTGTGCCAGTGAAAATCTAGTTTTTGTACAGAGCAAAGGATGGATCTCATAAAGAGCGGTAATATCTTGGACAAAAGCAACAGTCACCTCAGCCTGGTACTGTGTGTTATGATTAGTCTTTGTATGCAAGAGCGCTGCATGTGCTGCCAGCATGTGTGAACATTCCTTCCTGTGTATTAGCGAATGGGGGGTCAGGGTGTTTTGTGGTTGGCTGAAGATGCCACGGGACCCTGTCCCTGGTTGGCCAGTGGCCTTGATGTCACCCTAACCACAACAAATGCACCAACGGGCAGGGAGTCCAGGTCAGCCCAGCCAGTCAGTCTGGAACCTTTGCACAGGCTCATAAAACACAGAAGCACAGAGCAGAAAATTGAAAGCATCACAGAGGTGCCATGCCTGTGCTGTGGAAGAA
Source organism: Archocentrus centrarchus (assembly GCF_007364275.1). Classification (NCBI taxonomy): domain Eukaryota; kingdom Metazoa; phylum Chordata; class Actinopteri; order Cichliformes; family Cichlidae; genus Archocentrus; species Archocentrus centrarchus. The sequence goes on along the minus strand of NC_044352.1, from coordinate 10,718,599 downwards.
GATAAAAGTCTTTGGCCAGGGTTGGAAGCATCTTAGCTGGAGATGCATGCTGGGGGCTATAGGATTTAATAACCTAAGACCAGGGGTTGTGGGGCTGCGAGCACACAGTTGCAGAGCACAGTAATAGTTTACAGTTGTATGACAGTAAACTGCAAACCCCTGTGATTAATAATATAGCTGCAAGGCATGACATGGTAGCAGTATCCTCTGTATCTGTTACTATTCTGTGTTATATTTATTATAGATAGAGTTTGCAAACTGCATCTTGTCATTCACTGTCTTGGACATGAGACTAGTTGTCATGTTACAGCCTGTCATGAGCCTGTCTCCCAAGATCAAATAATGCCTGCCCAGAGAGACACGGGTGTTTGTCGTACTGTGTGTATGACATTTGGATGAAGTCATCACAGCTCCTGTTTGATCACCACAGCCCTTTGTGGACATCACTATGACTAAAGCTGTCATAGAAGCAGAGGGAACATGATTTATCCTCAGAGCCACTCCTTCATGCCACCTTTGGCATTACGTTATAACATAACTAGGCAATGAGCTGATGGATTTTTTCCAATTTGGTCCAGGTGTAACTCCTGTTTATCTTCCTTTCTCTGTTCGCTGCAAATTATTTTCTTCCATGCTGTGCTGTCCACCACTCCCCACACCACATACCTCTGTCTTACCAGTGCCTGTTATTCTCCATTTTAACAGTGTGTGCTTGTAAAGCTGATGTGGATTTTATCAGCAGAATAAAAGTGAATGTTAGCCTTAGTGCAGTGAGCCATTTCTTTAACTCACAGCCTGACAAATGAGTTGTGACCTTGAGTAATATTTGCCTATTATTCAGAAGGCACCTGAGCAGATATTAAGATAGCTTTCGTTTCACATGGTGGAAGGTGAATACAGTATGCATATGCAGCATAAAAGTTACAGGTGGAAAAACAATTCACAACTTGTATTTAGAAATTAACTTTATAAAAACTAAATGAAACTTAAATCAAATAAATGTTCTTGCATAACTTGCCCCAGTTCTTCTGTGGATTTCAGCTGCCACTCTCTTGTTTGCTTCTTATGTAATCCCATCTGTTGCAGAATTTCTTGTTCTTCTTATCAATGAAAGTAATTGTTTATGACTGTGTCTATGTGATTGCATTTGCTGTGAAGCCGCATAATAAATTCTTTTGCACAGCACTCGACAAAATTCTTTCCCTCTTTCACCTAAAATCAGTTCATATGTAACAAACCTGCAGTACCAGGTAAATTCTCCCTTTCATCATCAGCCATATGAACAAAACTGCAATACCACTATATCCACATCCAAGTTCTGCATCTGGTGTGGAGAATGTGATTTTCCAGTGCTCTGTCATTTAAAAATAAAAATGTATCACTTTAGGAACCAGTTTTATTGTAGCACCTGGTTTTCATTTAGTTTTAGGCTTAATAATGCAGTATATTCAAGCGAATATTGGTCCAACCATTTCATTTTTCAGGTTTTAATCTGGTTTATTTGAAAAATGGTAGAAATGCAGTTTAGTTTTAGTCATCAGGGTTTTTTTTCCTCAGTCTTAAAGCCACAGTAGATATGCAACTGTTTTCAGGGGCAGAGCAGTATACCTTACGCGTAAGCTAAATTTCATGTGTGTAATTAGTAGACTGCAACTTATTAATAATCATTTCTGTGAAATTGTAATATTTGAAATCTCTTTCTACTGTTTAGCCTAAAAATGCTGATGGGATATTGTTGCCATCCCGCTGGGTGGGCGGGTGGTCAGCCAACTTTGTGAACGTGATGACACTAGAGCAGTAGAGCAGGACCATGACCTTTTGGTGAAGTTCTGTTTTTGTTATATCTCTGGTTGTGTTTATTAGTTATTGTATAGTTCCTGATTCCTTTGTTCTCGTCTTCCCCGTTTCTGGTGTCTCTGTCTTCTCCGTTTATCACATGTTTAGATTCTCTCTGTTTGTCAGCCTTCTTTGTCAAGTCTTCTGTGTTGTCCTGTTTATATTTAGTGAGGTCACTTCCTGTTTTATTGTGCCAGTCCCCTGTTCTGTGTGTGTTGTGTTTAGTATCGTTAGTGTAAGTCTGTTCACCTGGTCTATTCGGATGTTTCCACTCTCCTCTCGTTACCTCGTGTGTGTATATATTGTCTGTGTTTTCCCTTGCCCTTTGTCGTGTCGCTGGCTTCCCTCCAGCTGTGAGCCCTCTGTCAGTCTGTCAGTCAGTTCATGTGAGTTTTGTTTTCGTGCTGCTGGCTTCGTTCCAGCTCCGCTTTTATGTTCCGGTAATAAAGCTAAAGCAAACCAAGTTCTGTCTGGAGTCCTGCATTTTGGGTCCGTCTCTCACCCGCTACACAGCAAACCATGACGAATATCACCTAGAATATTAAAATGATACCATAGATGTAGCTACTCAAAATCTCAGATGGCTTATTTCTTACCATAATCATGCCAATCACAGAAAGTGATTTATATGATTATACTGTTCTAGGTGGTTTATATTTACTTTGAGTTTAGCATTTCTTACTCGTGGTTCTTATTGAGCCATTTGCCTTTACATTGATATGGTGAATAAAGTCACTAAGGCTCATATGTATGCCATTAAGATCTATGGAGACCTGGTAATTATGTGTTCTTCCAGGGGATCTGTGCCACAAAATTCTGCTGCCAGGAAACTGAGGGGTAGCACCGGCGGCCGACAGTAATTTTTTAAATTTTGTTTTCATTTTACACACATATACAATTTAGTGTGCACTAAATTTTGTGGCTGCTATAAATAGCTGCAGCTGCGTTACTTGTGTGAAATGATGAGCTTTTTTGCCTTTCGTTTGTAGTTTGAACATTTTTCTTCTTCTTCTTTTTTTTTTGTTTTTACCTCTGCCAGGGTCCTTTGAACTTGCAGTTTCCTTTGCTAGTTTTCCTTCTGTTCATGATTCCTGAATTCCAGACCACCAAAATCTTTTTCTCCACCTCCACAGTTAGTGTCTCAGTTGCATCTTTGGCTTCTTGTTTGATGTTGTCTTAATTGCCATGTCTAATAACTTGTTGTGCAGACACAGATTTTATATGCAAATGATGAATTAGGGAGTGCCTATATCAATCCATGAGTTGAAATCATAGTAGATATCAGGCCCCTGTGTACACCCAGCTTTATAGATCTGATGTAAAGAATGAGTATACACATACACATTTCAGCCTCTGTGCATACACACAGTTTTATGAATCTGGCCCGCATGATCAATAAACAAGGCCCAGACAAAAACTGAAGCCAAAGAAAGCAAAAGGAGAAAGCTATCAAAAAATGGGGATTTTATTGAAAATGCATGAATAAATTCATTTCTAAAACTATGTACCAGCAAGTTTGTTTCAAAAGCAGGCCTAAATGCAGGAACATGGTGAAGGAGGGATGAATTAAACTGTAAATTTAATAAATACAATAAATAAACCAGCAAAAGAGAAAAACAGTGTGGGCTTAGACTGAACTGGAGTTATGAATAAATAGAGGAAAATGTCTTATAAATTAAAATAAAATAAATTAAATACAGGTCTGTGTAAACAGTCAAATTAATATTCATGTGACTTCTACATCTCTCCAGATAAACCTCTGCTGCTGACAGCCAAAACAATTCGAGCTCTTTTTCCTGGGTTCATTCTCAGGGAGATCGGTTGCCCAACCTGAGTGTTGCCACCAGCGTCTTGTGGGGAGATACTGATAGATGTAGTTAAAAGTAGCTCTTCACATCCTGAAATTAAAACCCACATCTATACGCACCTCCATAAAGAAGTATCAGCCATTTCTCCCCAAAAAGCGATTATTAAGAAGCTGTCTCTGTTTATCCTTGTCCTCTTTGTCGTCTGCTTACAAATTTGCTGGCCTCTACTGCACATCAGCATGAAATTGTAATGAATCTCTAAACGCTGACTTCAGTGGCTTCAGTATTTACTTCTGCACAACAGCAGAATACATGTGGCGTTGTTGCTTTTGTGCACATGTGCTTCAGTTGTTGAGTGTGACCACATATACAGTAAGGAATAGAGTGACCAGACAAACAATAGATAAATAGAAACAAGCAATAAATCTGAATTGAGCAGTAAGGCTTCGTAGCCTAAGTCTCCAACGTTCATCCCTGGCTTTAGTTTGAGTCTATGACAGTATGATGGGTTCCAAAAACCCTCATGGTTCTCACTGTTCTTTCCTCCCATTCTCCTGATCTCACCTCTACCCTTCAGCCCACAAAGGGCTCTTTAGCTTCCCAGGGGCCAGAGCATGACCACTTGACCACTCTGCTGAAAGGCATGATGGGTAATAAGTGGAAATGGCAGCGATCCGGCTCACAGCTCTCGCTACTACTGCTCCTGAGCTCACAAATGCCAGTGGATGAAGATGGATCCATCCATGGTCTGACCCCACTAAGGGCTTTGCTGACACACCCTGTCTATCTCCCTCTTTATTGCTCACTCCCACTCTTATTCTGACCCTAAAAGACCACCTTACTCTCTCTCCCACTGTTGCTCTGTAACCTTATCTCCTTCTTATCATGTATCCTGTCTTGTCCTCCACTCTCACTTTTCCTGTGCAGTTCCACATACCACTGTCGGTCTCTCATTTCCATTTCTATTATATTTTTTCGGCCACTCCCTCCCTCATTCCGTAGCTTATTACCTGCTACACCTTGCCTGTCCTTTTTGTGTTTTCACTCAGTCCATCTCCTGTTTTCTTTTGCCAATGCAAGCACAGTTTCCGCTCAGTCTTCCTTACCATTTCCCAAGCTTTTTCTTTTCTCTTTCTGTTACTTTTCTATTACTTTTATTCTATAACCCACCTCACCCTTCCCGCACCCTGACCCGCTCTTTTTCTCCCTCCCATTCTCCCCCTTCTCTCGGAGCTGGGTGTGCAGGCAGCTCCTGAGTGGCAAGGTGACATTGTGTGTCATATCAGCATTCCACGGCAGTCCCCTTTCTCTCCAGAGAGTAATTATTTCTTTCAGAGTGAAAGGTTCAATTTGCTATAAAAGAACAAGAGCCTCAGGTATAGAGGGAGTGAGGGTGGCAGTGCGAGGAGGGGAAGGAGGGAGGAGGAAGTGATCGGGTCGCACAGAAAAGTGGGGGAGAAATCGGACGAAAGCTGGGAGTGGAAAAGAATTAGAGCGTGGGACAAGGAAGCAATGAAAGAGAGGAGGAGGAAAAAATAGTGAGTGAGGAGGACAAGCCAAAATCTACCCTTTGTGTAATGGACACACCGCTCTCAGAAGAGAGCTTGCGTGTGTAATCTAGAGATGAAAGAGAGGTTCTATGAGGTGCCGGGTGACGTCATAGCTCCCTTGTACTTCTGTCTGGCCCAAGATTACGTCACCTAGCTGGAACTGAGTACGGCTCACAGCACGGCCTGGCACACACACGGAGGCCGGAGAGCACGAGTAGTGTCCAGAAACAGAAACTCAACAGTGATCAAAAGCAAAGACTGTAGGCATTTGGGCCTAGATGCTGTCTCCTAAACTTGCTTCAGCCCTTTTTATTTTTGCCAGATTCATTTTTAGAATTAGAATTTGTGCTCTGGAGCCCCTAAAGGATGTATTTTAAGGGGTTGTGGGTGCAGGCACTGAGGTATTTGTAGGTAAGCTGTCTCATTTCCCATCCATGTAAATTTTCTTTCCACTTCTCGACACCCCCCACATGCTCTTTGCCTCTCCCTCTATCTCGTCCTGCCGGTGAATCCTGCTTCCCACAGTTACCTGCTGTAAATTGTTCCAGTCTCTCTGGTGCAGGAGTGTTTTTTCACCCCAGTGTCTTCCTGTTGGAGTGTCTCTCACCACTGGGATTAAGGAGCCTCTCCAGACAGGCTGAGGCGCTTATTTAAAGCAGCAGGCTTGTCACCAGGACTATTTTAAGTGGGAGCTTGAAAGCAATTGCTGCCGTGTTCCAGCACAATGTTGGCTATGAGTTATTATGCACTGCTTCAGTGGTAAGGAGCAGTAGAACCAAAAAGGCTTACCCTGTTGCTCTGACTGGAGCCTATAGATGAATAGGAGAATGGGGGAATGGTAGAAGAAGACTTTAAGACAAATTTGTCAGTCTTTGTTATATATATATATATATATATATATATATATATATATATATATATATATATATATATATATATATATATATATATATATATATATATATATATATATATATATATAATTCAATGACTATTACTTTAAGCCAGTACCTGTCAAGCCATTTGCCTTGGGAACATGAAGGGGTTTTCTGAATTGGTTAGCTGATAATTTCATTTTATGAATTCTAAAAAAGAATTGCACTGATTGGTCATAAGTACCATACCTGAGGCACGTAACCTTTATGTCCTATTCAAAAACTGTAATATTCTGCTCCTATTAAATATTGTCCTCCACCAAATAAATTACATAATCTTTCCTCTGAGATGTACACCCATTTTTGCCTGCTGAATCTTTGGAGTCAGTCCCGTCAACAGAGGCAAAGGAGATTCTTTCTAGGCAAAAGAGCTGCTGGATGCAGCTGCATCTTGCTCTGTTGACTGAAGCGATTTTAATGTTTTATTGATTTTTTGATTTATTTTTTCTGCTCCAGCCTCCATATACACACTCTCACTCTGTCTTTGTCATGAGGAACAGCCAAACAAGCGAAAACCCCCAGCAAGCTTTGATCTTGGTCCCCATGTACTCACATCCGGCTTTTCCAAAACAACAGTGCTAACAATCATTGTTAGACGTGTTTGATTTTGACTCAACTCCAGTGTTGCTGAATGATTATTAGTTCTCACATCTATAGCAACAGGTGTCCAGAACATCCTGGCATGATGACATAGTGGCTCACTTCCACTCTGCATGAACATAAATTGTAGCATTAGTAAGAAAATAAACCAGTATACAGGAGAAAGAGAATGACAGAAAGGGGAGATGAAACTAATCTGCATGCCCCCACCCTGAGGTATCGGTTAAAGTGGGAGGCAGGGATAGAAGAAGATGAAGAGTGGGTAAGGAGTGAAGGGCAAGAACAGAGTGTTTATGAGGCAGCTAAAGCAGCATCTGACACCACTGAATGCAGGCTGTTCTCTCACAGGCATTAGAGCAAACTACACCACTCCATCTCTCATACACGCATGCAACAACATCTCCAAGGTTGTATAAATCACACCACTCTTGTTACTGAACCAGCATATCCTGCCCACCACGAACAATTACCACCCCACCCCTTGCTCAGATAACAAAGCATCCTATCTTAATAAGCATCCACCATGGGGAGCTAATGGTCTCACTGCTCCTTTTAATTTTATTCATACCTAACTATGAGATATTAATAATGAATGCAGAGTAAACAACAGTTTAAGATGCTGGCCACGCCATTGTGGACTAATTGGCTCATTAAATGTAACATTAGGTGGGAGAGGGCCCCTTGATTGGGAGCTGTAGGCCCCAGTCAATGCTAACACTCAAAGATCATTGATCTTTACCCAGCCTGCAATGCTCTGATTAAAGAGCAATAAAGATGGGGCTGGTTCCCTTCGGCTCCATAACATTGCCACGGTTCCCTGAAAGTGCCTTTAGACACTGCCCAAATGCAGACTAATATTTTGTCTTTCATGATCCTCCTGCTAAACATGGCAGGGTGAAACTGGTGCTGTAGGACCACACAGACACATCTGTGGCTACAGACCCCAGAGTAGCAGAGGTGCTAAATGGTCTGAGGAAGAGATCGATGAAAAAGGGACTAGCTGCGTCCATCAGGTCCTAAGCACCCAGCATTTCACCTGACTCCCCAGGTCATGACGTGACATGTGTGCATGATTGTGTTTGTGAGTGTTTCAGCTAGTCTCCTCTCTCACGCAGCTGCCGAGGTCTCTAAAGTGCTTCTGGTCAGCGTTCTAGTTCCCATTTAAAAATTAAAGAAGCCCAAAGTAGACAGGGGAGAGAATCCCAGAATTCTGCACTGTTCTGCTCTGCCAGGCACTGAAATTGTTGTAGTAGGGTGCTTCTGAATTTGGAGCTGGCAAATATCCAATATACTTCTGTGTCCTTGCTAATGAATGGCATACGCAGATGTTTATGTACTATAAGGTATAATTATTCATTGCTATCTGTATATACTGATGGAGCTCACATATTACAGTAAACAACACAGACACCCCCTGTGTATGCATGACTCTTAGACCTTTCCAGAACAACCTGGTGGTAATGGGCATTAGGGGACAAAAGTGCTCCTAGCAGCCCAGTGGCATCTGGCCTGAACAGGCTAGCAAAGCAGTTCACTGCCTCTACTGGCCAGCTATAGAGGGCAGTTTTATAGCAGTGCTCTGGCCTGGGCATTGACTCCAGGTCCAATAAACATCCAATATGTTATCCCACCCTCACACAACAAGCAGAGATGATGCTCTGTAAAAAAAAAAAACAACAAGCCCCTAGATTGGCCTGCAATAAAAACCTTTTTACAAACTTTGTGAACCTATATAAAGGACTTAGATAGCACGGGCAAACAGACCCTGACCAGCTGTATAGGGACTTCAGGTGTTGCTGGTAAGGCAAACTGTGAAACTCATCTCTGTTTCCTTTCCAATTCAGCAGATTTTTCTAGAAGCAATAATGTGGTAGTGCTAAATTATATTATCACCCAGCTTAAGCTCTAGGTCAAGCAACAGGTCACCATGGTCTTTTCTGTGCAGAGTAAAATTAGGGGGAAAAAAGCAGAGGAAAGCTCATTCTCACATTTGCTCTCTGATATGAAGGTTATTTTCTTTCGTACAACACAAGGTCAGTGTGCTATTATGTAAACACAATGAGTCATATGGGTCTTTCATCTTCATGGTAGTACTGAAAAATGTTAATAGTTCTGTAAATGCTGAAAGGTGACCATATCTGGTTAAGGAAAAGAGCTTGATAACCCCCCCTTATTTTTGCTAGTGCTGTTGAAATGTTGTGATTTACTGATCATAGTTTTTCATATTGGGAAGGCCATGACTTTACATGCATCAAGTCAATGTTTCTTTCCATTTGCTCATACTGCAGATATCTCTTTTTTAATGCGCAGAATAGTTTCCCTCAGGGAGTACTATTTTCCTGTTGCCTTGGATGTTCATTTTGATAAAAATGCTAAAAGCCCAGCACTTGAAAATAAACGTCTTTCCTTCTTTAAATGGCTAATCCTTTTGACTTGCAGCTGCCACGTCCATGTTCACACCCAACAGCCATTACAATGAGCAAAGTATCTGGAGCAGCATAGCAAGAAATCAAACCTTGATAACGAGTGCCTCGAGTCTAGTTAAAGGCATGGGCTGATATCTTCTGTGCACAGCCTTCTTCCTTCCCATCTCTCGTCTGCACCCTCATCTGCCTCTCTTCCCGCTTCAAGCATGCCTGTGCTGCACCCTTCCTTTGCCCTCCACTGCCCCACCTTCCTGATCTCATCTGGAGACAGAGCAGGTGCTATGGAGAGATAGAGAAAGGCTAAGAAAGGCATCTCCACCCAGGCTAATGACGCCTGCTCCTTTCTGAGCTTACTATACTGAAACAGTTTCTCTGCAGCAGCCAAGCTGAAGCCAGACAAGAACAGGAAACACCACAGAAGTTGAGGCAGGCTGTAGATGGTCTCCTACAGATGAGAATGAGATTGTTTCCAGCGTATGTGAAATAAGAAGCTCACCTCACATCTGCTTACTTGTAGAGTGAACAGTGCTACACGTGATTTAGATATGAATATGTGTGCCTGTGCTCTCAAAACAATCATATTGCATCTCCTAACTCCTAAAATTCCAAGGATGCCTACACAGGCTCTTCATGAATTGTATATAAGACAGTTATATCACACCTCATGTAGTATTACTCAAATGTAGAAATGTGTTTTTCTATTTCATTCCATCTTTGTCACTCAGACACTAATCAACCTGCAACATACACTGTGGAACACACTATATGTGGAAAGGCTGCTTTTTCCAGTGACCTTTGTGCTGCCAGATTGTGATATTCAGCCAAGGTCAGCAGTCATCAGCAGGAGGCTTGGGGAAGGAGAGGCAGTTGAAAAGTTCAACTAGCACGCACATGAACACACACAGATGTACAGAGCATGCACTTGCACTTACATGCACAAACTAGAGTACAGGCTATAATAGCCTATGCTCTGAATCAGAAAAACTGCAGGTCACAGTGAGTGGCTGTCATAAAACACACCTTGTGACTCACTCTCGTGAAAAGTCAGCAGCACACACATGCTAATATAATATAATAAGACAAAATCTAATATGGAATCTAATATGATTTGCAAAGTTCCATATTGAAATATAGGCATGGAAACTATAGATGTGAAATATTTAAATTACTGTGCTTGCTGAGTGTGGTTAAACTAACTTTGTCTACTTTTTCAAAATTGTGAACACACACATACTTCCCATCAAATGAAATACAAAAAGGGGACGGTGGGATTAACGGATCAGTTCCCAATTTCCCTCAGCCGCCCAGCAGTAATCAGATCATCTTGCACCTGACGTGAGGCCTGAATTCCATTAGGCTTTATTAGCAGTAATTATCCCTTGCTTCCACCCCATGCTGTTCTCTCACTCTCTATCCTCCATCATTCCTCAAGATCCTGACATGCCCTCTTCTCCCTTCCATCCTCTTTACTCTTTACTCCTCCCCCATTTTTGCCAGTTATTTTACACCCGTACCGTCACTGTGAGTGTCATCCCAACCTTAAAGTGCCTGAGTGGCTCATTCATGCCTTGTAATTATTGTGTTTTGGGCTCTTTCTGTTCAAGGTCACGTGCATTGGGACTTTGATTCATGCGCATACACGTGCATTATGCTTTTACTTTTAGTGGCGCTAAAGATAACACACACACACACACACACACACTACCCAAGTGGTGTTGAGGGGGACCAATGATGAGGTGGACAATGGTGTGCTCTTTCAGATAGTGTTTCTCACTCAAGCAGGAAGGAGCATGAGGACTACAGAAAAGGCAAAATCCTCCTGGGAACAGCTTTTTACTCCCAGTTTGTGTTCATTTGTCCCCCCGCTCCCCTCGGCTGCCTTTGGGAGCGAGTCAGCACTTGTTTTATTGGCCGTTACTGTGTGTCAGGGAGCAAATCGGTTTTTACTCACAGGTGTGAGTGGAGGACAAGTGTGAGTGTTCCATTACTTTTCGTATCAGGTTGGAATTATCTAAGTGTGAATAGGTTTGTCTGTCCCTTGCTGTGTTAGTGTAGAAGTTTGCGTTAATAAAAGATGTGGATTTGTCAACAAGCAAGAGCTGATTCTATATTTACTTGTTTTTACATGAAAAAATTAGTATATGTGTATATATATGAGGTGTAGCAACGTAGATGATGGAGCTGATTCCCTCTGTGCTGTTTATTATCACATTTTGTGTAATTATATAATTACTGCTAATCACCCACCTGAGGTGGCAGTGCTCTGCGGCAACACACTATTACAGAACAAACACAGCGACCTCAGCACATCTCACACTCATTAACACACTCCTCCCTCCCTCATTCTCCTCACCACTCTCCTTTTCTCTCGCTGCCTCTTGCTTCCTTTCTCTATGCTCATTATCTCTTGTCTTTATTTACATGCATGAAAACACACATGCACACACATGCTTGTGCGCACTTTCTAATGTAATGAGGATCCCAATCAACCGTAATGAGATGAATAGCATTTCAGCAGCAGATAGGGGAAATTTATAGAGAGAAAATCTTCCCAGCAGGTATGTTTCTGATGTGAAACAGAAACAAGAAGAAAGCATCCCCAAATCACACCCGATGTTCTATCCCTTCGACAGGCAGTTGGGAGAATAGTGTAATAGTGTAGCGCTGCCGTATACTGCACATTAGTTAACTGAATGTGCCAGTCTCCAAATGAGAGAGAATGAGGGGGGGGTGTGTGGTGTGAGCGATTCAGAGGCAAAAGACAAATCTCACATTTCAGACTCCATTTCAAAGAACATGAAATTCAATATACCACTCCAATCTAGTGCACACTGTCATTGCTTATGCCAGTAATAGCAATCAGAGATATTGTATTCACTCCTCTCAGCCTCCCAGTGTCAATTTATGTTTATGTTTGCCAGTAAATATATTAAATGTCATTTAAGCCTTTTCAAGAAGCTGATTGTTTTGCTTTTGTTTTGTGCTGTCTGGTTCTCACTGTTTGTCATCCCGCAGATCTTTGCATGGGCTTTTATTAGTCTGCAGGCTGGATGGCAACTCTCACTAGCACTCCCCAATGCCCCATTGTCATCTGGTTGTGTAAATATCCATACTAAATTAAATTTTACCCTCTGCAATGGGAACAAATTGAAAAGACACATAGACAAATCTAGGTATTGTATTTATACCAGTCAGTTGAAAATTGAGTGACATTTGAGTCATGCATTAGTGTGGACACCCTCTAGATTGTAATAGCCACCCCTGTCGGTCCCTTGGTTTTTGAGCTATGTGAAAAGAATTCAGCAGTGGAGGAAATGAATTCTTTGCATTAGAAGACCATGCTGACACACACACACTGAACGGCACACAAACAGAAACAAACTGTGTGCTGCAGTAGCTAGGCGCCCACTGAGAGGCATTATGCTAGCTGACAGGACGACAGGACGGCACAGAGAGACCCCCAAACATCTCACCCACATAATGAGACGGGGCAGGAGCATTGGGGCTTCTACATAGGGTGGGTGGGTGGGGGGGGGGGGGGGGGGCAGCGGGGTTGGGGGGGGGCTGCGGGGGGTTGATGTTGGGAGGAGCTACTGGAATGTGACAGTCCTGCATGTATCCCACAGAGGACGTTCTGGATCCCTCTGTCGCTAAGTGTAGCTGAAGGATGCCAGCTGCAGACAGAGGCTGACATACACAGATCAACTGGCTCATATCTGGCAGGCAGAATGAATTTATCACAAGACAGAGACAGACAACACAGCCCAACCATGAACATCAGATGGAAAAGGAACTTTAATTAAGTCTGTGTGTGTCTGTGGTGTGTGCGTGACAGATAACAACCTCCATTAGGCTTAAAGAAGGCTTGAGACAGAGATTCCACTTTTCACATATTTTTTCCTTTTTCTCCCATATTCCCCTTTATGAACTCTATAGCACTGCAATTCTATCCACTTTAAAAGTGCAGGCACAGCACTTTACGTGCCTCACCAAAGTCTATTACTGTAAAGCACAACTACAGCTGGAGGCCTGTTTGTAGGTACAGTATACACAGATATATGGTCATCTTCATTCTCATCAAGTATCACTTAGGGGATACACCTTGTTTTCAATGAGGTAATGTGTTATAGCAGCTGCTCTCAAACAGTGCCATCTTTAGAGTAACTTTTACCTCTAGGAGGAGACTGTCTCAGTCAGTACGATGAGAAACTAGAAGAGGAGTCATCTGTAACTCTGGCTCCAGTATTCATTCAGGGTCATAAAATCAGCAGGTGGGTAAATTTTAGTGCAAATCTCTTGATTCTAGATTCTCTGTCTTTTACAATTCCTCTTTGCGGGTATCTTACTGATCACTGTGTCTCGCTCCAGTGTCTGTGACTGGGCTTCCTGTTGGAAAAGCAAGGGGACATGTGCACATAGAGATGAGGGGGACTCCAATCCAATCTCATTTAAGTAGGAGAGGGCAGAGTGCCACCAGGAACCTCCACTCAGTTACACCTGAGGGGCCTCAGCTATGGAAGGAGGATATGCAGCTTTGCATACAAATTTCTGCCGGGAGCCATTCTCCTGCCCACCTTACACGGGGGTAGAGAAACACTGGTGCCTGATTAACATGAAGGGCATCAACTCTGCTCTGCAAACATGTGTTAAAGACTGTGATTTTCTCTTTGAATATTGTAACCATCACGTGGGATTGGGTGTCTGGAAACATAGACATGGCATTCCATGACATTTCATGCGATCCATGTGTCATAAAGCTGACATAAAGGTTGACATACAGCTTACTTGACGATGGATTGGCTGTCATAAACATTGATGGCACTACATAACAAATGATCCTAAATTTTCATGGCACTGTTGTGACATTGAACAATGTCGTCTCTGCAATCGAATCCGGAGCTCATTTTCCAAGCACTGACCTAAATCTTAGTAATGTCACTTCGACCAACATGTTATGATTGAATGACTCTGTGATCGTACGCTATTTGTCATAAGAAGTCATTATACAGCATAAATATCATAATCAAACTGTTATTTGTGAAGCCTTTATCCGTGCTTTGAGGTCTGAGGAAATCAACATCATTCGGCGCCTTTAGGATCCAATTCTCCAGCATAACTGCACATTGTATTTCACTTTAAGACAAAGACACAATGCTCTTTTTTGTTTTCCAAAACTAAAATATTCTCTCGTAAATTGTGCTACAGCAGTCCTTTCATAATTTCCCTCAATAACCTTTTTGACATATGGTAATCAGTAAACAGAAATCTATATTCAGTTTTGTCCAGAAGCCTTTTCCAAATTGTTCTCAAATAATAGCCTTGTTTCGCTGAGAAAGATAACATAAGACATCTCAAAATGAGAAAATAAAGCAGTTTCTGCGTGCCCTTCTTCTGTTTGTTCAAGCGCGTGTCTGTAAGCATGTGCATACGTGTACGTGTACCCACTGCACAGGTTAGAAACTTAGGGTGAGCCAAGGAGATTGGTAGATTGGTCCAATCCTCATCTGTATGCATGGCAAGGCGTCCTCTAGAACTGTTTTGTTTTTAATGATAACTGGTCCCATGCATTGTTTACTAAGATGACAGGTCTATTTTCCTCTGATTTATAGCACTGTGGCATTCAAGGAGATACTGTACTTATTACTTTAAATGCAGTATGCAAAAACAAGTCAAAGAGACAGGCAAAGAGAGGAAGAAGGGAGGGTGTGGACATAAATTAAGGGTCATTGTTTCCCTTCTGTTCCAGACCGAGCAGCTGTTTGTTGAGGTCTAGACAGAGAGTTGAGAGCTGATCACCTTAAGAGGTCATTGCTGCACTCAGTCCTGACTCACTTGGCTGCCAGGACTCTAGAGTGGAGGTGGTGGCATTGTCAAACTACCCTGTCAACAACATCTCTATATTTTGTTTGTGTATTTGGGCGTGTGGCCGGGCTTCCTCTCTGGATGCTTACAAATACGCAGAGGGGGAAACTCCCTCTGGTGGTTGAACAAGTCTCCCACTCCTTGCTGTGATGTAACATGGATCCAACTAACCCTAACCCTTTCCTTCCCTAACTCTGCTGGCAGAAAAAGGTGTAAAAGGTCTATAGTAGATTTATAGTCATAGAGTTTTTTTGTTTTTTTTAGGTATAAGAAAGCAATGGGAAAGAGAGAGTTAAAGAGAAAGTTAAAGCATAGGGAAGGCGGTGGGATGTCATTGTTTTGACGGATTTAGTTACAGTAGCACAAAGATCAATTATTCAACAGAGGCATGCATGGTTGCAGGATTAATGGTGCATGCAGCAGATAAATCAACCACTGGTCTCGAACCTTTCAGGGAGAGGGGAAACAGTACAAGACAAACATAGAAACACGTTTGACGTTGGCATTTTATATCCATCCTTTACCATTAGTAACCTTGAGATTTCAGGTTAGAATGGGAAGGGAGAACACATCCTGCCACAAATAACCATCCAGATTTGGGGATATAATGTCAAAAAATGTCCACATTATATCATCCTGAATGCCGATTTGGCTCCGAAGGACAGAAGTATCTCTCTGTCCTCAGACTGTGGAAGGATATGAAAAAGGAGGGCTGTAGTTGCTGTTGAGAGATTGAAACGCTGCTATATATTACAACCTCTGGAGACCTGTCGGCACTCCAACTTACCACCACCACCCCCACCACCATCTCTCTGTCTGTCTCTGTCTCGCTCTCTCATTCTTACTATGACTTTGCTCAGGGTCCTTTTTCCTTTCTGTTTTACTGTTACATTTCACATCACACCCCCTTTGTGTATTCATACAGTGCATCTATCCATGTTCTTGTCTGGCTGGTTGTACTTGTATTTGTATATGTGTGCACACATCTCTCTGCCTGATTGAATTTGCAACATTCAAACCCCCTCCTCCATCCTTGTCTGTTTTGGCTGCCAAGTTGTACCTGTCTGGTTTTTCAGGTACGTTTTAGCCCATCTGAGTGTGCCTATAATTCCCTTCCTCTATTTGTCTGCCTCCTTTATCTGTCTGTCTCTTTTATCTGTCTGCTCCCTAGCTGCTGCCCCAGCCCAAAACAGCTCTCATGGCCGCTCTTCTCCTACAGTTGAAATCACATACCCTGGTCAGGCTTCTGTCTTCAGACACTAAGCTTCACCCAGTCAGAATGTCAAATAATTTCAGTCTCAGTAATTTTTTTTCTCCACGTGATTGGTACAGTGGGGCTCTCATTTTGGCCCTATCACTAATGGCCCTGCATTTCTTTACTTTTTTGTTTTGTCCAGTGTGTTCGCAAAAGTTTGCATGAAGCCAAAGTGAACCATTGATGTCCACGTTAGAATTACAGATAATTAAAAGTGCAGGGAATATGGAAGCCTTTGGCCATATCAAAGGGTCCTCACTACACAGAAAGACATTTTGCATATGAGCAATGGTGGAAGAGGGAATAAAGGAGGGAGGAAAGGGGGAGGCAGTCAGGGAGCCATGCTAGAAGTGGGAGGATCAAAGCAGAGATGGTGGCAGAGTGCTGTCCCCTGCTGTGCAGCTCTGATAAAGACAGGTTAGCGCCACAGGTCTCCTCACTGAGAAGGAGCCAGGCACAAGGCCAGGGGAGATGCATGAACAAGCCAGCTTACAAACATCTCATAATAACTCAGGCAGAAGAAGCCCTCTGAATTAAAATGTCACTTTTCATTTGCTTTCCTTTCCCTCATTTTGGCTCACTGGCTGATTTTTCCTTCTCTCTCATTCTCTTACGCACTCTCTCTTGTCTGCCTTACCTCACCCCCTTAACCAACTAGCTCCCCCACTCACAAGCCACACATAATATGGACCCCTTCCATTGAGTTCCCCACTGTCTTCATCACAGGGCTGCCTTGGGGCTCCCAGGCTCTTCCATCTGCCTGCTGTGTGTCTGCAGCTCTCCCTGTCTTTTTTTGCTTGTCTCTCTGTCTGTTTGTTGCAATCCCCATCTCTCCAACTCTGTCTTTTGAGTGAGTCAGTGTGTTTCTGTCTGTGGCGCTCTCCCCATACACACATACAGTATAGTCACAAGTATAGTATGATCACTGGCAAAGTTAAAGATTTTGGCTATTTGCTCAGCTACTCATGGATTAATATTGCACAAAGGAAATGGAACACTTGTTGAAACCACTGCAGCAGCATAGAGGGGAAAATTTGCTCGGCACTCTAGGAATGTTTTGTCAGTACTAAATGTACCTCACCATGTCAGTGTGGTTATTTTTCTAGCTGGCAGCTCCAGAACACACTTTTGTTTTCAGTATGATGCTGTTGACCTTTATTCAGACCTGAAAGTGCCAAACTCAAGGGTATGTGTGTTAACAGAGAAACAGCTTCATGTCAAGACTTATTATTATCGTTTTGAATTCAGTTAGTTGTTGTATTATTTAAGTTTCAGGGGATATGACACAGAGGATGTGACATAAGAGGCAGACTATACAGTCTGAACAAGATTGCTGCTGGTTTTATAGTACCTCAATGATCTATGTCATTACTGTCTTTGTTCTCAATCCTTCTAATCCTGCTGCTGAGTCTGGCTGTCCAAATTAGGTGTGCTGCCTTCTGCAGGGACTAAAGTGGGGTGAAGAGACTATGGTTACAAAAGAAGCACACAGGAGCTGATGAAGGTGGTTTCTATGCTCTGAAGTAGACCACCATCTCACCCGGAGTGTTGGGAATGGAGGTGGCAGCTATCAATCTTTAATTGGGCACTGTGGGCCATAATAAAAATATGTCAAAGTATGGTGGAATGAAATGTGGGCGAATGAGAGAGCTATACAGAGCGATACGGAAGGCCAAAGTAATCTGGTGAGACTAGTGTGTTTTATAGCAGTGCATATTGGCAGGTGTCACTCTGCCTAATTTCACACCTTTGTAAACCAGTGTGCATGCACACGATCGCCACTTCCAAGTCCCCTCACTTTCTCCTTCTAGCTCCCTCTATTTCAGTCTCTCCGCTTTAATCTATAATTGGCTGCATTGATGTGTTTCTCCTTCCACACGACACACAGAACAGAACTTTTTGCGCCCCTGCAACCTGGAAGTGCACGCCTTTGTGCTCAACACCAGGCTAAATGTGCAGCATAAGCACCAAATTGGTGAATGGTGACAGTTAAGGAAGCACAAGGGCCCACCTCTTCCATCTGTCTCACCTGCGTCATATGATACGGAATGATTTACTTGTTCTTTTTGCCTCTGTCAGTTGTCCAGCCTGTTGGAATTTAGGCCAGTAGAGATGATGACAAGGGGTGAGTGGTTCAGCCAGGGGTGTGTATATGTGTATGTGTGTGTTTGTGTGTCACACAGTGGGACTTCCAGTTTACACGGGGACATCCTGTGGCATCGTAGATGGAAACGAGTTCTGATCTTTGATGCTCTCATGCCCTCTGTTGCCCCACAAACCTCTCCCCCTATCCTCACCCTCTTACCCTTTTCACCCTCCCACTTTCCTTCTTTCTCATCCTTTACCCGACCCCCCCATCACTGTTCTTCCCTACTCACCCTTTCTCGCCCCTCCTTCCTGTAGTCTGTGTTTGTGTTGGGAAGATTAAGCTGCTCTGACAAAGCTGTGTTTACAAATATGCAGGCAGAGAAACAGGCCAAGCGACGCTGAATAGGAATAGAATACAAATTGCTTTTTTATCTCTCTTAGGGCCAGGGCGAGAGAAAATGTGTTTGCGATTGTTGCTCCTCCGCCTGTGAAGGATAAAGCCTCAGTACTGGGTTTGGGCTCCCTGTTAGCATTCATTCTATCCTCTCCTCTCTCTGTCTCTCTCTCTCTCTCTGTGTCTCTCTCTGTCCTCCCACTCCCTTTCTTCCCCCCATGCTCTTTCTCCTCTTTGTCTACTCCACACACTCTGTCTCTTTCTCCCCGGCAAAATTTTTTTTCTTGCTGTTTCCTTGGTAATCATATCTCCTCTTCTTTCCTTTCTTCTTTCCTCCCTAACTCTCTCATGTCTCCTTGATCTGTGCTCCTCTCTCCCCTATATGTGCACTAGTCCCTCTCCTCTCACCTCATTCCCTTAATAATTTTCTCCATTTCTCTCCCCCCTTCATGTTTTCATACAAGCTGAATATTTTTCTCTGTCACTCACTCTCTCTGTCTTCCTCTCCATTCATCTATCCCCTTTTCTCTCCTCCACTCAGTAGGACTCATGATTTACAGTCTCTCTCAGCTCTTCCTTGCTCACACCGGAGATATTAGAAATTTTGAGTGCCTATAGATCACAGCAGGGGGAGAAGGCGTGAGCCTCTGCTAATCAGCCCTAACAGAAGCGTGCAGCATTACAAATCTGGGCTCTCTCTTACAATCAGTCAGCATGTCTGCCTGGCATAACCCACAGCAGGGAAGCTGAGGTCTCTGATGTCATCTTCTGCAGGTCTCCGTTGTGTGTGCATTTTAGGGGCAAACAGTGGGTTGGATGTTTGCTCTTATTAATGCAGAGGACACGGTCCCCTTTTCTATGCTGTGGTACTTTTATCCTTACCTCAGCTAACATAAGCGAAGGTTAATAGACGGTCACGCAGACTCAAATATTGCCATCTATGTTTAATAAGAGGCATCAGTCTCATACTGTGATGCTGCCATTAATTTGTTATTTAAATAAGGACAAGCCAGCTTTGAAGGACATTGTTGATTTTGAGTTCTGTTTTTTTTATTTCACTGTATGTTTATTGTAGCTAGATCTGTACCTGTAATCCTCTTCTTTCCCCTAGGTATAGGTGAATATATTCATGTTCTGTCTTAATATTCCTTTGGCCAGTCTCCAGCGCATGCATTTGTGTTTGACTAAGCGCAATGGAGAGACAGGGTACGGGAAAGCCTCCTTAGACTCAGCTGTTTCCTACCCACTAAAAATGACAGCTAAAATGTGACCTCTAACCTCGTGTCTTCAAGCTTTAGCTTGATAACCTGGCTGCTGTATCCATTACTCCAGTTTTTAATGGAATGAAGTGTCTGTCATCATTGAAAGCGCCGGATATGTAATGCAAACAGATGCTCATTACTCTTTTTACCTCGAGATGTTTTTACATTCCTATTCAAGACCGGCAATGTAGAGGTCAGCTCAAAGGTTAGAGTGATAAGAAAGTAGTGTCTTGAGATAATGACCACTTTCCATTTGCCATTTCACCTTTTATACATATACTTAGTATCCATTTGTAACCTGCCATCCCCCACATTTCTATAATTTGCTAACCTAACACAGACTCCTAACTAAAGCTTTTTTCACATTGTTAAGATGTATTGAGTTCAAACACAGATTTTCAGGACAGACTATTAGCACTTCAAAAACAAAGACATGACTTGAGGTACAGTTATAATTTAATATGTAATACATCTCCAAAGTAAGGCCACTTTCTGGAGAAAAGTCAGCCTAAGGGAGAAAAATGATATGAGGAAAAAAAAATCCCCCATGGAGTGAAAAGTGGACAGAAAAAGTTTGTTACCCTTCCATGTGTTGGTCTCTTCTCATATTGTGGGTACTATAGAAACACAGTTTGACTTTTGAGAAGCTGAAAGAAGAGCTGCAAGGTTTACAGAGCTTTCTTTTGTTGACAGCCATCAATGTGTTGACTGCTGTAGTAGGCTGAGGTCAAGGCAAGACCTCAGCTGGTTCTTTGTGAAATGTAAAAAAACAGCCTGATATATTCACTCATTCAGCCATTTCACCTCTCTTTTTGTGTTAAGGTTTTCAGAGTTTTTGTTTGGCTTACTTTAAGTGAATTGGCCTTTATGCAGTGCTGCAATCAGAAAAGGTGTAGCTATGGTAAAAAAAACTGATCAAGGTTTGTTTATTTGATGTGTTTATATGTATGTTCCTCCATTTGCAGTATGACCATGTCAACTGACATGGCAAAGTCAGTTCAGTCTTTAAAAGCCATATACATATACACATTTACCACATCCCCGTTTCCTATTAAATTGCTATGTCAAGGCACAGATCATTTAAAGGCAAAAACAACTATCTATTTAAACTAGGGCTGGGACTTTAACGCGTTAATTTCGATTAATTAATTGCGGGGAAATTAACGCGTTAAAAATTTTAACGCATTTTAATCGCACTTTGCACCGTGGAACGTTTCTCAGTGCACGAGTTCCCGGCATACAGATTATATCGACGCACAATGTCCAAATTAGGGGCCGCATCCTGCGAAGGACCCGGCCCACGTCTTTCGCAGCCCACACAGGCCGGAAGTGAGCGGCTAGCCTTCATATCAGCTGCCGTCACCTCTGCGTAGCTCATGTCGCCTAGCAACCGTGAGTGGGAAGCACAGCTGTGTAAAAGCAGCTGTTAAACGGAGAACGAACTTTTTCTCCTTTTTGTGGTTTAATTTTAAGTCTTTAATTCAAAATAAGCTGTTAAAACAAGCATAACACATTTCAACATCAAGGAATACAGCTGAGAGAATGATTAATTTCCAACTATAACAAGTGAGACATTAATGTTGAATAAAACTATCCAGTTATGATGCTTAACTTTAATTTCAGGTGTTTGCTTATCACAGGAGCACTTCCGCCCTTCGTTGGTCTGTGTAGTAGACTGGTGGGAAAATAAACAAAATTTTGAAGTTTAAGGTTATGTATATTGATTCATTCATCAACTAAACTTAAATGAATATTTATCATGTTAAATATTGAAATGCGATTAAAATGCGATTAATTTCGATTAATTAATTACAAAGCTTGTAATTAATTCGATTCATTTTTTTAATCGAGTCCCACCCCTAATTTAAACACAAGTATGAATGTGAGTCTTTTACTTATTTAGCTAGCTTTGTCATAATGAATTTCCCTTGATGGTATATAAGATATTTTGCATGTGGTTAGATTTGTTTTAGGGCTGGTCTAACTGTGTGTCACTGACACAATCTGCATATTGTTTGTTTGCCTGTGTATTTTTTTTTTTTTTTTTTACCTAATTGTATATACAATGCAAGTAGATAAAACTGCATTTTTCCTTCTGTATGGGAAATACTGTGTTTTTGCAGGTGTGACTTGATATGCTTGTGTCTTTGTGTGTTGGAATGTGGTGGCATGCCGTAGGCCCCATGCCACCCCTCCATCCCATTAGCTGAGCCCAGCCCCTGCCTGTGTCTGTTTTAACCTTGGCCAGCGGGCTGGAGGAGAGGGAAAGTAATTCTAACCTTAAAAACCTGCTGATTAAAGCTAGTTTGGTGGAATTCGATTCCACTTAATACCTTTGGCCATGAGCCCAGCTGGCTAGCATTAGCATCAATAGACACAGTGTCTTCAGTCAGGGAGACAGACGTGCATGGGCATGAGCATGAGCTTCCTCTCGCATGTGCCAAAGCGTGGCTATAAATCCTGCATGCCCTTGTCTATCTTTTTACCTCTCTATTCTTCTTCCCGTCTCTGATCCTGCTATTATTTCTCCCTCGGCTCAATATGTAACTCTTGTTTTCCAACTTCATCACCAAAGTATTTCTCCGTTAAATGTCGTTCCCCTGTTTGGTCTTGAATTTTTAGTTTTCCTCAGCCTCAGGAATGAGGCAAGACAGAGTAAGGGTTTTCAGTGTTGCAAGTGGTCAGGGGTTTCTCTCTAACTGCCTCAGTCCTGTTATTGTTTTTCTCTTGAACTTGATGTATAGCTGTGTTTACACGTCCAGCGTGGCTAATTAATTCTCCTCTTCGGGGCCTGTTTATCAACTGTTTGTGTTTATTTTACAATGAGTATGCTATTTTTAGAGCCAGTCATTTCCATAACATTTTTCCAGAGCATCATTTGTTTTGCTTTGTTGAGGAATTTAGGTTTGTTTTCCATTTTTCTCCTCAGCTCGGGTGCAGTCTGCCAATTCATTTTGTAGCCCGCTCAGTTTTGACTGATTTAGAAGCAGCAGCTGGTCCAATGGAGAAGACTGGAGAGATAAATCTAAGCCTCTTTTGATTTATTATGTATAATGTCTCATCAGCCGTTGCTAAGGTCTTCAGATGCACTGAAGAATTATACCGTTACATCTTTACAAGTTGTGGCTTATTTAAAGGCGTATAAAGAAGAAAAACCTAATAAAGAAAGCAGCAGCAGGGATAAAAGCCACTGCCATAGTGCCAGTGCCATACCAGAGCTCTGCATTTTCCCCTCTCTCATTTCTATACAAGCCATCTACTGTATATTATGGGCATTCTGGGCAGAGTGCCACCCTAACAGACACTATAGATAATTTGATTCCCTCTGAACGATTGAGCGAGAGCAGAGCGCAGAGACTAACTGTAAAGAAAGCAGGTGAAATGCAGAGCATTACGGTATCAGTCGAAAATGAGCTCATCCTCCAAACTGGAAGTGGCACTTTTCAGCCCTAAGTCATCTAATCACATCTGTATAGAGCCAGAAATCGTTGGTTGATCAATAGTCATCATGGATGCTGTCAATGGCCAGGGTAGTTTGAATTTTGCATGGTCCATGAATCTCTATTGAGTATGGATTTTGTGTTCCCTCCATGGATGGGCTTGTATAGTACTGCCTGATTGGCTGCACTGTGAGCTCTATTTATGCTGTTGCGCCTCAGGCTGAATCACCTGCCCCAGGCATCCATACGAACAGACATATGCAAGCATGCACGCAAACTTAAGTACACACACACAAAATGATACATTCCCGCTAATGAAGCAGTGAGCTAGAAGTGGCTTTACCAGGTGGATGTTCATGTCAACAACTGTTTAATAGTGCAAA
Organism: Archocentrus centrarchus; assembly: GCF_007364275.1. Classification (NCBI taxonomy): domain Eukaryota; kingdom Metazoa; phylum Chordata; class Actinopteri; order Cichliformes; family Cichlidae; genus Archocentrus; species Archocentrus centrarchus. The sequence goes on along the minus strand of NC_044352.1, from coordinate 10,694,760 downwards.
GCGAGTCATTCAATACAGCCAAGCCTAAAAAAAATTACACAAGATTCAACAGTAGGTTATTCATATCCAGAGCAGTGATAGAGTATGGTGAACAAATGCTAAGAAGGAAACATTAGAGGGCACGTGAGTCATCCATGAGTCGATAGAAAAATCCTACTTAAAAGAGTTGGCTAGACGTGATAGAAGGGAGCCGGATAGGGGGGGGAGAGGAATCAACAACAACAGGGTTTTCTTTTATAACATGCCAGAAAAGTTATCCATGTACTGTACATGCACATTCCTGTGTGCGACTAAGTGAATGTGTATGCATGTGTACTCTTCCCTAGTGGGACTGACAATCCAACAGAAAGACAAATGTGTGGCAGCCTCTGACAGTAACACGTTTGCATCACGGCAGGAAAACAGCAAATTGCCAACATAAATAAGGTGCCACGCTCTGATTAGGACTGTCTTCACACATCATTATGGTCTAATGAGAGAGTTTCCCCTCTCTCAGTCTCTTTATAGCTGCATCTCTGCTTGCCGTTTTACCTTCACAGACTTTGCATTTTACTAGCCCATCTCTACCTGTGCTTGGCACCTGTCAGCCATGATGGATGAATGTAAGTGAGGTGTCGCCAGGGCAACAGGCAGGCCAGGGGCAGTGGTGTCCTCCAGAGGCAAGACAGGTAGCCAGTGGTGGCTCTGCTTTTATATCTGAAGGTTTTATTTAAGACAAACTATCTGGCCTGATTGCCCTGTGTGAACTGCGGTCCTGCTCTACTCCGGATGACACCCCAGTTGGGAGGGGTTTTGGGGTGTTCAGTCCTATAATACCCTCTCATTGGGTCATGCCAGCATTTCATTGCCTTGGCCGCTTGCATGAGTGACAACACGAAATGAATTTGCTGCATCAGTGTCTGACTTTGGAGGACACACGTCGCTGTAACTCTTTTTTCTTGCTGTCCGCAGTGACAGCACATGAATACATTATGGACACACTACTTGTGAATTCTTCTATAAACTGCTATGTGTCATTCTTCTGTTGTGCCTCATATTCACACACAACTCCATGCTAATAATACATTCATATTTGTGTGGCTGTGTGTGCACACATGCAATTATGTATTTTTTCCACTGCAAAGGCTCTTCAAAATTACACATTGGGAAACTGTACTTTTTATGCGAGGACATGTGTGTATGTGTCTATAATTATGGTTTAATTGCTTGCCCTGCGATGCGCTGTCATCTGTCACAGCTCAAAGACAGCAAATAATGGTTCTGCTGCCATCACTTTGTCACCCAGACACTCAGCATGCAGAAAGCAGCAGAAACACCAGTAACTGATATGCGTCTTGAATTACTGATAAGCGCTCAAGTATGATGAGCTTTGTGTATATGGGCGTGCTTGTGCTCTCAACATTTTCTTGGTATGCCTTTGTATCTTGGTCTGTTGTGATTTCTTGTGTACGTATGCATAAAGCTGTGTGCATGAGTGTCAAACCCTGTGGTGTGTGAAAATGTAAGATTCTGAGTGGGTGTCGTTTTTGTGCTTGAGAACTCAATGTCTAATTTTGCGTGTTTGTGCACGTTCGTGTGTGTTAGAGTGGATTGGTGTTTATGTTGCAGTGGAGTGAGGGCTCACAAGCTTATGTATGTGTGTGGCAAAATGTGTTTGATGCCTTGTGTATATCGGCAATGACAGGTGCAACAGTTGTGTTATGCTTTAAGCTGCTTGTTTGTCTGGCACACTGCTTTGTGTGGTTGAGAAATGGAGTAAACAGAGGGAAAGGAAAGCAGCCTGGGGGCTAATTTATTCACTCCCTAGTCGCCCTAGTCACAGAGGCCTGTTGCACCGGCCCACCTGTCAATCCTGAGGAGCATGCCATACCGTTATACCATCCAACTGTACACAGCCACACCACAGCCCACTCTCAGTGGGCCAAGCGCTTTAGGCTAGAGCAGTATTAACCGTGATATATTAATAAACGCTCTGTAATCAGAATTAACAAGACAGCAAGTTTTTTTTTTCTTCAAGTGACATCCAGAAGTCTGCAATTTTCTGTGTGCTGTGCAAAGGCAAAGTTGTATCAGTGCTGGCATTGAAATTTAAAGTCAAGCATTACATAGACAGAAAGTTGGCATTTCTGTTTGTAAGCACCTTTCACAAAACTCTTTCAACACATGACTGTAGTGAAATGCATAAACAGTTTATAGACCAGTGTCCTTTGTTGCATCACTAATCCCTTGAAAAGGGCCCAAAGTAGAGTTTGTGACATAAATGCTCACGAAACTGCACAGGAGAAATGTGTGAGCTGATGGCTGTTGTAGTCGACTGTAGTAATGTGATGTTCAGTTCACCGTGGGTGTGGGAGGAAGTGTCTGCCCGTTGCCAGCGTAGAGTAATGGATGGCAGAGCTATGGGAGTGGGAGGAGGCATACATCCTTTTTCAGACAGCTGTAATGGATGAGAGTACAGCAAAAACTAAGAACAGGAGGCAGTCTGCATGCATTCACCCTCTCAAACTCTTGCATGCAGAGTTTGGTAGTATTGAAATGAGTTCACAAAAGATGTGAATGGAACAATGGAACACCTGGTGAAACAGTCAAAGCTAATGTGACTCTTGTTAATTGGTCATAGGACTCCTGTGTGTGAACATTCTGGAAATACGCAACCTTATACCTGTGTTTGGACATCTGTGTGATGTGTTTGTTTTTTAAGTGTGTAATGTGTCTTTTTTTTTTTATCCATGTGCCCAATCTGTGTAGCTGTACAGTGCCAGCTATAATTAACCAGACAGTTTGGCAAGCTAGTGTTTGTATATACAGACCAACTTCTTCTGCAGGCCCTGCTTTGTTAACCAGGTTAAACAAGACAAACACACAGCACACTTCAAGGTGCCTATTTATCATTAAATAATGTAGCCCTCTTTCTGCCCATTCTCAGCTCCCTAGGAAACCTGCCTTTACTTACTAAACAAGTGTTGAATGATGATGCCATACCTTCCTGTGAACATGTGAACATGTGCATATGTGCATGTGCACTTTGACTAACAGTTTACGTATCAACACAGCTGGTATTTCTCCTAATTTCTCATCAAACATTTATACCAAAGAGGACTTGCATGAAGTGCAGAACTCTCTGCCTTCTTCTTGCCTTATTCCTGTGGGAACCAGGCTTCATGTCTAAAGAGAAATCCATTTTACCCTCGCCTTTCCTAAATATTGTATCAAACAAAATCACAGCCTCTGTCCTGGCTGGTGAGGGTTATGGAAGGAAGGAGTTTTGTAGACTTTTCTTGTTGCTGCTGTAAACAAGCAAAAACCTTGCCATCCCTTTAGGTCACCTGGGAGCCAGGGCCATGAGTCTCCCAGAGAAGGATTGGGGAGGAGTGAGGATGGAAGGAGGTTAAGTGCTGCCTTGCTTATATTCCTCAGTGCATGGTGCTTCACTTGCCTCTGCTGCCGGCTGGTGAAAAATGTCTCCTGGCCCCTCTGCCAGATATCAGGACGCGTTATCAGCCCCGCCTAGCTCTTTCCACTGTAACGAGCCCCCAGGCACAGTATTATCTGTTTACGATAAGGATATTAATAACACTGTGCTTTAGTTATGTGCAGGGTTGCCCCGAGGGGTGATGGGGGGGTTGAAGTAAGGAGCACCTGAATCATTCTGTCAAAGGTGCTTTCCAAGGAGGACAGGATATAAGTGGGAGAGAGGGAAAGGGAAGCAAGGGAGAAGTCATATGGTTATATAGGGACAGTGATGAAATGCTGGTTAAGCCATCGAGCTTCTTCCATCAGCTCACTGTCTTTGTTTTCAAGAACAATAGCTTGGCCATCTGCCAGCAGGTCCATGTGGGAGTTATCATACGGAGAGGAGAGGTCAGGGATTCAAAGGTCACAGCTGTCATGGTTAGCTGAGAGGTCAACCTATGTCCTGGACTTTACTGTTGTGTAATGTCCTCTTTTTGTCTCTCTTCTATCTTTCTCTGCTATCTCACTTCCTTCCAGTGTTTGTATGGCTGTTACGTCCACTCCTCCATCATCCCCACCTTCCACCGTAGGTGCTACTGGCTGCTCCAGGTAAGAACTCCTCTTTTCCTCTTACTGTTCACCATGCTTTAGTTTACTCAGAGACTCTCCCTGACAATCCTCAAGAACTTGAATGAGTTGCATGATATCACTTTCCATTTAACCGAAGCATTTTCTTGTGACAGCCAGCAGGCACACATCAACCTACCCCTTCACCACCCCCTCTCGGTCTTCTCTTTTCTCTTCCCAGCCTCCATTTTCCTTATCTTTCCCAGTCATTCACTTTTCTGATGGCATTGCCCATACACGCCGTCCAGCACGGCCGGTATCTCAGTCAGCTAAAAGCTTTGCCATCTCCCCTGTCTAACAGCTGCAGTGATGGGCAGTAAAAGCATGATGGAAGAGGTTCCCTGTACAGTATAGTGTGCTTATTGTGGGTCGTCAAGTCTGCAGACTGAGAGTGGTTGTAAATAGTAGTCCTTTGATCACCTACCCAATACATCTCATCATTCTCGTTTAGCATGGCAGCTATTATTGTTGGAAGGTGCCTGATACAGCCATTCACACACACACACCATTTAAAGGGAGTATAAACCATACATACAGAGAAAAGGGGTTTGTAGAGACTATGTCTATCTGTCTATCAATCAATCCATGTCTGTATACAAGAAGGAAAAACCATCTGTGGGATAAATACACTTTGACTAATGTGCCTCAGTTTAAATTTGAAGTTGTATTATCCTAGTTGTACTGACTAGACTGAGAAGGCATATTCATGTGCCATATCCAGCCAGTATCCCTGTGACCTCCCACACCCCCTCCAACCCTTCCTCCCCTCCTATATGTAATCACTCTTAGTAAAACAGGAGAGCAGAACAATGGGGACAAAAAAGAAAGACCAGGCTTAAAAATTGCTTAAATATTGTGGGAATGCTCAAAATAATTTGAGCGTTCCCACGGTAAATAAAAGCATTCACACACAACTGTTTGTTTTTCTTTTGCTTTATGTTGGCAACGTGTTTGACAGATGGAAATAATTACTCTAGCAGATAAAACTTGACTCCACTTGTCTATTGGGAGTTCAGTAAGCAAACCTACTTAGGCTGACTTCATCCTAAATCATCTGGTGTTCATCAGATTACTTGCAGTGACGACCATCTACAGGAACTCTTTCATACCTCATGCAATAACGCTCTACAATACAACACATCTGTCTGGAAGAGATCTCTCATTATAAGAGTTTATTTTACCCTGCACTGTCCCTCACAACACATAACAAACATTAAGCAACTTTATTGCATTACACTGTCCACTACAGCTTATCTTTTGGAGTCTTTGCATGTCTTTGCATGGTGAAATTAGCAGCACCGTTAAAGGAAACGTTCACATACACTCTGTCTTACAACATTTTTCAAATGATTTTGGTACATTTCTCAAAACCGTAATTAAAATTCTACACACTGAAGATCGAAAACAGCTCAAAAGTACAGCAAAGCACTGTAGTTATTTTGCAAACAACTGTAACTCACCCAAAACCTCTAACTCAAAATATCAAGATGAACTTATTGTGTCAACAGATAAGTCACTGCCAACAAAGTGAAATGTTCTTTTCATATTGTGTAAAAGCAATGTGGTCAAAATGTTTAGATATCTCATCAGAATGAATGGAATTTCTTTTGCTCATCTTATAATTTCACTGACATTGAAAGCCTGCTGCAGCAGTCTATTGTTATTCTCATGATAACTGGCTGCTTTTGTGTCAGAGTGAATACTCTTCAGATGCTGATTTTAGAGCGCAAGATTTTGCATTCTACTTTGTGAACCAATAGAGCTCTTACATTTGCATATGATGTGAAGAAAAACAGTTTTATTTTCCTACAGCCACACAACACAGCAGTAAACATGCAGCACTGCTATAGATTATCAATACACCCCCCACCCCACCCCCAAAAAAACAGTGTGGACACAAAACATAGACATAGTAAAATAGTGCCGCAATGGCTGGATGTCCTGTTGCTCCCATCTCATTGACCTCACACCTAATGCTCTCCTTTCCAGTGTAGCAGAAGAAGAAGTGCTCTATGTATGCAGCAACCTCTGCACTCTTCTTCACCTTCCTATATTCTGTTATCTCATCTTTGCTACACCCTCACACATCCTTATTCCTCTTTTGCTTCCACGGACAGGCTCTTTCCCCCATAAAGGGTTTATCTGAGCAGGCCCAACCATGTTCACAAATTGTTGTAACTCTGTTGTGCTCAAGCACTATAAATAAATACATTTTATAATACTCATGCTAATGACTTACTCCTGTGTGCTCAGCAGAATTTGACATTTAGAGTGGCTGTTCTGCATGTGATGAGCTACACAATGAAATGATACTAATATATTTAGGAGATGGTCCTGTGATGGACCCCACCTCTCGCCCAGTGCCTGCTGGGATAGACGCCAACTGTCACTTGAGAACTGAGTCACAGCAACTGAGAAAACCTGCAATGCATTTATTATTTTTCCATATCCATATTGTAGTTACTGGCTGTTGGTATGCTTTTATTTTATGTATACTTGCAGTTTGGAGACAAAACCACAACTCTTTTCTATGCAAAAATACTTGAACATGGTATAAAGCAGGCCTATTCAATTCATTTTTCTTCTGGGCCAGATTTGAAAATTTTGAGATGCCACTGGGCCGAAGACCCCTACTTATATTATTTCTTGAGACTTAACTCTAAATATGCTACCACCTGAACTAAATCATAAAAATGAATAAAGGAATTCACAATAAAGGCTTTATACTGCATCATTTATTGATGAGCAAAATAATTCAAGTGCATTGCAAAGTGCCTCCGAATGTTATATTCTTTTAATACTGACAGGCTTTTATTGCAAGCACAGTGGCTCAGAGTTCAGTCTTTGGGGTAAAATAAACACGTATTTATCAGTCCAGACAGGGTTAAAAGGCGATTTTCATTGTCAATTTTACGTTTCTGACCTGTTGTCGTACTTAGAGAGAGTATTCTGGGCTGACGTCCTACGATACCGGGAGCGGTGCGTTCAAGTACAAGAGGATGTGCGGGATTTTTTAAAACTCTCACAGCAAATATGATTTAAATGCATTTTTGCGGCTTACGTTGGGTCAGTTGGGGGGGTGGGCCAGTCAAAGTTGGTCTGCGGGCCGGATATGGCCCCCGGGCCGCTAATTGAATAGCCCTGGTATAAAGCATCAAATCAGATATGTATGATGCAGTGTTTTTGGTCTTAAATTACCTTTGTGTGATTCCACTGTCTCCACTGTGAGCTGCAGTGGAGGGATAGTAAGAGGGGATCCAAAGAGGGGATTTTATCTTGAAGACTAACTTTGGAAGACACCACTTGATTTGACTAATTCAGACTGCTGAATCTTCAGATTTTGTTCAGCTGAATTTCAAAATGATTATTAGCACAGAAGGAGAACTGTGGATTTCATCTTCCATCACTGACAAGGAATTGCAGCAGTAAGGAATCTCTGTGGGGCCAGTTTAGAGAGGAAGAATTTTTCAGTGATGACAACACCCTGAAATTACATATGGGTATAACGGAATTGTTTTAAGACAGACTTAAAATGTGAACCTGTTCTTTTCTCTGTCCTTTCTTCCTGAAGTCAAATTCAGACACAGAGGAGCATGACTAAAGCATGAAAAATAGCCACATTCGCAGGGAAAGTCAGGAGAAAGTTGCGCTTGACACATGCACAAGACAAGGACACATGCAGACTTTCAGAAACATGTACACACTGTACTGAAAGTGAATAACATAGAGCTGGGGTCATACTGGGTTACTCACTTTTCAAAACTGTAACCTTCATTTTAAGCCTCTCTTTCTGCCAGCTACAAGATAGACGCACATAATCACTCATGAAATTTTGAGTAGTTCACTGACTCTGCTTTTCTTTCCTTTAACTGTAGAGCATCAGTTAAGAACAACTGGTTAGTGAATCCTTGGCCCTCATCTCTTACACCGCTCAGCAGTTCTTGTTACACCCACGGTTCAGAGCTGCATGTGTACAGCTACTTGTTCAAAGAAAAAAAAAAAACGCCTTCTGCTGTCGGATAAAAGGCATTTCTTTACAAACCTGTATTTTCTTTGGCACTGAGCATTTCTGGAATCCCAGATTTACATCTCTTTTCAGGCAGTTTATTGCAGACCATCTGGGCTGACAAGAAAACCACAGTCACAGTGATACGGTGATACCAGAGGTAAAGGATTACACTTCAGTCCATATCTCTGCATATGCAGATAGACCTTCAGCACCTCTCTCTTTTCTAGCCACTTTCAGTCAGACAACTGACAGTCAGCCTGGTTACAGTCGCTTTCGTATTCTCTCTTTTCCCACCTTCCTCTAGTCTCTGAACTCTCTGTCCCTGACTCCCTGTGTACCATTTGCTGTGTCCATATGAGATTTGCAGGCAGTAGTCTGTCAACAGCAGAGCAGCAAGGAGACTGGAGCTCCCAGAGCGGCAACAGGGAAAGGTCACCAGTGAGTGAAAAATGTAAATATTCAGCCATCCAGCAGCCACAGTCACGGAGAGACAGGGATGAAAATAACTCCTATTACACAGCACCGACAGGGAGGGAACACAGAGGACAGAGAGGGTAGAGACAGACTGTGAATGAGAGAGTGAGATGGACACAACTTTTAAAAAGTTAGGTTAAAAAAAAAAACAGACTGCAGGGAGAGTTGGAGAGAAAGATGCATTTAAAGATTTGAAGCAAGAAAAAAAAAACTACAGTAGTATAGAGAAAAAGAGGACAGCGTGTAGATGTGAGTATTTTTGGATATGTGTGTAACAATGCAAGAAATCTAGAAAGAGAGAAGTGAGAAAGACAGATGGAGTGAGGTTGGTGAAAGGTGTTTTAAGGAGGGGGCGGGGGGTTAACCAGTGGGTGTGTGCCTCTTTATCCACTCTTTATCCACTCTTTATTGAGTCAAAGCCTGGGTAATGAGACAGGGGACAGGAATAAAGACCTGCAAGGGGGGGGTCTTCTTCATTCGATTCATTTTCATTTGTTCTTTTCACCTCTCACTCTCAATCTGCTCATTCCCGCCACACTACCTCCACCTCTCTATGGCATTAGACCACTTAAGAATGTCTGGCCCATCCCCACAAATGGCTGAGACTGAAGGAAAGTACCACCACAGTTATCTGAGGTTGCAAACAATGAATCCAAATTGCTGCTGAGACAGAGAGCTGCCCAGAACAGACTGTGTGGGTTTTTACTCCAAAAAAGTTCCCATTTCAGTGGATTTGGTGAAAAATAATAAAAAATTGGGCTCTGTGTGATACCGTGGTGTATTTTCAACACTGCCAACAACAAAACAAACACACATACACTCATAAATATCCTAAAGAATGTATAGACACTCTTTAAGTGCTATTAGTTTTTCACAAAGGTGTCCATAATTAGATACTTAAACATCTGAATGAGTATGCACCTTACACAGAGTTTCTAGGTACAAAGTATCATAGTACACGCATACACACACACACACACACACACACACACACACACACACACACACACACACACACACACACACACAAAGGATCTTGCCTGTCCCGGTGGCACTGATTGATTCTATTGCTCCGTGTCCCCTTCTCTTGTTTAGTGCTAATCGAATGTAATTCCCTGCCTGTGCCTCTCCATCAAATCAGACAGTGGAGTTTGTGCTGGCCGGTGGGGGCACAGAGGTGGGGATAATTATGATATTAATACGGAGGGGGTCTGAGGGGAAACTTCATTTGTCCCGCTGCCTGCCACAAACACAGAGAGGGGTCAATAGCCTCTCCTGCTTTTCCTACTTTAAAGAGGAGGAGAGAGGAATGAGATAATGAAATGACTAGTAAGGCAGGAGGGAATGCTGACGACCTTGTTTCTTCACAGCTATCACTTTCTCTCTCTTACCTTCCTCAGCTTAGGCCACTCTGCTCTAGTCTCTGTCTCACATGAATACATTATTAATATCATCATTCACTGCAGTTACATTTTTCTTATTACATTAGTCCTTCAGAGTATAATGACTTTGGAACCACTTGAATTAGTGTTATGTAGGAAAATGAGTTGTCACTGTTGTCCCTGTGATCATTCCAGCACTATTAGAAAGTATTTCAGGTATTTTAATTTATGTAATAATTCAAAGGTTACCTAATTGGACAGGCAGAGTGATAACTTTGTGATTAAAGAGAACTCTTAGCATTGTAGGCTTTGTGGTGCTGTCCATGGTGCTGAATTTTACCTTCTTCTTCTAATCTTTTCTAACTATTCAGCACATCAGAGCCTCTTTTCATTTAGACTTTTTTCCTCCCTTTTTTGCTCTGTTGATGTATCAAAACCACCCAGTCCTTTTGAACTCTCAAGGTATTCACCTCTCATAACAAGCTCGCCAATCTCTTCAGATCAATACAGCTGGGCCAGTTCTGTCAGCATATCATGTTCATGGGCCAACACCACTGTATTCTTCATGCCTCGTGCCTCAGCAGCAGTAAAGACAGAGGCCTTCCAGCCTAGTTAACTGAATGGGAAATGTTGAGCAGCTCCTTTGCTGTGCTGATCCATCGGTTGGTGTGTAAGCAGGATACAGTAGCTCCAGAGTGGACATGCCTGCAGGCTAAAGGCAGACAGATGGATTCTTTATATCTACCAGAGTCCTCTATTCATTCGAATCAGTTTAGTTGCCTCTGTGTTGAGCACTGGGAGACAGGTGCCGGATTCATAGTGGCTCAGGTGATGTGTGATGACAGAGCAGAGCTGTCAGGTCCAGATTCACATCAGATACGTCCAGACTATGCAAGGCTACATAATGAATATTTCACTGAGATAAATCATGGATGAGCCTGGGCATCGTTCTGTTGATTTCACTCAGAGGGTAGAGAGTCAGAAAAACCTGGTGAGGTTTTGACTGGCTGTCTACAACCTCAGGGCAAATGGAGGCAGTAAAAATATAATTGCCTTTAGCTATGCAGGCTGTTGTTTGTATCAAATGGAAATGCACCTCTACAGAGTATTAGCTCAGATTTATAGCATATGAATTTGACTGCAACACCTGACATTACTGTTCAATTCCAAACCTCAACACCGGACTGGCAGGAGAACAGGTGGCAGAATGTGCTATGGGAGTGCGCATCAGTTTCTGCACATGCTTGTCTTTCTGTGTGTGTGTGTGTGTGTGTGTGTGTGTGTGTGTGTGTGTGTGTGTGTGTGTGTGTGTGTGTGTGTGTGTGTGTGTGTGTGTGTGTGTGTGTGTGTGTGTAACAGACTTTGCCACTCTGTTACCGCACTATGGTGGGAGACCATGGTGCTCTCGGCAGGATGCTGCTGCTGGCAGGCCCTTACTCTCGCAGCCATGAGGAGAACAGCTGCTTCACAAGCGTGTCGGGGTGTGAGCCATGTCCCTGTGGCTCCCCTCATCTTCTTCACTACTCCTCCCCCCTTTGTGCAGTCACATAGATACAGTGCTTTTGACATTAACCCTCTCATAAACTACTCATAAACATTCAAATAAGTTTCTCTCTCTGCTATCAACTTTCCTTCTTGTCCTCTGAGCACATCTGCTACCCCATGTTTCTACTCAGCAAGAAAATAGTTCTAAGTTGATCTCAGCCCAAAACAATGACACTGGGGCTTCTGACCTCTAAACAAATTGAAGGTTATACTGGTGCTTAATTAATAGCCCCTACTGGAGCACAATCTCTCCATACGATGAAAGAGAGAAGTTGAACTAAACCCTAGAGATACCAGGCACCTCCTTTCCTCCTGGCAGACTGATCTGTTCCTCAGTGCTTGCGACCTTTTCTCTAGGCCCGTCGCCTAGCCCACCAGCACGGCCAATTATCACAAATCCCCCGCTGCATTTGTCTTGCCATTTTCACTCTGCTACCAAAGAGGCGTGCGTGACCATAGACTTATGCAGCCTCCTAACCAGCCCGAGTCCAGACAGAGAAACAGAGGCCCACAACAGGTATGTGGTGCTTAAATAATTCAGTCATCCTGAAAGGTTAAGGCTCTGCCAGTAAGGCGAATTGACATTCATCTTGCTCAAGAGTCATGCACCCACTTTCAGATGGAGTAGCCATCGACATGTTTACATTTTGAGACTTCAAGATTGCTATTGACACCAGTATTTTGCGTTATTCTATTTTGTTCACTGTCCAGTGCAAGCTCAAGCAACTAGAAAGTACTGGCACCCTAACCAGACCAGAAAGCAAATATCTAGGTCTGAGTTGGAGAGTGCAACAAACCATGGTTCTAATTTGATATTATCCTTATCCTCTGTAATGATCATTCTCTTCAGCAACCATTTGCTGCTTCTCCCATTTTAGATAATAAGAAATCCCTGGGAATTGTGTCACCAGACAGCCTTATTTGTGTTTACTTTATGCCTGTATGACTGAGAAAGCACAGGACATCAGTGGATTCACAGTAAATCTGTGCTGGGCCTATCTCATGTCAAGCCATGGCTTTGTCACTTTGCAGGCTCAGGCGTGATGGCAGAAGTGTGCACGCATCTCCCAGCTTCCCAGAGAACACTGGTCACAGCTAATGACCAGAACTGTCTGATTTGTCCTGCCCTGATTACTCCTCTGAGCCCCAATTAGCCGTGGATGAGGGCTGACATCCCGACACGATCGCTTGGACGTGTCATAGAGGGAAAGATGAGCCAGGGAAAGAAAGGATAGAGGTAAGGGGGGAAGACAGGGAAAGTGAATGTTACAAAGAGTAGCAAAGAGGAGTTGGTGTGAAAGCTCTGGTAGGGCCAGAGTCATTCATTCTGCATTCAGTCAGATATTGATCTCAATCCCCCTTTAACCAGCTACCACTCATCAATGTACAAACCAACAGCTCTGATTGCAATTTCTATAATTGGCAATTTTCATTGTGAAAATCAGTCTCTGTGAGGGTGTTAGCTGTATCTATTCTGAGACAGGTTGATTTCTCTATGGGTTAGGGATGAAGAAACTAAGGCCTGTTTGTGGAAAGGATATAAAACAAAGTGTTAGGTCAGTGTGGTCGAATCAATTTACTAGCTAAAGTGAATAGTGAAGTCCTGAGAGCCTCAAACATGTTTTATAATGAATAAAAACAATGCAATTTCTTTTCTGTCAGTAACAAACTATTATGAGCATTGCCATAGAGTATCTGAAACTTAGATTAAATATTCCTCTTCTTTTCACTCTTGCCATCTGTCCTGGTATGACCCCCCCCCCCCCCCCCCCCATCATCATCCCATAGTTCTACGTGTCTTTATTTTTGTCTGCCACTGTGTCTCCCCAGGATTGCTGAGCCATTGCCCCTCTGCAAGTTTTGAAAAAAAATCTTTTTTTTTTTTTTGGCCTGCACTCTCTCTCTCAGTAGGGGGCAGTGGAGAAGTAACTACAAGGGCATATAAGCCTTCAGAGTCAAACCAGACTTCTTTTAGTCTTTTTTGATCTGAGTAGATGTCATATTGAACACACACACACACGCACACACCCTTCAGTTGAATGGCTCAGCTCCTATCCCTGTCTGCTCCCCCATTTTAAAACACACCCACGCAAACCTGAGAAGACACAGAGAATGAGGGGAGGAGGAGGGAAGAAGAGGACAAGGAAAGCAAATTGCAGAAGAGTAGGAGAGGAGGAATGGCAGGAGGGGAAGAAACAAGAGGTGGGAGGGGTGGAGGTGCTTTGAGAATGGGGATTAGAGTTAGGAGATTAGAGGTAGAAGATGATATCATTTGGTAGAGATGAGCAGGAGCAAACGAGCAGTGCAAATCACCCAACGTTAACGAGCTGCCTCATAAATTACTTCAGCCGAGTGTATGCTTGAAGCTGAATCTGGAGAGGGCTGTATAGTGCAAAGGAAGCATAATACATGTGCTAGCCCCTCCCAATATTAGATTTTTTTTTCCATACAACCCTACACCTTTCCTGTAGCAGCGTCAGAGTGCACATCAAGTTTTAGTCAACCTGAGTATCCGTTGCATGGCATCCTAACCATCATTTGGAAATGCTAAACATCCATGATATTACTTTATCATTATCTTTGTGGTTGTTTGTCCATCAGACTATCCATACGTATGTATGTCCGTTGCTTTCTTGTGAACATAATATTTCAGGAATGCTTCATTTCTTCAAAGCTGGCCAAAACATTCACTAGGACTCAGTCAGATGTTGGTGGTCAAAAGCTAAATGGTCAAGGTCACTGTGACTTCACATCAGTCCCATTTTTGTTAACACAAAGCACGTGAATTCCTGGATGGAGGTCAAGAATGCATGCACCACCTTAAATTTTAATGGGATAAAATGATGGAATGCAGTGTACATTTTTATCCAAATGGTTTGAAGGCAACTTCACTGTGGCATCATAATGTTCTGATCATAATGTTCTGATCATAATGTTCTGATCAAACACCACAACTCAGGAACAGAGTATGAGATCCTGAATCCCCTTAGAAAGAATAGCCTGCTCTCAACCCTACTGGAGACAGTTTCAGTGTTGTCCATGCCAGTTGTTTTATTGGCTTATCCTTTAAGAAGGAGTCCGCTTTCTTCACTTCCACTGAAGAAACCAGGAAAAGTGGCCTTCTGTCCTTGCACCACAAGTTCATTGTTTCGCTGATACTGAGCTTCAGGTGAATGTCCTTGCATCATTTTGTGAAGCTCTTTATCAACCATTTCTACCCTGTAAGCAGTCTCTCACTGAAATGCTTTTTGTTTGTTTGTTTTTACTGGAATCATACGTGTTAATAATAACCAAATAAAATAAATCACTTTATATTAGTGTCATCAAAGTTTTCATTGCATATGAGTCTAGGTAGATATTATGACTGGTCAGCATAGAAATGTGACCATGAGGTGATAATTCTAGTGTTCTTACTGTGCTTAAATTCTTTAAACCACTTCCAAAAGAGATTGTAATGATTCGTTTTAAATAAAAGTCTATATAAACCTGCATTTTTCTCCTTAAGAAAAGGAAGAAGACAGAGTAGGAATATGGAAGGTGGGGTAAGACTTTTTTTGAGACTTTTATTTTGTTGTGTTCTTGGAGGTTGAGGATGTGTGGGTTAGAGGGGGAAATATACATTTCTATTTTAGCCAGGAGCCCAGCAGCAGGAGAATGACTTTCATTGGCTGGATTCTAAATATTACATGACTTCCTGATGGCAGTGTGCTATCTGAGTGCGCTGTCTGGCCTGGTATTAACCTGTCCGGATAAATCAGCCGTTTACAAAACTCTGTGCCTCTATCAAAAGTACCGTTTTCTCCCTCTTGCTTCCCTTTTTTTTTCAGTGACCCTCTAGCTTCACCTGTTTCTCATGCACCATTTCTGCCTGTGGACTGCTTGCTATGGCGCAACCCATTTTGTCTGTGTACAGTGTGTATATGTGGAGTTACTCTGTGGGCTTCTGCCAAGGCCCCTAACGTCATATGCAACCTGGCAGGTGACAAATAGTTTTTTAATTGCTTGCACCAGGAAAATCATTAGTCTCTTCCCTTTCCTTGGTGGGACCGGGCAGGACGTGCACGCAATAATAATAGCTTCAGTCCGATTTCCAGTGTGCTATTTTTGGAACAAGTATTTTAAGGGCCGTCTCTGTATATGCCTCTGAATGTGTGTATGTATAGTACTACTGTGTGACTGTGTATGAGCTTATGTGTGGCTGTGTACATGAATGTACACACACACATAGTAAGGGTGGGCTAAATGGTCCTGAGGTGCTTTTCCTTGGTTGTGAGAGAGGACAATGTGTTTGTCAACCCTGTTCCTGCCTCATGAGAGTTTTTCTCATTGCTGTTGCTATTCCCTAGGAGCGTGCTGTTTGTCTCTGCGTATGTGCGTTTTTCTGTCTGTGAGCGTGTGTACCTCTGTGTCTGGCACACTCTGGCCTAGGCCATTGTGCTGTAGTGCATTACAGTAGCAATGCACCGACACAGTGGCCAGCCAGATGAAGCCGTCCAGTTTATGGAGCAACCTGCAAACTCCAGCTGCTTTTGGTTGGGATTGTGCTTAGTGCTGAGATATAGTATTGATTTTCTCTCCTCGGTGCCCTTGCCATCCCTGCGTAGATATGCACCAGTGCTCAGCATCCATTCACCGAGAAAGGGGAGAGAGGGGGGAGAGAGCAGAGGATGATGTTTATGTGGTGATACTGACCCCATTCGTTCACACAGAAAAGGCGTGGAATGTGAAGTGGCTAGACAGCAGAGGGGAATTGAGTTTGTGAGGCTCAGATTGCAAGATGAACCCTGAATTTGATTTCTCTGTTATACAACCATTTGTTATTATATAGCTCAGCGTCTGAGGGTGTTTGTGTGTCTGGTGTCTTGTATGGGTCTATTACATGTGTGGGTTTGTTTGGATTTATGAGTCTGAAAGGATGCAAGAATGTGTGCACATGAGTTTTAGCAAGCAGTGTGAATCTGTGCGGTTGATCTTTTGCATTTTTGCCCTTGGTTTGAATCCCCCGTCCTTATCCTCTATTCCTTCCACAACATAGTAAAATCAAAAACACGCTTGGACATTATTTGAAATATTTCTGCAGAACACCCCACCACCACCCCCCCCCGGCCGCAGCACTGCAGCGTTTTAAATGTAAGTGCCTGTTCTCGCAAAATATTTCATAGATAAATGATTCAACTTAAAAATCCTATCAGGTATTTTATAAAAATAACAGTGTGTGACCTTTCTGTGAATTTTAATCTGGCACATAAAACAATCTTTAAGCAATGAACACTGAATTGAGCCTTTCAGACTGCTAGTGTTAATGATACCTTTAGGTGTAAAGTACATCAAGCATAAAAGTTCCCAGTAACCGCAGTACTCTTGTCTTTGTCTCACACACACAGGTCACATACACTGCTTTTTCAAACCTTATTCAACATAAAAAATGCAAGGCAGCCAGTACAGAAAACATTCTTCCCATTCAGTCGCTTTAGTTGCTTTATGTTCTCATGTCTGACAGATTGTATGGTTGGACATGACTAAGATTAAGACTAGTTCTCTTAATATGAGCACTGTACAAGTACTGCCTATACTATACATCCTCATAGTCCTAGTGGATTGCTTCTCTGTAATGTTTTATAGTTTTTAACTAATAATACAGGTATCGGTGCATTAAAATGACTACAACTGGACTATTGTTATGAGTTGGTACAACTGGGTGCTAACTTCTTTATGTTTTGTTGACAAAAGATTGCCACCAAAAATCAAGACCTTTGAATGCTGTAGTCCCGAATGAAATATATTTTTGTATATTCTACTGTGATAGTTCTGTTATAAATTTTGGTATGAAGGATTTGTATTTTGCAGCGTCTACCAATAATTTATCAAAATGAAAAAGATTAGCCCATTAGAAAATTATAAAAAAAAAAACTCTCTTGTATCGCAGTTCATCACAGTGTTGTATGGTGGCCCACACTAGAAGAGTCACAAATTTTTGGGGTGACTAGCCAAACAGCTGAAAGCCGTTATTCTGTGTGTGTGTGTGTGTGTGTGTGTGTGTGTGTGTGTGTGTGTGTGTGTGTGTGTGTGTGTGTGTGTGTGTGTGTGTGCGTGCGTGCGTGCGTGCGTGTGTGTGTGTGTCTATAATCAGCCTGTGTTATCCAAGCCAAGCAGCCCTACCCTGGCAGAGCTGAGACTGGGGAGACCCGGTCTCTTTCCAGATTCATCTCTCCAGCTTTGTTTGACTAAGTAGTGCCATGGTGTTGGTGTTGGAGAGGGCTGGAGTGGTAACAGCAGCAGCAGTGCAGCGTATGCGTGGGTTGCCTGAGCCAGTGGGGCTTGGCACAGGGAGGCAGCATATGTTCATGGCCAGCTTCCTTCCTCCTCTCCCATACTTATCTGTCTCTCTCGTCTCTTCTGTTTTTCTCGTCTCTCTGTAGCTCACTTCTGTTAAACCCCACCTCCACTTTTGGCTTTGAGTGTCTTGGTATCACCTGTGGGAGACAGCACAGAACAGAGATCAAAGGGCACTGGGGATTCCAGTATCCCACCATGTCTGACTAATGCCACAGCCCTTTCTTCTAACAGAGACACAGACTTACACTCTTCTTTGTCATTTTTTCATCTGGCGTAGGATCAGAGAATATTTGGTGGAGAAGCCTAATATGTTTTGTCTGTAATGGGACTCTGGTTCATTTTTAATGCCTTTCCAATGGTTGGTCACTGGCACCTCGGCCCATCTCTGCCCTACATAAACACTGGCTGTTATCCAAGCATGTCAGAGGCAACCATATCTGAATTATGCCAACTACCTGCTAGATATGGACCACCATCCTGCTGCCTAACTGTGTCCCAGATACCCCCAACCAGCTGCTTCAGCCTTTACACCTTTACTTTTGCTTCCTGCTCTCTTCCTTGCCTCTTGGACCAGTAAATGAACGCTCATTTGCAAGTTAGATAAATCCTTTGAATGTATTATTGATGCAAACAAATTAGCCTGTAGGCCCTAGACAATACCTAATGGAGCCTTGGCTTATGGGTGAAGTAGTTTCCAGCGAGGGCACTGTCGGTGTTCCAGGATTGATGCCTGCTCTTCTGCCCCGTAATTATTTCTCCTACAAATTATTCAGCTGTTCTGATGCAGTTTGGGGTTTAAAGCAGTGCTTCTTATTGCTGGCTATGTATTTCCAGGCCTTAACCCAGCTACATTCATTAGTTTATTAAAGAAAAAAGACATGGGCAATTAGATAACTGGGATAAAGCCACCAAAATGAGGGAATGTGTTATTATTCAAGTTTATGCATGCTACTCATAATTCACTGGGGTTTATGTTGGTGTTGCTTTTTCAAGGATATTCTCTTATCTTGTTGTACACAGACACATTCACACATTTTAACAGTCTTGTATAAGCCTATTCACATATTTACAGAGATACAAACTGACTCGCTTTTACAAAAATGCATAGAAACAGAATATGTGTTCCTAACATTGGAAAAGAGGGGACACATCTGGACACATTCGTCTTTGATACACACACAGAGAGAAAAAGAAAGTGCACATAATTTATGCTAGCAACAGAAGCAGAGGCTGAAAAAGAATGAGAAGAAAAACTCAGAGAGGAGATGAGAGAAAGAGAGGACTGCCATACTGTCCTCAGTGATTAGGACCCAGTATTGATCAGAGGAGGTAAGGGGAAGGCAGGCTGAGGAAGGGTGGGAAAAAACAGGCCCCGGGGCTCAGACCCCAAATCTCTGGTGGCCTCTGCACTGTTCCACTTCTGCACGCTGGCCAGGGCCAGTGGGAAAATCATCAAAGGGTCTTATGCCCCATCTGTCCCACATGCACACACACAAATACACATATTCATGCATACACGCTGGCCTTTGAAAAACATTCTATTTGATGACATCGTTTCCCATTTTTTTCCATTGTTAGAGATCATAAATTAAACCTGATATGTTATTGTCACTGTGGTGAAAAGACAGGGTATCATATTCTCCCAACTGCCTGCACAGTGCTAGTCACATCAAAAGGATCGCGTCAGTAATCTAGAACTTTATGTCAAGTGTGGCGCATTCATGTCATGGATCAAACACAGACATACACTCACGCATACGGCATCAGTCAGCTGGTCATGATGGTGGATCCATAATCTCCCCAAGCATTCGGTATGTGTACAGGAAGTATTCAATACTCTGTGCTCTCCCAGGGCCAGACCTGAGTTAATGCATTTTCTTCTTTAAGTCTCTCTTTTTTTCCTCCCCCTCTGCTCCCTCTGTCGGCTTTTCAGCTGACGCTGGGCTTTGGCAATCTTATTTGCCTTTCAATCCAGATCAATCTTTGTCTTATCTACAGCTCTTGAATCATAAACATTTCATAGGCTCAACCTTGACACTGACAAACATGGAGTGGTGAGGGTTTGGTGTAAAATGCCTTTGGAAGATAGTTGATGCTGGACTTCACGCTGTCCCTAAAGACTGTTGAACTTTGCTGCAAAGTACAAACCTGCACAGCTGTTGTTTCAGAAAGAGACATGCACTTGTGGCTCATGTTTTGTGTGCCCATGCCATCACATGCACACATATTTAGTACAAAGTTTGTGCCAGATTCATCTGTGTATATGTGTGTGATGTATTATTCATAAGAAGAAGCATTCATTGCAGTGACACACCTTGAACAATTTGAAGTTGTGGTGTGTTTAACAGCTTATTGTAGTTCCTGCAGTTTGGCTCACCTTCAGTTGATTAACACTGCCCTCGAGTCCTCGGTGTGTTTTATCTTACGATGAATTAGCTGTTATAGGAAACATGAAGTTCAGGAGTATTTACCTGACGTTTTCTGATTTGAGCCTCTTTCACAGTGCCCTTTACTACTTTATACCCTATATATGGCATGTTGTGTCATGTGTCTCACTGTTTAGTCGCTATTGTTTGGATCATGATTCAAAATGTGTGTAGGGAAATTAGCCAAACCAATTGTTTAACCAAACATAACTGTTTGTTCACCAAGATAGTAAGATACAATTACTGTAGCAACACTGTGGGGGTAACCCTTCTTGATGCAGATTTTATGGGACTAAATTCAGGAAGCAACAACAACAACAACAGCAAAAAACTAGGCAGCAGCAGTCTACAAATCGGTGACCAAAAAATGAACAAAGAAGCTGAGGCAACTGAACTTACACATTTACATTTATTGACTGCAATTGAAACAAAAATAAAACACAAGACATTAACTGTTAGCTACAAATACAAATGCACAGATTAAGATCTAAGACACAGCAAACTTCATTACACTAAAATAGGAAGGAGTGATATAGAGGGCATGACTAGAATGTAAACACAGTATTACAATGTAATATTAGTTGAATAAGAGAAAACCTCAACATCACCTGAAGCAGTCTGTAATTGAGGTGGTATAATTTGTAATTTTAGGAGGATCTGTTTCTCTAGAAAGGGGTATTAAGGTGCGCACCAGGCTAACAGAGAATGGAAGTCCTTGCATGTTAGTTGAGGGAGGGGATGGTGAAGGTGCAGCAATGATTCTGACAGTGACTGGTTCAGTTCGAGGTCGATGAGACTGGGTGTAGATGAACAGAGTCGAGCATTCTCTGTTCTCTCTCTAAGGTGTTCAAATATAAGTTACTGATGAATGGGATGTGTCCATTCTCTTTCATGCTCTAAATCTGGATTCCTTTGGGGAGCTGAGGTAGTCATGGAGGGACAGGATTACTTGAAGGCACCCAGCTGGCTTAATAGACAAACTGGAACTCGGGCATGAAGGTGTGAGATGGTAGTGCACCTTGAAGATGGGGACCCCATCCAGTTTTCACACTTGATTGTCTCTGATGAATCCAGGGTCACACCTGGCCCCGTGCTGAAAAAAGATCTACAGTTTATTGATATAGTGCTTCCAGGAGTCAGTAGTCTACTCTTTGTGGGTATGCTGCTGTTTTGATCCTACAGGTGAACAATATACATTTTCTTGGCAAAGCAATGATCATTTTGGAGTGCTGTGGACAAAAAAACTATTCCATCTGTTCTCTATAACAACCTGTTCTCACTCTTAGAGAGTAAAATGCTTCTGTTTTGTCAAAGCATTTCACATATAGATGTCAAATTGGTGTCTGTGCTTTGCACCTGGTTTAAGCAGTACTGGGATGGATTGATCACTACCAACTTATCACACCCGGATGCTCACTTTGGTGTCACATATAAATGCAAAGAGTAAGCATAATTCCACAATTTGCAGGGTTAATGTTGCAAAGGAGCCTATTTTAACCCAAACCATGATCTATTCCTAAACCTAATCAGGTAGTTTTTGGCACCTAAACCTAACCAGTGAGTAAAGGTACAAGTAAAGTAAACTCCCAAAACCAAAATATCATTTCCTAGCAGACAGCATTGCCCTCCAGCCTCCTAATGTGGACTTTGGAACTCTTTAAAAGCGGAGCAGTATCTGTCTCCGTCCAATACCTTGAACTACCACCAAAGGACACCTTGTGCATATCTCTGTCACACCAGTGGGATTTGACAGAATAGCAGTGTTTGACGCTCTGGGGCATTTTGGTCCCACTCTCTCTTCCAGTGTTTTAATGGGACTTTCTTTTCCTCCTTTTCCCTTGTTTCTACTTCTCTCTTTTTGTCCCCACCTACATTTTTGCAAAACAGCAGGTCAAACTTTTACTTTTAAGTGTGTATGTGAGTGCTGCCAACAGCAGAGCAGTCAGCAAAGTGCTACCTCAGCACCTGTTCTTTAATGATTAATACCATATTGATGGTCTCAATTAATTTCCTATTACACCACCAGAAGGTTGCGGTCGCTCTGTCTCTGTCACGGCCCTGCACTTGTTTTGGGAAGCCTCTTTGTGGCAGCTGCTGGGTGGAGATAGTATGCCTCTCTCTAGCTCACACGTACAATTTTACAGACTGACATACCAAACATGCACGTACACAATCTCACACACAGTAGTATCTTGTGGAAACACACACACACACACACACACACACACACACACACACACTATTACACGCTGTTATTTCTCACATTTCACATGCTTGCACATAGATAAAAAAATGAAATGTAACTCTGTTTTGTTTGTTTTTTTTTGTTTAATCATTTTTAAAAGGGACTTGTGTTTTAGTTACAATGTGAAAAAGTACTCTGAGATTCACAGATTCAGCTCTGTCTTTTTGTACCGTGCTCTGTAGCAATTTTATAAACCACTGCTCGCACCTGATTGTGTGACTTTAATATAGCACAGCATTTAAACCTTGTGCACTGCATTTTAGGCCATTTCCTAAAGGCATTGCTTTGGTTCACGCATAAGCCCCTCCCCTGCAACGTTAGATATTTGTAACACTCTGTAAGCTACTGATTTATTCCCATGATAATCTCTTTCTCATCTGTGATTTGACATCACACTACCATGACCTTAACTGTCTGTAGACTTGTTCCTTGGATCAACTCACAGTCAACACTGCCCCTGTTGAGATACTGGGGAAATGCTGTTTGTCGATTAGATTGGCAGGTCTCTGGAGCCGCCTTTTCTTTTTTGTTCTCTTCATTACCTTTTCTTATTCCATGCACAACTTCTTATCTCTGGTCACTCTGTACTTCACCCAGTAAACCCCTCTATCTCGTTCTAATATGCACTGCTAATCTGAACCTTATTCTTTCATTCTGTCACAAACAGACACAAGCTACACATTCACATGCTGCCGTTATTTTTCATGTGGATCTAATACAGACCATTGGTTGCTAGGAAACCATTTGAGCATTTTGTCCCCTCATGGGTAGACGTTTGATTACCCATTTGTATGTTGTGTGCGTGTCTGGCTGTGCATGTACTCGTGTGCATGTGCAGAGGCCTCTGTGTGTATCTCCAGAGAGAGGTCTTGCCAAGCTGAGCTCAGGGGCTGCACCACCATCCAGCCCAGTAATAATAATGAGCCCCTCACCCCGTTTGACAGAGGACACAGGCTCACCAGTCCTGTGGCCACTGTTGTCAAGGTGTGAAAGCCTCCTGATGCTTTGTGGTGTGAGTACATATCTACATATGTGTGCATTTATGTTCACAACACTTTGTGCCTGACTGGGACGGCTTTCTGGTATAACTTCAACAGTTGTTATTGATGCTGACAAATGGCGTTATCTACTGTTGTTCAGCGAGCTATTGCAGAGGAAGATAGTGGCCAGGTTGGACTGTCTTGCAGCTGGGCACACATCAGTCCTCCCTGTGACTCCCTGTTTAGAAATGCACCAGCACATCTCACTCCCCTGGCTGCTCCTGTGAAGTCCTGATTCGCTCACAGACATGGGCAGAGGCACATAAATAGTACGCCTTGTCGACTGGCACAGGGAGAAAGACAACACACGCACACAAACAAATCAGACTCAGCGCTGATATGAAAGAGAGCAAGAGCCAAAGAGAGGGAGTAAAGAGAGATGGCATTAGCCATGTTTCTTCCTCCAAATGAATTGCACTATGCCCTAAGAGGAAGAGATGAAAATAAACGAGTGAGGTGCTGAAAAAGACTCAGAGAAAACCAGAGGTTTGGAGGTTATTCTGGGGTGGAAACAAAAGAAAAGACCCATAAAAAGAGAACACATGGTTAAATCCCCACTGTGTCTGAGAGGACTCGGTAACTTTCTTTCCCTCTTTTTACTCCCATGTTACTTGGTGTCACCTGCTTGGCCACTGAATTTTAGGATAAGTGCCATGGGCTCTGCTAAGGCCATTATGGCAGCCAGTTGGGCTCCAGTTGGCCCTTTCTCAGCTTGCCCCTGGGTAGCATGGGCTCTCACTTGGGACCACCACAGCTAATGGAGAGGGTAGTGTGTTTTGTAAGGGCCTTAGGAAGAATAAGTGGGCTGTAAACTGTGAGTTGTGTTGTGGCAGCTAAAGGAGCTTCGATGCCTCACTGCCTGACTTACCGCCTGACTTACTGCCTGCCTGCTTGGCATCCAGAATACTCCTCCATATTCAGGCTCTGAATACTGGCCTTTTGCACTTTTATTGTAATGCATGCAGATACTTGGCAAGGCAACAAACACACTCCACCTTTTACTGTGGTGCATTGCACAAATAAAATATTTCAAAGCAGGGAGGAGCCACACACAAAAATAGTGGAGCACTCTCTTGGATTCTCGCAGACGTGTAGAATTGCAAAATGCACTCACATATCTCCACAATTACACACACAAGTGCACATACACGCACACACATACGCACAGACTTGCATTCCCCCACCCAGAGTGAAGCCATTCTGCCCCTCTAAGCTGAGTTATTTAAAGCCCCGCTCTCAACTCCATCGGAGTGATTATGTGCTACTGAATTAAACATCACAGGCTTCAGCCCCTGGCTTCCTCTGAAACACACTCAAACATGCTGGCCTCTTCCTGGTCCTCAAAAGTTCCAAGTTCTGCCTTTCATCTCCCAGCCAGTACACTAGGTAGTAGAAGTAAAGAGGTGGAGTATGAATCTTCCCTAAATCAGGAGCTCCTGCTGTGCCCCCTGCTCTGCCATTCCTCTCACATACTTTGGACACAGGCATTTGATTCCGTTCACATTAAGAAAACCCCCTGTAAACTGACTCTTACCCTGGATTGATACCCACCCCAGGCATCATTTTAGCTTGGCACTCAGTCGGTGCTGGAATTGATGGAGAGCTGGATGCAGTAGAAGGTGAACTGGAGCAGTTAAGTTGTGCTTTGACTCCAGACACCCCAATTAGAGTGTCTGTATTCTAAACTGGGAACATTTAAACAAAGAGGTTGTCATAGATAACCCAGAGAGAAGCAGGTTCAGATAGGGGTTTGCTCTGCTACCTCGACAGGAGCTTCAGGCTGTTTGCTACCCATTTGGGAGGGTTTGACATAGGGTTTTGTTTACCTCAGTGTGTGCGTGTGTGTTTGTGAGTATGGGTTTGCGTGTGTGCTCACGAACTGCCTGTGCATGTCTGTGCTTCTGTGTGTCGGCATGAGGCAAGGCACCAGCCAGCCACCCCCGCATTCCAAAACACACCCTTTGGCAGTGAACGATAAAGGTTCCAAACAAAAGGAAGAAGTCTTATGACTTGTGAAGGTGAACTTATATCACCACAGAGGCAGTTGACCTTGAAATGAGCGGTGGCGTTTGGGGACAGGCGGGGGAGGGCAGTGTTTAAGAGTGCAACCTCAGTGCCAGAGGCCAGGAGGCTGCCTAATGACTGGCACCCGATGCTATCCATCACCATGCCACTGCCAGGGCAGCTGCCCCCGCATAGCCAAGTGAACAGGGCCTTAATCACCCCTCATGCTTATTCTGTGGACTATGAGCACATGACATGCAAGACATACATCCTGTGCAAACGTGTTCCATATTCACATGAAACTGCACGGACATACGTGTAGATGCAAACAGCCTAATTTGAATGTGCACTGCACACACAGACAGCACGAATATGCAGTCAGCGCACTCAATTCAGACTTACAGCTCATTGCACTCATTCTGCACGCATACTGATGTACATACGCCAAGTAACATACAGAAATCTGCCTCTAGATGCTCATTCACATGCTATTTATAATCTAATGTAGGCAGACTTAGATACAAAGGCAGAGACATTCTCACCCATCCCTGCTGTATTTATGCCTTGATGCTGAATGTTTGTGACGAGACAATTGACTGCTCCTGCTTTCCTGATATTTGTATTGAAATGGATATCCCATAGCCTGCTGGTTCAAATCTTCTCCACTGAACTGTCTCAGTTTTTTTTTTTTTAGTGTTTTGCTTATTTCCCTGAAAGTTGAAGGGGGGGGGGGGGGTTCCCATACCTGATTTCCTGTCTGCTCTGCACACTCCATCAGTATGACAGACTTTGAATCCCCCACTTCTCAGTGTGGGTTATTTTATCAGAGTGGAACAAGGTTTCCCCCTTCACTCCCTGGCTCATCCTTGTTCCATGAAGCATCCCCTCTCAATTAAGATTCTTTCATGTTAATGGTGTTCTTATCGCTCCGGTGCATGAGTTGTGAAAGCGAGGCCTACTATGGTGGAGTACAATCATGGAGCAGAGCTGCCTGAATGACAATATAAGAGCTGTTACCCTCATTCTTCTTTCTCTCTGCCTCCGTCTTTCCATGTATCTCTGTCTCAAATTCTCTCTCTCCCTTGCCTTTTTTCTGTCTCTTAATGAGCTATGGTGGACTGTTGGAGGAGCAGCTACATGGAAGAACTCCGAGAGAGTGGCACACTTGTGGCAAGGTCACAGAGACTTAATGAGACAGCGAACACATCACTTGACCAGTCGTACCAGATTTTACCAACAGATCTGATTTGTACTCAAGTCTCAGTTAGTTATATCGCTGTGCAGTTATACACGCTCATTCACTATTATACATTCAGCACAAAGTAGAAGGTCATTGTATCTGTCTCCACCAACATCTAACTCCATCTTCAGCTCCATTAGCAAATCTCTCTCCCTTTCTCTTCCATTCTTGTCTTTTGGAGTAGAGCAGGGTGTATGACTTCAGGAAGAGGTAGGCATTCACTGAGAGATCGTAGGAGCACTGGCTGCCTCTAAGTGCGTGGGTGCCAGAGAAACCTGTTGCCTGGCTACAACAGCACCTTTATCCTTTGGTTGCGATGGCAATGTCTTGCATATATGCATGTGTGTACATGTGAGTGTTGGCATAACACCTTTTTCATGCTTGTCTCGTGCATTGTATGTTGGACTGTGATTGTCTGCGTGTGCATGATTACTCTATTGTTTTATATGTGTATGCATGCCTTTGTGTGTTGGTGTTTTTCCTCTATGTTTGTGAGAGAGATTGGTGAAAGGAGGGGCAGGAAGGAGCTCCACCACCCACACAGCAGGCCTTCCGCCCCCATGGCTGACTCCCCAAGACTCCTCTAGTAATTAGCTCAACATCTATCCATCTGTTCTAGGGAGGCGCAGTAAACATTAACACAACACAGCATCATCAAAATACTAGCTAGACACATGTTATGTTTTATGCATACATGATAAATTCATGCTTTAATACATTGAATGATTGGCACAGATGCTGACAAGCAATGTCGAGCTCATGCACAAATATAAAATCATATAAATACACAGTGGCGTGCTGGCCATCAGGCATACAAGGACAAATCCCAGTTTGTAAGTTTTCACTGCCTGTTTGTCTCTTTACTGTCCAGCTCTGCGTGCTGCCATTCAGGGTGTGCATGTGCGTGGTGTGTGCACATTATGTAATCAACCCTCCGACCTAGCTTGACCCAAGCATCCCCCCCTTTAGAGTGTCTTACTATTTTTTTGTTTCACCTTATATAATCACAGACTAACTTAATGATGTTCAGATCAGGGCTCTGTGGGGGCTGTATATCTGATGCTGGAAATTGTTTTCTTGTTATCTGGCTGTATTTATTTAGAGTGAATCCAGATCTTTCATGATGGTTTTGTCTAAAATGACTAAAATCTTTGCACAGCCATATGCATGCCGCAGGTTCCTGTAAGTCTGTTCCAGTCTTCCCTACCACTGCAGAGCTGAGGCTGGAGCTCTGCCTTGAGACTTGCATGGGAAATAAGAGAAAAAACAACCAAAGACTACATTACACAATTAATCAATAAGTTAATGAGATCTCATTTTCTCTGAAAAAGACTATCCAGGCAAAAAGTTCACCCTCAGCCTTTTTCCCCTACACTTGGAAAACCAACTCACTGATATTACACTGTGGAAAAAGAAAGCAGCCAGCAGGAAATTAAATTAAATTACCATCCTGATAGATTTATGTGACGCTTTACACTTTCATTGTGTTGTTTTCCTCTTTGAGTGGAGGTAGGCCTGAATTGAGAGAGAACTGTTAAATATGTTGTAAAGTAAAAGGAGAGAAAGAAGTAAAACAAGACTGAGAAAAGGGAATGAAACTTCCAGACATTATATGCCTCTGGCTCCCTTCTTGGTTTACAATATGTAGCAAATTCCTAATGGTAAAACAGCGACATAAAGATTACTTATATTTGGATGAGCTGTATGAGCTGTGTGTGTGTGTGTGTGTGTGTGTGTGTGTGTGTGTGTGTGTGTGTGTGTGTGTGTGTGTGTGTGTGTGTGTGTGTGTGTGTGTGTGTGTGAAGTTATGTGTGAAAAGGTAGGAAACAGCTGGGATTGTGGGCGTTAGAAGGAGGAGATTGTGCGTAACCACGTGTATGATTGTGTTCAACTAACCCTTATGTAGCTTGTGAGTATATATGTGTCTGTTACACTATGCTAATGAGTTTGTCCTTGCTTAGTCTGTTTTTGTGTGTGCTTGTGTGTTTGCACACACTTATGCATGCGTTGTATTTCTGAGCATACTCACTGACTGTGCCCATAGATCCACATACATTTATGTGCGCTCGTAATTGAATGAAGCTGTCCACATTCTGCGCTTTCATTCCAAGTAAAGATTGAGGGCATCTCTTGGCTATTGACACAGCTGGTGATGCCATATGGGGGCATCACACACTGCCTGTGCCATCTCCATCCAAACAGGGCAGCAGTGATCACCTAGTGTCCGTACCAATGACAGGGGACAAGGAAAGCAGTAAGATAACACACTGCAATGTCTAGATCCAGTTTCAGCTGCAAGTGGTGAGGGAAGGTCATCTGTCTTCCTTAGATTATGTTATGTACTACTAAGCAGTGACTACCAAGACACATCAGAGATAGTAGTTGTTCATATGTCTGGGATGTTTTCATAGAAGTAACTGGTTCTGTATATCTGTGTGCCCCCAACCACACCCCTGCCCAATATAAAGGGAAGAGCAAAGGGATGGTGGGAGGCGGTGGAAAAGATGGGAGCTGGGGATTGGGGGGGGAAAGGGGGCATAGTCACAGATTAATGGTTCACACTGAGAGGGAGCACAGACCTACAGTAGCAGCACCTTGATTTATTTGCCACTTAGTACTGATGAAGCTTCAAACTGCAGTCACACACGTGTTGTCACAGCATTTTTCTCGATCAAGGTCTTAGTTGGTTTGGACATTCTTGCATCTTATTTAGCTGCAATTGCATGCTCACATGTTAGAGTAATTTTGTGTGATTTACTTGCGTAAAACATAAATTAATCTCATTCTGTTTTTTTTCACCAACATGACAGGAACACTCCAAGGCCAAACATTCACAAAAGATTAACAAGCACACGCAGACACCATGTAATGAGAGACTTTTTTTTTTTCCTTTGACTGTACCTATATATGTGTTTGCATATTGGGCTGTGCATGGGTCCGGTGTACTCAGCGTGGTGATATTTTAGTTTATTTGTCTTTGTTGGTTTAGTGACAATCAAATATTGATAGTAAAATGGAAATGATTAAGACAGAAATAGGAACATTACTTATGTGAGCTAGGCAGTCAAAGCTTTTCATGATTACAGAAGTGAATTTATGTTATTCACACCTGCACAAAATTCCTTTAAACGCTGCCTATTATTCATAAGCTGTCAATTTAGAGAATTTGAAGAGGTAACCCAGTAACAATTTGCAGGCAGAAAATTATTGAGTTTTGACTTGGTAAATACAGGCAGAGTTAATTGAGGGCATCATCTCACCATGTGGGAGGACTTGACAGAATGCCATACGTGTGTTACACGAGCACGCGTTGTAATTAACACACATATGCACATGCAAATACACACATTAATGAGCACACGCACTAGTATACACATTCAATCACACATTTGGAGATGCAGAGATACAGTCACATAATGAGTGAGATTATTGCAGATTTCTGATCCCAGATTTGTTCTGCTGCCTGGCTATGTTTTGGGTTGTGCAATTCCTCTTCTGTTCTTGGGCTTTGTTGTCTGTGTGAGGGATACCATGCAGGGTTTCTAATTCAGCAACATTTACTTCTCACCAACCAGCTAGCTCGTTCCACACAAAAGCCCTCGCATCTGAGCCGCAGTATCTGCGAGTGCTGTATGGGTCACTATCTCTCCATTATATCCTTAAGAAACCATGCCACAGATTATCTACTTTGCACTGCAAGAATTCCAGATCTAAGTTTTGTGATCGTATATCTCACCATACAGTCTTATTGGTCTATTTTGAGAACAATATTCTATGCAAGAACAGATTGTGTAAGAATGTTAAGATTGTTTAAATGTGAATGTGGGTGTTTTTTCTTAAGAAATTCTAAACTATAAAGGTAATTAAAGAGGCTGGTTATTTTGTATGCACATCACACAGTATGTGGATGTTTGAAGCCTCCTTGTGTCTGTTAAGACTGTTATTAGCAGTGGGAACTTATTTCAAGCTTGCCCAGTAACCACTTAATGACCCTCAGGATTTGTTAAGGGAATTTTTTATAAATATGTGTGTTTTAGCAACATCGCCACATTTATTTTTGCAAAGCAGTAAGAAATCATTTGAATAGTCGTTATTAATACTCTACCCTCTTTCCAAACCTTATCAGCTATGATTATTAACTCCCATTTTTAAGTGCAATTACATCACCAAGTCTATTTTTTATCAAAACACACTGCTTTTGAAGTTGCTAACCTGCTATCTATGTGTGATTAGTCTCATGAAGCTGATATTTAAATAAAAATGACAGTGAATGGCTTATTTGCTTTGCAAGTCCAAAGAAATTTATATTGGTGATTATCAGAGACCTTTCAGTACTTGTTACAATTTACTGCATGTTGTGTATGCTCAGTCCCTAAAAGTTATAATCTTTTCTGTACTATACTGTATTTGTCACTCATGAGACAGGGCCCAATTCCTTCTCACGTACGATACCCTCAGTAGTGCCTATTTCACTTCATATGATCACTGTGTGTGTGTGTGTGTGTGGGGGGGGGGGGGGGGGGGGAGTAAATGGTTTTGAGAACCTTTTGTTCAAATTAAGAATGAAACAAAGAGAGAAAGAAATTTTGACAAACTGGTTTCAGGTTTATTTGACTCAATCCAATGTTTGAGCTGAATATTTTACCATTTATTTCAAAAGATTCCTCACTTTTTTCTAAAGATTAAATATCTCACTTCAACAAATCTTCTAACCGCATTTACAGATAAATTGACTGCACCATCGCAAATCAAGTATTTATTTCTTGTAACCATACTGCTCTCTTTGATTTCCCCATAGAACCCTGATATTGTGCTCGTCCACTATTTGAATGTTCCAGCCATTGAGGATTGTGGGAAACCATGTGGACCGATCCTGTGCTCCATCAATACAGACAAGAAGGAGTGGGCCAAGTGGACCAAGGAGGAACTGATTGGCCAGCTCAAGCCCATGTGTGAGTTGAGAAATTTTCAAGTAGGATAGTTTGTTTGAAGTGCTTCTTGGATGGGAAACACATAGACTTACAAATCCACAGAATGTTCTATTTTCAAACAATAACATTTTTTTTAACCATAATGCCGTACAAAGGAGCAGCTTCATCAGGCAGGTTTTTGTGTCCATTAATCTCAAAATGTACAACAGTATCCCGTGTGTGAACTTCAGTATTGTTGTTCAGGGCTATGCATGCATCATATTTTGTCACTCCAAACTCAACTTTTATTCATAGCTTTTAAAATGAACAGAGGCTGTAACAACTCAGCAGGCCTTAATATCCACACATACACGCACGTGCATGGAAAGACTACTGGCAGCTGTTTTTGTCTGACCATTTAAGGTCCAGTCCTATTATCTTATAGCTGGTACACTAAGTGCCCTCAGCATCTCAGTCAGAGAACATCTTTGGCTAGTATTCCTACAGTTTTATATGAGAGTTTGTGCTTTTCCTGGAGCCGTCGCTTACTTCGAGGTCAAAGTTCAGCTCTTCCCTTAGACCTCTGGCACCACTCTGGCCAGACTGAGAGTACATCTCCCCTCTGGTCCATGAAGGCAGTCAAGGCAGAGGAGGGCAGCAAGCTGGTTATTGATTCATTTTAGTGCGTGGGAGCAAAAATGTCTGACTCACCAGAAATCCCCCTTCACCCCTTATCTGGCTCTTTCTGTCTCTCCCCCCCTCAATGGATTGATCCCTGTTTTTAATCAGCTTTACTAATGTTCTGTGAGTTGCATTATGTGTTTTTATGAGTCTCTAGACCTGCTGAAAGATTGAGGCAATGTTTTGGAAAAAAAAAAATCAGGGTTTGTCAGATGATGATAATAGCCAGAAGGGGACCTTGTGGGGGCATTGAAAATCTTTCACAGAGCTGTTAAGATACCTTTAACAACCAGACTCTGATTCGGGCGTGTCTGGCAGGGGCCAGCAGAGCTGAGACTGATATTCCAATGGCCAATTATTGGTGATGTGGCTAGGTAAAGAGGAAGGTGTCAGCAGCTTTACGAGCACACGCACACACACACATGCTGGCTGCATACTGAATAGGCAATCCAGGCCATCATCTCTGGGGTCTAGGCTGTATTGTTACCCTCATCACTGCATTAGTTTTAGGTCATTTTAACATAAAGCCTTACCTCAGGACAGCCACTGAGCAACAACAGCCTACTGTATTCATTACATCTGTGGCTTAATGTAAAAATCAAGCACCATTTGCAGTAATGCGTAAAGTCATTAACTTTGGGAGTTGTTGGGACAAAGAGGGTGAGTGTGAGATGCCTTCTAGCTGCCAGGCTACATGAGGGGCTACAAAAAGAGCAAAAAAAAAAAAATCCCTCTCCTTCTTTCTGTCTTTGCTTTCTGTGTTTCTTCTCTCCATCCTTCTCTCTTTCTCCTGGAGCAGCTGACATGTCAGCATGACCCCAATGATAGAGCAACATTGCCATCTAGTGGTCTTGTGAAATACCAACCCTCATCTCGATGCAGGGAGCAGAAGCCAAGACTTGTGATGAAGTTGCCCTCTATGAATCATGCATTACCTATGTCACAAATTGGCTTCTAACATACAGTAATTTTTTTTCCAGTTGGTGTATATTTCAAGATTTGGGCTTCAAATATGTGTGGAGCTTTAGGACTCCTTTGTATGTAGCAGAAATTATTTGGACCTTATAGTGGAACAAAATGAATGGGTGACCAGCTGTCCTCATCAGGACTGTGCAGTATCATCAAATTTTAGGGTTTGAGTATCAAATGCAGAGTGCAAAATTCCATCAGTACATATTACAGTATGATCATGTGTGGTTCTATGTTTGTAAATTCTTCTTATATGCTTTCTTATATTGATGATGGTTCCCATTTCATAAGCTGAATTTTGTCAGCACATTCTTAGTTTTAAGTAAAATAGCTCTTTTTTCAGAAAAGTGCCAATTTTTTGCAAAATAATTGCCCTCTTTTGTCTTGCACTTCCCTTTTTGTTATTCTTTTCACAAAATTTCACTGCACAAACCATTTGACATCTCTAATGATACAAAAAAAACAACAAAGGAAAAATGTGGATTTCATGGATCAGTTGAGCTTATTCTGTCTCTCCACAACAAAAAAACACACACATCCTTGCTCTCAGTCACAAAACCTTTCACATGCACGAATGCTCACACACAGTAGTTCAAATATAAGCCCTGTGAAACATGGCCTTGTCTGACCTCGTCATCCTTAACACCCCGCGGTGTTTGATGAGAAAGAGAAGAAGGAAGAAGATGGGGCAGTGAGGGTGGGGGTAAGAGAGTGGCATCACTACACAGTCACGCTACAGTTCCATAGACAAGGCAGCCAGCTTGATTCACTCTTTTGGTCTAATGCAATAAACACGCAGCACTCTGCAGCTATGCCCCAAGCCTGCTGACAGATAGCGCATGAGCAGTTTTAACAAACACTCAGACAGACAGAAGGCTTGTCTCCAGGCTAGACAGACAGGGCCAGAAAAGAACAGACCAAGGAAAGACAGGCAGGATTGACCATCATATAAACTGTTGTACCCTGTTGTCCCATATAGTGTCCAGTGGTGCAGAGACAACCAAGTGGGAAATGCCCAACATCGAGTGCTTTGGTCATTAGGGCTGCATGATGCTGCTCATGACAGGATGCAATCATCAGAATGATCACATGACTAGGTTGCTGTTTGGTGCCTCGGCTGTTGCTTCCACTGGGATTAAACCTAGTGGCAGTGCTCCTGTCATGTCTGCTTTAGAATATAACCCTCATTGAGAAGAGCAGACAGGCAGACATGGTGGTAACTGTACGTCAACAACTCAGAGCCTTCAGGGGTGACACCCGTCTAGATGAACAGGGCTGTGGCAATCTGGCATGAGGGATCAGGGCAGAGGGGGAGACAAGATTGTTTGGACAAATAGGCATGGCGCTGCATGGTGGATGTAAGTTGTTGCATTAGGCTCTCAGTCTTGCTCTGTCACCTGCTCTGAGTCTGATCAGTAGCTCAGAAATTCTTCTGTCCTGAAGCTTCCCTGTTGCCATGTCATGGAAAGGGATCCATGACAACATTTTGCCCCATTATTTTTATTAGCGTCACTTCATCAGTACTGTTTATATTATCCAATGTCAAGAGGTTAAAGTGGTTCAACCTTCAAACACAATTTTTGCATTAATTATAATGGCATTTGATGAAACTTGCCCCTCAAATTTGGTGTCCGCTTCTTTCTTTCTTTCTTTAGCTCACCCACGGTAGATTAATGGCTGAATAAATCTGACTTTATTATACATCAAACTGAATCCTGTTCATGTTCCTATAACCTGCCACGGTTAGTCTTCTGTGGAGCTTATGATCTTAGCTTGATCACTACAGCTCTGCTGACATCTGCTGGTGACCAGCCTGTAATCTGCCAAAGGATTGTAAAGCTTTCAAGTTTGATCCTTATCACAGACATGCAATCATGTTTCCCAGCTTTTTTCACTTCAATTTAACTAGCTCTGTCTTTAATCTCCATTACCCTCACCCTCTTGTGCTGTTTCCATCTCCTTTTATCTCAAGTGCAAACAGACATGCACTAAGCAAATCCTCGCCTTTTTTCATACATGCTCTGAGCCTCACTCTCTTTATATATCTCGCTTGCATATTTAACCAAAGGAGGTACTAGAGTGTAGGGAACTTGAATTAAAGCTGGCTTGATTTTGTTTGATAGTCTAAATATGCCTCTCGTGAAATATTACCTTTTTCCCCAGTTGAGAGCCTGAGCTCTGCAGCACTCAGTGGTGTCTCCTACCACCTTATAGCCACTGAAACCACTATCTGTCTCATCAGAAGTGGTGGCTGCTTGACAAGTGGAGCGATGAAAAGTATTAGGAGGTGCTAGTGAGGTGTGACTGAGGCAAGCGAGTGGAGCTTTACAGGAGAAAACCTCTCTTTTTCCCTTGGTGAAGCAGCCGATCCAGCAGCAGCAGAGTGGTGATGTTCTTTCCCACAGGCTTTTCCCGTCAGAAGAGAGTCATAGGTCAGGGTAAGGGTGGTGAGTGGAAAGATTGAACTTGCTGTCACCTTCATCTGCACTCACAGAGGAGACACCCTGGAGTAGCAGCAGGCACTGACATACAGGAGAAAAAAGAGGCACAACAGAAATGAGCAGTCCAATAACAAAGGCTTGACATTATGCTGAAGTGATACTAGGGAAAAGCAACTGATCAGTGCTGTACTAAGAAAGGAAACAAGGGATTTCAGAAAATGGGGAAGGTGTTGCCATTTCAGTTCTACTATTGAAATTGATATTGGATTGTTTACCTTCAGGGAAAACCAGAAACATTAACTAATCTGTTTTAATGTGAAACTTTTTTAGAGAGGTGTCCAGTGGCCAGCATGACATTCTAGCAGGTAGTCAGAGAGGGCAGTGGGTGGGGCGGGGGGTTGGCGTGGCTGGTGGTCTGTTGGGCTGGCTGACATCTCTGTCTCCTCTCTCCCGGCAGTTCATGGCATCAAGTGGACTTGCAGCAATGGGAACAGCAGCTCTGGCTTCTCAGTGGAGCAGCTAGTGCAACAGATTCTGGACAGCCACCAAACTAAGCCACCTCCCCGGACTCACAACTGCCTCTGCACGGGCACCCTGGGTAAGGGCTAGTGGGTGGGAAGGAGCTTATTCTTCAAAAGAGAGAACTCAAAAATTCAGTGAGAGAAGGACATAAAGATGATGTTTAGTATGCTGTAAATCAGAGACAGTTGTTCCTTTATGGGTTGGTGATTTAATAGTGAAATGTACAGCCCTATTATTTTATTTTATTTTTACTTTGTGTGTCAGGGGCATATCTGAAATAGCCTAGCTCTTTTCAAATTTTATGCTAATCTCGATCGGATATTTTCAGCTGTGTTATTTCACTGAGTTTTTTTAATCATAAAAAGAATGTAGAGAGTGAAGGTTTTCTCATTTAGAGAACAAATTACTCTAAGAAACCCTTACTTCCATTGTTATTTTTAAGATAATAAGGCATGCAGAACATCCCATGCACTTACACTTACATCACTGTATGCCTGTGGGAGGATTTATCACATGGAGAAGATTATCTTCCACAAAATTATAAATACAAAAACAAACTGATAATCCATCTTTGCCTCAGCTCATTGAATAGTAGATTTGCCTAATTTTTAAGCATTTGGAAATCAATAGAATAAATTTGCCTGTTTTATTCCCCTCACACAGCTAAATCCCCAACCTATGTTTACTCTGTTTGCATTCATATAGGTGCAGGAAGCAGTGTACACCACAAATGCAACAGTGCCAAACACCGCATTATTTCCCCAAAAGTGGACCCCCGCTCAGGGGGCTACAGCAGTGCCCACTCAGAGGTACAGAACAACGATGTGTCAGAGGGGAAGACAGAGCACAGTGCCCATGGTGGAGGAAAAAGCTCTGGGGGAGGGACTGGAGGGGGTAGTACCAGGGAGAAACGAAATGGCAAAGTCCACAAGCCTGTCCTGCTGCACCAGAACAGCACAGAGGTGTCATCCACAAACCAGGTCGAGGTCCCTGACACCACGCAGAACTCACCTGTCTCCATCAGCAGCGGCCTCAACAGCGATCCAGACATGGCAGATAGCCCTGTGGTAACAGGGATGAGTCATGTGGCCTCTGTCATGTCTGGCCTGTCTCAGAGTGTCTTTATGTCTGAGGTCCCTGGAGACCCTGTCTACAGCATGTCTCCTACTGGGGGTCCAAATACTCACCTAATGGGTGCTGATGCCACTTCACAGGGCCTAGTGCTGTCTGTGACCTCTGATCGTCACAAATTTGCCTTCCCCGGTGGAGGTGTTGGGGAGGCTGGGACTACTACTGCAGGAGACAGTCTTTCCATGTTGTCTGCAGCTGGGGTGTCTGAGGAACTGGTGCTCTCTAGCAGTCTGGACTCGGGAACCATCAAGATCCCAGAAACTAATATGAACTTTGATCCCGACTGCTTCTTGAACAACCCCAAACAAGGCCAGACCTATGGAGGCAGCGCAATGAAGACAGAGGGAAACTCCTCCTCCACCTCATCTTCCTCTGGTGGCAGCACTAGCACCAATGGCAGTCTGCAACGTTCCCCCACCATGTCAGACAATAGCTACACGTTCAACTCAGCTCTCGTAAAGAACATCAAGACGGAAGATACATCATTTGAGCAGCAGCTGGCCAAGGAGAGTGGCTACCAGGTGGGGGCAGTAGTGAACTGTGGCAGTGGGGTATCTGCATCATCTGGTGCTGGTTCAAGCCAGGGCAGCCTCAGTCTGACAGCCGCAGGCTCCCTGCTTCCTTCTGGCGGAGGTTTGAGTCCTAGCACTACCTTGGAGCAAATGGATTTCAGTGCCATCGATGCCAAGCAAGACTATACGTCCAGCACTACCACAGTGAGCTATGGTCAAGCCATGTCCAGTCCTCACATGCAACATCAGAATCGTTCACCCAGCTTCTTCCTCCAGGATGCATCTCAGACCAGCCAGACTCAGCAGGGGAGGCCCAGCATGGGCCAGAAAACACATTTGATGGAGCACAACTCCCATGACTCTGGAGCCTATATGGGGCTACAAGTTGTAAAAACAGACTCACCTGGCAGTAATGGCCACCTTCATCACCACCATCAGACCCAGCACAGGACCAACTGCAATGGTGGCTCACCTACAGAAGGGCCTGGCCAGGCTGGCTCTCTCCAGCTGCTACAATACCAGGGAACCTTTCCTGGGCTGGGCACTGAGCACGAGGAGGTGGTTGGTCTAGAGCAACCTGGCAATGTGAATTCAGTTCAGACTGGAGCCACCGAGAATGGAGCTGAAAATCTACTCAAGGCAGGAGATCATATCCAGGGTTGTGGGGCAGTAAATGGAGAGGGAGGGGGAACAGAACACTACCTGCAGCAGGCTTCAGATGGTGGCGGAGGAGGGACAGGAGGTGGAGGTGAAGGGGTAGCAGTTCATAATGGCAACAACAACGGTGATGTCAACAACCATTCCCAGCAGCAACAACAGCTGCAGCCTCTTCTCCAAGGCACAAACATGGTCCAGGGACTCTAC
The DNA here is from genome assembly GCF_007364275.1 of Archocentrus centrarchus. Classification (NCBI taxonomy): domain Eukaryota; kingdom Metazoa; phylum Chordata; class Actinopteri; order Cichliformes; family Cichlidae; genus Archocentrus; species Archocentrus centrarchus. The sequence goes on along the minus strand of NC_044352.1, from coordinate 10,655,949 downwards.
AACGCTGTAGGAGCCCACCAGGGTCTGGGTGGTACAGCCAATAATGGAGGAGCAGGAGGGACAGGCATGGAGATAAGTCTGGATCACTTTGACATCTCTTTTGGAAACCAGTTTTCTGACCTCATTAATGATTTCATCTCAGTGGATGGTAGTGGAACAGCCATGTCAGCAGGAGGGACCCTATATGCTCACCAGCTCGTCACATCTCACAACTCAGATAACCAGACCACAGCTGGTGGGCCTCCACATCAGGGCCAGGAAGATGGAGGAGCCAGGGGCTCTGGCTATGGCCCCTCAGAGCTCTGCCTCCAACCCTGCTGCAGCCCCCAGTCTTTAAGTGGAGGGGCCAGTGCAGGAGGAAGCACAGGAGAGACAGGCTCATTGTCCTACATGAATGTAGCAGAGGTGGTTTCTGCAGCTGTAGCCCAGAGTGCTCTGGGGATGCTTCAGGCCACAGGCCGTCTTTTCATGGTCACTGACTACTCCCCTGAGTGGTCCTACCCTGAGGTGAGTTTTTTTTTTTGTTGTGGGTTATTTATGTACCAGCCTAATTGCTGAATGATTCTGTTTGATGTATTTGTAATAGTCACTTCTGAACAAGAGCAGTCTAACATTTTTTTAGATTAGCCCTCTTATCTAAAGTGTTGTTTTTTTATACAAAACAGATGAATGATTATATAAATTAGAAAATTAAAAAATACAATATTAAGTAGATAATTAATAATTCACAAAGGAGTGATTATTTGAAAGAATTTAATGCAATTTAATGAAGCACTGAGTTTGAGTAAGAAACCGTTTGGTGGTTTGACTCCTACGAAGCAACATTGCAGAGCAGAGTCCCAACAATAGTAGGAGGTAGGACAGGACCCGTGGAGTCCAGATGCTGGTGAAGAGGAAGCAAATGGAGACTTGGATGAGGCTCTCTGAATGACCAGGATGAGGTGGAGATGGGTCAAAATTACAGAACAGCACTGAGATTTAAAGTGTATGAAACAGAAGCTGATTGGCTCACATGAGGTGGGCAAGAAAATTATTGGACCAGAGTAAAGGAAAAAGAATTGAATTTGATTGTGTGGGAAAGACACCAAAAAACAAGAACAGCAGCCCAAATGACCAGAAATGCAGTCAGGCCAGTGAATAAAAATCTTCCTTAATGAACTTAAGCAGAAGCTTCATTTAATAATAGGCTAGCATTATAAATATCCATTAGATTGTCAAAATTATTGGGGGGGTGGGGGGTGGGGTCCTGTTAACCATCTTCATTTTGAACAAAATTGCTTAGATTATGCACAGCGGGATATGTGCCACCCGATGACTGTAAGATCACTGCAAACCAAGAGACTTATGTCAGAAGGTTTAATAACTGTATATCAACACACATAATAACATGACAAATATGATTTAAAAAAAATATAACAAAAGTAAAAATGCAGGTGTCAAATGTATTTAAAATAAACAATCAAATGAAATTGCATACATTATATTACAAAATACTGTCTATGCTTTGCTGATGCAGGACCATAGAAAACAAAGGTCCTATTATCTGTCTGCTGTCCCTCCAACATACCCTAAAAACAACAATAAAACATATCCTAACCTCTTCTACGAGCCAGAAAGTCCTAAATAAACCACCATTATAAAGTATTTAGTTTCTATGTGATTGAAACTAAATGGGATTTTTTTTTCCCCTGCATAATTAAGAAAGCAGTTCACATAACTTCTGAATTATCATGGAAAACACAAAAAACAATTTTACCATATTGAATTTACTTTTATGTAAATATAAAAATAAAGTGCAGGCAATAGCTTTCACCCCAAGCTTTAATGTGTTCCCTATTTGTATTCCAATAGTAGGTTTTCACGCAAGAAAACAATAAGAAAATGTGCATTAAAGTGTTTCTCATCTGCAAACAAGGAATTATATATCTTTTTAGATACATAGATGTATTGTATATATATTGTATAGCATTTAAGTTAAATTATAGGACACTTTATAATACTAGAGAGACACCATCAACCAGAACCAAATTCCTTGTGTGTGTAAACATACTTGGCCAAAATAAACCTGATTCTGATTCTGATTACAGTTTCAGAAATGACTGTGGATTGCTAAATGTAAAAACTGACCTTACATCTCCAAAATCAAAGGAAGTAAATGAAGACAGGATTGGGTGTAATATCCATGTAAAAAAATAATGTAATAATTATCAATGATTAAATAGGTTTTTTTCCTTTTTTTCTTTTCTCTCTCTCTTTTTTTTTTTTTTTTGAGTTAGGGATTACGGTAATGTAAAAGCTCTTTCCATTACTGCCAAGTAATTACAGTCAAGCAAGATAGAGTGGTGTGATTAACAAATAAAGACTGCATTAGAGGATTGAGCATTCTACTGGTTTACATTTGAAATATATACCAGTATTGAAAGCTGGGAGAGTTTTCAATACTCTGTGGTATATCCATGATAGCATGATTTTGCAGCTTTCATGAAATTTGTCTTCTAAAGAATGCATAGTTTAAACTTGATTTTTGAAATATTAATGAAACATAAAACAAACAAAAGAAGTTATCCTCGCAGACAAAAATAGCTGCAGCATTCTTGATGAATGAAACAAAATTATGTACAAAAATATGTTCATCTCTTTTTTGATTCCATGATTATGCAGTGACTCAGTGCTGTTAGTCTTTACAGTTATTTTTTGTCAGAAGCAATGCCCTCCGTCAGCCTCTGGAGGGAAGCAGAGTATTTAAACTCAGTGGGGAAGTATTTTAGAAAACTGGTGTAAGTGAAAAAAATTGCTAGTTATCCACACGATGGCAGCAGAGATTAGTATAAGGATGGCGTTTGCTTTGCCTTGGTGTCATTCTCATCTTTTCACTCTAGGTGGCAGAGTAACAATATATTGTGCAATCAGTAATACTTAAACCTGACTTGATGGATGTGTTATGAGTTTATCCATTTGTCATGTTTTTCAGGGTGGAGTTAAGGTGCTGATCACTGGGCCCTGGCAGGAGGCCAGCTCAAATTACAGCTGTTTGTTTGACCAGATCTCTGTTCCAGCATCTCTTATCCAACCAGGGGTGCTGCGTTGTTACTGTCCGGGTAAGACAGGGTGTTGCTTTTGTTTCCACTGACAGGAGAAATGCATGGAAAATTGATATCATAAGCAAATCTGACCACATAGTAGTGACACTTCTGTTTATTTCATATACCCTGAGGTCTTATTCTCCTCATCCTCTTTAGCTCATGATACAGGTCTCGTGACGCTACAGGTGGCTGTAAGTAACCAGATCATCTCCAATTCAGTGGTGTTTGAGTACAAGGCCCGAGCTCTTCCTTCACTGCCATCATCTCAGCACGACTGGCTTTCTCTGGATGGTACGTTTCTTGGTGCATTTGCTTTGGTTCTTTTATGATGACTGCATCTGTTGTCTCGTATTTTACTCTTTCACTTTGTTATATAATCCCTTCCCACTTCTAATTCTACTATCTGGCTACCATCTCCTCTGGCTTTAATAATTTTGTACATTTTGATTAATGGTTCATTAGGCAGTACAAATCACCTCTCTTTCTTTGCTTTCTTCACAACCTACACATTTATTTTCTTTAACTCACTGGAGCCAAACAACTCTGCAGGAAATCAATTGTGGTTTCACACAAATAGATACCCAAATACTTACAACTGTTATATGTAGTGTTTTTGCAGAGAAACTGGCATTATAAGGGACATGTTTTTGGCTATTCTTACATGTTCTGTTGTTACGTGTTTCACGCTGGCTCAATATTCACCTTGGAATCAAATCAGGGTATGATTAACACTGTTTGTAGAGCTTGTACTTCAGAATAACATGCAGGTTGTTTGAGCTTTGATGGTAAGTGACAGTGAAAAATCTCTGTATTGGCTGCTTTTATTAATTATTGTAGCTATTGCATAACTTAGAAACTTTACGATCTTTATCCTCACTGTTCTTGGTTTTGGAAAAGGCAGTTTGATTAATAATATTAATTTCATATTTTAGTTAATCAGCTATTGCAATTATTTTATTGTTTGTTTGCACTTTGTATAACAAACATAACTGAATCAAATTATTAGGCAATACTACTGTGATTTAGCATAATGTTTATTTATGCGATAATTTATTAATGTTTGAAAATGGTCTTTTTAATGTTGCTTACATACTGCCCAGGACCATTTGAGTTTACCCAAGAGAAACTGATTTTAGTGTAAAATCTGTTGTCCTGTGCATCATTTTCACTTTGACTTTGTAGTCTGCTGTTCTGATATGTAAATTAAACACCACAACAGATGTGTCAGGGCACATTTTATTTTAAGGTCAGTTGAGCAACAAAATACACCACATTGCCAAAAGTATTCACTCTTCTTCCTTTAAACACATATGAACTTCCCCTTCTTAATTCATATGATGTCGGCCCACCTTTTGCAGCTTTTTTTGCCACACGGCTTTCATTGATAGTAGAGGGAGACAGGAAACGGGGGAAGATACAGGGGAAGACACGTGGGCAAACTGGCGACAGGTCGGGACTTGAACCCATGCCGCCCGCAACGCACCGCAATGCAGCATATATGTTCCACCACTGAGCCACCCGGGCACCGTTTATTGGAATTTTTGACCATTCCTCCAGAAGCAAGTTTGTAAAGGCCACACTGATGCAACAAGGAGGCCTGGCTCACAGTTTTCACTCTAATTCATCCCAAAGGTGTTCTGTTAGGTTGAGGTCAGGACTCTGTGCAGGCCTGTCAAATTCTTCCACACCAAACTCATCCATGTCTTCATGGACCTTGCTTTATGCACTGGTGTGCAGTCATGTTGGAAAAGGAAGGTGGCCACCCTCAAACTGTTCCCACAAAGTTGGGAGCATGAAATTGTCCAAAATGTCTTGGTATGCTGAATTCATTTCACTGGAACTACGAAGCTGAGCCCAACTCCTAAAAAATAACCCCACACCATAATCCACCACCCTTTACACTTACCACAGTGCAGTCAGACAAGTACTGTTCTCCTGGCAACCACCAAACCCAGACTCATCCATCAAATTGGCAGATAGAGAAGTATGATTTGTCACTCCAGAGAACATGTCTGCACTGCTCTAGAGTCCAGTGGCGGCGTGCTTTACACCACTGCATCCGACTCTTTGCATTGTGCTTGATGTAAGATTTGGATGCAATTCCTCAGCTATGGAAAACCATTCCATGAAACTCTCTATGCACTGTTCTTGAGCTAATCTGAAGCCAGCGTGAAGTTTGGAGGTCTGTGGCGATTGACTCTGCAGAAAGTTGGTGAACTTTGCAGGCAATGCACCTCAGCATCCACTGACCCCACTCTGCCATTTTTCACGAGCCTACCACTTCCTGGCTGAGTTGTTCCCAATCACTTTCACTTTTTTATAATACCAGTAACAGTTGACTGTGGAATATTTAGTAGCGAGGACATTTCATGACTGGACTTGTTGCACGGGTGATATTCCATCATGGTACGACGCTGGAATTCACTCAGCTCCTGAGAGCGACCCATTTCTTTCACAAATGTTTGTAGAAGCAGTCTGCATGCCTAGGTGCTTGGTTTTATTGGTTTTAGTGATTGGAACACCTGAATTCAATGATTTGGATGAGTGAGTGAATACTTTTGGAAATATAATGTACTTTGTCTACATTGTCTCATCTTGGCCCTTAATAAAGCTATTTTTGTGAACATTAACAGCAACTCAAACTCAGTGATAAACTTGGATTTTGTTTATATGAGTGTTTGTGAAATATGTTCAATTGTGAATGCTATGTATGAGCCCGTCAGATACAAAAGAGCTTTTGAGCACCATATAACAAAAAATGATGTAGGGATGACAAATTTCCATTCTGTTTAAAGTCCAGTTCAGTCTGTGAGTCAGAACACCTACTGTAAGAATGTTTAACAGATTGTAATGAGTATGTGAGTCATTTATGCATGTATGTGCATGTGTCTGCTGCTGGGAGAAGTATTGCTGCAGTGGTAGAGCATTGACAGGGTAAAGTAGGCCATGGTGAAGCACAGGCTCACAGGACAGCTGCAATGCAGACGGCCCTTGAGGGAGTGGGAGTGAGCTGGCAGCTCCCATACATGGCAGAACCAGTGGATCCCTCCGCCATTCATACCCTACTGCTTCAGTGGCCCATTCACAGAACCAGTTAAGGAGGAGCTGACTGTCTCAAAGAAAACACAGCCCACCCTATTACCTTACTTAAATTAACCCCTGCCTGCCATTTCTTGTCTTTGTTTAGTGGCTGCCTGTAGTCGAGTTTTGAAGAGGACAAAGAAATATAGCAATAAAAATGACCACTGGGTGCACTGGAATTTTCAGTTGTAGTATTTGGCTTGATATCATCTTATTAGCTCACATGCATACAACTGATTGATCAATCCTTCTTAAAATTATAACAGATACAGCTTATGCAAAACAAGACATTCAACATTAAAATAACACAATAGCGATAATTTGTCCCTATTATACAGTATGTAAAGTACACGTTTGTATTATTGGTTCCATATATGTAAATCAAGTAAGTAACTGATGTGGTTTCTGTGTGTACCTCAATGTGAGAGAGCGGGAGAGGAAAGGAAAGAATTGTTTGTGCCACTCGCTCATAATTGGTTGTTAATTCAAGAAATTAATGTACCAGGAATTAATGTTAAGGACTCTGCCGATCCTTTTGGTGAAAGCCTGTGTGACAAAGAGCTGCGCGGTTCCCGCTCTGTGTGGACAGTGACTTTGGCGCACAGCGCACTTTAAAATCCACGGGGGTTCACGTGAAGATTTTTAAGAAAATATTTTAATTTGTCTAACATCGTTCGCTTTTGCAGTCACAAAGAAAAAGAAGTGATTTCTATTACCGTTTTCGCAACTTATTTCAGAAGTAGGGCAGCGTTTAATTATGTGTACTCATCACTTGTCCGGTGTCGTGAAGCGCAACAGAGTAAACAAACAGCGTTGCGCATATATATACGAAACAGTAACAGCTAGACACTTTATTACCCACTTTCCAAGCATTGATGTGGCAAGATTTATTTTTCATTGTGAAGCTTGGGGTCAGTCGCTCGATTAACTAGAATTGGTGCCATTAGCCTACGTGCCATACGTGCGGTATTTTGTCTGAATACGCAGCGGTGTGCTATACAGCGTTCTGAGTTTGTTCTCCCATGGAAGACTAACTGTGCTATGATGTGCTAATGGCACAGCTGCCTGCCTGCCTTGATTTGTCATAATGCAGAGTGGGGGAAGGGGCGCGCTTTTCTCTGCAGCACTGCAGGTACGGAGCCATGGGCAGGACAGAAAAGCTGTCGGAGATGCAGAACTCTCGTCGTCGCCCCAGTAGGTCCCTGAGCTCAGACCCCACGAACCGAGCCGAAAGAGGTTCGCCGGGAACAGCCAAATTACAGCCCCGCATAGCAGCATACTGACTGTTAGTTTAAGGGAGCGTATTGACAGTACTGACTCTGAACCTGACTACACCGGCGTGACAAACGGCAGACTGTGTACACACAATGCAGGAGCGGAGGAGTGGGCGTGTTTGGGTAAACATGGTAAACTCCCGCAAACAGAATAAGCTGTAGTTTCAGACGGCAGTTTAAGCTGGGAGAAGGTGAATCCAGACCGGGTTTGGAGAATTACGCATAGTCGGCTGTATCGGCTTAAATTAGTGTTGTTAATATTATTATTATCATTGGAAAGATCATAATAACAGCAGTAACATGCGGAGCAAGCTTTTATGTGTAGGATCGCGGATCGTGAAAGAGGCGACAAACGGGAATTAGGGCGTCTGTTTACCGGCGGCACGTGCGCACAACGTTTCCTCGCTGTGGTATTTGTCATTTTACTGCAGGCTGGGATAGCAGCGACTACTAGAAACACTAGGAAAGTGTGCATGTGTTTGAGGTGAAACAAGTGTAGAGGAGGTGGGGGCTATTAGAGGAAGAAGAGTAGTGAGTGGTCTCTCTCTATCCCCCCCTCTCTCTCTTCACGTCGCTCTCTTCCCTCACTTTGTTCTATTGTTGACGAGTGCTCTGTTGAGATTGAGATTCAGTCTACACCAAGGATATATAAATATTTTTTTTATTATTTTTTTTGCTCCGTGTTACACCATGCAGGAGCCTGACCGCCAGACTGGGGGCAAAACTGCAGTTTGAGTGAAATGCAGCTTTGGCTGGACTTCTTTGGGTCAGGATGCCAGTGAATGACACCTGCATTTCCTAAAAAGACAAAGGGGCTGTATTTTTGGCTTTGAGGTGGACTTTACCAATGGAAAATAAAATAGAAGGTTAGAAGTGTTAAGCTCAACCTATGGCTGTAGTGCTGTGCTGTGTTGTGGTTGTGATGTGTTTGGGCTGCTTTTATATTCTGTGCGTTTCTTGTGTTTGGCCGAAGAAGTTCCACGTTTCTCTGAACACCCCGCATGCAGTTATTGTGTGTTACTGTAGTCTAACGGTGTGTGTGTGCTGTACCGGAGTTTTAGAGAAACTGCCTCTTTTGGCCACATGTTTTCTAAGTGTTTCATGCGATTGTGCCACATTGCAGGGCACTGGGAAGCTGATGCTGATAGTAGCTAACTCCTGACTCACGACTTGTGCTTAGACGTGTTAGACAACTCCAGACGCCTTCGGAGACAGTAACAGTACTTGCTTTCCTGGCATTTTGAGGAGCAAAGGAAGTTGTAGTGCGACTGTTTTCTATGCTCTGATACTTTAAGCAAAACCTGGCTTTCAGTTTGCACTCTTTCATGAGAGTTTTAGTCAGTTTGATCCGAACCGTGGGGTCACTGGGTCTTAAACTGGTGCAAGCGCTGTTTCGCGAGTTCGGCTGTTTATCACAGTGTAGTTGCTGTTGTCTACCGCGATAAAGGGGTTCTCGGATCCGTGAGTACTGCTGAGGTTATCGAGGTCAGTGATAACCACCAATTCTGCTGTTTCACAGTTCGAATTGCATTCAGACATTAGCAACGGCATGGACGCATGAAAGTACCTTACTACAGCAGCCTAGTCCAGCGTTCAGCACCACAGTTTACGTGGACAGCGACTTCATTTAGTCGTCAAACTTCGCTACAGTTTAAAGCTCTCCAGACTGTTTCAACTGAGAGAATTCCAGACATAGGGTACATTTATCGACCTGTTGCTCCTCTGTGAAGTTCCTGTTTTAAATGCATAGGACAGTATGCAATGCCCAAACTTTATCCAATTTTAAAACGCAGTGACAGATGCAAGAACAAAGTTGCAAAGTCTTAGGATGAGTCACCAAAGTGCTTTTTCATGTTTTACAGGAGGCCTTATGCATATAGTGATAATATACTCAAGGAATTTGAATTCGCACCACCACAGGCTGATTTTCGAAGTTTTTTGGTTTGTTTGTTTGTTTGTTTTTGTTTTTTTGTTTTGTTTTTTGTTTTTTTGCAGGGTGTCATATAAAAGCAATATTTGTTTTAACTCTACATTATGTTAACAGTTTTAGAATACTCACATCTACTGTCTTTGTTAACACAAACATTGATTTTCTTGAATAAATGTGTTTTGAAAATCATGTTGAATAACTAACTTTTCTTCAGTAGAGAAACTAATGCTATTTTGTGGTCACTCTAGTCTTTAGGGATTTCAGGTTGGCAGCAGTAGGGACAGACTGAATCTTAGCATAAATACACTAATCCATTTGTTAAGTATACATGTGGGAGTCGTGTAGCTGAAGTTATGTGTCTGTAGCAGGACCAGCAATACAAATATTGGGTACTCTTGCAGGAGTTTGGTACTTTATGTCATCAGGCTGTCTTTTAAATATGAACTGTGGAAATATTAGTGGGTATGAGCAGTTATCTTAAAGTAGCATATGTTGTTTAATTGCTGAATATATTGCCTTATAAACAGCAGAATTAGAATAATTTTAAAGGCAAACATTTTACTGCAGCCCTTGTACAGCAGTTGTACCTGTAGTATTAACAAAATGAGCATTAGTAGTTCTAGTAACAGCAGTGATGTGGGAATGCTTACAGCTGAAGGTGACAGAGCAACAAGGACGTTTTAAAGAGATAAGAACGTTTAAACAGAAGCAGTCATTTTAGGAGAGGACATAATTCCTGGTTGTTTATGTGCTTCAGTTCAAGTTGCCCAAATAACTGAGAGCGACCTCAATTAAGACACCTTTGGTCTTATTGACTGTTATTCACATCTCTATAAGAATGTAATTGCTGAAATGTTTTTTTTTTCTTAAAGCGATGGCACTTAATTTAGTCCATTTATGTCTGAGATATAGCAGGGAGATGTTAAAACAATAGCACCTATGTAGTCTGATGCAATCCAGACTAACAGTTATGCAGTGTAAGTCTACCTCTGTGAAGCTCACCATGTGCAGTTTCTCGTCACACTATCACCATGGTGTTGAGTAAAATCTTGTTGAATTTTGAATTTGTAATTTGTGTTTTGCCTTAGGTTACATTATGTTATGCATGGATGGAAACATTGTCAGTGTTCTGTTATTTACTCATTTATTTATTTGTATTTTTAGCTAAATGTGTTTTACAGTTTATATTTTAATTTTATTGATGTACTCATCAAATTCAGGTTCAGTTCTGTTCATGCCATGCAGGTGTATGCCTCTCAGGCTGTATTTATGAATCATTAAAGATCACATGGATTTAATTCTGCTCACTCTGCTGTCTGTCAACAGTTGTAACAGCTGACAGAAGACTTAACTATGACTTCAACTACACTGTTGGAAAAAGATTCAGGGAATGTGCATAACAGGCTGAGAATCTCTGTTGAGTGCATTCAGCCAAACTCTGTTGTCTTACTATTAATGGAAAGCTTTGGAGAAGTCCTGTCCCTTGGGCTTTGGTGTTTCATTGCAGATTGATTTATCTTTGGAATTATTTCCCCACTCATCTCTCATTTGCACTTCTGCCTGCAGCTGATGTGTCAAGCAGTATGTAGTGGTTTATGCAAATAGGAAGCTAATGAAATGCGCTTGTTAGTGTATCAATTCAACATCTAAAAAAAAAAAAAAAATCAAACTATCCTGCTTTCCAAGACAAAAACCAATACTCTATCACTCTATTAGCGTGATAGTAGATGACAGTAAATCCCCAAGGGTGTGCACTCTTGGCATTTTACCTTCAATGTGACACATTGTATCTGTTCTTTGTTCAGACTGTAATCTTATTGACCTGTGTGTATACCTGCATAAATGCCAGAATCATAAGAGCTGTGTTGAAGCACTGTGACCTTTGTGTAAAGTTGAACCCCAGTAAATTATTTTGGTGTAGATAGTTGAGAAAAGAGAAGTGCCAGGAGATAGTAATTAATAATAATGCAATTCCTTTCTTGGGTTACTACTTATACTTTTTAATGTACTAAATGACACGTATGCCAGTAATGTAAGCTTCTGCTTAACTTGACTTTTGTATTTAGTCTTGAATTTAAAGTTGTGACATCAGAGCTGATTGCCTCATCTGTGAAGGATTTCAACAGTTTTCTACAACTGATGCATGCAAGAGGAGTAAAGTTACAAGAACATTTGTCTACTGATAAAATTATTCTGAATTAAGGGACTAGACATTAAAAAAAACATCAGTTACAAGCAAAATATTTTACAGGTTTGCCGTGACAAAAAAAAAATCTCCCTGTCTGAGAGGTGTCCTTCCTGTTTATGTTAGGTAAATAGGAAAGTCTAGATTACTTTTACAGTGAGCATGCATTTGTCTATTTGTATGTTAGCCTTGGGACTGATTCATGACTTGTCCAGGGTGTACCTTGTCTCTCACCCTGCTCCATGACCCTGAACAGGATGAGCATTATACAGATGGGTGGATTTTCACAAGATTCAGTGTTACAGTAACAAAATCTGTAATCTGTAAAAGGAACAAACATGTTTCTGTTGCATAAAGTCTTGTGCTTTTCACTTTGAAATCTTATGTTATCACTTTTTTAAAAGCAGTTTAAAGCAAGGCAAAATTGTATAACAAAACCCAACCAGTCATTACACTATGTCAAAGTATAGTCTGTCTTTAAACAACAAATACCCATGTGTTCTAGCTGTGAGGGCTGTTGCCTGATGGCCTGCCCCCTTTGTTATGCATGGGGACAAATACTAGCCCCTGTCAGTCAGTTCACACAGGGATCCTGGGGGAAGCTAGCCTTTGGTCTTTTCACTGGGTTACATGTGAGAATCTGACTGGTTGCAGAGGGATAATGAGGTCCAGCACTTAAGTTGAGTGGCATGAACAGAACCAGGAGTTGAGAAGTGAAGATTAAAGATGATCTTCCTGCAGCCTGCCCTAAGCTCACCATATGAATAACCCTGTAAAACCTTTTCGGGTAAAATATGAGTGTTCCTTTTTAATAACATGCAAACAATTAAGTACATGATTAAGGATGTGCTCTTATTCTAAAATCAGCACAAAAAAAACCCAAAACAATCCTTTAATGTTTCAGTATAACTTGGATTTTCAATGTATATTTTATGTACAAGACCCTGCTTTCAGTTGTTATTTTATATTATTCTTAATAGGCTTATTTTTCTTGAACTATATACTTTACTGGTCCAAGGGTTAAATAAAGGTTGTCTGAGTGTCAGCACTAACATTACGGTGGCTCCAAGACACTACAGCTCTATTAATAGTTCTCTTCCCCTCACCCTTGATATCTCTGACAAGCCGCTCTTCACTTGTCACCCTTCTCCTGCCCTCTCATCTCCCTTCACCCTTGTCCTGTCCTTACTGTAATCTCTCCAGCTGTTTTATTCCTCCCTCAAGCCTGTTCTCAGTTTCACTATGCTCCGCTGTGACTCCATAAGCAGCCCTGTCCTTCCTTCCCATATCCCTGCGTATATCAAGCTGTCTCTCGAGGAGCTGCTGCCATGTCCCAGAGATGAAATAGATCGCATGGGGCAGGACTTTGATGTTGTGTGGATTGAAATCTAGTGCACATTTTACAGGTCTGTTGCTCTTTGCTTCTCTCAGAGGACATGGGCATCCTTAGAGAGAAGCTAATGCAAAGTCACAGTAGCGCCACATTGACACATCACTGTCATAACAAACTAAGGGACATTACAGATTCTGCAGAGAAAAGTTTTAACATGCAGAAATTGTACTACAACACTCTTGCAATGCCTCTTATGAATTAAAGATATATGATATATTGTTTACCATTCTCATTGCTTAACATTCCTTTTTTAAGTAAGACAGCTATCACATGAAAAGACATGTAGTGTGGTATTTTCCCATCCTCTGCAGGCATTCATCCCAAAGGTGATAGGTTTTCCTCTCACTTCTAACAGGAGACAAGTCAGATCATCACTTGGCAGCAATTTTGAAAAGCACTCTCTTGTGTTATGTAATGGACTGTACAGAAAAAAAAAATGTTTCATCTTAACTCTGTTAGCTATTCTCATTAAAATAACTCTTATGGCATAACACATAACATGAAACAGGATAAATGAGTTCAGATACATAGAAGTGTAAAACAGAACATGAAAATCAGTGCGTATTTTTATTCTGAAAAGTGAAGCGGTCTCTGTAGTTTTGCCATTTTTATATCCAGTTTAGATAGGACAGGTTACCCAGGGTCCAGTTCCAACAAGGGATTACAGTACCAAAAGCAAGGTGAAATTTATAATACTTCAGAAGAGTAAATCAGGCTCACTCACAGAAACTTGACCCGGAATGCCTACATGTATCATTAGGGCTTTAAGTTTACACTTCAATTGACTAAACACCATTCATTCAAGTTCTCTAATATAATGAGTGGTCTGCCTCATTTTTGCACCCAGTTAAATTAGAAAATAGCACGTCACAGTCTGCCCTAAATATGTGAGAGTGACCATGTCTGCTGCCACACACCGTCACAAGGGAGTAAACCAGCGAGAGGGAGGCCGTTAACAACGTCACTGTGTTGTTAAAGTGCTGTTTGGCTGCGCACCTTCCCTGTCTCCTCCCTCTCCCCTCCCACTCGTCTCTACCCCCATCCTCCCTCTGCAGTGGACGTGCATCGCATTTGGAGCAGCAGGCAGCAGGTGGAGATGACATCATCTGCACTGCAGCACACTGCAGCACTGGGTCTGAACAAAGACATGTCAGCCCACTGCTAACTACCCCCATACACACACCCTCTCCATCTATCCATGTCTCTCCCAACATGTCAGACAGTGGCAAAGGAAGAGCACCCCCTTACTAAGGCAGGTTGTAGTGCTGTGACTTATATCAACCCCTGACTCACCCTTCTGACACAGGCACTCTAGAGTCTGGAACAGGCTCGCAACTCTTATCATTGCTTGACTCTACAAGCCATGTGAATAGGTTAATGTGGTTTGCCTATTTACGTGGGGAATAGGTGAGCATAGACCATAAAAAAGAAGCTGTGCCAACACTCAAAGGAGCTTTCCTGTTTGATATGAGATCCACTGTTCTGTCAGCGCATTCACTTAGGTAGTCTGCAGCACACAGAGGAATTAAAGTCAGAGACATTATTGTTGTCCTTTAAGTTCATTATTCACAGTGCAATATATTGTCACTGAGAGCAGTAATTTACCAGCTAGTGACATTCTTTTCTGTTCAATGATAGGAGTTACTTGACCTCTTTTACAGTGGCTTATAAGAGGTCTCACTGTGACATTAGCTCTCTGTGGAGCCTTGAGCCATGACTGCCAAGATATCGTAAAACGCAAATGTCACCAGGTCGTGCTGTGAAGGCTCCGCACTTAGAGTCATTAGGTCCTTACCTATGGCATCAACACTGAGAGTAGGCCAAGTACACAAGAAAAAAAGGCAAACAATTTTTTCATTGTTTGCCTCTCTCTCCATTTTTTTGCTAGTGCACTGAGTCCTTCTCCTCCCCTTCATCAATAAGCCAATAGCACACAGGCAGACCATATACAGACAGCCATGTTCCTGTCGCCTAGTTACCACTGGCAGCAGGTTGCCACAGAAACGGCCTCATAGTGGCTAAATGGGGAATGCTAATGCAGTCTTCTATACTCCCTGCTGCAGTGGGCTCTCTGTGCACATCCCAATCCACTGTCTGTACACAACATACTTTGTGTGTGTGTGTGTGTGTGTGTGTGTGTGTGTGTGTGTGTGTGTGTGTGTGTGTGTGTGTGTGTGTGTGTGTGTGTGTGTGTGTGTGTGCTTGTTGGCATGTAAGTTAGTGAGTTTCAGTAAGGAATGTGCATTTTAATCTTGTAGTAATGTATGGCACCATGTTCCAATTCCAGTGGGTGGACCTTTTAATAATAACTACTCAGATGCATTTTTTTGCAATTATTAAAACCAACCTCGAAATTTTAGTCAGCTTAATTTTCCAGTTACACTCTATTTTATGTTTTTGGTTTGCTTTAATTTAAATAGCCCTTAGCAATTTGCTCTGTTCTTTCCTCTCTTAGGTCTTAAATTATACAGTGTGTTTGTGACATAGAAAATGTTTTGTTACAAGGCTGAATACCTGCACAATGACAACAAGTCAAAGTACTGTATCATAAACAACCTCCAAAACAGCTTGCAAACACACTCAAGTCTAATGCACTTCTGTCCATTTAAATGTATGGGATATTTGGCTCTTAAATGACTCTGTGCATGGGTGCAAGTTGTGATTGATTCTGTACTGTCAGTTTCTTAGTCCTCCTGCCACAAGCTCGTGGTACTGGGGCAGGCTGGGACTTCAGGGCCATAATAGGATATACTTAATCAGCTGTTGAAGGCCTTCAGCTGTACACTCCTCCCAGAGCTTGGCTGAAGCCCTCTGAGAAAGAATGGTTCACATTTAACATGCCCCTGCTCACTGGCCAATCTTTCAACCTGCACTAGTCTGCAGGGGTGGTGTTTGAGTGATGTGAGAAAGATGGCAGCAGGAGTTTAGTGATAGAAGTCATTAAGGATTGATTGATAGGCTTTACAGATTAGTTTAGAAAAGCCAATTGTTTTGATGACGTGAATGATGGATGCTTTTGTTTTCACGTACATTCGAGAGTGATGAATAATGATTATAAGGTCTTTGTGCATTATAGCTGAAAGTAATTACCTTTCCCTCAGCTTTACAGCGTCTCAAAAGTAGGCATTAGTGTATTTGTTTTTAAATGGTTGAGTGTATGCCTGATGATGATAAGCCCCAAGTCGCTGCGACAGTTCTAATGCTCCTCAGAGTAACATGCTGGTGCAGCTGTGGTGCATACTGTGTGATCATTTGTCTTGTCAGAATACAGGGTTGTTTGTGCTTGTACAAGCAAACACAAGACTTTTTTTTCTCACACCAGATCTTACTTGTATGCTGACATGTTTTTCTGTGTCTTTCTCTTTGCCCAGATAACCAGTTCAGAATGTCTATCCTGGAGCGCTTGGAGCAGATGGAGAGGAGGATGGCAGAGATGGCCAGCCACCAGCAACCGAGTGGTGCAGGGAGTGGCGGAGCTGGGGGAGGAACTGGGGGAGGAGGGGGAGGAGGAGGAGGTGGTGGTGGTGGTGGTGGAGGAGGTGGTGGAGGACCTGGAGGGGGAGGCAGCAATAACCAGTCACAGGTAAAGAGCCACATCATGCTCCTTATGTTGTGCTTAAAGACAGTCATTGTGCTTGTTAGCATGCACAGCAACCATGTATACTTTACAACAAGCATACAGCATATGCAGTATATGCAGCAACCAATAACGATCTCCTCGTTTGTGTCTGTGAGTGTGTATCTGGCCAAACGCAAGCCAGCAGCTCCTTTGAGAGCCGTGTTGTGGTGGTCTGCGAGAAGATGATGAGCAGAGCTTGCTGGGCCAAGTCCAAGCATTTAATCCACTCCAAGACCTTCAGAGGCATGACACTCCTTCATCTGGCTGCAGGCCAGGGCTACGCCACCCTCATCCAGACACTCATCAAGTGGCGGTGAGAAATAAATTCTCTGCATACTAGCCAGTGGTGCTTTGTTCTGTAATTGACTGTACACCACATTAAACAGAGGTGAGATGCTAATTGTTTGCTCTCTTCCAACCAGTACCAAGCATGCTGATAGTATTGATTTGGAGTTAGAAGTGGACCCTCTCAATGTGGATCACTTCTCGTGCACACCTCTGGTAAGGGAGCTGACTTTAGCATAAGAAACCGTAGGCCGTAATGAAGAATATCCCAGTCTGTGTGACAGATTATCTCCTTTTCACTTTTTTGCTTTCTCATGTCCATTTGTATTTCATCTAGATGTGGGCCTGTGCACTGGGTCACCTGGAGGCAGCAGTGGTCCTGTACAAATGGGACAGACGTGCCCTAGCTATTCCAGATTCTCTGGGCCGCTTACCCCTGTCAATTGCCCGCTCTCGTGGCCATACCAAATTGGCAGAGTGTCTGGAGCAGCTACAGAGGGAAGAGCAGCAATTGCCAGCCCCCCTACCACCCACAACTCGCATGTCTTTCTCCCCAGCCCCTGACGCCCCCACCACAGACAGCTGGATGGTCAGCTGGGCAAACAACACTATAGTAGCACCAAGTGGCAAGAAAGGATGTCCTGCAACCACAACAACCACATCCAGCACTACCAGCCTCAATCCTGGTCAGTACAGTGGAAGAAAAATACTGACTGCGAGATTCCTGATTTTCTGATATTCTTTTGCCATTTTCACATGTGAATCAGATCAGAGCATTGTCCAGAGTTTCCCTGTCTCACATGTAGCTGACAACAGGAAATAGTCTGCTTGAGACACATTCTCACTGTTGGAAATACTTTACCTGGTTTAGTTCATGTGATTCCTGGATACAGTGTGCAGGAGACAGAAAATATGTTACCCACTCACTCTCCACCTAGCTGACCACTGACTTTGTACTAAGGAGCTGCAGTGCATGTGTGAAAACAGCTTATAAGAAACAAAATGTTTATTAGTGTACTATGCAGCTTATTGTTACATGTTGTTTTTTGCAGACTTGAGAAGGCCAAGATCAGAGCCCTCCAACTACTACAGCAGCGAGGGCCAAAGAGACCTTCCACTAGCTAAAAAACATAAACCCAACCCAGAACTGTTTCAAACCCGGCCTGATAAGGCCATGTCTGTTCCTTTGAGCCTGGAGCAGCAACAGCTCCACAAGCTGTCCTCAAGCACTAAGAGCTTGTCCTCAGAAGGGCTGAGCTCAGACAAATGCCTGTCTACAGGAGGCAGCACAGGGACAGCAAGATGGACCTCCAGAGAGAGTTTCTCCAGCAGCAGCAACTTGGGGAGGAAGGCACTGGGTGTCAGCGGAAGCAGCAGCTTGGGAAAAGAGAAACTGGCCAACCGGTTACGGCAGCGGGAACAGTTAGGGATGCTGGTAATGTCAGAAAGTGAAATGGCCGATTCAGAGTTGTTGTCATATCGGGAGGATCTGGAGAACCAGGACTGCCTCACACAGATGGATGACCTACAGGTGAGAGCGTAGCACCAGTATTGCCAATCAGTTACTGTGGTTTAATTTAATTGCTGTAAAAGATTACATAGTAGAAATAATATAACATAAGATACAATATCAGAAACAAGATACATCACATACATTAATGCATGCACAGGAATAAAACGTGCAACAGAAATGTTTCAGTTTTGGCAGCTCTTATACATTTTTGTAAAAAGAAAATTTATAGACTTGCTTAAAAACCATGTGCATTGTCAGGTTGTGGCAGCACCTTTTCAGGGTGACATACAGTAGAACTATACAATCATTGGTAAAAAAAAAGCTTTGCAAAATTATAATCAAATTTGGCATTACACTACCATGCCACCATTTTTTATTTTTTTTTGGATTCTTGCATTAGGTAGACAGTATACACCAGACTTGACATTCTGTCGATGCCCATCACTGCATAATAAACTCTCTCTATTGATCCACTTCAATAGCCAAGGAATTGTTTCAGGGATCCAGTCTAACTATTCCTCTTACAAATGAAGTGCTGGATTAGGAAGTTTATCCCCCATTCTGTATGCATGCTGTTACCCTTCTCTAGGCAACATTATTGTTATAGGTCATCTCTCAAACTATATATAATAAAAAAAATACACTCATCTGTTATCTTTATTTATTTTTTTTATTATAATAGGTAAATATGATGACTCTGGCTGAGCACATAATTGAAGCAACACCAGAGAGAATCAAAAGGGAGAACTTCGCCACAGCAGACTCTGTGCCCTTAGACACATCAGGGGTCAGCAACACCATGAACTGGCTGGCCAACTATCTGGGAGATGTAGAACAGCTGCCAAGCATCATACATCTACGGTGAGACTCACCATGGTGGAAGAACAGATATATAGACATGGATGTTGTGCGGATATTTTAATCATAATACTATAGAGGATTAACCAAAAGTGTAAACGAATGGGATGTCAAGCTGAAGAGACACTGTTTTATTTGATAGGCACATTGTCAGTTTGTGTGCTGTCTGTGATGATGTCATTCTTCAAGAATCAAGAAGAAGAATCAAGAAGAATTTATTGTCAATATACGTCAAGTCATACAATGAAATTACATTAAGAAGTTTAATTTCCACCTATCACTGCTAAAGCAAAGTTTGCAAGGAGTTATATTTTCTATTGTTAGTTGTTAAATTGCTTTATAAGGCTGGGGACTGTAAAAAGGGTAAATATTTTTAATTTGCTTAGATTTAATATAAACTGTACAACATTATACATATGGACTACTTGCAACATTCTACTTACTACTTACATTAAACTCACAATGTGTACAATTGGAGTGAAGATATGTGTTATAATCTTTCCTCAGATCTCTCTATAATGAACCCCTGACCCCATCATCCAACCCTAGTCTGAGCCCTGGAGGGTCTCCGTTGAGAGAGGGCCCCCTGGAAAAGTCAACACTTCCTTCCCCAGCTGACTGGAGTGAGTTCATCAATGCCTCCAACAGCAAAGTGGAGCGGGACCTGGCCCAGCTGACTCTGTCAGATCCAGAGCAGAGAGAGCTATATGAGGCTGCCCGCCTAGTCCAAACTGCCTTCCGCAAGTACAAGGTACAGGCCCGGTGCTCAGGTGGCATAAGCTGTGGACTGGTGTGAAATAGATGAAATTGTTTTTGGCTTCAGGCCAGATGTTGAAGGGTTCGCGTTTGTTTTACTCCATATGGTACTTTGTTGGAGTAAAGGGCAAGATTTTGATGTGGTTCATTAATGATTTTTTTTTCTTGAGATGTACTGTTTCTAATCACAGTTAATATTGATCACGTTTTTCTATATCTATCTTTGTGTCATTCTCTGTTCCTCTGCTAATATACACATACAAGAAATATACAAATATGTCCCTGTGGTTTCAGCATGGGAAAGGTGTGGCTTGAGCAGAGCATGGCCTTGCTTAGAAAAACGACTGCACTGTCCCTTGTGTCCCTGCTGCACTTAGACACAATTATGCTAATGCTCTCCTACTTCCTCTTTGTATCTGTCTCTCTTTCTAAGTTAGTTGTATGGAGCCTGCTACTGCCTGTTTTAAACTAGCTATCAAAACACCAGTCCTTTTCCCCTTGCCCGATCCCATTCCTCAACTCTTTATCCTCCCCATAGCTACTTTTAATAAGTTTTCATATGACAAACTGTTCCCTATTGTTCACAGTCGTCTGTTGCGCCATCTTCCAGCCGATACTGAGGTGGACCTTCGTCTCTCTCTCTCTCTCACTCTCTCTCTCTCGCAAACCTCGTCCTCCCCAATTTTCACATGGGGTCTCGTCCACCAGGCGTGGGCTTACTCCAGGGTGGCATTCACATGCTAGTGAATCAGGTCACCAGGGGACCTCAGGGAGACAGAGCCACTAATATCTTCTGTGGCAAAAATGGGCTCTACTTAAACCTCTGACCTATACCACTTTACTCTCCAACAGGGGCGGCCGCTCAGAGAGCAACAAGAGGTAGCTGCTGCTGTTATACAACGTTGTTACAAGAAATACAAACAGGTAGGCACCATAGCGCGTAATGTCTGAAGTGTTCGAAACATGACCAAATCAACATCAGAGTTTGCATTTCGATGCTTTTTAGTTCATCGTTCATTATTTTTCCCTTTTCCCATTTACAAGCTAACATGGATAGCGTTGAAGGTAAAATATTTTCAATGCCATCAGCTGATCTAATTGCCAGACTTTTTTGGTTGTGTTCTTCTACAGTGCGAGCCCATAGCACCATTCCTCGGCATAATGTACTGTTTTGTTCATGTTGGCAGTATGCACTTTATAAGAAGATGACGCAGGCCGCCATCCTTATCCAGAGTAAATTCCGCAGCTACCATGAACAGAAGAAGTTCCAGCAGAGCAAGAGGGCTGCTGTGCTCATTCAGCAATACTACCGCAGCTACAAGGAGTTTGGCAGGCTGAAGCCCCACCACCGTGGGGCTGCTGCTGCTCTGGTGCAGCATAAACTAAGGTAGTCATTCATGCACATACTGAATTAAGGCCAGTCATTTGACTCTACTAATCCTGACACAGACACTAGCTTACTGGAGAGACCACTTTGTCAAACTGAATTATACAAAATGATGTTCTTGAATTATTGGACTTGACTCGAGGACTGAATGTCTTTAGTTATTTCTGAAAATAACCTTTTAATGAGAGAAGTCTGAGCACTTTAGCAATGATTCATAGTCATTTTCCGTTTATTATTTGTAGTGTGTATTAGATTGGTACCTTTTACAGTTTCACTGACAGATAAAAGTTAACTGTGGCTCTGTCTGGTGTTTCATAGAAGTAGTCTGCTCACAAAGAGACAAGATCAGGCTGCCAGGAAGATTATGAGGTTCCTACGACGGTGTCGCCACAGGTAGGCCCCAACACTGGCTCAAACACATGATATAGTACTCGTTTATACATGGGCTAGATAGAGTTTACTGTCAGATTTATTGCGGGGCATTGGCTCGTGCTCTGAAAGAATAATATCCCATTGAGTTAATCAGTTAGTCATAACAGAAACTGCTGTTTTTTTAACACTGTGTGATGATTTTACTTTTGTTGAAAAAAGTGGGTAGTTAGAAATGTCCCCAACACCTAAGCTCCACCTCCCTCTCCCTCACTGTATCTGGCCCCCACCTGTCCTCGCCCCCTCCTTCACAGTACCTACTGTGTGCTAATAGCTGTCTGGTATTGTTTTGCTGTTTATGCCAAGCCCCTTGATGGACCATAGACTGTTCAAGCGGGTGAGTGCAGCCTCAGCAACTCAGTTCGTGCTTCTCTCTCTCTCTCTCTCTCTCGCTCTCTCTCTCTCTCTCTCTCTCTCTCTCTCTCTCTTTCTCTCTCTCCCTGTTTATTCTGTATGCCTCTTTCTCTCTTACTTCCTGTTGTGTCTCACTCTTTAATAATACAATTATCTCCTCCTGAGGTCTCGGCATTCACATTCTCTCCCTCTTTTCCTCGCTCATTTTCTCTTTTGCTCTTTCTCTCCCACCATCCTACCCACCCTTCCTCATTCTCCATCACTATTGCTTGATGCCTGCTTGCATGAAGGCTGCCGACTGGAGCCACAGGTGGACTGAGAAGCTCAGATTTAGAGCAGAACATATGTCAAACTAACAACTTGCTTATGAATGACAATATCACAGCAACACTTAACAGGCACTTCTTTGACTCTCTTTATCTCTGTCGTTCTCTCCTTGGAAATTACTTTTTTTTTTGTGGTTTTTTTTTTCCAGCTTTGTGTGGTTATGCAGTTTGAGAGAACAGAAGGCTTTTTCTCAGCCATCTTTTATTCTGCTGCATGACAAGTGGTGACAACTATGGGCCTTGCTTTTATACCTTTAGGCATGCTATGGGCCTGCTGTTTCTCAAGTAGCTGTCTGGCTGGCTGGCTGACTGTGTGCTCTGTTTCTAGCCACTCGACAGACCACGGGGGATTTAACCCCTCTAACTTCTGTTTACTAAAACTCTGTGAAGATGCTGAACATAATATGCCCACCGACTCATCAAACAAACCAATAAATAAGCAAATATTGTACTAAAAGGTTCACCTGAATGGGGGAAATGGTGAGAACATCATATACGTAATTTAACCTCCATGCTATCTGGTGCTGTGACATTAAGCTTATATGTGTTTACTCTTTTCGCATTAGCTGTATACTGCCCTAAAATAGGTTACTGTTCTTTTAGAGCACATTAGATTGTTGATGTTACCACCTGTTATTGCATGTGTGTCTTCTATACTGTGATATAGGTTTAATGCTGTTACGCTGTGTTAGCGCTGTGTATTGTTGTCCCCTGGGACAACAATACACAGCGCTAATGGATTCATACCTCCAGGGAGTACACCAGCTCAACATGAGACAATCCAACACACACACACACACACACACACACACACACACACACACACACACACACACACACACACACACACACACACCACACACACACACACACACACTGTTTATACACAGGTTGCATCTAATCATGCAGCTTAATAGTCATGTTGAAGTATTGGCCATATGGAAGAATAATCAGAGCAGGTTTAAGGCCATCACAAGGTGATGGTTGATGTGTTAAAATTAGCCTTTACAGTAAAATTAGCCTTTACAGTTGTCCATAAAATCTAGTGCAACAACGCATGCATTTTTAATCTTAGAAATAATTGTCTTGTGCAATAATTCATGGTACTTGCCAGAATAAATGCTGTGTTTTGTCAAAGAAGTCTTTAAGGATACGACATTATCAGTAGATCAATCAAGAAAAACTGTAATTATTATATACAATGTTGTGATAGTACTGTTTTGTTTTTATATCTGTATTTATTTTGTCACATTTAATCCCATTTGTATTTTTTTTTTTAAGAATGACTCTGAAGTTGTGCTATAACATCTTCTTTTGTTCACTACAAAGTGAAGTCTCAAATCATTCTGACCAACATTTCTTTTCACAGATCGGCTGCTCCTCCTGTTTCTGCACTGATTTGATATTTTTATGGCTCAGCAGTGTGATACTGTTAGGCCTGTGTATGTGACTTAGTAAACTCAAATCATGGCTGTTTGTATTCATGGACACTTGTTTTTTTTCTGTGTTCCAGGGTGAAAGAATTGAAAAGGGCCAGGGAACATGAGACCCCTCAGAAGAGCTCCCTTGCGATGTGACATCACTCTCCTGACTCCTTTTCTTTTTTGTTTGTACCCGAGACATTTTACAAGAGAAACAGAAAAAAAAAAAACACCAATGCAAGCACTGCAATTATTACTACTACTGCAGTGTTACTGGTTCAACTACGATTACATGTACAACAGCATTTTTTTCACATATCTATTCTTTCCACTGACTTAATTTTGGTTGGAGAGTGGCAACTTCTATAGGATTATAAAATAAATGGGTAGGGGTGGGGGTGCAGAACATTTGCTTCTTGGCATTTTTTGCACTTTTTCATGGATTGCTTTGTC
The DNA here is from genome assembly GCF_007364275.1 of Archocentrus centrarchus. NCBI lineage: Eukaryota > Metazoa > Chordata > Actinopteri > Cichliformes > Cichlidae > Archocentrus > Archocentrus centrarchus. Next base: position 10,631,602 of record NC_044352.1, on the reverse strand, counting down.
TTTTTTTGAATATGAAGAGGCTTTGGACAGTGAAGAAAGCAAACGCAGGACAAGAAATGTAAACTGTGGCTGCTGCAGAAAAATCTCAGAGGACAGAGAGACCATGCAGAAACACTCTGAGCTCTAATTGTATTTCATAATTTTTTAAGTGACCAATCAATTCATTTGAAGAAGGGATTTTTTTTTTTTTACCAAATATATTAATAACCCACATGCCCACTTCTATCCACTGCTGTAGATTAATATTCAACTTAGTTCAACGATTCCTCCTGTCCCACTGTGCTCTACCCCACCAGTCTGCCCACACAGGTGGAGCTACAAATGAATGTAGTCGGGGTTTTACCATACTGAAGCAGATGGGGGATAAAATATTTGTTTTAATATTTCTTTTTAAAAAAAACTATGCTTTATCATATATATATATTGTCACTTTATTACTTGAATTGTTCCATACTGTCCATTGTATTTCTTCCATCATGTCCAATGTATTGGTGATCTGTATCTTCAGGCTATATGTTGTTAAATCCTACCAAGAAAAAATGCATGACTTCTTGTCAAGAAAAGTCTTTGCTTGTGTGCTTTGGTCTAGTCTTTCAGCCTCTCCTCTGGTTTTGTTCTTATTTCCACTTCGGTGGACCACATATCCGTATGCTATGAATTTCAGCATTTCATTGATGAAGCTATCCCTGTATTGTCCGATTTCTCTGTATTTCATTTTGGTTTGCCTTGCTGGTTTGATTGCTTCTCTGAGACATACCGAGAGGGAAAAAAAACTTGCTTATTTTGTGTTGTAATGGTTATGGTCATGCAGGTTATTACTGTTCTTTTGAAGTGAACTTCAGAGCCTGTGAAGGTTTTTGAAGGGAAGATCACATACATTGCCTTGACGTCTTAGAGATTCTTTGAGAGGTCCCTAAGCTTGTCCCAAAATAGGGGTTTGACAAATCCATATTTTTGACAATTGAGCGATTTCTGTATATAAAGAAGGCTGAAAGTACGTAGGTAAAAAAAAAACATGTACCCAAAGGGGATTGTATTTTAGAAATATATTATTTTATTCATTAAAATGGGTCAAAAACAGGTAAGAGACAAAAACAGAATATTTGTATAGTTTTGTTTGAATGCCTAAGAAGTATGGTTGTATTGTTTGTATATAGTGTAAATACCTGGGATAAAAATGAGCTATGTGCATGAAAAGTATGAACAGAGTCAAAAGGGAAAAAAAAAAAAACAACAAAAGCAGTAGTGGCTATGCTTTGTAAAATTAAAACTATTTCACTATTAGAGTATTTTATTTTATTTTGATTGTTCTTGAGAAGAACATTTTGCTAAAGCATGATATTATTGCAATATGAAAAAGTAAAAAATACTGTATTTAGTGTTAGGAGAAGTCTTCAAAATTATCTTAAAACAAGTATGGTTGTGTTTATTTATTTTTTAATTTTTTTTTTTCATTTGTTTGTTTTGGGCTACCAAGAACCTTTTGCCAATGGTGCCAAGGTATGTGAATGCTATATAGCTTAAGAAGAGAATTAAGTTAATTTTTGCAGAACAGATAATCATCCAGTGGAATACACACTAGCACTGAAGATCATAACATCAAAGCTGGCAGAGGATCACAAAAACGTTATGGTACACACAGGTTGCAGAGAGAGTCATTTTCAAGCAGAAAGCATTTAAGTCTGTCATGTGTCCACCATTCCTACCAACTGGAGCATTTATCGATCACCGAAAAACACCATATCAAAGTTGAGTTTATTTTTTGTTGTCATTTGAAAATGGAATGTGATGATTTCTCATTACTGAGGTATTGTCTGATCTCTAAGATTGTAAATGGCAGCCTTGCCCATGGTGTACATATAAAACAATTTTTGTTATTACTCTGTCCCTGAAAACGATGGGAGTAAACATGCAAATTTTAATTTCCAGTGTGCTGCACCAACCTTCGGTTTAAGAATTCCGAGTTGTTCCTCGTAGTCGAGCAGTGATGGGTGTTTCTTTCTACGGTAGGTTTCAAATTTAAAAAAGCACTTGAACAAGGCTGCCAGAGTCTAAATATATACCTTGTATTCCATGTCAGAAAAAAAAAACAAAAAAAAAAACATGTTTAGTTAAAAACCACATGTAGCATTATGTACATTACTGCATTTCTTTGCCAAGCAGCTGAAAACATGTTTGCAAAATAAACTGCTCCAGCAGTCAGAGGTGCTAAAAATAAATAAATAAATAAACAGAAGGATGGCACTGAAAGTATTCACTGTCCTCAGTGCAGCATCAAAACAAATACAGAAACTAAAGTGTAAAACAGTGCACTAGTGCCATTTTTAATTATGAAAGATAAGATGTATCTTGTACATTGGATTATATGTAACTTAATAATATAACAGAGAAAATTGAGATGGAGGAACAATCTGAGAGCTAATAATATACAAGCTGCTGGTTCAGAGGTGCCTGTTGGCTGCTGTTAAATTCCTATTATATATTCTCACCATTAAGTCTATTCTGTATCTAAGTAATGATACGTGATTATTCAGCCAAGTGCCACTGGAAAACTTGAGTTTTGTTCATTTAAGTGTTGTCATGTTTGTTCAATTATAATTAAGCTAAATGTGTCTTTTTCCAATTTATTTCCTTGATTCATTGTTTTTGGAATTTTGTTTGTTTTTTGCTGTTGTTTTCCAGTCACCTGATATGTAAACTTTATTTCCAGAGTGTTTATGTAGGAAGTGCCTATATTCATATCCTGATAACACTAATCCAGTTTTAGAATACTTGTACCTCAGGTTGAGGTAATGTGAGAGAACATGGTCACCCACAGACAGTGCTGTATCTTCCACATAAATGCACATGATCGCCACTGTTGTACCATTCCACACACCAAAGCTGCAATTTTACCCCTGTACAAGACACTATTAATGCAGCACTCAAGCTTGTCAACATGCTAGCTAGTTTTGTTTGTTTATTTGATTTTTATTTTAGTTTGTTTGTTTCTGCCTTCTTTTCCATTTTCCGCTGGGACAGCTTGTTAAAAACCACTTTTAGAAATGCCACTACTGGAGTTTGTTGCCTTGCATTCATCCTCTAGTCTGTGGTTAGAATGCATAGCCAATGCAATGCTGCGGCAAAAAAGCAGAAGGATTTATTATGCTTGCATGGGTAAAATAGTTAACTGGGTGACAGAAGTGCACCTAAAGCATGCTTCTTTTCCTAGAATCGGTAGTCAGATAGACTTGTTAAAGGACTTACTGTTCTGTAAAGCAATGACCATTGGTTTGAGGTGTCACAGAACTCAGAAAGACAGAGGACACGTAACTGAAGGGCAAACCTACTAATTGAGCCAGTGATCAATACTCAGTAGCTACTGACGATTTCATGGCAAAGCATGAGGACAGGATTGTTTTTAGACAAGCTCTAACTTTTTAGATGTTTTCTTTTTTTCTTTCTTTTTTTTTAATCCTTTTTTTATTAAATCAGTGGACTCCCAACTTCAAATAAGACAGAAGGACAAGGGTGGAGACATTGTGACAGTATATATAGCAATTAAGTGACACACGGTACACACAAACACACGCACAAGACATTGCACAGCACACATGCAGACATGTCAGGTGTCAATTTCACTTGTACGCTGAGCGGTGAAGGCAGCATTGTTCTTTTTTTCCCCCCAAACTGAGGGACTGGTTCACCTCCCTTCTGTATTTTACTCAGGGTGCCAAAACGGGGAGGAGGAAACAGAGCAGGACATGTGATTCACAGCAAAAGAAGCTGAAATTCAAAACCTCCTTTGAGCAGAAAAAAAAATCTTAAGACAGGTTCAACACTGCAAGAGTAAAATCTTTAAAATGACTTGCTGCAATATGTAAACCATTTCCTCACAATAACCTTGAATAGTACAGACAGTACTAAAGCCCTGGAACAAAGTTTGTTCATGAATATAAATGATTTGACACTCTTTCATAGAACGCTGTCATATTATTTATGTAATTCTGGCCACTTCTTTAGGCCTTTAATTCATTTAAGTGACAAAGTATAAAAGGTATTTATGATTAAGAGTAATTATATGAAAAGTTCCAATCTTGTTTTTACTGCCATTTGTGAATGGGACGATAGGTTAGCTGGTAGGCACGCATTAGCAGCAGTATTATCAATTTCAAGATGTTCTGTGAATTGACCTGAGAATCTGCCTTTCCTCCTCTTCTTTTTCCAAAGCACCCCAACCAGAGAAAGGTAGGCACATCAGGACAACAGAACACAAACAGATTTACAGTATATTCCACTTGTTGACACAGAGCAATAAAGAACTATTTTGTGGAGACCTATAGACCTAGCAAAGTTTAAAATGATTGGACACATGTAGTCGACTTACTCTTATGCAAATGCCAGTATTGCAAGACAAGCATTCAGTAGTTTATGGACAGCAATTATATGGCACCCTTTACCGAACTGCACGTTTTCATCAATTCCAAACTGAGAAGAAAAAAAAAACGGCCCTGCTTTGATAGAAAGTTATGGGTCCTCGACACTTTGCATGTGAACTAGTGTTAGATCTATTTTCCTCTCCTCTATAGCTGTCTTTCTCTCTGTCTTTCCCTGTTATGTGACCCAATTTTTCTCCGTTCCCAACCCCTACCTTTAAAAGTTTCATGTCCTCTTGGTTCTCCTAATGTGTTTTTGCTTTCCTCCTTTTTCTTCCCTTCTCTTGTTTGTAAGTTTTATTTTTGTAATTGTGCATGTACAAGCGTCACTGACTCGATGGATATGTTTAAAAAAAAAAAAAAAAAAAAAGAGATTTCAGCTGCTGAAGCCATGCAAAACGTTTTGAATTGCCCTTAAAATATGGAAGATGTTTTCTGAATGCTTTATATTCTTTCTGCTGTAAAATAATAAAAAAAGGAAAAAATGATGAAAACTCGAGAACCAACTTTGCAAAGTCTCTTTGTTTCCATTGTTTCGTTTTTTCAGTTTTAGAAAAGCAATAGTGGTTTCTTAACTTCCACTTTTAATGTTTCCATTAACACCTTTTATAAAGAAAAAAACAAATAGCCGATACATTATTTATTTACAGTACAATTTTTTATTTCCATTCAACAAACAGTGGCATATAATCTTTGACTTTCACGTCTAAAAGACATTTCGCCAAAAACTGCACAACCAAAGACTGTATATGTGCACTTTAGAGTTTCACACAGCATAAAACTAAATCCTAATAAATTATCTCAAAGTCCCCAAGCAATATGTCTCAGACATATCTGGGGCATTCTTCTTCTTATGAACAAATAATGATGCCGCTCATGTGTGTATGTATGTGTAGGTGTGTGAGCGTGTGTGACTGCACATGTGTTGCATGAGTGTAAGATGTTTCATTTTTCTTCCAGTGCAAGCCCTGCCTGTCTTCAGCGACTGTTTTAGACACAGTACTTCCAGAAACACTCCGAATTCCCTCCTCTCTTCCTGAACTGTTTCCGAATGCCCAGCGCATGGCTGAAAGGATTTAGGAGACTTTGTTTCTCCAACAGGACCTGAAAGACAAGATAAAGTGATTTTGTGAATTATTTACAGGATGTTGCTTATATTTCTTTGATGTTTTAGGAATAACATTAGTATAAAACCCACTTCTCTCTTGATCCCTCTAGGAAGCAGACCTGTTGTTCTGACACCTGAGAGAAAAGGAAACATGAGAAACATATGCTGATAGCTTAGCTGTGTTTCTGTGAATGTCAGTGGACCGTAGAGTTCATTTACATGGACACTGGCTTTTTCTACTCTTATGGTGATGGTTGCTAATGTTAAACATGGCCAACTCAGTAGCACACTTTTTTCTGCAGAAATAAGTAGTGTGAAGGTATGATTGGGTAATTTGCATTTCTTACCATCTCTGTTGATTTCGCCAGATATTAGGGTGGAATATCTAAGACCCGTACCATCCTGCTCTGAGAGAGGCAGATCATCCAGGCTGCTGATTCCTCGGTCCTCCACTGATACTACGGAAAACCAAACAAGCCCACACAGTTGGTAGGAACACCATTGAGAAATACAGATTCATGCTCTGAACATTTTCTGATCTAATTCTCACTGGTAATCACAATAAAGGATTCGAAGTAATTGAACAAAAACTCAATCTCCTCTCTGATGGCAGAACTTTGGCATGTGAACTTTGGCAGAGCAATCATTGTTCAACACTGCAGCGCTAAAGTAATTACTTCAAGGCCCCAGGACATGACTAGCTTGCCATTAATCGTTGCAAATTATGTTTTATTACTAAAAATGCTAATCAAGGGACTGACATAGTGAATTACTTTGTATAACAACTATAATAAAGATATTACTTTCCACTCACCAGGTCCTGGATATGGCAGCTCAGCAGATTCTGTAATGGGGTGGGCCAACAGTGGGCCCGAGGCCACAAGCACAAAGGCCCAGGAGAGAAGATGGTTACACTTCATCACTGTTGATGAAAGTGGCTCTGATTTGCACAGAGGGTGAAAAGAAGAATTCTACATGCTCTGCTGGTCCTAACTGTGTTATATACTTCAAGCTGTAGCCTAACCCCCTCCCCCCCTTCCTGCATGACACACAGCAGACACAGATACACCTTTGCTTTCTGCAACAGACATCCGCATCATCCAGAGTCACACCCTTTCTGTGATAAATCAACACGTGAATTATAGACTCAACAATGAAAAGATGTGGCGTGGCCCATTCTTCAAGGGCATAGTCATATTTTACCTGCTCTTAAGCTTGATTGACTGTTTTTACTGACTTTGTAAATGGCATCGAGGCAGGTGTTTCAGATTTCATGTCAATGGCTTTCCACAGGGGAGCAGATGGAGAAACAGGGCAGACAAATGACTAATATTTTTATACTACTGGTTCGTTAAACTCTTGGACCATTTGAATCCTCTGGATTTATCTCAGCAAACAAAGCCGAGAGAACCTCTAATAAATCTGTAATTATTTAGGGAGAGGTGCAGTGGACATGCTAAAACGTTCAGGGCCATGTTTTCTATGAGCCATCTGACATTTTAAGACAACAAGGAAATTTCCATGGGTCACTGAATCAGACTGATTGATGCATTTTATTTAGAAGCCTGGTTGTTTTAAGATTTTATATGTGTGCTTTCACTTCTTAGTCATGCAGTAAAAATAAACTTTATGAGTACACCCAGCATCACTGCTTAGCCTCACAGAAGCTTTCTTATTGGTTAGAAGACAGGGAGGGGGAGATGGAGACAGTTATTTACAAAGTCATATTTTGCACTTCACTGTGTAATTTGTATATTTATTAGAAGTATGACGTCAATGTTCAGTTCCTGATAATGAGAGCCGATGAAGAAACGGTGACATTTTATTTTATGGTTTGCAGGTCAGACACTCCATTAGGTGTTGCTATATATCAGGAAATGCAATTACAATTTATATTCAGAATTAGGCAAGGACCCAGTGCCAATTCCAAATTATTTCAGCATCTATAATAGAGCATCTCTCCCACCAAACTTGGCATTTGTCCTACTCTAAGGAGTCCTTGTTACGATTTAATCAAGAATTTGCTCCAGGCACCAGTGTTTTAGCAAATAGCAACCATTTATTTGGATGCTTAGGGCTACACTTCAGTATCAAAAGTAATAATATACAATACCAGTCAAAAGTTTGGAGACTAAGTGCATCCAAACATTTGACTGGTACTCTATGTGACAGTGGTAGGCTGCTATTTAGAGCGTGCAGAACTGCTGCATTAACATACACTGATCAGCAGCAACATTAATCAGTTTAATACTGGTTCAGCTTTGAACCATCAGAGCATGCAGAACCAAATGAGATGCCCTTTTGTATCAAGCAGTGGGTCCTTTGGGTTCTGTGTTTTGCAGGGGACCTCTTTGTTCTTGAGCATGTCGTAAATTCATGAAGGACTGTGCACTCTGCTGGGTTCCTCCAGCTGTTTCTGAAGAGTTTTTTTAAAGATGTCTCTGCTTTTGGCAAGAGTAGTTGTAATTAGTGGGGGCGTGCTTAGACACCAACAGTGTTTAAGTGAATGGTAGACAAAATAACATCCACATGAATAGCAGCTGATTAATGTATAAGCAGCATGCAGTTATGCATCAAAATGCTTTTTCTGACCTCACCTGTTCTGACCTCACATAAATACACAGTAATACATCAGTAGTTCATTGTATTCTAAAATATGTGTTGTATTCTTTTTTTTCTCTTTTTTTTTCTCACAAAGTTGCAGAGTTCTTGATTGTTGCAGTCATTCCGAAGAAAAGATTCCTGCTTTTGCACTCCGCTACAAGTGATGGGTGACAAAATGTATAGTTTTTGTTTTATAGTTTATAGTTCTTGCATAAAATGTACAATGCCGATTCCCAAAAAGTTGGGACCCTGTGTAAAATGTAAATTATAACAGAATGCGTTCATTTCAAAATCTCATAAATCCATATTTTATTCACAAGAGAACAAAGAAAAACATAAAATGTTTAACCTGAGAAAAAAGCACCATTTTAAGGAAAATATTACCTCATGTAGAATTTGATGGCACCATGGTACAGGGCCATTTTTACCACTGTATAACATCCCCTCTTTCTAATGACAGTCCATAAATATCTGGAAACTGAAGAGACCATTTGCTGGACTTTTGGGGGAGAGGAATGTTATCCCATTCTTGTCTGATACAGGATTCTAGCTGTTCAAATGTCATGAGTCTTCTTTGTTCTATTTTTTGTTTCCTGATGTGCCAGTTGTTTTCAGTTGTCACCCAGATTCTTCTGCTATGAAGCCATGCTGTTGTAATAGATGCAGTATGCAATTTAGCATTGTATTGCTGACATATGCAAGGCATTTTGCATTTTAAACGGACTTCGGCATTTGTGAGTGGTACAGTCAACTGTGTTCACAGACAATGATTTCTAGTGCTGTGATTTCCATGACCAAAGCATGACTGTTTTTAATGCAGTGCTGCCTGAGGGCCCACAGATCACAAGCAAGATTTTTCTGAATCTTATGAACAATAGATGGTGAAATATTCAAAGTCTTTGCGATTTCACGTTTAGGAACATTGTAATGAAAAATTTCCACAATTTGTAGATGCCGTTTTTTGCAAACTGGTGAACCTCTTTACTTTTTCAGAAACTCTGCCTCTCTAAGATGCTCTTTTTATACTCAGACATGTTACTAACCTGTTGCCAGTCAACCTGATTAGTTCAACATGTTCCTCCAGCTGTTCTTTTAAGTATCCCTGACCTTTTCAGCCTTTTATTAGCCCTTTCTCAACTTTTTGGGGACATGTTGCTGCCATTAAGTTGAAAATTAGTTAATATTTATCATGAATTAGCTAAATTTGTCAGTTTAAACTTCTGATATGCTATTGTTATGTTCCATTGTGAATAAAGTATGTGTTTGTGAGATTTGGAATTCACTGCATTCTGTTTTTATTCACATTATACACAGCATCCCAACTTTTTGGAACTGGGATTGTATTAAAGTTTTTTGAGGCATATATAAGAATTCAGAGGTTTGGCCATTGTTAGCAGTGGTATAACAAGGCCATTCATTCTCTGTGCAATGCATATGGAGAAAGAAGCCTATACTCCTTTGAGGAACTGTCTGTGCAGTTTAATAATTTGCAGCACTTTACCTTTTGAATACCTGCGGTGTCCTATGACAGGCTCCCTTTACTTAAGGTTTTGTGTGAGACTCGGGGGAAGAGTTAAACCATCTCCAGGTTATATTGTCATATTCTGAAGGGAACATACCTCCCATTGCCAGTAGATTCAGTACCCTGAAGCTGGCCCAAATTATGCACTATACTTTTTAGACACAACTGGCACCTTTTTTTTTAATCACACATTTTAATTATGGGAATGCCCTGGAGTGACTGCTTTCTGGAAAATGGTTAAACTTTCTGTTATGCTCTTTGGTTTCACCCATTGTATGTTGATGCTTGTTCAAAAAACAATAAAAATATGATCATAAAAAGAAAGAATTTCATACAAAAATGACCAAAAACAGTGGACTTTGTTTCCCATTGCTTAGATTAAAACTGTGTTAGAATGGCAGAGGAGTGATGTTTGTTTACAGTGAAATTGCCTCATAGTAGACTACATATGATTAAAAAATTTAAACCTGTAATTTAATTGGAGTAACCTTAGCATCTCAAAATGTCATGATTCCAGTGATCATTTTGCTTCTTCTTTGCTTCTTCACCAGTGAAATATTGTATTTCCTTACCTTTGATATCATCTTAAGCGTTTTGGGTTTTATCATTGAAAACACCTGACTGTCTAAACCTGCTGAGAGTCATGCATCTCACAACTAAACTTCAAACGAACACGCTGTAACAATCCAAACATTTGCCATCATTTTCGGCTATGCGACCAGATAGATTTTTTCTAACTTGACAATATTTTACCGACACAAACGCATCCAGCAGAGGGCGTCGTTACGTTTAGAAATCCTAATATCTGTGTACTGTGTCACTTTTACACATTACAAACAAATTAGGGTATTAAGGGTATAATCTGGGAGGGGAAAATATTTTCCCTTTACTTAGACTTGTTTGTTCCTCCCATAATTTATCAGTCTTAAAACGGAATATGTCACAGAACCTACAGCCTTCCACACCAAAGCTATCACATTCAGCCCAGGCTGATTAGCTGCACGCTGCAAGAAATGTGGTTATATCTGTTATTTTATTTTATTTTCTGGACAAGTCCAGTCGTTTTCTTGAAGGAGATGTTGGATGAACTGTTTAATCAAATTAATTTTAAGTTTGAGTTTAGACAGTTCTAAACTCCCTCTCTCAAATGTATTTTCGTTCTTTTGCATCTTCATACATTACAATTAAATCAATAAACATAGCCTACTATATACTAACTACAGCAGTAAAAAGAATACGTAGTAAAATATAGGCTATGTCACTGGAAAATGTGAGCGACTGGAACATTTGGCCGTTTAAGAGATGCCTTCAAGAACTGTTGAGAAATATAAATTCACTGCTTGAACAAGTGTGAAAATTTGTGCTTAGGCCTGGACAGCGTGGCACTGGAGCTTTAATATTATACAGGATGGGTGTCACCAACTTCGCGGTCCTACTACCACGTGTCTCACCTTAATTCATATTCACCTTTGGCCTGAACTGAGCTCTGCCTTGTTTACAGCTTTAGTTGATGCAACCTTTCTTCCCGTCTCCGCCTCTACGAATTTTAAAAAAAAAAGGGGGGGGGGGGGGGGGGTTCCGTGGCTTAGGTCAAATAAGAGACCTAGTAAAACATTTAGCAAAACATTTGATCTTCATTCGTAGACACCGTCGCTCGTGATAGACGAGGAGTCCGAGCTTCAGCGCGCACGTGAAGGCAGCATCTTTTAACCGCCCACACTGCTGCCGAACAGGAGCCGTGAAGAAGCAGCAGCCGGAGCGACAGACTGAGGGCTAAGTTTGTCCACCCTGGCTTCCCATCACGAGTCGACGGGTCTTTGTTTCTGTGATGAACAAGTACCTCCGCTTTCGCTTAAAATTCACACCTAAAGTACAGGCGTTAGAAACGGTCAAGTGCGTTCGTGACATTTTGGATAGTTTGTAGCAACACAACACAGAGAGAGAGAGAAAGAGGAAAGGAGAGTGAGAAGTGCGAGCGACTCCAAAGTTGACACTTGGCTGTCATGTTTGGTACTTGTTGAATAGGCTGTGTGTACAAACACAACACTGCAGTGTGTGGGGGCGGCAGCGTGCTGGGAACAGGTAGGGCTGCTGTAATTTTACTTTGTTCCACAAGTGGCCTTCAGATTAGTGTTTACATTGTGCTCTAACCTTTAGTTAATGGTAACAGTAGCGTTGCTCTTGGTAGCCATTGATTTCAGCTAGTGGAGAGTTTGTTAATAAGTAGTCCACTTTATGCGCCAATATCACTGGGATAATATCCGTTTAATATGTTATTTACCAAGCGTTTCTTGGATGGTCCAGTTCATTAGGTTTGTTTGAGCTTATTGCTTCTTAATTTTGCTGCATACTAATTAAGAAAAATATTTCTTTCTGTTGCCAGGGTCTTCTGTATCACGATGAGGCAGTAACAACACAAGGACAGTGATGGCAGAGCTGGAGATTGACCAGTCCAACCTTCCACGTGTCCATGAAGGTAGGCTTATACACTCCCACACACACCCAACTTTAGCAGCTATAGAAAGTTCAGACCTCAGGAGAAAACGGGTTTGCAGAATGAACAGTGGTTTGTGGACTGTTCTGGAGAAAAGCTGTATTTTTTTTTTTTTGGTTTAGCCCCTCCATATGCAGGTCAGAGATCAGGGGCAGTTACTGAGCTGCAGACATGGAGCCAGTGGGGATTAAGAGTTTTCATGGACACTTTAACGTAATGGATGCTAAGGGCAGACTTGTCTGCCCATCTGCTAGAGGAAAGAATGAGAGCAACAACTTGCTGTCCTCTCATGTTTCTGTTATGAAGAACTTAGATTGGTACTACTACTATGTACCTTGTATCTGCATTGGTTGAAAACTGTCTTATTGTGTGTAGATACAGTGCAGATTTAATATAAAGACTGTTATGATAAGCATTGTATGTTACCGGGAATAAAGCTGGTACCAAATTGTTTGTTAGGATAGCTGAAAAGTTCCAGTCTATTATTTAATACAATAAAGACTGAATTGCTTTGAATGACATCTTGAGAAAAGGATAAACACACAATTAATATTCTACAAAAAATCATATTTCAAACAAGATTAATTGCCAGCACAATTATTTTCCACATATACTAAGTTAACAGTAACTGAACTTCTGTTATAAATCACTAACCAAGGCAACTTGCACATCATTAATACTGTTCAAACAGCTGAGGTATGAGCAGAGTTTTTCCTGCATCTAAAAAAAAAACTGGCACCCACCAAAGAGGTTTCTGGCCTTCCACCAAAGGAAAATACCTTGGAGTGTGATTAAAAAATAATTGTAACCAGCACTTTTTAAAGTAGGGGTTAATTTGCCCAAGCCAAATATAGCAGGGATGTACTTGTATTAAATAAGGTAACAAAGGCTCTTTGTCTAAAATATATTTGGACCAATCTTGTTTATGTGTACCCCCCCTCCAAAAAAAAAAAAAAAAATACACACACACACACTTCCTAAAGGCCCATTGTAAGCCAGGAAAAACACTGTTGAAGTACCTGTGTGAGTTCAGCCAGCTTTAGGTTTATTAATCTGGCTTCACATGTAGAGTCTGGGATACCACCCATACAGTAAGGACTAAAGCCAGGTGAAAGAAGGTTGGAGTGGGAGGGGATGTTCTGTACAAAGGTTCCTGTTGTACAGCTGTACAGACATTCATCTGATGATTGACAGATCTGACATGCTGGGTGCAGATAAGAGCGAGGAATGAGACGAGCTATATGTGAATTCTTGAGGAAGAATCATTCCAGGTGAAGGTGTTCTTATGTGTTTGTGTTTTTTAGCATGACATAAATGGAGGGAACAAAATGTTGCTCATCCATTGTATGTCATTGTTGTGTTATAGCTATTAGCAGAATGGAAGACATTTCACCCCCCAGTACAAAAGCTTTTATCAAAATGCGTAAAAATTAAATCAATGCCAATCCAAAGCATTATAATCTTTATGGAGGTAGGATATATTTCTGATATGTTTGAGTAATATGAGATTTAACAAGGTATATCTAATAAACTGGCAACAAAATGTGTAAATTGGCTATTGAGAATATTCTTATTTGCAATTAAAATAATATATGATTGCAAATATACCTCCTAATCCTTTATTTTACAGTCATTTTAAGTTATAGATTGAAAATTATGCAGCATAATACATTTTAAATATTGTAAACAATTGTCCAGCATATTCAGAAAGTTGTACTTATGGTGTATAAGTAGGAAGAATAGGACTGCGTATTGGCAAGAATCTGGTGATACTATACTTACCGTGATAATGTATTGTGATACTTTAATCAAGGTGGTATATTGTGGTTTTTAAATATATTTTTAGCAGAACACTCCAACATATGTCTAAAATATGAGCAGAAAGAAAAAAAAAATCACGTGCAAAGCTGCAGCATTGTCTCAGTGTTACTAAGATGCAGTGCTAAATTGGTTTTTTTTACTTGCATATAAGTGTGGAAACATTCACAGGGTAGGAACTTGTAAGCTGTCACGTCAGTGACGACTCATTTTTGACACGTCCAAGCTAATGAATGGGATAGAAGTAGGTCGCAAGCGTTTTTATCAAGGGAGATAATTCAGCACTCCATTCTTGTTTCCACACACAAAGGGCACACTGTGCAGCTTAGCATTTTCATGCTTTATTGAGCAGGGGGCAGTGCACAAACAAAGCCAGTAATAGCACCTATAAACCTGTCAATGACACAATTGCTGTATGTAAAACATCTATCTGCTCAAAGGTTTGTTTTTTTTCTGGTTATCTTCTTTAACAGATAGCCATTCCCTCTTTTTGTCTCTGCAGTGGTTTACTTAATGTCTTTTTGTGGATGCATATGTTTCCGTTTTCCCAAGAGCCAAAGTTCCCCTTGTCCCTTTTCACCTTCACTTTCCTCACCATTTAAGAGCCTTGGCAAAGTCAGCTTTCTTTGTTTTCACTGCACCCCTTATCAGTTCCTGTTTTTTTTCCCTCCTCTCCTGCTCCTGATATAGCCTGATGTGCTGAGGGAATGCAGCTCCCAGAGGAATTCCCCCACCTCCCCCCATTCCTAATTTCACTCTCACCAACTGACCCAGAGTACCATAACCCCTCACCTCTTTTTGTTCTCCCTGACAAACTGGTCTACTTCAGGAGTTATTTGGCCCACAATGCTGCATTTATAACACAAAACAGAGAGCTGTGGGATGGTCAGGCACTTCATGGTGGAATCTTGTGCAGAAAAAGCAGCGAGGAGGAGAGCCGAACAGTCCAGAGAGGAAGGGAGCGAGAGGAGAGAGCATGTGGGCGGTCGGTGGGGGATTTTGGCTGAAAATAGAACCCTTGTCATTTTCTCCTTTCGCCAGTTTCTTTGTTTGGCAGGCACTTGCCACTGCTACTATCCAAGTAGCTGTGAAGATGAAAGTGAAGCATCTCTGTCGGTGTTTGAGCGGCTGCTCCCGGGTGCTGGATTGCTGACATAATTTGCATGATTTTGTTTTAGAAGATTTGTACTGACAGCAATCTTCTAAGCACTGACAGTGCTCTATTATGTGGGAGTTTTGCTGTTGTATTAAAAAACAAAGTGAACGCATTCACCTATATGATTCTGTTGTATCAGTGAAGGTTAAGATGCATTTAAACATGTGGAAAACAGACTTTTCCGTATGATTGTTTAGACTTTAAGTTCATAGAGGTGGTAGTTTCTTGCGTTGTAGTATCCCATTCTCTAATTGTAGTCAAACTAGTGGAAAACAGTGATGTTCGCTTCTTTATTTTTGTTTTTTTAAGATTATGTTGTTGGTCTGTACTCTTCCTCATCCTCAGTGGACTTGTTTTTTTTGTTTTTTGTTTTTTTTTTCTCAAATACTGCATCCAATTTTTGTTCTCTCCTGGATTTTTGATACACTATCCTATTAGGAAACAGACACAACCTTGTTAAGGTCCTTTATTAAGAAGCTTACAGTTGGATTGCCTGCAGTCACACTGAGCATATGTTTTTTTTTTTTGTTTGTTTGTTTTTTTTTACTGCTGGCTTTAAATGCCTCAAACCTTGTTTCATAAAACCTGTTTAGGAGTTCACAATTGCAGTCTCCATGTCCAGCCCCTGTAAGAGTAGTGGTAACGTACTTTAAAGTAGTGTGGAAAAACAGGTTAGCCTGCAGTGCAGACACACCCACATACACATATATGCTCATGCCAGACAAGACTATCATTTCTTTCTCCCGATTCCTTGTTTCGCTCATCTTTCTGCGTTGGAGTTGAGAGTAACTACTTTGACTTGTCAATTTGTACCGTCGGATAAAATCAGTCGTTTGACTTAAACCGTCTTCAACAACAGACTGGACCCATAGTGACAGGTTGGAAATCCATTTAGCAGATAGTCTCTTAAGCTTAGCACCAGGTGTAAGTGGTAATGCGTGTCTGTTTTGGTATAACTCTCAGTGTAGACTTGTGGGGTCATATTGTAAACAGACTCCCTTTGGGGCTTTGTGCTGTCTGGGTGATTTTCATGGCCTGTGACAGCTGAGCCTCTGTAGACTGAAACCTACCCCTTAGAGACTTCTTTTCAGCAGCATTTTTTTTTTTGCCACGGCAGTGTTTCGGGCATTTTTTCACTTCCTTATTTTCAGACTAAGACAAGGAGGATACATCCTCTGATTGTTTACATAATCTTGGATGCAATTGTTATCTATAAAAAAAGAAAATTATTAGAATGGGCCAAACACCTGCTATTTTATTTTCATTCAGCCACTGTATTAAAATCTCAATATATCCTTATTAGAATGAATGGTGAAGCCTCCAATTTGTCATCATCAATATCACCATCCAGTACATCTCCAGATAGTAAGTAAAACTTCAGAGATCTTTGTCTGTCTTTTCTTTCTAACCTTCTTTTTTTGATTTAAATGTGTACTTATTTTGTCTGGGCACCTGTAACAGTAAAATTCTTTTTCATTCCTGCTCATATTGGTCAGTTTTTGTTGACAGTTATGTGTTTATTTTGAGGTCATGGTTAAAGGTAGTATTGTGCTGGACATATGTCCATCCATTTATCCAACTTAGGGTCATGGGGGGCCGTGCCTATCCTAGTTGTCATGCTAGAAGGAAAAATATTAAAAACATCTCTCGAGCAGGTGCACTCAATTGCCCAAGCAGTATGTAACACGACTAAGTCTTCCTGAAAGTATAGAAATATTATCAATGTATCCTTTAGGCTTTAAAAAAAAAACAAACTAAAATTTGTTTTTTTTTTTAGCAGTGTAATAGCTTAACAGGTTATTCTAAACAGCATTAAACATGTCTGTTAACATGTGTATAACGTTTATGGAGCCATTGTCTCCACAAACGTTACCCAGCCTGCTGCGTTGGGATCACTAGATGGATTAGCAGGAAGACAGGTGTTTTTAATTGGCCCAGTCTTTGGCTCAGCATGACAGATTTTCAGCAGTGAGCTAAATCTCCTCTTAGACGCCGTCCTCTGTCTTTCTCTTGGCATTTCAAAGCCTCTATTGTAGGAAAAGGCAGCTCTCTGGGTTCCCTGATGAAAATCTATTAGATAGCTAAGCGGTTTTGGCGGGTCACTGTAAGCTGTGTGTCTGCAGAAATGGAAGAGGTGGAGGAAACATCTAAGTCACAATGCTGCTGTCTATCTGCATTTATTTTCTCCTCAGTAATGTTTGAGTTTGTTTGACAGACCTTTAGACACACATGGGCTGCAGCACATGAGAAGCTGCTGTGCCTCATTAAGGACCACTACAAACACCTGATGTGTTTGTAGTTTGGATTAACAGTCCGCAAATGCTGAAGCTGTTAAGGTTAATGTTCAGATCGAAGAGTGATGCAAAACTGAGGCGTTAATTCTCTTTTTGGCTATTTCTTTGTCTAGCTTCACACTTTTTGCATAGTTAGGTTCATGTGTCTATGTTGAAGTACTGGTCTTTGGCAGCTTTCTTAAAAAAAACAGGTGAGGGTGAGAGTGCACTAATGACATGAAACTGATATGTTTTATTACCATATCTAGCAGCAGGTGGCCAGACTGTTGGATCATGGGATATGAAAGACTTGTGGTT
Source organism: Archocentrus centrarchus (assembly GCF_007364275.1). Classification (NCBI taxonomy): domain Eukaryota; kingdom Metazoa; phylum Chordata; class Actinopteri; order Cichliformes; family Cichlidae; genus Archocentrus; species Archocentrus centrarchus. The sequence continues at coordinate 10,613,894 of NC_044352.1, read as the reverse complement.
TGATATGGAGAACCAGACAGAGTTGTAATACAGAGAGCTTCTAGCTAAAGCTTTTGGATTTATGACAGCCTTACAGCTTTCACTCAACATACAGTACTTGTGTACCATCTGCATTAACTTGAATGGTTGCAGGTGGCTGTTCCTAAACTTTGCATGCTCATTTGGTAGACATAGTAAGTACATTAGTGAAAGAAAAGTATGCATTTACATATCTCTTAAGATCCTTTTAACAATAAGTGAGAGACTATGCCTTATGTACTTCTGTTACTGTTAAAATGCTGCTCACAGACACACAGAGCGTGAGCATTATTTATGGTGGTGGAGCTGCTGTTTTGCTCTAAAAGTCAGTGACTGCTAATTTTGGACACTGGGATATTGCTCTGAAATGTCGCTACCCTGTTATAAAGATTTTATAAGATCCTTTTATGTACTTAACAGTTATGCCAGAGTGGTGGATGGTAGTTTTGAGGGGTTTTTTTTCTGTTTTAAGGGACAACCCTCTGCTTTTGTCTGTGTCGTGTAAACATCCATCATAACACACAGCACTTGTATCCCATTGTTTCCCTTTGGACAGACTGTTGGACCAAAAGCAGCATGGTTCATCCAAAGGCTCAGCTCTTGTTTTGGATGGAGCTATTGACAGCCATTCAAGACTGCTGTCGGTTTTCTGTTGTTTTAGTCATCATCAGTCTCTGAGAATGTCTCACTTTATTAAACACTTGTATCCCACCCCTTCATTCATTTGTGAGCACTTTGTAACTGTTTGTAAATGTTGCTGTTGTCTATTGTTTCAGTGTGCCAGTGTTTTGCTGTGCTGGAGGATGGAGCGCTGGCACACAACCTGCAAGAGCAGGAGAGTAAGTACAAAGTGGCGTGGCTATTTGACAGCTGCATACAGTGCACATGTCTACTAATTTTGATTATTCATTCTGTCTCAGTGAACCATTACTGTCTGTGTTGTTGGCTTTATGTTTTCCTGAAGAATTCGCTACCGCAGTGTTACGCTACAGACTCACCAAGGACTTTATTTGGAACACCAGGACAATGTTAATGCAGTCCAATATAATAGCTCCCTCAAGTATTTTAATTACGTGGCCAAATTTTTATGAACACTTTGCAGTAACTGTCACCTCTCTGACAGTGTCAACAGAAACAGACTAAAGCCATCTTTTTAGCGGTTGCAAAAACATACAGTTAATTTGCATAAATAGATACAAAACAAAAAAAAAAGATTATATGACAGCCAGATCTATTTGTAGCACATAACATATATATTTCCATGGCACTGTTTTTGGTTGCTGCTGTGGTGTCTCTTTATAGCTTTATGTAGTAAACAAAGTGCCATACAATATAGTATTTTATGATTCTGAGAGCTAAGATACTGCAAACCATGTATTAAATAATCAAAACAGTATAGATTATTAAAAAATAAACAGATTTAAAAGTTTTAAAAATTTAAAAGCAATACAGTAAATATGAATTAATATGTAATAGATCAAATATAGTAATTTATGAGCCTCACATTGCACACTAGCTTGCTATCTGCCCTTTTCTCTGCCTTGCACTTACAGTTGAGCAATACTATACCACCAATGTTCAAAAGAACCAACTAGTGCAGAATGACATCCGTATAGCCAAGAAGCTGCAGGATGAAGAGGAGGAGCAGCAGGCCCAGCAGAGTGCCCTTATCAGACAGGCCTCCAGACAACTGTAGGTGACTCCACAAAGTACATCTCACACTCCTGCCTGCATTATCCACATGTGCTACATAACCCTAAGGTTATTGCATGGAGATTTAGCGCACAAATGTGTGTCTTCATTTACTTTGTTGAATCTTATGTTGATTATTGTATCTATAAATCACAAATATGAGAAGTCATTTTCTTCTGTGACTGTTCTGTAGAGAGGAGCAGGACTTTGAGTATGCCCGTGTGATTCAGGAAGAGCTCCAGAGATGTGCTGAGGAGGCCCGGAGGAGAGAGCTTGATGATGAAGTGAGTTTTTACTAACATCTCTTTGTTTGCATAGCATATTTTATTACCAACCTGTGCATAAATATTGAAAAACACAATGTGCCTAACAGTCAAAAAGTATCTACCTTTACATGTTTAAGAATGGTCAGGAAGGACCACTTTGAAATGAGATGAGTCGTACATTTCAAGGGGTTTATCAAGGGGTTTGCCTGTGTCTGTATGTTTGTTTTTTTTTGTCCGCCCACTCCTCCCTATACGATCAGGAGAGCACATCTTAGGCCCCTGAAGGTTCTTATCTATATCAGATATTATGATGTCATCACGTACCTAGCAATGGGCTAAAATTACCTGTTTTTTACAATTTATTCACCTATAACACATTCTGAAAGCATCGTATCATTTTTATTTCACGACAATAGCATCTAATCTATATCCACAAAGCTTCAGTTACACATGATTTATTATGATGCCATCAGGTTACCTGGCAACAACCTTCTAAGGGTCTAAAATGACCTGTTTTTTGCCTTTTTGCCCCTACAACACCTCATGTGTTTCAGTTTCACAGCAATAACATGTCATTCATATCCACAAAAGCTGAATTATACGTGATATATTATGTCATCATGTTGCCTAGTAACCACCTAGCAGTGAGCTAAAATTACCCATTTTTTTTTGCATTTATGCACCTATAACACCTTATAAAATCTTCATTTTAATTTCACAGCCAGCAGCACATAAGGGTCAAACAATACTGAAGCATGGGCATGCACTATTTCAAATGTATTTCTTAATGTGCATGTCTTTCCTGTGCAAATATTGTTTTTAAAGTCAAGACCACAGGTGACTAGTCAGCACTGTAGAGAATGCTGTGGAAGGTATACATGACATGCTCCTTCAGTGAATGATTTGCAAGGTAGAAAATCTGTTTTCCTATACCACCCACTCATTTTTGTCATTTTAATTTAAAAGATCCACTGTATTAAGCTTAGCTCAGAACTGAATGGTGCCCCCGATAATAAGATAACACAGTCTTGACAGCAAACTTTGCAAAGTGAAATATTTTGAGGGATTTGTTTCTGAAAGAGGAACAAATCCTTTCCAATGGGCGTCAAGTTGCCAGCAGTAACCAGAGCAGAACAGAATACTGTATGAACAAGTTTAACTTTGGCACAAAGTAATACTTGCAGAGATACTCAATTCGTCAACAGTATGAACCTTTCTTTTTCTGGTTTGTTTAACAGATCGCATAAATGTATGTTTTTACCTTTGTATGACATACATACAAACATATAAAACAATGTGAGAAAACAGATGAAAAATAGAGAAAAAATCATTTTAAAAGGATTTAGTAACTTTTTCAAATGGTGTAAAAAGCAGAATGTGAATTAATACCACTGGCATTCCCCTTAAAGTCAGCGAAATCACACTCAGCACAGGGACTCGTGGACTTACATGGCACTTAGGATATATTTATATATCATTTAATTATACGCCTGTTACAACAGTTCAGGGAGTATCATATGGCTCATTCTGCTCTCTCTTAGGACTAACTGAGTAAATAATGAATCCCAATTGCAGCAAAGTGCTGCTCTGGGCCTCTGGTGTATCCATCGCTCCAAAAGAGGGCTGTAAAAGCATGGTCAGCTGTTTAGCAGAGACAGTCTGTCAAGTGATGGTGGCTCAAGCAGTTTCACTGGTACTTAGACCCAGACATGGACCAGCAAGCTCTTTGTCCATTTTCACACATTTAGTCGTGCAGAACATGCACGCTATAGTTTACACCCTTAACTGCAATTTAAGAAAGAGACTGTGTTTAAACAAGAGTGTGATTCAGACTGCATTTGGTTGTCCTTTCTATTAAAAGGTTAAGATTGTTTGAGCAGTTACTTACATTTGTAGTAGAGCTGAGAAATAACGTTCTCAATTGTGTTTTCCACAATTTGCATGTCTAAATAGATGAGTTAGATTCTAATAAAATCTGTAACAGGATGATATCTTGAATATTATTTTTAGCCCCACTAGCAGTCCGGCTCTACGTACAGCAGTATTGCTTCTGACTAAAAATATCTCAGCAGAAATCTCTATCCATCCATCCATTTTCAGTTGCTATGACATGAAGAATATATCTAGATGCCATCATCCAGTTCACTGCCTTGTTGTATCACCTTATACTTGCAAAATAAGTTCCATGTCCATTATACGTAGCTGTACTTTAGTGCTAATTAACAGACATAACTTGCTAAAGTGTGATGTATTAGCATGAACTTGATAGCATGCTAGCATTAGCATTTAGCTTAAACACCACTTGACCCGAGGAAAACCTTAAAGAAATGCAGGTGTAACTGTGTATAGAATGCAGTGTTATGCAAAAGTCTTGAGCCATTTCTTGTTTTTATATTTTGCTGGGAAAATGTTTATTGAAACATGCAGACATACATGGAAGTACATTACATAAGGTAAAAAACAGTTTGTGCAATTGTAACAAGCTTAAAAGTCAATATTTGGTATGTCCACCTTTATTGTTAAACCCAACCTGAACTCTCTTAGGCATCTTTCTTGTAATTTCTTTAAGTAGTCTTCAGGAATAGTTCTCTAGGCTTCTTAAAGGATATTCCAAAGTTCTTCTTCTCTGTCAAGATGGTCCCACACTGCTTCAATAAAGTTGACGTCTGGGCTCTGTGAGGCCATTGTGTGTTTTTCCATCCAGTTATGCTTTTACACAATGGCAGTGTGTTTTGGATCTTTGTCATGCTTAAAAAAAAAAAATTGAAGCTGTTGCCATTCAGATGCTTTCCAGATGGTATTGTATGCTGGATTGAAATCTGACTGTACTTTTCTGTGTTCATATTTCCATCAATTTTGACAAGATCTCCAACACCACTGGTTGAAATGCAGCCCCAAACCATGACTGAACCTCCACCATATTTTACAGATTGCTGTAGACACTCACTGTTGTATCTCTCTCCTGAACTCCTCCATGCATACTGCAGAACCAAAAATTTTAGATTTGGTTTCATCACTCCATAAGACCTGGTGCCACGGATTTTTCCAACCAGTTCTTGTGTAATTTGATCATTTCTGATTAGGCTTCAGCAAATGGTAGATGGAACAAATGAAGGTTCAAATACATTTTTCAAATCTTGTGCCAGGTCTTTGCTGGATTTTTATTCCTATTTCTTACATATGACTTTCAGATACTTTCAGATGAAAGCGGCAGATATTTCACTTCTTTTGTCCTCTACTTGTCCAGTTTCCTCACATCTTTTCAAGGACACACTGTTTTTGGCTAATAGCTCTTTGGGAATCACCTTGTTGGTGCTATAATTAGCATAGCTATTTTATCCTTGTCAAACCGTTATCTTTGGCATTTTTTCTTAGATTCAGCTAAAGAAATTGGAACAAATGATGTGTTTTTGGTATTCTCACAAAGTGCCCAGAGATACAAGTTAAAATTGGTTCTTTGCTAAGTTGTCTGTTAACTGTAGACACAACACTTGTTCATTGCATTATAGGTGGCTCTTTTATGCTTGAATGATTCATAGGTCAGTTACTTAAGAAATGAAAAACATTCCTCTAAAAATGGTCTGGTAAAGTCTGGCTTCTTGGAAGCAAAATATAAAGAAATTAAGGGTGGCTCAAGACATTTGCACTATGTAGATCTAGTAGATCTGTAGATCTAGTGTTAATAGTAAGCAATCAGAAGTTTAATTTGTACCATCTGATTCCAAATCTAAGTGTTACAATATAAATATAATGCTCAGGTAGTTTTTATGTTTTCCACGTATCTACTTCTAGTTTGTGGTATGGAAGTGAACCTCTACAAAGTGTTGTAAGTACAAAAACAATTCATCTTGCAGCCAAAACATGGAGCAGCCCAGCCAGATGGTTCTCATCAATCACCTCTCCCACGTTGTTTGAATGTATACACACACACACACACACACACCGCCCAATAATGCTGTCTTTATCTTCATGCATTTTACATGATTTGCTTTATCAAAAACAAAATCATCCGATTCTTTGAATTATATAAGAGAACATTGTTGCTGAATAACTAGAAGAATATTGAGGTGGAAAAGGTCAGTCAGCCAGCCACGAAAACTCTGTAGCTGGTCCGGTTGTCTGTGTCACGTGGCCACCACAGCAAAGTATTTTCTTTACATGGCAGATTCCTTTTTTTAGGAGGCTGTGTATAAAAGCTCCTTGTTTGGTGGGTGTGGGTTCATAGAGGCTGAAAGGTTCATTCATCACTATAAAAGGAGTTGAGTTTGAACTCTGTTGTTTACACTTTACAATAAATGTAAAGCCTGGTTTACATTTTGGGTTTGCAGTATTTCTTTTTTGTGTTGACATGGGGATCAAATGATAAACTATTTGTGTACCCATTAGCTTACCTTCCGTAATGACTGGCTGATCAGAGGTGTTGATGAAATATTTGCCTCCCTGTAGATCGTGTCTTTAATTAAGGAACAGAAGGCGTCAGGCTGTGCAGTTTTAAATGCCAGATCCCTGTGGCACCTCATGCCTAACCTGCCATGGCAAGCTGCTGATTGTCTGCTGATGCTGGCAAAGCGGCTCACACAAACGTCCTGATTGCAAGGCAAAAGCAGCTGCGCTTGCTTTTACTCATGATTTATGTTGTAAATGTAGCCCACAGAGGGAGATTTCATAAAATGCACTGGTTGAATTTTGCTGATTTGTTGGTAACAGAAAAGTAGCACTGAGATATAAAGTGAAGCTGGGTCTCCCAGAGACATGCAGCTGCTCTTCTGGTAAGAGCGAGCAATCCCCAGTAACAGTGTTACTTCAAGTGGAGCGATGATGTCGACCTGCTTCTGACATGAAGTTGACTTTTTTCTTAATTTTTTTTTCTTGCAGTTTCTATTGAATCAGTCAGAGTCCTGAATCCTGTGGTGACACCACCCACCTAGAGTGGACTTTGTGTTAAATAACCACTATTGTCACCTCACACAAGTACCAAATGAGCCAGCATAGCTCTGCATTTGGTGTAGACTGCTCTGTTGACATGTCCAGTGGCGAAAGATTCCCTTCTTCCTTTAAAAATGTGGTCTGAGAGTGTGGTCCATTTTGGTTGTTACTTCGCCAATGAGAACAAATCTAAAAGATTTAAAGAGTAGTGTGAGGTTTAAACTGATGATATGCAGCATAAGATAGCTTTCTATTTTGTACATTATGGAAAATAGCAATAGCAAAATAATCCACATGTCAGATGAAATTGAATACATTATTTTAAGGATAAGATTTTGCTTCATTGTCAAATTGCAGCCATTGATTTTATCTATGTTACACTGCCCTCTGTTGGTGGAAAACGGTACAATATATACGGCGCCTCCTTCCTTCATTTATGCTGTCTCATAGTTGCACACCAACAGTATAATCTGACCATTTATAGTGTCATTATTTTAAGCAGGAAAGCTCAAATTTTTGTTTTTATTTCCTTGTTTTGTCCTTTCTGTCTTCTTTTTTAATGAGGACAAATTAAAAGATGAGTGATACATTAAAAGATTCTGTCCTTATTGACATTATTGTATAAGGGTTCCAAGAAATGCCATTGGAAAGCCTGAAAGTCATATTAGTTTGCACAATGTGGCCTCGTTTCCACAGGAAATTGCCAAACGGTTGCAAGAAGAGGAAGAGCAGAGGATCAGAAGGCGAAGCAGAGGGTCAGGGAGCTATAGTGAAGGTACAGTTAAACCATTAGTGCATATACTTATGTAGATTATTTAGAAATTGTGACATTTTCAAATAATTTTGGGGGGATATTTTTAAAGATTTGCACAAATGTTTGTAATGCTTTCAAAGGACATAACCTTATTTGGCTTCTTACTAAACATGCTTTTGTGCTACTTCTGCTCACGGCTGCAGCTGTATTTAAATCATTCTCCACAGATATTACAAGGCCATGAACAAAAAAGTCGCTCATTCATTCATGGATATCCAAGTGATATCTTCATAATGTGTTTTGTTCTGAATTACTTTCATGTTTGTTTTTGTGTTGTCTTTTACACATAAAATTATATTTGCAGGGCTCATTCTAGTCTCTAAATGCACCAAAATGTGTCAGTTATGTCTGAAACATTTATACTAATTGTACATGCAGCTGTTTTTATTGCTGTGTTACTTCATCATTAATTGCACTTGTCTAATAGTAACTACTAACAGACTCATCCACCCTCCCTGCTTTTTTTGTTTGCATGTTTGGCATTAATAAAGGCAGCACAAGTGACCCTGCACTGCTATCCCTACAACAGCACACAAACAGCAGCCTTCGCCATGGGGAGGAGCAGTACCCTATCACCACCACCAGGTGGCAATCCTCTACTTCTCACTCAGAGATAACTGGGGCTCAGACTGACTCCCCAAGGGGGTTAGCGGCTCAGAAAAACACAACTTCATGGTCAAATCAAGGACACCGCAATTCCATTAGGCAAATTAGGAGTGAATTGAGAGAGCCTTTGAGTGAAAATTCAGATGACTCGGACACAGTTTTCTCTGAACAGCTTTCTGTCTGGTCCCAGAGACTGAATGAAAGACTCAACACGGCACCTCCTCGACAGCGGGCATCTTTACATCAGCCACAAGAGAGAAATTACAGAAGCGTTTACTCTCGTAGAACAATCTCAGATGAGTTCAGAGGCTGGGAGGAGGAGAGAGAAGAGTGGGATGAGGACTTTTATGAAAATGGTGATCTGAATGAAAGGAGGCCTAAGAATCATGATAAGGAGAGGAACTACAGAGATGAGTATGAAGTTTGGCACAGAAGCAGAGGTCAGGATACAGACTCTCAGTTATTCGAGGTTAGAGAAAGACGACATAGTCGCAGTGAATCTGTTAGGCTACGTGATGGGAGTAGACGCAGCAACAGAGACTTAGCAAGGACCTGGAGCTACAAGGACAACCCTGACAAACATGTCCGTTTTCAAGATGATAACAGGAGGTCTTCCAGGCAGCAGAGTGAAAGCAACCAAGTGTGGGAGATGCTGGGCCATATCCTCAGAGAGAGAGGTGTGCCTGTGAGGCTCGGTGGCAATGGGGCGCCACTGCAAATAAGGCCTCAAAGCAGAGACAGCCAGGTGCTTCATGGGAGTGAGGTCTCCTGTGGCGACTCCCAACCACATCAGAGAGTCTTCCAAAGAGCTGCTACCACCAGGCACAGTTTCCATGGAGATATTAGGGAGAGGAGGAGATTGTCATACCGAGAGAACAGTGGGAGAGATCACAGAGAAGACCGAGACAGGCACCGTGATAATGGAGAGATTTATGAGATTAGTAGAAGAGACTCAGACCTAGCTAAAAGAGAAAGACAAGGCAGTAGAAGGTGGACAGAGCACAAATACACTAACAACGATAAGAGGGGAGAGAGGAATGTAAATAATTACAGAGTCAGGAAAACAAGAAGTGAACGCAGTCATTTGCGCAGGACCAGAGAAGAGAGCTTAAGCTCAGAGGAGGAGCAGGATGTGGAGAGGAGAGTAAATCTACCCCGTCGAAGAACCCCAGAACGTAGCCAAAGCCTCAGCACCAGCAGCAGGGCTTCAACCAGGGATAGGTCAAGGCGCATGGCAGCAGGTAATGCTTAAACCTGCAGCCAGCTCTAATCTGCAGAGGGAAAGCTTCCAACATGGCGCTCTCCCTCTTTGTGTACATCTGTTCTTCTCATCTTCCCTTAATCATCACCTTATCTGGAATGGTGTTTTAGTGGTGAAGTGGGGCATTTTCTTGTTTCATATCTACAAAATCAGTGGTCTGAAATAATCTTTGCTTTGTACTTTAATTCTCTACTTTTTCTTCTTTTTTATCTTGAGGGTTATAAGAGGATAAATTCCAGGGAATCTCTTTCATTCTACATGTTTTCACTTAGTGGTGTCATTTCAAATGTCATTGTTATTGTCATTGACCTTTGGCAGGTTCTTTCAGTAAACTTGAATGATTAATCACTGATGTTTTTCGAATCATGTGCTCATTGTCATCGTGGTTGCACAATCTTCTGTGAATTTGAACCTGTCAAATTTCACGTTTAGGAGCATCACTGCAACCAGAGTTGAGTGAAACAAACCTAAGCCTGGGGGAGCTGCAGCAGGTTCTAGAAGATGAAGAACTGGCCCTCAAGCTACAGGAGGAAGAGGAAAAGCTTTTCAGGAGGGTATTTAATCCAAGAACCTGATGTGATTTGCTGTAGTTTTAAGAAGTTAACAGAATTTTTGTTTTGTTGATTTTAACATTTTCTGTCTTTTTCTCTCAGCCATCTCAACATTCCTCTTATTCAGAAAGGGACTTCAGGGTAGCGCAAGTGGCACAAGATGAGGTATAATGACATGTCATCAGTACCCATGTGTCGCATATTTAACACCCACCTTATGTGCAATATCATGCTATGTTTCTGTGCTAGGAAATTGCACGTTTCATTCAGAAGCAGGAAATTAAGTCAAAGCCTAGATCTCGTGAGCTGGAAGGGCCTGAGTCATGGCGCGAGCATAGAGCGATGATCAATCATCACGACAGACGAGCTGCAAGAGAGAGACAGGTGTGCTGAAAGATGGTTAGGACTTGGTACAAACACATAAGGTGTTTGTACCAGCTCAGTTTTTAAACAAGCCAATGAAGTGAGAGAAACATCTTTGTCCATTTCAGGTCCAACGAGAGAGACTTGACTCTGAGGGCCTTCCTTCCCCAACTGAGGACTGCTCCCCAGAAAATCTTCCACCCAGTCCCACCACCACTACACCGTAATGAAGAAGTTAAATCTTTTAATTATTACTATAGGTCTGATATTTAGCAAATATGCTGACTTATAGCTGCTGCATTTACAGACCAGCCCAGCAGATCAGAAACATTGCAGAGGAATTGGATCCAACCTTCCAGGCCAGAAGGCAAGGCACAATAAGCCTTCAAGTGGGACAAATAGGTATTTAAAACTGAAATAATAACTCTTAAGAGTCAGACTGTTAAAACAGTAACTTGACCCTCCCTTTCATGTCCTTTTCTTCCATTATAGGTCCAGCTTCTCAGCCCCTTCCTTTGCCACATTCAGGCTTAAACGAATCCCTTGAGGAGCCTACATTTATTCCGCCAACAAAGCGTCAAACAGACAAATCAGGACGAAGTAAATCCAAAGAGAAGAAGGAGAACTGCAAGCAACAGTAATCTCCAACAGCGTGTTCTGCTGTAGGGCATACACAGCTTATTTTATAACACTTAATCAGTTCAGCTAGAGTTGTCATTGCTTATAACTTTAGGGGTGAAAATGAGAGGAAAGCATTCAACCAGCTGCCCCTATTAGCACTCTAGAACAGTGGAACAAAGATACATTTTAGAATCTTTCTTGATTAAGTGAGTAAAGATGACACTTTGATGTCATGCCTTTTATAATTGCTAAAGGGAATTGTTGGGTTTATTATTGTATTATATTTTATCTGTAGTTAACCTGTATACTGTCAGCATCCAGTATGTCTTCACAACTGGGTCTCTCAGTCCTCCTTAAGTTGTGCCTGAACTTTATTTACACTACAAACACACTAAACTATCCAAGTAGACTTCTAGATTCTGCCAGGTAGTATAACTTCATCACATTGTCTGAAGTGTAATTTTAGCACATTTCCTGGATTTGGGGGATCTCCTTAAGGATGTCAACATTAATCTTTACCAAGAAGACAAATCAAGGCATGAGCGTGATAACCTTCAGCCTGAGTATTTGGTTCTTTGGCAAGCTATTAATAGTCATCTGCTTCGTTTTTCATTTTGTCCTATGACAATCAGACGTTGTTTACCTTTTATAAATGGAAATCCCAGTTGTTGAAAAACTGGATCACATTAGCATAACGGTAGGGGAAGAATCTGCAAAAATGTAAACAACTCCAACTCGGCTGAGGAAGTTCATTCTTCTCTTGGTGACACTTCGTGTAATAAAGCAATCGTAAGCTCCGAGGGTTACCTTGGAGCTCAGCTGCTACTGTTAGCTTGTGGAACTTAGAATTACATTTCACAATCACTGAAATCCAACACCAAAGAACCAAGGATCCCTGAACTAAGACATCTTGCATGTTTCCCGGAGCCAGTTGTAATCACTTTAACACTATTCCTAATGTTGACTAGGAATCTAACAGAGGTGATTGGATTTGACTTTTTTGCATGTATTACTATTTATTGGTCTGTTTTTTTTTTTTTTGTATGTTCTTACTGCCACGTTTAAACCCTTTTCTTTACACAAATGAAATATGGCACGATGAATGCAACTATTCTGTACATAATAAATAAAATCTTTATTGTCTGTTTAAAAATACCATAAAAGTACAGTGTAAAAATGCATATACCACAGTTTCATACAGTATCCATGGAAAGCTAAAGACATGTTATAGGAAACTACCATAAGGCAGAATTAAACATTCAGTTACATCAGGTAACAGTTGATGGGTGTAATAAAGTGCTACAGTCCTATAAAAATGCTACTGTATGACATATAATGAATGGACTGTAATGTTGAAACTTGCAGCACCACCTGTGAACTTTGATGTCTAACTGATTTTGCTTTGTTGGAGCGGTGACTCATAAACTGATGTATTACTATAGACGTGGGTAAACGTTTTCAGGCAAAGCCCACACGGTATAGGTCTCAAATGTTCCATTTCATAAAAAAAAGCATGCCTGTCACAGACCACGAGAGAAACACAATTAAAAAATGTGTTTGCTTTAATCTTGCTGCCCACTCTGCTGCTCTAGAAGAAAAATAAAAGTAACACTTTACAAGGCTGTCTTCGGGGGGGGTTTCCACCTGACCCTTGAGCATATCTTGCATAGCTGATATTTGTCAAGTGTTGAGCATTTTAGTTCAGAGAATTTCCCAAGACAGTTAATAGATGACAGATTTCCCACATGGCACTTTGAAGGAATTCCAAAAGCTTTTGGGCATTTAATTTTTAAATAAAGGCGTCTGATGTAATCTGATAAACACGTACTCATACGGCATGTCTTAACTGGCTCAGTGATTATTGTTCCAGCTGAACAAATATGCTTGCCTTCCATTTGAAAACAACCCTGTACACAGTTTTAGGTTTCCCTAGTGCTTCATGAATTTTAGGTTTATCTACTTAAACCAGGGGAAGTCCCTTCACTGGACTTTTTTGACCAGTTAAGCAACAGTTGGAAAGTCCATACAGTTCCTGGTAAAGAGGCTACATGTAATAATGTGTCTAGCTACCTATTTTCACAATATAACAAATAAAACAGACAAAATATAAATGATCAACCAAAAAAACAATCCAAAACAACAACAGCTGTAAACAGCACGTGGGTTGCTATGTTGATCCCTTGAGCCTACATAAAATGATACTATTGGGAGGTAATATATAGGTTCAGACTGTGCTATGACTAAACTCAGCCTGTTAGCAGACAGTTTTTTCGCCCACTTGCGCACCTACCTGCACTGTATTTTCACACTGAGCAATCCTTGGCACTTTTACCGCTCAGGCATGGAAATACCAAATTAATGAAGCACATTCATACTCTTACTCACTGCAGCTGCTTTATAGTCTACTGGACTAGTTGAACTTTCTTTGAATGTCATTTAAAAAAAAATAAAGGCTGCGTGGGGTGTTTCTTTTTTTTTTTATCACTGTTCACCTTTTCAATGTTATTTTATGACTGCTTTCAAGTTTCAACAAGGAAAAAACACAGCCTCACCCTCTGTTATAATTTACAAGGTGAATAAATTATTGTTGAGTCCACTTTTTTCCCCTCTCAGAATTCCCCTTTGTGTGTAAACTTGCTGTGTCATTGGATGATCACTAAAATTTTGTCCTGTGTTAATACTGAGGAAAAAAAAATACTTCTGATCTGACCTATAGGATTTTGTTTGCTTGTTTTGTTGTTGTTTTGTTTGTTTTTTACAGTAGCTTATGCTTTTCTAAACAACATACAGTGCAGACAACTGGAAATTGTGGGATTCTTTCATTTACACCTAAGCGACTTGGTATAAAAAAAAAAACATAGTTCAAACTTATGGTTCAGAATGATGAAAGGTAATTCCAATTTTAGATGTGAAACCCTGTCTTTTTTTTTTAAAACAGATTGGAAAAATCTTCTATCATGTGGCTGTCTAGTCCAGTTCCTTCCATTCATGCAATCAGCTGCTCTGAAGAGTCCTTGGAATCCAGTGACTCTATGCTGCAAGTGCTGCCTTGTTCTTGCTGAGCCTCATGGAAACTGCACTCTATTGCAATTAATGTCCTGGGATCATCTAAAGGAGAAAAAGAGGGAACTGTAAGGAATCAAAATTTTTAATCACTATGATTCAGATGTTGCAGTCCTCTGTCCCGAAATACAAGAGAAATTACCTGTAGGTGGTCTAATTGGGGGCGGTTTTGTACTTGTCTTTTTCTTCTTTCCTTTCTGGAGCTTTTTCACAAGGATCATCATAATTAAGATGGTGATGGTGGTGACAAAAGCCAAGCCAACTAGACCAAGGAGAACAGGCCATATTGGGTTTGCGTGATCTGTTTCAAAACAGCACATTTGTTATTGACTTTAAATAAAAACTGAATCAGTATGAGAAGAGGAACAGAATCATGTCTTACCAGGTGCTTTTGTACTGATCACAGGGTGAACTGAAACTGGAAAGCACTTAATGTCATTAAATGCATCTCCCTTGGCTTCAATCACTTCATTAGGATTGGAGCACCTTTGAAAAACAAAGAGTGACAAAAGAATTCCAGTGATTTTTTTTTTTTCTCTTATTCATCAAATGTGTTTTTACAGCAACAGCAAAACATTGCAGTAAGTAGTGAAGGGTATCATCTCACTTGACACTCCAGGGTTTGCACTTTTGGTGAACTTTGTCGTTAAAGGTTCCATTTGGACATTTTCTGCAAGAACCTGTGCACAAAGTCAGTGAGTTAATTTACCACTTAATCCAACATGTGTCTCATCTGTGCCAAAATCAGGTGCTTATTATTTCTACTTTTACTTACGATCAGCTGTGGGTTCAAAGCCTTTGGCACACTCCTCCACACAGAAGGAGCACTGGGCATTACCACAAGTGAGTCCTTCTTTACAGCCACATTTGGTATCAGTTGTGGCAGTGCAATTCTTTATAAGGACTTGAGCACCTAAACATATGAGAAAAACAACTGAAGGATCTTGTAGTAAAGATTTCTAGATTAGTTCAGAATTTAATACATTACTAAGGAAATGCTTTTTATACAATTGTGACTTAACTAATGCACCAACATACCTACACACTGTGCACAGGTGACACAGCTGTATTCTTTAGGCTTCACTGTGTATGTCCCGAGCTCACAAGGTTTACAAAGCTTACTTGGGTCTGGACCACAGTCCTTGACTAGGCGGTTTCCTACAAACATAAGCATGGCAATAACATACAAATAAATTTCAGTGTGCTTGAGTTCATCAACATTGTAATATATCTTTATTCATGAAAAAAGTAAGATTCCCCTTTGAAGGCTCAAAATTGTAAGATGGGAGATTCAAGAAAAGTTTGAATTCTAAAAACTACATTTATTAAAACTCTGCTGCTCTGGAACTGGATGTACAGGAATGAAATAGACAAATTCTCAATATGAGAACTCCAAATTATTGGATTTATCAGCCGCATCATCATTGCCTTTGTTGTGGCATTAGGTGAAAAACCACTGAAACTATCTTGGCTCACATGTAACCGCTGCAGAGGAACTCAAAGGCTGGAAAACAATCTCTCCCCCCCCCCCCCCCCCCCCCCCCCCCCGCCCTTCTCCTTTTTTTCTCAAAGATGAACACTGCGTTTAACAATGTGGAAAGACAGAGCATTTCTTATCTCCGTCATGAATGCACACCATACTACTTTAAGTGTAGCATTTCAATTAGAAGAGAAAAACCAGGTTTTTCTCTTCTAATTGAAATGCTACTCACACACACAGTACTTAACAGTCTTCGTTAAATGAGAATCAATATATTTGCAAACTCTTATGTGCTCAGTATTCCTTTCCTTATTACTTACCTGGATGACAGATGTCACAGCAAACGTTGCTCCCCCTTTGAGTCCATTTCAGGCAGCCTGTGTTGACCTGGCCGACACTGCACTGAATGCTCAGAAAGAGAACCACCAGCCAAGCGATTAGATCCATACTGCCGTCAGCTCTCCAGCCTTCAGGGTGATGCAGCCACTTCAAGAAAGAGTTGATTTAATCCAATCCACGAAATATCGCTGCTATCGCGTCCAAACACGACTATTCAGATTTCCTATTTATCTAAATCTGCAGCTCCTCATCCAGTTATTTGGCAGCATTTCTCTGTAGTCTACTCTTATAAGACGACTCTTTACTTATGTTGTAAGACAGGTTATAAGACAGGTTATTAACCCAGGCAACTGTGAGCGAGCCGCTTATATTAAAAGGGGGCGTGGCCGAGCCCACTCAGCTCCCCCATTGGCGAGAGCATGTTCTTCGTTTTACTTTATGCAACTAGTATTTATTTCTAAATAAATAAAATAAATCAATAAATAAAAATACTGAAAATTCAACACACAGAAAGAGATGCCAGCATATAGAGCTGTATTTCAGCTCTGGCTGTCAGGTTGCCAATTTTCGTGTCTTTCCTTCTCTCTCAGTAGCCGCTCAGACGCCCTGATAATCTTGTGTTTTGGTTTTCATGCTCGAATTAAACTGTAACGTCAGATCTGTTCTGCTCTGTTCATAAAAAAATGTACTATGGGCGCCTAGATTTTCCTGGAATTTAGATGCCATTGCAATCAAGTATTTGCAATCTCACTGACACGTCGGTACGATTCTCCAGCTGCAAATGTAAAGGAAGTTATTACGAATATGGCAACATTACTTTATAGTAGCCTTTTCTTTTTGAGTATACTTATACAATATACCATTTCCTAATAAAGCATTGAACTCAACTACTAGGCTTGGAAAGGCGTTATCACTTTGCAATCGAAATAAAGTTTATCATAACCTGTTTTGTCTATAACGGAAAAAAAATAAAAAAAAATAGTCCTAAAATGGGAATTGTAGACTTTTACTCCAGAGCTTCCCAGACTTTAATTTAACGTGATTGGGTTTAAACTGTATGCTTTAATAATTAAAGCTTAAAGATGACAATGCCATTGTCGTCCTTGCGTGAATCACTGTAACATAGTATACATGGATTATACACAAAAAAAAATGAATTAATTAAAAAAAAATGCAAAACTGAGCTGGAGCGTTTAAAAAAAAAACGTACGGCATATTTTTAAAAGACAAATTTACTAAGATATGATTTTATTCACAACAGCGAACGTGCCATTGTTTTATTGAATCTTAAGCATGACTAATACTAGATGAGTCACAATACACAAGGCCTCATGCCCGGAGTCATAAGTTTATCTAAAGGGCACTGAAAAAGCAAAATTTCCCTTCATCGCCTTGCCTGGTGGTTAACACTTTTCATTCCTTGTATTCTAAACTACATGTGGCAACAACAAAGCCCGTACTAATGAAAGAGAGAAACTGAAATTAAAAAGTACTGCATGAATACCTAATTTTTCCCAAAATGAAAGTGGGGCTTTCAAAGGTGCTATTTATTTGTTGGGATGCCTTAGATCAATTGATCAAGCCTATCCCAACGTGAGTGACATTTACTTCCTTCGAAAAAGGAACTGTTTCCTTACAGTAAGCGGTGTGACTTTTTTAAAACACTGTAAATTTGCTGACAAATGCTGAGGTCTTACGAGATTACCTATCAGAGTCAGGTTATCTGAGGATGTCCAATATTATCCTCACATACAAATCAAACTTCCAAATTAAATGAAAAAAAAAAAATATATATATATATATATATATATATATATATACACACACACACACACACCACAAAGTTCTTCTGCTTAGTCACGATTGCGATCATGATCATGATACTTTAGTGACATTTGCGTTTGAATTTCTAATGCGTCATTCAACCAATCGTATTTTCAACTCGTGTTCGAGTACATGTATGTTATCTAAAATTGTGATGTCAGCAGCTTGTACCTCGTCTGCCAACGCACCCCAGGCTAAGAAACACCTCCCACACTTACCCTTCAGCCTCCTCTTAAAAATTCAGCAATGAAACATAGTAAAGCCCCATGTCAAATTAACATACTGACTCGGGAAATACTGGGTTGTTCGGTAAGAAGTGTAGCACTTCATTCTGCTAGTAAATGAGTGTGTGCTCGAATTTGCATGTAGGCTGACATAAGCTTCAGCGACAACTCAAACTGCAACTACTATGACAGAAGGCTTTGTTCATGTGGGACTACATGCTTTCACATTGACCTGTATTTCAAATAGCACGCAGGCGATTACAGGTCATTGTGCTCTTCTGCGGGGTGCTGCTCTAGGTGTACAAGTTTTAATCTGCCTCCACAGCACTTCCTTCCTGGCGAACCTTTTATAACACACCCACCATATATGTGGGTGTGTGACGTCACGCAACACGCGTCGTCTGTGGTTGTAGATCAAGCAAGCAGGGGGTCTCTGTATACTACAGATTCATTGCAATATAGCCTTTTACAAGTAACACCAGCCTACTGGGAAAGTACACGTAGTTGGTGTCTGGAAACTCCACTCAGGGGTGTTAACAGTCAAGTGTCAAAACCAGCGCAGTGCATCTGAAAGTAAAGCGCTGTGGTAGCATGTTACCCCAGCTTGGCTAAAATTGTATATAGCTGACTAGACTTGTGAACGTGACCATGTTCTTAATGACCACAGATCAGTCTTGAAATGTAGCCACCCACGGGTTTGTGTCATAAATTTTCAAATGTTTGTTTTCATCATTCCTAACTAAAACATGTAATATGTTTTTTTTTTCCCAGTAATTTTCAAAATACTTTTTATCTATCAAATATATAATTTATACCTTAACAGATACATATGTGTCTCCACCTAGTGGCGTTTCAGTTTATAAAGTCTCCAAGTGAAGTGGAAAATGAAGACAGTATTTTGAACATATATATTTTTATTCATATATATAATAAATTTCTATGTACAATTTATTCTTCTTTTTAGAGAAACAAAATTAAAGAGAAAGCTTTGATTGCAAACAGTGTTTCATACTAAAGGGAGGGAGAGATCAAATGGGAAAGTGCTCATAAAACTAGGGTGTGTATGTGTTATTTCCCTCTTGTAACTATATTTTAGGTAGATGCAACAGGGATTTGCCTTTGTTTTGCAAGGAGATCACCATCTGAAGGTCAGGATTCCCCCTGAAGTCACTTGGAACACATAAAACCAGAAGTATCTGATGATTTACATCTTAGGCAGCTCCAGCAATATGAAGAAATGTCCACCAAACAATGTGAAGCTTTGGCTTTTAGCACACTGACTTTTAGCAAAGCCCACATTTGAAGGAGACAAACCTGGTGCTTTTGTCAAACTACTTTATCTAATCAACCCTTTGAGTTGGCTTTCACAGCTGTAGTGGGTGCCCAGAGTTTTTATTTCAATTTTTAAACGTGTTTAAACTAAGTGTTTATGGATGCCGGGGTTTAATCGCTGACAGAAATAATGATACATTCGACAAAGCGCAGCTAGGACATTGAGAAATGGCCACTGATTCATAAAGAGTGATGTCTGATTGTCAGTCAGTCAGCCGTGGTAGACAAAGAATGACACTATCAATGCAAAATGATCACATAAATAA
The DNA here is from genome assembly GCF_007364275.1 of Archocentrus centrarchus. NCBI lineage: Eukaryota > Metazoa > Chordata > Actinopteri > Cichliformes > Cichlidae > Archocentrus > Archocentrus centrarchus. The sequence continues at coordinate 10,594,248 of NC_044352.1, read as the reverse complement.
CATCACAAAAATTTTCCAGTGTACGGATTCTTCCTTTAGAACATTGGAAAGAGGTAACCTCCTCCCTCCAATAACGGTAATACCTTAAAGAAAACGAATTAATAAATTTTCTTTAAAGCAATTGAGACAGTCATGCAAAATGCAGCCTAGTTAAACTAAAGGCTGACTACAGGGTCTCCCATATGACGTTAAAGAAATCCTCGAATCTTGAACTGATCAAGGTTAGCGTTATTAGTAGCTGGCAGGTAAGAGCTTAAATAAGCCGGTGGCAGCGCCTCGACAAACAGGGAGTGGGACCAGAGGTTTGGTGTAACGTGCTAAATTGTATCAGTACACACAAATGTGAGTCAGCAGATCCAGTCCAAGTTTTAGGCCCAGAAAAAGATTCCTAAGTGCAGGCCATAGTTATCAACCTGGGTCTGGGGGATTGAGATCCAGGCCCAGCCTAAAGGCTGCAGAACAGAAAATATCCTAGGTACACACTCCCAAAAATGTCTGCATGGCATCTTTACAGAAATCAGTACACTGAATACCACTCACGTTTCACAAACTGTACACGTCACGTCAATACAAAAGAGGGTTTTCAGCCAGAGGACCCCTGCTTGTGTGTGAGAGGACTACTCCTGTTGTGCTCTTGCTGCCTGTATTCCTTTGCTTGGACATCAGAGGGACAGACAGATAGCAGGGGGCTATGGAGAGGGCCAGTCAGTGTCTACATTCTGAAGTTAGAGACGGTCAAAAGACTGAGAGGGAAAAGGAGAACAGAGTGAAAAGGATCAGGGAGAACTGTTTTGTGCTCACTGAGTTTAAAAGGCACTGTTCTGTCACATGATGTCAACAAAGAACTCACAAGGATTCCCCATAGCATGCTGGAAGGACTGGCGACTGGCGGTGAGCTCAGGAGGAACGGCTGCTAACTCTCTTCCAGGTGGGGCTCCAGGGGGCGTGCTACTGTTGAATGAGGTCTTGGGGGCCATACGGGCCAGACAATAAGGGGGAGGCAAGCCCGGCGGGCCGTAGGAAGAAGCATGGCTTCGCTCGCTCTGGCCACAGGAGCCTGGCCCTGGCTGAGTAAAGGGCCCGTGGCTGTAGGTGAAGGGAGGGTGGTTGTTCTGTGAGATAGGGTGGCTCCTGTGTGAATGACTGTGGCTGAGACTCGATCGGGTATGACTGTGACTAGAGATGGCATGACTGTGATGACTCATTTGGCTGGTTGATCTGTCAGCACGCCTTCCTCCGCGAATTCCTGGCTCTGATTCACTGCATGTTGACCTTTGACCCTTTTCCTGTGGAGAGGAGCGTCTACCTTTACCTGCGCTGGGGTTGGATCCACTGCTTCGGCTTCCTGTTGAGGAGAAAAACACAAACATTTTGGTTTAGCCTTCAATAGCATATAAACACCCAGAAATACACAGTGAGCAGCTGCAACCCGTCAGCTACAGCTGATTCACAACCAGTAAACATCGAGTCAAAAGGTCACACATTAAACATCAGCTTAATTAAGACTTCATAAACTGCAGCAGAAGTCTGACATGTTAAGGTTCTCCTCTTTGAAACACAGAACAATATGTTAATGTTGCTAAAAATCACTATTGCGCTTTGTTTAAGGTGTGACCACATTTTTCTTACGCAATCTAGCAAAAGTCAGTCAAGGGCAAACATGATTATCTCAGTTGTTTCTGCCCCAAATTCTGATGCAGCAATTGATATTATGGCTTGTTCTTATATTCATACAAACAGTGAAACAGTCAAAAATTATAAATATAAACATGACACACCTGCATCAGAAAGAGATTACTACACAGCACTTAGTCGACATTGTAGAATGACTAATTTTTTTAAGCGTGTTACCAATTGCTCATTAACAGCACATCAGTGACACATCTCTCAATGCTCGTAATAAACACTGCTGACGTCAGACTGATGGAGGTGTATCACACTATTGTGAAATCAAACATTCCACGCCTCCCCTTCCACAATGAGCCCAACAGTACTGGGTAAATGTGGTGCATGATTGCCCCCTATCAGCAAGAATGATAGCACAAGCCTCAGAGTGCTCATCCTGCATCATGCACCTCCCAGCACAGTACGAATGCATGCCCAGAGGTGCAGAGAGGGAGAATCGGCTGCCAGGAGAGCCACACACAGGATACACATGGACTAAAGAAAAATCATGAGACAGGCGGAGGGGGGAAAAAACCTTAAAGCTACAGTATGAGAGGTGGAGAACGTTGAGCACAAGAGAAAGAGAGGAGTGGCAGAATAAGACTGAATGGTAAGATAGAGAAAGCAGCACAGGAGCAGAGGGGGTTAGCAGGCTTACCGGTTCCCCCAGTGTCCGGGGACTACCTCCTCCTTCAGTCTACCGTTGCCCAGCAGAAACAGAGGGAACAACAGAATTACACACACCTCCGAGCCCAGACTTTTTCCCTACTACCTGTCGTACTCTAGTGCACCTTGCCTGTAAGCTCCAAACTAACATTACGCCCGTGGCTGTTACTGATCCTTGTCTTGTTTCTCAGAAAAAAGAAAATAAAAAATATGGAGAAACTGCCCCTAAAAATGCACACATGCACACATTACCATGAACACTTGCTCCTTTCTGAAAGCTCCAGAAGAAAGAAAACTGAACAGTTTTAACACTTCTGTCCTTCCAAAGTTTGCTGATAAACGTAACCAAAACTAACCGAAAGAATGACAGCTGGCTTGAAAGCAAAACACGGTTTAACCACTCAAAACAATGAAAATTAGACTGAGAGATGGTAATATATAATTCACCATTATTTGTCTGGGCTACCTGGTGAAAAAATATGACACTATCCCTGCTAGCTAGCTTATGCATACCCCCCCCCCCACCCCCCGGTTCTCCATCTCCTTCAGTGCAGATAACAAAAACCATGCAGCACCATCACATTTTGATTCAAAAATCAAGACACATGGACTTAGTGTTGATCATTTAAAGCTGGTGATTGATAATCACGTGGCTGATCAGATCTGTTTTGTGTACACACCCAGTACTGCAGAGCTGTCCGCTGCATGACTCAAGATGCTCATGATTGACCTTGACAATACAGGACGCATTTTAGAACACAGATATTTATATTGTATTGAATAATGCAATCCAATGTCAACTTCCTGCCCAGAGAGCCAGAAAAGCTAACATTAGCATGAGCCAGACAGTCATTAATATGCCAGAAAGACTTCATTAATGTCATGTTGCATGATGAGTCAAATTATTATATTAATTAATGATAGGCTGATGGAAATCTCATGGCCCATCTTTTCCCTCCTTATTGCTCACCCTCACTGTGTTGGCTGCCTGCGCTCCCACTGTGGAAACTGTGGCATGGGTCCGAGTAGCCTGGCGGAAAGCTGGGGGGTGCAGAGGGAAAAGGAGGGTAGGGGAACGGCTGCCCGCCCAGAGGCCAGGGGTTGCTGGTGGGAGGTAGTGGTGCCAAAGTGTCTTGCTCAGAACCTCCACCACTGGATCCCTCATTCAAATTGAGTGAGGCCATGTCTTGATGAGAGAAAACAGCAGCAGAGAGGGACAGTTAGTATTATCCTTCTATTTTTAAAAAGAAAAGTCAATAATTGTGGGAGATGCTTAATTAATGTGAGTGTGAAAAGTGGATGTACTTTGGCAGAGGTCCCCAAAAGTATAGTAGCACTGTTCGGAGAAGGTGATCTTGTTGACAGTGTGTCTCAGGTAACCATGCTTCAACAGAGTGCTCGCGTACTTCCTCGCATCCCGCCTATCCTTGAATCCTTCTACTCTGGAGTACAGCCAGTCCACTACGTCAGCACCTAGCACAGCAAAGAATGCACACGTGCACATGAAGCTGCCTTCTCTGATGTGTTGAACAGATGCTAAAGATGCAACAACCACACATCAACCACAACTGGTACAGTCAGACGAGCAGCACAGTGTTGCAAGACTTGTGAATAAAGTTGGTAGAATTAATGTTAAAACTGTGAAGCTGACACTCTTCAGGCCCAGACAGTTAAAAAAAAAAAGACAAACACTTTCGATATGACTTGAAAAAGATTATACTAATATGTTGTTTCTTGTATTTAGGAAGAATAAACTGCCTCAAAAAATAATTTAAATATTTTCAGATCTCAAGCTTGTGCGTCAATTTCATATCTGTAATTGAATCTTGTGCTCTCTAGGAGATATAGTGATTTCTTTAATCTCCCTTTAAACCCTTACTGAAGTATTTTTATTGTTCACACCTAGCACAGAGGTTTAGACCTCTATGCATGCAATATGCGTGTTACTCACAGTTATACGGTCAAAGTTTTCATCTGCATAAAGTGCTGCATCGCTTAAATTTTCTCACCTATTACAGCATTTGCAATAGTGATCTTCAACCACATCCTGTCTCGAATCTCAAGGCCAGAGTCAGGCAACTGCATTACTTTGACGATGGTTGCCATGTCTGTTTTACTTGCAGACAGAGGCAAATCATCAAACTCTGAGATGGAGAAGGAGAAATAATTTTATTGCTGTGAGTTTATCATGTATAATACAGTTATTAAGAACTCATATTTCATACTGTAATACAGCAGGTATCCTTTACCATAGTGAGGGTAAGGTGCTGTTAGGGCCGTGGTGTGTGAAATCCAGGCCGCAGGGTCAATGGGTCTCACTGGCTCAGCTGAGGAAATTAAATAAAAAGGTCAGCTTATTATAACTAGAACACTGAATACTTTAAACCTGATTAGGACATGGCATTATTTACAGTGGGGGAAATAATTATATGATCCTCTGCTGAATTTGTAAGTTTGCTCACTTACAAAGTCTTATTTTGAAAGACAAAATATCAACCAAAAATCCAGGTAAAACACACTTCATAAAAGTTATAAATATATTTGCATGTCATTGAGTGAAACAAGTATTTGATCCCTTACAACCAGCAGGAATTCTGTCTCCCATAGATTGGCTGCGTGCCTAAGCAGTTGACTAATTGCTGATTACAATCATCAATCAATCAACTACAGATACTCCTGATCTCAACCTGTTTTCTATATAAAACACACCTGTCGTCAGAATCAATTTCTTCCATTCCAACCTCTCCACCACCATGGCCAAGACCAAAGACCAAGGGCCAAGACTGTAAACCTGGACAAGGCTGGAATGGGCTACAAGACCATCAGCAAGAAGCTTGGTGTGATTATTCAGAAATAAAAGAAATATAAAATGACCATCAATCGCCCTCGGTCTGGAGCTCCTGCCTAATGGGGTGAAGATGATCATGAGAAATGTGGTGGATCAGCCCAAAAGCACATGGGAGGAGCTTGCTCGTGATCTGAAGGCAGTTGGGACCACACTCACCAAGAACACCATTGGTAACACACTATGGCATAATGGATTAAAATCTTGCAGCACCCGCAAGGTCCCCTTGCTCAAGAAGGCCCGTGTACAGGCCCGCCTTAAGTTTGCCAGTGAGCATCTAAATGTCATACGTGGCTGTGTGACTGGCAGGGGTGGACCCAAATGCAGGACGCAGGAGACAAAATAAACTTGAAGGCAGCTTTGATGCTGAAACACTTTAAAAAAGTCCAAAATCCAAAATCCAAGGTCGACATTAACCCATAATGTGACACACTTAGAAAATCAAAAGGGGCCACACAAACAGAGGGGCAGGATACACAGACAATGACGCAACAAAGAACTGACACAGACTGAGGGCTTAAATACAGACAGGATAACGTGAGGATCAGGAACAGGTGGAGACACAGCTGGGAAAAATTACAGAGACAAGGCAAGGGGAAGCAAAACTAAACATAAAGCGCACAGGACAAAGGACTGTCAAAACAAAACAGAAAGTAACCAAACATGATACAAACACAGACTTGACATAAGGGAGGCTGGCACACAGAGGGAATCTAAATGTGACGAAATGAAAACCTAAATACAACATAGGGAAACACAGGGAAGTGAAACTAAACACAAGACGCGAGACAAGGGACTAAGACATGAGAAACAAAACAGACACAGGAATACCGACAGAACTGGAGCACATGTGAAGACAAGAACAAAGGGAAACCAGAATGAAATACAATAAATAAAACCAAAAACAGAGCATAGAAACTATAACAAACTGAGAATCTAAACTGTAAGAAAAACTAAGACACACAACCTGAGATATAACAAAGAACAGAACTTCACCACACAAACTCAAAACACTGGGTCACCAGCCCAGGACCATGACACTAAATGATTTAGAGAAGGCTTGAGAGAAAGTGGTGTGGCCAGATGAAAACAAAATTGAGCTCACTGGCATCAAGGAAGAGAAATACTGAAAGAACACCATCCCCACAGTCAAGCACGGAGGTGGAAACATTATGCTTTGGGGCTATTTTTTCTGCTAAGGGTACGTGACAATTTTACCCCGTTGAGGGGCCAATGGACGGGACCATGTATCATAAAATCTTGGATGAGAACCTCTTTTCCTCAGCCGAAACACTGAAGACGGGTTGTGGATGAGTCTTCCAACAATGACCCAAAACATACCGCCAAGGCAACAAAGGAGTGACAAAAGAAGAAGGTCATGGATTAAGGTCATGGAGTGCCCTAGCCAGTCTCCAGACCTCAATCCTATAGAAAATCTGTGGAGGGAGCTGAAGCTTCAAGTTGTCAAGAAACCTAAATGATGTACTGAGTTTCTGTAAAGAGGAAGAGGCCAAAATCCCTCCTGAGATGTGTGCAAACCTGGTGACCAACTACAAAGAAAGTTTTACCACTGCCAACAAGGGTTTTTCCACCAAGTGCTAAGTCATGCTTTGTTTCAAAAACGTATTTTAATGACTCAGTAAAACACAAATCAATTTATAACTTTTATTTAGTGTGTTTTTTTCTGGATTTTTGGTTGATATTCTAACTCCCTCCACTAAAATGAGATTTCCATAAAAATTAGAGACTGTTCATTTCTTTGTAAGTCAGCAAACTTACAAATTCAACAGGGGATCAAATAGTTATTTCCCCAACTGTATGATGCTCCAAATATTATGAAATAATGTCTTTCTTACCACGAGGGATTGTGAAGTAGCTTCGGGGAGACGGGTCCCAACATTTGGCAACAGTAAGACTAATGGGACTGGAGAGGAATATATCAAATAAATGTTAATCTTTGAAAAAACATACATTTACTGCATAAACATTAAGCATATTATTTGACTCACACTTGTAAAATGTATCAAGCTGCTGATTATCTTCATTTTACAAATCTCTTAATGACACCATTCTACTGTAGAGTATTAGTAATGTATCTTACTAATACATTACTAATACTCTACAGTAGAATGACACCATTCTACTGTAGAGTATTAGTAATGTATTAGTAAGATAGTTGACAGTGACTCAGTCACCACATCTAGGAACAGTCATGCTGTATTATCGGCAATCGTGTTTCTCAACAAGCTTTTCCTACTTCTTTAAATCCTCTAATTTTCCACGCAGCCCCATGCCTGATTTACACATTGGTTCTGATGAATAAATATGAAGATTCATCTGATTTTTATCATCTTATCATCACTGTATCATCAGCAAAATAACCACGATCTCTTACCCAGTTTTGGAAACAATCTCTCTTAGGATCCTCACGGCGTCATCATTGCTCATGTTCTCAAAGTTGACATCATTCACCTGGCAAAACAAACAAAACAAACAACATAAGTAATTACATTACTTAATCATCCACTGTGTTCTCCTGACTAAAATATTATTTTGAAGTTGTGCGATGGACTCAGATGTGCTTATGTTGTTACGCTGCGCACACATTTAATCTCTGCTGTTCTTTTAAGCCTTCAGATGCCTGCAAATCCTAAGCTGGTCTTGATAGAATAAACACACAGTCACAAAACAAATTAAAGCCGCAAGCGGCGATGAGCGGGCCCTCGCACCCGGCGCGCGTCGACCCCTGGCGCGCTCCAGCCAAGCCGCGCGTCGACCCGTGGCACGCTCCAGCCGAACCGCGCTCGGAGGTTCTCGCAGACGAGAGAGTAGCTGGCTCACCCGGCTGCTGACGGCTCAGCAGGCTAGCCGTACTTCGCGTCGATCGTCTCCCGCTTCCACTAGGTGGCGTCGGTGAGTGCCCACTAATTAATATGTCACAATGCTCTATGTAATGCCTGCAGCCATCAATGAAACTGTAATGACCATAGGAGGATGAGTATCAGTGTCCTACTGATTTCCTGTTGCCACTAGGTGGCGTTATGAGTGTGAAACAAAGCTGATAGAGGGGTGTGTCCGGTCTCCCTTACCCTCCCATTAAGCCTGTGAAGTTTGAGGCAGATCGGACAATGTATGTCAGAGATGTAACAATTTGGTGCACTGTGGTATATGAGTAAAATCCCACATTTAGAGGGTTGCTACGGCAACACCGTTCAATATTCTACAAAACCATGAATATCTTTTGATGGGCTACTTGTGTAGATGATCTGGAGCCATTTTGGTGTGACTGGATGAAAAGCTGTAGTAGAAGATGATTCAAATAGCAGGCCTGAAAAATGTGAAAAATGCTGCAAAAATGACACCTTAATTAGAACATGTCAGGCTTCCTGTTGGATTTCGGCTATCGGTCCAAGAGACTTTTTTGTACGTGTTAGGATGTTACTTCAGCATGCACGATTTCAGGTACACAGACCAAGCACTGCCCTGGGGCTGATGTTTAGAACCTATCTGGGCCTGAAATGGAAAAAAAGTCCAAATTCAGAGGGTTGCTACGGCAACACCGTTCAATATTCTACAAAACCATGAATATCTTTTGATGGGCTACTTGTGTGGATGATCTGGAGCCATTTTGGTCTCACTGGGTCAAATGCCCTAGGAGGAGTTGAGGCAAAAAGGCCTGAAAAAGGCGAAAAATGCTGCAAAAATGACACTTTAAAGTGAACGTGGCTGACTTCCTGTTGGGTTTCGGCTATCGGTCCAAGAGACTTTTTTGTAGACGTTAGCATCTTACATCAGCAGGCACATTTTCAGGTACATACAGAAAGCACAGCCCAGGGGCTGATGTTTAGAATCTCTGTGAATTTGAAATTGAAAAAAGTCCAAATTCAGAGGGTTGCCATGGCAACACCGTTCAATATTCTACAAAACCATGAATAACTTTTGATGGGCTACTTGTGTAGATGATCTGGAGCCAATTTGGTGTCACTGGGTGAAATGCCCTAGGACAAGTTCGTTCAAATAGCAGGCGTGGAAATCGCAAAAATTGACACCTTCAATTGAAGATGGCCGACTTCCTGTAGGGTTTGGGGTATGGGTCCAAGAGACTTTTTTGTACGTCTTAGTATGTTACATGAGCATGTACATTTTCATACATGTAGATAAAACGTAGCTCCGGGGCTACTCAAAAAACTTGCTATTTTAAGATATTCCGAGCTGCCACTAGGCGGCGCTCTACCGTTTATGGACTTTATGCATATGAGTGTGTTCAGGGCAGCATGCTTATCACACCACTGAAGTTTGAGCCAGATTGGGCAAGTTGGCTTTGAGTTACAGCCATTTTTGTGTTCATGGCGAATCATCGAACTTTGCCGTCCCATAAGGGTCACGCCCTTTTGTCAAAAACTCACAGTTTTGAAAACACAGTAAGTCCAAGTTCTTAAGGCTTTCCAGGTGAAATTTGAGATGGTTCTGCTAAACCACCTTGGAGCTGGACCTCCAAGTGTAAAATATGACATTTCCTGTTCCCACTAGGTGGCGCTGCGACTGATATTAAATATTGTCATATGTATGTGTTCAGGGGGGCACCCTCATCCTACTGGAGAAGTTTGATGCACATTGGATCATGTAGGTATGAATGAGAGGCAATCAAAATTTCATGGCGAATGATCAAAGTTCAAAGGGGCATAAGGACCCCTCCCCCTTGGCAAAAACTCACCATTTTCGAGATTTAGATTCCCCTGGGGGTGTAGGTTAGACAAACCAAATATGAAGATGATAACGTCTAAAACCTCTGAGTTATTAGAAAAAGTGTGAGGGCTGCAAATCGCCAAATTTGCATAATTAATTCAAAATGGCGGACTTCCTGTTGGGTTTAGGGCATGGCTCCAAGAGGATTTTTTGTGCGCCTGGACATGATATACATGTGTATGAAGTTTCATTCATGTACGTGAAACACAGCGGTGGGGCTCCAGTTTAGGGGGCGCTAGCGAGCCATTTGGGCGCGCCCTTGCCCGAGCCCATTAAAATACTTAAATTTTCACCAGGTGTGACGCATGTGCAAAGTTTCATGAGTTTTTGAATATGATAAAGCCCCCAAAAAGCCAATTAATTTGCCTGAATAATAATAAAAAAAATAATAATAATAATAATAATAATAAACGAAGCAATTACAATAGGGCCTTCGCACAGTTCGTGCTCGGGCCCTAATTATATTGTTTGTATCAGGGCCGCAACAAATTGCAGTCGACCATCGTGCACTTTAGAGTGGGTGTAGTCATTGAGTTCTGCCGCAAATAGAACAAAAGATGGGGAAGGAAAAGGAGAGGCAGGATTACAGCTTTTACGCAAGAGTTTAATAAGGGAACTAAATACAAGAATGTCACAATTAATATGCAGCAAAAACCCTCGACAGATCTAAAGATCTGGCATTGCAACAGCACATTCTACTAAAACCCTGATTTTTGTGACAAAAATTTGTGATTATTAACATTTCAAATATCTAATTATGGGAGTGTACCTGTAGTAGCATGTCTCCGGGTTCTATTCTGCCATCAGCAGCTACAGCTCCTCCTTTCATGATAGAGCCGATGTAAATGCCGCCGTCCCCCCGGTCATTACTCTGACCAACAATACTGATACCCAGGAAGTTGTATTTTTCTGTCAAGATTAAAGCAGGGGGTGAATACAAGTACAAAAGCTCACTATGGCATTGATATGAATTATATATTAAATAATATGAAGAAAGAAAAAATAGCTATGTGTGCAACAGGTTTACCCATGTTTAGTGTGACCGTGATGATGTTGAGGCTCATTGTAGAGTCTGTGATGCTGCTGAAAGATGATGACTGGTAAAGCAAGAAGAGGTTATAATGAGCATGTTGTAAATAAAAGCGGCACAAAGTCTATTTCAATCAGTTCATCCATGTGTTTTAAGCACTCAGTGTCAATGTCAATTTCAGTAGAGGCATTGACGTGTTTAAGAGGTGCATACCCGGTCGATCTTGGCCACTTTGTGCCTTCGTCTGCGCCGTTTGTGTCTGCGCATCAGCTGTGAAGATGAACTCTGCTCTGTGGAACTACTGAGCCTGAAGAAGAGAGGGAAATTAAAGGAAAGGTGGAACAAAAATAGGATAATAGAACAAGGCCAGGGTGTGCAATATTAAGTTATTTAGTATATTAACTGGGAATATTCTTTAAAGCTCTGTGAAGGTCTACATACAGTTTCTACACAATATTAAAACATTTGCCTCGCAGTACAAGAGGATTTTAAAATACAAAGAACCAAAACAGTTAATATTTCATTTGTGGAGATTCTTCTACAGATCACGGTGATTTGAGTATTTTCAGACTGAATTTCTGTTGCAGATTTGTCACTGTTCAATCGCTCAAACCAAAGCCACCAAATTAAGAGTTTAAATGGCATCAATGGATAATATGTTACCTGCTAGCATCCTCGTCTTCCTCACTGTCGACAAATGAGCTGGACTCCAGCTCGCTGCTCATTACCGAGGCGCTGTCGTAACCCATGGCTGAGTCCCTTGCAGTGCGCTCTGATTTGGAGTGACCATTGATGCGAGGGACTGCAGAGAGAAAGTGCACACCAGCAGTAAGTCAGATCAGCTCAGAACATGAGAGAGCAACCAGGAGGTGAGGAAGGTTGGAGTTAGTGAGAGTGGCTGAATTGAAGAAAATCATCAGATGTGGCCATACTGACAACTGAACTGAAAACCAGAAATGCAGCTTCAATTAGACCCTACAGTAGGTGGAATGACATGAATTTAAAAATGTAGAAAGAAACGTGAAAAATTAATACAGTTTATTTTTTAATACAGCACACAGATCTGTGCAAATTCAAGTCCTTGCAGAAAAACAGGAAAACGTAGTGCCCAATGTATTAAAACTCCTAGCAGAGGAAAACTACCAGGTCTATCTCCATACGTACATTGGCAGCAAGGTGGCGCAGTCTCAGGGTAACAGCGGATTGGCTGGAAAGGTGTCATAACTCGAAGAGGGCGTGGTACCCAACATGCTCGCCAAGAGCAAGCAAAACATTCCAGCAATGTAGTAGTTCCCATCACTAGCTCCGCCCACAGGGTGCTCACTTGAAAGACGAGCTTCTGCACATAAACGCTCAATCAGCAGAGGGACCTGACATCCACTGTCAGGATTCACTCAAACATATTTCCTGATGACAGGCACCAGAGAAAACAAAAAAACAAACAAACAAAAAAAGCAAGTGTGCAGGTTCACCAAGTCAGCCTGAAAAATCTGTGTCTTTGTGCTCTGCTCCGTCTGTGCTAGCTGCTATCTAAAAAGCCAGCCTGTACCCCAGACAGTCTTTACCCACCAGCTGGCTGTTGACACACTTCACAGCTTATCTACAATAGAGGAAGTGCCAAAAATAGGGAACAAGCGAAAAGATACTCTATCTTGAGTGGCTTGTAATAAAACAAGAAATGAGTGCTGTGACTCAACAACAAAGTCACGTTTTTCATGAACATATGAAACTGAGCACAATGTATTTGTGACCTTTTCGAAATCTGTGACATTTTCAGCAGTTAACTGGTTTGTACAAGCTCTGATCTTCAAAGAAAGAAACAGGCGATCTAAATAATTCTGTACTGGTTGATATACCCTATAAAAAATATCGCCTTACTGCAAAACAAGAGCCCTCCGCTTTTAACTAACTTTACATAATAGCATTGGAACAACAGAAAAATAATACCTGCATTAAATTAGAAAATAAAAATCCAAACAAAAAAAGAGCAATGGAAAATATTCCAGTGCCAGACACCATCACTGGAAATAACAAATCCCTCTCACCACAGCTGACAGCGAGCCTCCATCCAGTGAACAGAGAAAGTGAGCTGAGAGTGAGGAGAAAGTATCGCCTCCTCCCTGCCTCTCATACACGCAACTGTAGAATGACTGTTAATCTGTCTGTGGCCAATCAGACGATGGTATTCTCCAAAACAGAGAGAGAGATAATATGAGATTTGGGCTGCCCCCTCCCCTCCCTCTTCTCAGGTGAAAACAATCACGAAAGCTTTTCAGCACTATTACAATAAGAACAGGAAAATGAATTTACGACACTTTTCATAACAGAGGGTAGTTCAGGTTCACCAGCTGTTTTCTGGGCTTTGTGTAATACTTTAATGCAAGCATAAGTGCTCGGGCTTAACTGTGTCTTCTCTGACCTCAGCCTTGAAATCCTGACGGCTCTGAACAGCGTAGCATTTAATGCCACAGCAACACTTTTTCTTTTCTTTTTTGGCTACAGTCGTTCTCTAATACAACTGGTTAAGATACAGAACACCCGGCAGCCTTGAACCAGATCATATCCCATAACTCCACGAGGCACTCTTACACCTGTTCTCCCTCTTAAATTTTTTAACTGCTGCATTATTCATCGTTAAATGCTACAGAGCAGAAAGAAAACCCAGAAAGAGAAAAGCGGAAGAAAATAGTTTGAACAAGTTTGAACATTTTAACCAATCTCTGTAAAACAGCGAGCGTCCACGCCGAGACACTCGAAGCATGTGTATCAGATGACAGGGGAATTCCTGCTGCTGCTGCTGATGCTGCAGGCACTGAGGCGCAGAGGTGGGGTTATGAGCTCCTTCTTTACCTGTCTTTACATCTTGATGTGTCACTGGGTGAAATTAAAGTTGAATTGCATTTAATTGGGCCTTGTTCCACAAAACAGTGAGTTAAAATTGAAGAGCCCAACTAGCTCCCCTCATGTTTCCTCATGGTAACCCTTAAGAAAATGTGCATGACAGCATCTAGCTTGTGTTGAAATCAGTAAACACAAACCACGGGCTGGAAAATGATGCAAAGTCCATTGCATTTGGGGTACGTCTCACACACATAACGACAGATGTTCAGCTGGCCATTAGCAGCAGCAACAATATATCTGTGCCAAGTCAAAAGCACCATCATGAAATGCATCAGTGTGATCACGGCGAAATCACTGGCTATGCTCGTGCAGATACTCTGCTAAGATAAATCTGTTCCCCATCTACAGCCCTCCATACAACCCCAACCTGATGCTGTAATCTGTGATACTAATTGCACCACATAAATTAATGAGTATTTGCTTAATGTGCCTGGAGCGCAGGATGCAAAGAGCCAGGCTTGCTGTGAAGAGAGGACAAGGGGGAGAGAAAGAAAGAAAGAGAGAGAAGAGCACAATGGTTTTGCTGTGAGTAAAATCAACAATGGCAGACTGCAAGCATTACAAGCTGATTATTTATTACTTCCTGCCATAACACCAACTAATTTTGTCAAAAATGTCCGTGTGGGACAGAATCAGAATTACAGCGGGTATCTCAACAGATCGCCAGCATGGTTATCCTGATAACCACACACGCTTCTTCCTGCAAAACCAATGCACCCTGTTCTGTGTTGTGCACACACACACACACACAGATGTATGATGTTGCCCAGCAGTGTCCTATATTCAAAATACTGAGCCCGTAAAGGAGATTTCTTCTGAAGCAGCAGGGAAGTGCTATACCATTTCCACTAAAATGCTTGCAACAGAAATTGCTGTAGTCAAATGTCAAAGCAATAAAGCAAATGCATTTGCACCTGATAACAGTTCTCAGGAGCTTTTAAAGTCAAGATCCTATCAATTTCTTTTCCAGATGGAGAGGCTGCATTTTCATTTCAACAATGGCTGCAACAGACTCTCCTGTGATATTTCAGAAAACACTAGAGCCCCCTGACAGGGTATAATCATCCCACAAGACTGGAGCGTGACTACCAAATGGAAAATACCCCGTGACCATAAACCTGAGACACATGCAAGAAGCAAAAGGAAGGACAATTATTGGGCAACACGGTGAATTCCAAAAACTCTGACATACAGTGAACTTATTCACGTCTTCCTTACATTCACATAGCAGAAGTTGAACATGTACCACTTGAGCCCCAGGGGCCCTTTTTTTTTTCATACATGTCTACTTTCTGTTCACATTTTTTGGTGAGTGACTTATGCGTAATATGAGAGTTAAATGAAGAGGTACTGAAAAGTAATAACTTGGAAATGACAAGATAATTGCATTTTTAGGATCCATCTGTTCCTGGCTGATAATACTCACGCTCAGTTTCTCGAGCTCTCCTCCGCGCGCGCTCTCTCTCTCGCTCTCTGCGGTGGCTTAGGAGAGACTCCGTACCCGTCTCTGTGTCCAGGCCATCACGACTGCTCACTGCATTGGCACTGCAATACACACATTGGAAAACTTCAGTCAGGTTCATAATGATGTACAAAACACAGAGTATCTCTGTCTGCCTCACAGAAAGTGTTTCAAATTAACTCTCTAGCCAGCCTGTGACCAATACTCCTGAACATAATCCCCAGCTACAATATACTTCTGTCTGTTATAATATCTGTTTGCCTGCCATCCAGCCTTGGGGGAATATGCAACTCATATCATGACTCTGTTTCAAATTCAATCCCTCTGGCCAAAATAGCAATTTCATTGTTCGGCGGTATGTGATGTGTTTTTCACTAAGTGTCATTAATGACCAGATACCCTGAGAGGGGGCCATTCTGGACAATACTGGCATTAATGAGACCTATTGAAAGCCCAGATGGTGCCTGGAGCATGATTGGGAGAGAGACAGAGAGAAGAGAATGACAGATCGCATAAAAAGTGAGAAGTGGTAGATCAGGTGCGGGTTGAGCAATAAGCTGGCCTGTGTGTACTTGAGGTCTGGAAGGAGTCTGGGGGTTCTGGAAGAGCTGGCGGGCAGATTGTTATTCTGTCAGAGGGCTGGAGACGCTGTGGCCTCAGGCACAAGGGTTAAGGGACTCACGCTGCCACCGGGCTCCTAGGAAACCTGAAGCCAGTGAGAACTCTACTCAACCCTGTCAGTCAGTCACACGCACTTAGACATCTATAGAACATGTATCTGACACCTGAATAGCTAAATAATCGCACCTGCATAAATGTGTACAAACAGTGTCATAATCAGAGTGCATAAACAGAAAAAAAGAGGCATTAAAAAAAAACCCAAACATGCAGGCAAACATCATCCTGCCTCCTTTGAAAACAATGTTCTCACACACTTCAGCGGCTACGTGTGGCTGACCGATGCAAATTAAAAACTCAAGAGCAGACAGGATGCCGTGTCTGCTGTGTTCACTCAGCGGGATGAAGTGCTCAATGGGGCATGCTTACACGCTTTTGCTACAGAGCACTAATGGGCGCACCTGGGCCCGGCTTCACCAGCACAGGTCAGCACATGTATGCAAATATCAGTGGAGATGCACATTTTAGGTGCATTTCTAGCGGAATCGATTAGAAAGTGATGTGATGATCGATGCAGTGACGACCGCCTTTCTGTCAGCCCTGTCAAAGGCTGTCAAAGGGTGCTCACCAGCCAGCCGACGGATCTGCTCGTCTGGTGGGAGATTATCCGAGGCGTTAGGCTCCAGCTGTGAACAAATGCCACCCCCTTTCAATCCCCACACCTACCATCCCCTCGTGCTGCTGCCAAACGCCGCTCCCCTCTCCCTCTTGGGAAATGGAGATGGGTGCTTTTAATGTCTGTTAATCCGGATTACCAAGCAGAAGCACATCAGTGTGTCCATTCTCAGACCAAAACAGCTATTCTGTGTGTGCTCATCAAATAGAGCTATTCACACCGACAAACATGAGATGCATGAATAAAGCACAAAGGGGAAATGAAGTGGTAATAATATTCTAGCTATTTACAGAGAGCGGTACAGGGTGGAAGGCTGGATTCGTTTCAGAAAGAGAGGAGGTTCGCTATAGGGAATTCACCATGCTGGTTCCCTGAGAAAAAGGCCTACCTGTCTGACTCAAAGAGTGAAAGAGAAAGAGAGAGGGAGGGAGGAGGCGGGTAAAGGGGCCAGCAGACAGTTTGCTGTTTGTTCCACAAGGTGGCAGTAGTAAAAGCTGGCTGGGAACAATAAAATCATCAGGCCAGCTGACAGCCAAAAGGCAGTGAGTAGCCCTTAGAGGGCAAAAGAGAGCTGAGATGTCAAACAAGATACACTGAGACATGACAGATTGCATGTTCTCAATATAGAGCCTCAGCCATATTGCTCTAGTGCTGTAATGGCAACGACTCTTAGCTTCCACTGCCCCCAGCCTTTCTGGCTATATTTAACAAGGGACTTCTCCTTAGTGAGTACAGTTATAATTTTTAATCTGCTGGTTTTAAGGCAAAGTCTGAGCTCAGGTAACCATAATATTATGAAAATCTCCATTTTTGAGTGTTTAAGCACTAATGTGATTCAGGCCACATATGCTTTTTTTTTTTTTTTTTTTTTAACCAGAGTATGGATGAATGCTCTTAGTGACTGAATACAATGAGCCTCACTGAGTGCCAGTATTTGCCTGAAGAGGTTTCTGCTGTCAAGGCTATTTCAAGATTCAGCAGCCCTAGCAGCGTGCGCACCGTGTTTACATAGATGAGCAGAGTACCGCCTTACTCCATGGTTGTGTGGGTGGGAACATATACCCAAGTGGGAATAACACTCACACCTATGCATGTCCCCACACTGAAGTGTTAGTACATACTTCATGCTATATTCACAGAGCAAGCTCCCCATATGAGACTATGACGATAAATCTCTCTGCGGCACTATCCACATTCTGATTAGCCCATATGGCGTGCTGTGAAGTAAAAAGGTCAACCAGTGCTGCGTGCTTGAATACATCTGCCTACATGAGTGTGGGTAATTGTGCATATATGACGAGCGGCAATCAGCCTACTCACTGGAAGGAGGGGGGGCGTGAGTCCCCGATGCCCCCTGTTCTCTCAAGAGGTGGGGGAAGCTCTGGATGGCTCTCCGTGCACTGAGATCCTCCATCAGAGTGTGCACTCTCTGCCAGGACCAACTGAAAAAGACAGGTTGGAGGAAAGGGAATGATTCATTACAGATCAGACGTATTCAGGTCAAAGAGAAACACACAATAAATGATGCATATTTTATTGTATTCTATAGGCTGCATAGCATGGAGACAGAACATTAAAAAATAAACTCTGCCTTCATGCAAACTCAAAGATAAACTCAGAGACAGACACCTCTTATATATGGGTACACTCAGGGGAGGCTGTGAAATGAGATGTGGCAAAAAGGCCTACCGATGACTCCTGGCTATGCATATACAACTTGAGAAACACTGCGAGCTACATAGAAACTTAAAAGACTTCACTGCTTTTACTCAGCTGCGTGTCGGTACAAAGGATGATGTACAATGACCCATCCTTTCATCTGAGCCAGAATAATGAAAGTTAAAGCAGACAGCCGTGGAAAGACCAACAACTCTATGGACTGTGATTATTCCAGTGGAAGCTTGGAGGTTCACAGGTATCACTATGCTGTCACTCAGTTCTCAAAGAGTCTGTACCCCCCCCCCCCCCCCCCCCCCCCCTCTCCATTACAAAGAATGTCAGTGTTACTGCAAGTTCCATCACCTTCTGTGCTTGCAGTATACTGACTGGCTTTCTGTTTGAAACATCCTAAGATGGAGCAAATTTCTCTTTGGTCCCTGGTTCTCCAGTTTTATAGAAAAACGATTTATTACATTATTTCTTTCTGGGGTTTACAAAGTTTTTAAGATATTTTATAGAATTCCTGATAAGATACCAGCTGTATTTTTCCCAAATATGTCAAAATGTACATTCAGCGTGTTGGATTATTTTATCTAAGCTCAAATTAAGACAAGGAGAATTTTGGACACCTTGAGGTGACTTAATGAACATAACTAATTTTGGAAACACTGAACTTACATAAAGGTATGGACCATGCTGGGCCTCATATAACAGCCAGAATCAGTGACTCCCCACATACAGCACATTTTCCAAAATGCACATCAGGAAAACAACAGAGTATTTCTTAGGTTTCTTTTAAGTGTTTGCAGTTATTTGACAGCTGCATGAATCTAAGCACATACAACATGTAATCTAACTACAATTTAGCCCAAACTGATCTGCAAGGGCCCTCTCTAGATTAAACTACATTAAACATTAAACTCACCAATAAACTAATGAAAAGCACAAAATTCAGCAGCAATTTATATATTTTTACACAAATCCAAACAAGAAAATAGATGTAAAACAGCAAAAACAAAACAAAAGAAAACTATAAAATTATTCTAGCCATGGTCCATCTTAGGTTCTACAGATATGTTAATAGCCTCCCCAAGCATAACAGCTAGTATTCCTAATTATTAATGCATTAAGACATTGCCCCATGAGCCAGTTTTTATCTTTTAATTTTATACTATTAAGTTTAACAGCAGAGAAAATTTAATTCTCTTGCAAACATCTAAAGGTTAAAGAGAGATCAGTGTACACCAAAATCACCATACATGTAGTATACTGAATTGTATTATTACTGAAATAATTATAAGTCCAGTTAGTATATGCAGTTATAGCTAAAATGTGGTGTGCAGGTGTTTTCATCACCAGATATTTTTCAAGCAGGAAGAAATAACTGCAGAGAAAATGCTGCACAGTGAGACCACAAACAATTGATTTCTTTCTAAAATTAATACATCAGGCACTTCACATGCGAAGTTTATTGCAAATGTTAAAAAAAAAAAAGAAAGAAAGGAAAAATCAAGAAAAACTGTAAAATCATCAAATTACTTTTCTGAGCGTAATTTGGGAATAGTAACAAATGTCTGTGAAAATGGGGCTGGATGTAAATAAAATGTGGAGAAATCATGAAGAAGGATGTACAAATATTACTAACTCATATAGGGTGGCACTATAGTATGGCCACATTTAATCACAAGTTAAGGCTGCATGCCTTATTGTCAGCGAGTATCAACCCTAATTAAGTGTTATTGAGTAAGACAGTCCCTAACAAGTACAAAAACGCCACCATGTGGCTCACTCTGACCTCTGACCTTCCCATGGAGGAAGGCAAATAATGACTTTTCCCGCAGGGATCAATAAAGTGGAATCTATATAAGACATTGTTTAAAAAAAAAAAAAACAGACACAAAGTAAATTAAATTTTACAGCCCTTCAAATGTGTACATCTTTGCTGCTAGTTTTGGATCAATATTTAGAGCCAGAGCTTAAGCCTGCATCCTCTGTCCTGTATGACACAGCAATGATTAAGGAGTAAATCCTTCTCAATTAAAGATAGACTGATTTAATTTGACATAGTTTATTGTCCCTGTAGACATGGGTTCACAATGCTGTTTATCGTTTGTAATTACAAAACACTAGAACTACACAAAGTAAGTGACCAACAGATTACAGCAGATTAGGGCTGTCAAACTCATATAGTTCATAAACAAGCAGAAGTAACAGCTCACATTTAAATTACCATGCTGAGATGTAGAAATACTAACTAAAAGAATAATCAGTTTCCGCTGCTGTGGAACTCAATTCCTGTGGCTGAGATTTCATTGTAAAACTGGAATTATTAATAACCTGCCTGCAATTTTTACACATTGCAAAGACATCCCGTAGGCTTGCCTGGATGGATTTGGTGGGTGTATGTTTGGCACCCCCTGCAGTAAATGGTCATTTTAGTGGTAAAACTACACCAACTCTTTTGTTAACAGGGGCTAATTTTAATATCTAATGGATTCACTCACACCCTTACACTGCAGATTAACAATAGGTTAAGGTGAAGAGTGTTTGATAACTTCTGTGGAGGTGTTGCATGTCAGCATGTACATGATCTATGAGTGTTCCACATATCTTTGCTTAGAACTGAGCCTACACAGCCAGGCAAACAGCCAGGAGAGAGGGGCAACATGGGTGCGCAATCCATCTCACTTACCCAGGACACTACTCTTCCGTTGAAGCATGGCAGCTTGGCGTTGTCATCAGAGATCTCTTCTTTGACAACCCTAGGGAGCAGGCAAACAGACACGGTCAGGCTAACCAACCAGTAGATGGACACAGAGTCGGCTCAACAGCACAGCATGGGTCGACCTGCAATGCTGCCCCACACTGAGTGACATTCGTGCATGAAAGTCACATTTTCAACATTGCTTTCAACCAGCTTTGAACCACTGGTAGCATAAAGCGAGCGCATAGAGTAGCAGTAATCTCTATAGGTCTCTGTCCTTGATTTATAGATGTCACAGCTATCAGCCCACTTACCCTAAGCACAATAATGTTATGAGAACAGACAGACAGACAGACAGATAGACAGACAGACAGACAGACAGACAGACAGATAGATAGACAGATAGATAGATAGATAGATAGATAGATAGATAGATAGATAGATAGATAGATAGATAGATAGATAGATAGATAGATAGATAGATAGATAGATAGATAGATAGTGTAGGTAGGAAATGCCTCATAACTGCGATAACAGGGGGTCAAGAGTGTATTAATAGAGTGATCCTGTGTAAGAGCCTCCTTCAGTTTGGCTGTGAATTCCCTACAAAAATACCTCCCAGTTACCCTTGCTGCTGAACTGTTTCCCCTTTGACCTGCTGGGAAACAGTTCAGCAGCAACCCGTCACCACACCTGCTAGGCTCGTGTCACACAAATCAGGCCTGGAGCTTGCTGAGGGGCAGGGGATGAGCTGGCAAAACAGACTCTGACACAGTCATGGGGCTGTAACATCTTAATATATTTACTAGACTCCACTATAACTCCCTGGATGACTTTATTTATTGTAAGTTGATTGTTTTTTTGCAAAGGATTTTCCCGGAATGGCTGCAAGCATTTCTGAAAGTCTATGGAGATCTCACATAAGCTTCTTGGCTTTGAACAAGCTACATGAAAAGGGTGAGGCATGACTTGAGAGCAGCAGGAAATCCAAAGACGATTTTATGCAGTGGTGTCTCTGACAGCGACTTTACAGCTTTTTTTCTCGTCTTGTTTGCCAGAACTTCCCTGCAACTGAGATGATTAGCCAAGCTAGTTGTGATTTTGTGTGCACTGCTGCTGTGGGAGCTGTATTGCTGGGAGTGGTGGACGGAGATAACGTAGCCTTGTGGCTGGAACTGACGACCGCAGAGTCTGCTGCTGTGGCATGTTCCACCTCAGGGAGGAAAAGGGAGGGAGGTGAGGGCCGACTTTGCCGGTCACTTGTTAGGTAGGAAGTGTTTGCATCCTCTCTCTCAAGCTGCATGAACAGCTGTAGAGTGACTTGTGAGGATGTGGGAGTGGCCTGTATAAATAAAAGAGCAGCAATGCTTCTTCCTAAAGTTTGACAGAAATAAAGTTTTCCACTCACACATTTGACCTGTGCAACTGTAGTTTATGCTTTTTGGCATACAAAACACGTCTCTCACACTTTCATTTTCTAACATGTGAAATCAATCTGAAGCCTAAGCACAGACACACAAATATACACACAAACACATGCGCCATAAGCACTGTTTAGAGAGGCATGTGCCTGGTGTGGGCTGCTGTCAAAGATCTGACTTCTTAGAGCTGACAGCTTAAATAGGTCTTAACAGATTTCATAGGATAATGACAAGATTTACCCTGGCGATCATGGAATATTCCGCCACTGGAGATATTTGTGTAGCTGGGAAAGATTAGATGTGTTTGTTTATGCTTTGAAAGACAGAGAAAGGCTGGGTTAACTTGCAGCCTAAAACAGAAACCAGAGGCAGGAGAATCCAGCCAGCACCGGCCAGCCATCCAAGGACTTTGGTGGGCTCATGCTAATGACACTCTAAACAGGGAAGCAAAATATTTGTAGTCAAATACGTTTGTGAATAGACTGATTCCGATATGCCTCCAAGTCTCACTCAGTAAACACCTCAATTCGAGTTTAACCATGTATAAAGCATGTTAATAACAGCAAGTGTACTGTTATTGGCACATAATGCATAAAATCACAAAGTTCAGATGTTTTGGTTCAATATGTGATCATTATGACTGTCGCAGCATTGCTATTGATGCTATGACATAAAATTCTAGTATAACCTTCAAATCTGTCACAACCCTTAAATAACAAAAACCAGCAAGGAGAGACGGGAGCGCATTTGTGCAAAAAAGCTGCAGATTTTTGTCGTTTAACTACAGAGGCTCAGCATCACTTTTTCAGCAGAAGAAAGATCCCCCTACCAGCCCCCTTTTTTTCGGAGGCACAAACAAGACTGTTTCTTTCAGACCTTCAGCTTGGCTGCTTCCTCAGCTCCAGAGTGCCTCTGTGACTTGCATTATAGTGAGGTCTCAAACCCACTCACCAGCAGTGGAAATGACAAAATGCCATATCATCACCTTGAAGCCTCCAAAAAAAACCAAAAAAAAAACAAGTGGGTTGCTTCAAAACAACCCATCCAATTAGCTTCCTGTCTTATGAATATGGATGAACGAATGAATATTACTGAGAAAAAACAAAACAAAAAACAACTGAAGTATGAAATGTGTACAAGAAATGTTCATCGCTTAATTTGCTGTGCTCTGTTGTGTGGATGGAAATGCCACAGCCTCCAGTTACATGTTTTCCACACAATTCCAAAGGGACCTGAAACGGCATGTTCACTGCGGTAAGCTGAGGCGGTCGGGGCGCAAACCGTTTATCAAATTTGTGTGGCCATTCCTTAAAGAGCTGATATGGCCAGCACAAATGTAGTTCAGCAATCCCATAAGAAAATGGCAGGGTTTTTTTTCCTGCACACCAGGGGGTCTACTACAGAGAACCTTGCACTGACTGCTCATTTACATTTCAAACACTGTCTATAACTGCAAGGGATTTGATGTTTTCTCTCTCTGCTCAGCAGTCTTATTCCTCCCTTGCTAATTCTCCAGCAGCCATACTGTCTGTGTGTATGCAGTACAGCCAGCATGGCTACCACAAAGCGCTGCTTTCCTCTGTGCCTTTGACTGAGTTTGCTTCCATACTGTGCCAGTACCATACGGCACTGCACTCACAGAGCCTGAATATCCACCCTTGACTCAAAGGCAGGAATGCTTGTAGAAATGGCTTTGTAATATGTGCATGAAACTCAAGCAGTCACAATGTAATATAACATGCTCTGTTAATGCATGTGAGGGAAAAGCACCTACATGTATGAGGCCGTGTGTTCACCAACTTAGAGTCATGTCTCCATGTGGAGAGAGCAAACATGCTTTGTTTGTTTCCATAATCTGCTTGTCGATCACCTGAGGCCCAGTGAGCAGCCCAGCCTGCAGCACAAGACAGGCAGGAAGCCAGGGCTGGGGACAAAGCGGCGCACCAAGACTAGCCTGCTACCAGGAAGAGCCAGTTTCCCTCACAAGGTCAGGCTGCAGTGGAAATGCATGGCGTTCACTCTGTAGATGCTGCCTGGCTCTGCATTTCCTCAAATCATTTTTGCGATTACGCTGCTAGATACTAATGTACGTGGGCCCATGTATGACTGCTAAGACTGGAATGAGAACAGTCACTGACACAAATATGTCATCCTCAGCAGAGGCCCGACACAGGCCGATCTTGCTGACCAAGAGAACTGGAGAGCTTTGTAGACCTGGTGTAGTGCCTGAAAATCAGGATGGGATTACAATGTGATGAACAGAGAGGGGAAAAAAAAAAAACAGAAGCAGAAAGCATGGAGGAAATATTGCTATTTTGATAGTCATGATTAGCCAGTTGAGGCAGTGAAGGTAGCTCAAGTGACTTTCCAGGGTGGGATAAATAATAAAATAAGTAGCACAGAATTTGTGTGTGTGTAAATGGTTATTTTACCATGTTGTATGCCATCAACATCCCCTAGTTTGGTTCCACAGACAAGCTACATCATAATTACCATTAGTAGATTAAATTATTCCATGTCTCCCCCCCTAATAACATTAAATGATAATAGCCAGTGAACTGTAGGATATAACGAGATGGCAGAAAACTGCACCACAAGCACGCACTATTTAACCAAGATATTTTACTTAGGAGCTCTGTAATAACACAATATTGAACAATGTTGATAGGAAAATGTAGTCGAACAACTCGTTTAAGGATAGACTCGCATTTGAAGGATTAATCTAAAGGTGATATAATAATGCACAGTCACTATCACTGCCATGTGGTTCCCAAATTGGCCTGGGATTCAACTACAGTGTCACTACATGTGTTAGTAAACAAAAACAACCTTATAGGTTATTAATATATATATTTGTAATAGTCATCGCTCACCCATGCTAAAAATCATAACGAGTTACATGGAAACAAATGATTATGAAATCTCTTAAGTTGAATTTTGAGTCCTCGCCTGCATTGCTCTGACAATTATATTCCACATGGTTAATATATTGAGGTTAATATGAGAAGCAGGGGTCTGGCTCTGTGTAATGCATGCAGGGCTGCGTCATTAGGGCTCTGGACAGATCTGGTACAACTTCAAACACTCATGTGTCTCCTCCGCTGAGCACAGGGTAGCCTGTAATAATGAGCAGGTGCCAAGCGCAGACACAGACACGGTTCTTTATAGTTTTGCACACATGTAACAATGTTGCAGTCAAGATCGTTTGATGTTTGTCTATAATACGAGCTGCATTAAAAAGGTGTAAATACACACGGCAGCAAATAGCAAATGAGCCACACGAACAGGCTAATAATAATCACCGACAGTAGCCACTTACCCAAAATCCTGGTCCATGGATTTGAAGAAGAATTTGTAGCTGTTGACCGGCCGATTGTTGAGGACATTTTTAAAATCCGCTAAGGTGACTTTCTCTGGAGGAACAGACAGTTTGACCAGATAAGGAGTCTCCTCCTCGTCAATATGATATATTATTTTAGTCTCCGCCATGAGAGTGTGAAGAGGGGAGGACAATCATGGGAAAGCAAAAAGGGTTGGCAGCGCAATAAACAGGCCTGCTATGTTACCAGCTACCCGGAGAATAACATAACAGCATTCCCTAATATATAACCCTGTATAGTCCACGAAGGAAAATACAGCTCCGTGTCTTTGACAAACACAGCGAAAATCCAGGCATAATCGCGTTATGAGTGCCTGTATTCCTGCTCCAGTGTGAGTCGGTACGGTGGCTCTCTCGGCACTAAAACAGGAAGGGACAGTCCACATCCTTGCGATATGGAGTTGGGAATATTGCTATTTTTCACAGGCTAATTGGCTAGACAGTGCTGTCATCTAGCGGTGTATCTGGGGTGTGCGCGGGCCAGCTTATACAACGCACTCATAGTTTCCTGCACAGTAGCCTACAGTCATGACACGGAACAAAGGAGGATGTGCACTGACCCAATGAAGCATGGATATAGCTTCCTGTTATTATAATTTACTTTATATTGCAGTTTTGATTGCGCAAAGCAGCCCAGTATCCATCCAATCAGATGAATCAAAATATTACTTACATAAATTTTTCTAATGAACATATAAGACAGCCCAAAATATATGGTGACTATTTCATTTCTGATTGCAGAAATAAAATATTTCTTCCACTTATTCATCATAATTTAATGTCACAATTACTTGCTCATCCATTCACCTGATAAGTGGGCTAATGTCTATGGACCCGGGGGTGAGCAGGTGTCCCACTTTATCACTCATTTTTATTAGCTCTACTTAAGTCAACTCTAGTTTCACATTAGCAGATATGGCGTAATGCATGCCCTACTGAAAAATAAACAGAATAATACAGGAGCCTTTGACATGATCATAACTTGTAACTTGCATAATTGGGGTGCATACATTTCTAGGTTAGAAATCAAAATTTAAGATAGGTCAGCATTGGTAACCTGTCCCACACAAACATACTGCCCCACATTTGGTTTCTTGGGATTTGGTCATTCTAAGAAAACCCCTTGAAACAAATGGACTGTTTGCTGTTGTGAGTAGAAGAAATCTTTATTAGAGGAGAGGAACATTAAAGCGCGCAGGTGAGCCAGACAGAAAATGCAAGAAAGAGTAAAAAAAAAAAAGAAAGAAAAAGTGTTAATTTACATCTTGCAATTTAGCAGTACTGATAGAGTAGACACTCATTTTTCCTCACAGAAGTATAGCCACACAGTTGATAACAGACCATGTACCTGTATTATGAACCAGCAGTTTCATTAATGAAAATTCAGTGTTTTACAAATCAGGGCACAATATCACATGGTTCAAAAATTTTTCCTGAGTTTGCACAGACTGAGCCTCCAGTTCATTTTCATACAACTAACAATGTTACTTTTCACCTGATTTTCAGTGACCCAGGTAATTGTACAGCATGTCAGTTTGGGTAGAATATGGGGAGGAGAATTTTAATCTGCCTTTCTGTAAGCAAAACCCACAAAAAAAAAGTAGTCCCTTTGTTACCACTGTTGAGATCTGTTTTTGTGTAGCTAGAAATATGTCATACTTGTTTCCAAACACCTTTTGAAAATGTCTACAACATACACTAATTAAAGTATGAAACACAATGAAATGAAATATCTTTCGTGATTCTACAGCAGAATTTGTGCAAAAAAAAAGAAAAAAAAAGAAAATGTCCAAATTTCAAGAATTAATAACAGCTGTAAGATTGCTGCTCCATAAGCATGCACAGTGCATAATAAAACATACCTCAATAAAGAGCATGCATTTAACAAAAAAATAAAAGTAAGTATGATAAAAGAAAATGTCCATCCCTCCATCCAAGAAAATGTATTTAATATTAACCAAACAATGAATGCAAAGAGGAAGGATCAAATATATGTTTAACCCACGGTTATAACAGCTAGTGGGAAAGTGAGTTTTATATCATATATATATATTTTTTGTCTTAATCAGGTAAAAAAAAAAAAAAAATGATGATGTCCGTTACTGAAAAAGCTTAGTGTGGTAGGGTTACAGCAGAGGGAGCATTCCTCCTGTCCTCTCCTGGGTTTCCTGTTTTTCTCCTTTTTCTTCATAGTCCTTTACGTCTTCCTGTGTTTGCCCTGGACCTGCCAGCAGCGTCTCAAATATCACATTCACTTCCACATCTTCCCATCAAATTCTGGATGAGGAGGTGAGAAAGGGACATCAGAACACCAGAATCGAGTAAAGACACGACTTGTGTTTATTCACTGAAATACACCATTTCTGCTCACCGTTATTGCAGTCTTTAGCCATATCTCGCTCTTTCAGTAAGTTGTTTTTGTACTCTGTCGATTAAAGCAGGCATCCAGAAAATGAGAAATAGAAAGCGAAGTATGTTTAATTAATGTGTCTGGGTGAAGTTTACTGCACCTGAATTCAAAGGCTCTTGGTTACAGGTCTTCAGCTCTGTGCAGTCTAAAGCTATTTCACCTCTAGTGATTCCAGCTCCCCTGTGAGGAAATTAGCATTAGATTTAATGTAAAGTTAAAACAGCATAACAATAACCATAGGAGAATGTCTTACCGATGGGATCTACCCAGCTCATACTCCAGCCCTGTAAAAATAAATAAATAAAATCTCAATCACACTGTAATAATAAAATGCAACTATGATAAATATGCTTTTTATGATGATAAAAAAAATGACAATTGTTATACAAGTAAAAAAAACAGGAGGGAAGGCTATATTAAAAAAATACCTCTCTTTTTGCGCCGTCGAGTCAACACAATGACAGCAATGACGATAAACCCCAGCAGTAGGAACGTTGCCAGGAAGTAGCCCAAATGCTGCATGAAATAACTCCGATGCTCAGGGATGAAGACATTAACCACATGTGGAGTTTCTACCCCGTCACCTAAAAAAGAACAGGAATAAAATCAAACTGTTTCTTGAATAAACTACTTAACGCATACAAACCCTATGAGAATAACTGAATATTACACAATAATTATCAAGCAAACTCATGAAACCCTGAAAAAAACAATGTAATGTGTCCCATGGATTTTATTCTCATATTTTAAATACAATTTATCGTCTTGCTACATTGGATTACAATAATGGCAATAAACAAGGATCAAATT
The DNA here is from genome assembly GCF_007364275.1 of Archocentrus centrarchus. Lineage (NCBI taxonomy): Eukaryota > Metazoa > Chordata > Actinopteri > Cichliformes > Cichlidae > Archocentrus > Archocentrus centrarchus. Next base: position 10,565,256 of record NC_044352.1, on the reverse strand, counting down.
GAAATACAGTTCCACACAAGCAGAGATTTTTATTCCCCTAATGGCTCTTTTTCATTTTGTTTCCAAAAGCAAGAGACTGAAGGAGGGAGAGCAGAGAGTTAAATGTCAAAACGCTGTTTGGCAGTAATGACTTCCAGACCTGATGTCATGCAGCTGTTATTTTTTTTTTTTTCCCCTCAGAAAAACACAGGCTGACCAGAAAAGAGGAGAAGTGTGAGGGAAGAGAGACAAAGTCTGTAATGTGGTCTGTCTGCATGTCTGAATTACTTTTTCATTTAAAGTCGCTCTTCTTACAAACACAGAAGCCTGGTTTGTGCATGTATGGAAAATAAAGCTGTGACACCTTCAGCAGAGTTCATCAGTGAAGTCTACCATCTGGCAGACCGGCCGAGTTTCACAGTGACCTGAACTGTCTGGAGGCACCATCTAGATAGTTAAATATAATTCTAAAAATATAACAAAGAGAAAACTGTTTATATCTTCTTATATATGCCAAACCACAATGTACCATATCACAGCTACTTTTGCAAAAAAAGAAAAAAAACAACCCCTGAAAGCATATTTATAGAGGTGTTGTTACTGACCAGCAATTTTATCTATTATACATATAAATTTTGTTTAATATGTTTTCACTTTCTAGTCTCTCGTTAGCAGCTCAAAAGGAAACGCTTAACTAATGAGGAACTAATGAGGAAAACATGCAATGTTTTATCTAGGGCCATGCTTTCAAAACCAGCCAATCAAGGAAAAAAAAAAATTTTGTTCATCCATAATTACCCACCTCCTCGGAGGGAGCTAGCTTATACAATGATGGCTGATAAAGCTGTCATTGCATAATGTACCTAATATGCATAAAAATACAAAGACATACCCAAGGTAATTGTCTCTACAGTAAAACCATCCAGAGGAGAGCTGTAGCCACGGTGTAGCAGTGGTCCATTAGCATTTTCTTGACAGATCAAGTGTATGCTATCTCTCATTTGCCTTTCTTTTTTCAGCTAGTGGGAAATGCATCATTTGCAAGTCAATGAAACAAAGGGAAGCATCTTCATTTTCAGAGTTTGGCATTTCTCTTGAACTGGTGACAGTTCACAAAATGCTTCCTTCATGATTACAAGGAATAACATTTTTTTCATGTCATCACTAACTACGGCATTCAAGTGCAAAGCTGTGAAAACTTCTCATGTCATTTGTAATGGCAGAAGAAGGCCAGCATCAGGGTGAATACATAACAGATAACTGACAAGATCAGTAAGGTGTAAAAAAAAAAAAGAGCTAAGAGGGAAGGATATCAGGATTCACTTGCGCATTTCTTTCTAGCATAACTTATAGGGTTTTTAAATGGGCTGTCATTTCTTTAAAGGGAAGGAGAATCTATAGTCTAACACATACTTTCATACCCTCCCCTTACTGTGTCACAGCTGGCCCAGATGTTGAACAGATGGGCCAGACTTCCTTTAACTGCTGGTAAACACGACTCTACCAGAGAAATGGAGGAGAGACTGGACAAAAAAACAAAGAGGTGCAATATAACAGGTCTAGATTCATTGGTTTGGACTTCTGGGAAAATGAGGACACACACACACACACACACACAGGATGTGACCATCCACTTCCAAAAGTACTAGATGTTGGATCCTAACATCAGTGCAGCTAAAATGTTTAAACAAAGAAAAAAAAAAACAGCTCTAAATGAAACAGCTTGGTTGACTCTTTGGTTGCAGACAATTGAAAACTAATTCACGGAGAGAACTCCTCAAGCAAAAGATCCAAATAGATGTCTCTACACTCCTTTTCAATCTGCAAAACCGAATCAATAACAGTAGAGAAGAAACTGAATCTTTCTTTCTTTCTTTCTCAACTAACTAGCTTCTGCATTCCTTGAGCCTCCTCCCTCTTCAGCTCAAACACAAAAACAGGGAGGACTGAGGAGAAAATTGGCAGGAGCAGGAACTGATTTAACTGACCAACTATGCCTATAAATATAACAAAAAAAAAACAACCCAGGAGCGGTCTTCTTTCTCTGTGCACAGTTCAGCCAAAAAAACCTTATGGGAAAAACCATTTACCATGACTACATTCTGGAAAAACAAATTTCCATGGATGTTTGTTACTTACTTGGTTCTGGTTCGTCATTCTGGAAAATTCTGGGTGCTGGAGTGGAATCAGACAGGAGTGGAGGTCCCACAGTGAGTCTGAAGATGCGCCTCTCATGCAGACCACAGTAGTGGTGGTGTAGGTGGCAGGAGTAAAGGCCTTTATCAGCAGGTCTCAAGTCAGAGATGTACAGTGAGAAGTCTCCTAATGTAAAAGCATCCTCTGCCACACTCATCTTGCTCTGTGCGAAGAGAGGTCCATAGTCCCGACGTTCTCCGGAGGCATACAGGTCCACCAGACGGTCAGCCTTATCAGGACGCACTCCAGGGGGCTGGAAGTCCCAGTGAGCCACCTGCTGCTCTTCCTCCTGAAGACCCTCTCTCCACAGGGGGCGCCGGTTCACACAAGGCAATACCACTGAGCTGCCCAACAGGACCACAAACACAGTCTTCTCTCCATCCCAGTATCGTTTCTCTTTTCGAGCTGGAAACACATTTAAATGTAATAAGATTTAATCTGCATCCCAATTCAAGCAATATACACCAGGTGTTTTTGATCAGACGGCCTCACCTGACTTAGTGACATTAAGCTGGATTTGAATGGACTGGTGAATCTGGCAGTAGTGATGGTGTAAATTACAAGTATAAACTCCTTTGTCAGTCGCTATCACATCTGAAAAGCAAAGAAATAACCATCAAATGAAATTATAAATAAGCAAGAACAATGTTCATAGTGCTAATGGAAAATAATGAAGTCTCACTGTTGATAATAAGGGAGAAGTTGCCATCGCTAAAAGCAGAGTCTGGGACGGAAATGCGTCCCTTGTTGAAGCCGTTGTAGACCCGCTGCTTGGCCCCAGGCGACATGTCCAAGACTCGCTCCACGGCATATCCTGGGCTGCTGGGGGTCAAGTCCCAGTGCACCACCCTCTGACGGTCCTTCAGTCTGTCCCGAGTCCATACCATGCGGGGGCTGTGGCAGGGTAGGACGGCCTTAGATCCTGCAGGAAGAGTGATGTTCTTCGCCTCTACCACTACACCAAACCCGCTGCTGCTACTCTGTCCCCAAGCTTACATAACAAATAAACACATGTATTAAAAAAAAAAAAAAGTCAGTGCAGCAATGACAGAAAGTAAAGAATCAAAAATAATATACTACTAATAAAAATGTCTTACCTCTTGGCAGGAAGAGCACAGCAAGGACTGAAAAAAACAAAATCAAGACTGCTTAGAGTTTTATCCTACTGATTTTAATTCATACAGCCTGCTGATGCTTCATCATATAGATTTGTCTCCACATATTTACAGCAGTTTACTGATTAAGTCTTGAGAAACACTTCAAGCGCTTCCACCCACAAATTCGTTGAAGTGCCTGGAGAGTTTAGCTTTGATCTTGTACTGACCCAACAGCGAGCAGTTTGGGAGCCTGAGCAGTGGGTTCAGTGAGAGGACATGCTTAAAAGAAATAGAGGAAAACTGAAGAAACAAGCACATGGTGAAAAGGTAAGATTTTAAAACAGAAGTTCAGTAAAGGACGACAACAGAAGACAAACAAACCAGATGTCAACAATATACTCTGGAAATACATTTTGCTGTTTGCATTTTCTCACTCTAGGGATTTCCCGACAGCACATTTGCTATTTCTAATGCATTTTTCCCACAGTTCTATTTTGCTGTCTGTTTACTGAAACGCGAGAAGAGGTGCATGCAGCCAAAGCATACAGAGCCACTATTCATCCTGGCTGCTGCTGGCTTGTTGCAAGGCCGTGATCCTGAGGGGATGAAGAACCAGGCTCTTATTCAGCGCGCTCCAGTCACACTACCAAGTGTCAAAAGTCTAGGAACATGACCAAACACCTGTGTGTTTTCACTCTACTGGTACTTGTTATTGTAAACTATAGAGACAATGTTATTTTTGTGATACAATGAATGTGTTTAAAAATGTTTCATGCAAATATGGAGGCAAATCAACAAATCATCATAAGCACGTCAGATTTTAGAATGACCATAAATTAAATTTCCAGGAAAAGTTTCAAGAAGAGAATAAAAAAGATGTTACTGACTCAGCTGTGTTGACTTCCTCTGTGCGGGCTATTTCAGAGGCCTGAGGCACTCAGGCTCTGCCCCCCTCCTGTCTTAAACTGGGCCTCAGGAAGAGTTAAAAGACCTCTGCCTGAGGATTTTAAAGTATGCACGTATGTATACGGTACTAAGAGGTCAAAAATATCTCCAGAAATCAGACCATGAAGCGCCTAAAAAAAAAAAATCAATGTAAAAATATACTGAGAGCCAGTCTGAGTGAGTTAAGTGAGATAACATTGGTATGAACTGGCTCTGGTTAAAAGCCTGGTGCTGGAGTCTGATAGCAGTATTTTTTTTTCAACCATGGCAAGGAAAGTATTTAGACTTACTGAACTTTTTCCAGGTGAGTGAGTGAGTGGAAACTACTGCAGAACACTGAAAGCATCAAAGGATTATAACCCTGATACTGTTCTTGTAAATCTGAGATAGCTAAACTTTTCTGAAGTATTTCTCTTCTTTTAATATCTGCTTCCATGCAAATTGTGCTTTACATTTGACAGCTATATTTACTATACAAGCTACGGTTTAAATTATGCATCATATACTATGATGAGTTCAAGTGGTAAGTTATAGATTAATCTACCCAAAAGTACACAGATATTGAATGAGCTCCACCGTAACCAGCCACAGTGCACTTTCACATAAATGCATGAAGAGTATTAAGCTAGGGATAGAGATACCTGCATAACAATCGTGGAAGATATTTTTGATTGATTTAATACATTTACACACAAAAGTGGGCTGAGTAAAATTTTATTTGACTACAAATACTTATAAGTATACACTTGCAACACAGGCCATTAATTGGTTTTAGAGTTGCAGGTATGTGGTATATCTTCATCATTAGGCTATGAGGACATCTCTGCTACTGTTCATTTATGCAGTAAACTCAATAACACTTCAAGCTGATGACTTCAGCACACACACTGGGATCAGAGAGGAGACCTCATCCTGGAAAACTTTAGTGGCTTTTCTACTGTAGGGCAAAAACTTTCCTGCAGATGGTAAAACAAAGTGTTCCAGCCCCTGTAATTGTCTCTCATCAGACACACACAGGCCGTTGACTCACGAGGCTGCTTTAACAATAAAGCTTAACGAGGGGTTATTGAATTACCAGTGATAATAACAGACATTTGCCAAATGTAGTGCAACATCAACCGCTGTCATTTTACTCCCCAAATTCACATTCTGAATCACTCATTAAAATGTCATCCCTAAGGTAAAATAACAGAAGATTTTAGGTATGACTTAAACATAAAGAATTAGTTTATGCAGCATAAAATCTGTGATTCATGGATGTTGTGTGAGTGTTAAGTTTCCTCACAGCCCAGTCACAGGTTGAAAATAAATCAAATAAATCTGTGCTGCTGCAGACTCAGCTAAACATACACAGATTGGGGGGGGGCTGACTGTCCTGTGGAAACATTGTAGTAGCACAGATTATGTTCAGCAATTGCATATTAAACCACTACAAACATGAATCATTTGTGCATGGACTGCTTTCTGCAGATTTATATGGGTTGCTTCTTCATGTGGCAGCACCCCACCTGTGGACAATCAGTTGAGGCCTATAATTTCTTCCACACTTATCATGTTCAGATGATCTGATGATGGCGCCCAAATGTCATGGCTGCCATCAGACGTCTCAGTGTGTGGGCATCTTCTCTAATTTTCTGCATGACAAATTGGGCTCTGGATTTCGGGGGATTGCCTGCTAGGATTTTCCAGAACACGAACAGTCTACCTTATCGTGACCTTGTCATTTTGTGCCATGAATGAGTAGCTACATGTTTACAAACTTGTTTGCGTCAAAACAGCAATTCTAATCTTTTCCATGCCCTGTCGTTTTGTGGCCGTTCATTAAGACGGATCCAACCATCCCAAACTGTGTTTATGATAGTTGCCCCCCCCGTCCGGACTCCAAAAGACCCATTCGTGGTGAAACAGTCATTACTGACACATATAATGATTGGCTGTTGGATTGTGCTGACTCTTCCACTCAAACCGCAGTTAACTGGAAACACATTGAGTTGAAGCCATAAAAAATCCCAGAGTCACAAACTATGGCCTATCTACTGTACGAACAGGCCGGGGTTAGTCTGAACCATGCTGCGTTGAGTGTGCTTGATCTATTTTATTTTCAAAACTGAGTATTTCGAACAAAAAAACTCGATTTAAACAATTTAAAAAAAAATTTCAGTCTTAAGAAAACACACAGGACATCGTTTAATATCGTGGATAGAGCGATATTCAAACCTGCACGATGCTTTAAAAATAAAATAAAGAAATTGGCTAAATTGTGAAGACCTTTGGGTCATCAATCCAAAGAAAATTAACCCTATATGGGTTAACTAAGCTTGTAAAAACTAAGTGTTCAGCAAATAAAAATGATGTAGGATTTAAAGCTGAACATAAAAGCTTCCAAAAGCTTTCTGAGAAAATATTGAAAACGACCAGAAAGAAATTTAAGTGCAGCAAAGCAAACCTGGCAGTCTGCTTTTGTTACCGACTAACCTGGATGCAATTATGACACAAAGAAAATTTCATCTTCTTTCTTTCTCTCTCTTTTAAAATCGAGACGACTTGTGCACTTACTCTGAAGGAGAGCCATGACAAGGAGCATCTTCTTCAGTGTTGTCAGGAGATGTTAAAGCCCGTCAGAAGAGGTAAGCGCATCAACTGATCAAACACTACAGCGCCTGAAGTTCACCCAGCAGCAGCAGCAGCAGGACTTTGTTGTGTTCATGCAGACTGGAGCCCACACAAATCCCGCCCTCCGAAGCCAGTGAAACCCAATACTGCCACAGTTTGGTGCTAAACTCATCACAAACACGCGCACTTTTTTTTTTTTTTGCGTGTGTGGTAAACTAGTGTCCCAACAGCATATCAGATTATGCAACATGCACTAAAGGTATCCAAATATACTCACAAGGGCAATCGGTCTCCATTACTTTCCGTCATTCCCAAAGGGCTTCACAAGCCTTTTAATATGAGTGACAATTATTAGATAAAAGAGCATCTTATAATGAAACAAATGATTTGCATCTTTAAAATGAAATATGAAATGACAGCTGCAATTGATGTGGTTAAACTGGCATTAATTTTGTTCCACGTGTCCAACAACAAGAGCTTTTTTTTTTCAACGTTGGAAACTTCCACACCACTTTCTTCCTTTGTAGGGTATTTGCAGCATGAACGACAGTTGTCATACTTTGCACAATACTGCCATCTACAGTATAAAAAGTTAGGTGCAGCAGCTGACAATGGCACAATCAGCCTGAAGGTAAACAAATACCAGAAAATTTAGACAGAACACCTTGAGCTTCACAGAGGGGGATCTTTATTAGATTATCTACACCATTATTTGACTTCATCACTGAAATATGCTTTAATTAAGCTGAAAAGCACAGACAGCAGGTTGATTCTTACAAACAGTGTGACGTGTGATGTGCAGAGTCATCCAGAGTAAAGGATGTGACAGACTTTAATCAGTGTTTTTCAGTTCCTTCTGTTTCCATACTGTTTAATGAAGATCTTAGGTGCGGTCCATCCCTCTGGAGCCTTCTTCAGTCCAGCCCGCTTCCAAATCTTCTTCAGATCCTCCTCAAACCGTCTCTGTAAAGGATAAAGACACAAAGCTCGCTGTTTTATATTTGTCTAGCTCTGTAAAACTGTTATAACTCTTAAAATAGCACATTAATAACCATTAGGTAAGGCTGTGCCAGTAATAATCATCATGATGAATTACAAGGAATAAAACAATTACAATTTGTATCATTACTATTGTTATCAAACTTCAAGATGTCATAAGGGAAAAAGGAAAGAAATAAAATGTCTGACAGATGTGACAGAATCCTTTTTAATCTCCAAAAAGAGAAAAGCCCCACCTGCTTCTTCTTCCCCCGGCCTTCCAGCACCCTCTTTCTCAAGAATTTAGTCCGTTTTTGCAGCTTCTTATATTTATGTCGGTTCATCTTCCGCCGACGTATCTCTAGAACATTCTTACATGTGAGCGGTGTTATTGTACCCTCCCTGTCTTCCAAAACAGGGACGGAGACAGGTGGCAGCACCTTCTCCTCCAGGAGCTCTACATCCTCCTGTGGCTGAGTGGACTCCAGCAGCGGAGGAAGAGAGTAACGCAGTGAAAGCCAGCTCTCCAGGGGACTTACTGACAGTTTTCGTGGTATAAGAGCCTCGTCCAGTTCCGGTTCAAGTTGGATCCAACGCGGAGGACTCCTGTTGTCTGCCGCTGTTGAGTAGTTTGCCAGTTTTTGCTGAAGTGAAGAGCAGTAAGCAGAAGCAGCTGGTTGTAGAAATCCATTCAAAGTTTCTCTATGAGCTTGAAGTGCACCTTGGCATTAAGGGAAACAAAAAAATAAATCTAAAATCAAATCTAATCCTTTAATTAAATAGAAATACAGTACTAAATGAAGGGACAGACATTTGTTCATACTTACAAGTTGCTCTACGTAAAAGGCCGAGACGAAGGACGATCTTTGAGGCAAACATTGTCAGTGATCATCCAAACAAGGTCATCAGGAACAGGCTGACGAGTCACTGGTCCTGTGGGCAAAAAGCAAAGTATGGTGTTAGTCAGACCTGCCACAGCTATCAAACTAGTAATGAAACAGTAACTTCAGGCATCAAGTAAAATATCAGTTTTTCTGACAATTAGTTTCTGGAGACCACTCTGTGACCCCCCCCGGCAACTACCAGTCACTAGGGAAAAATGTGTATTCCCCCACGCCATCCACCTAGCATATGAAATTCTTAACTTCAGCTGCCTCTGCTGGAGGTCGCAAAGATTTTGGGTTGCTGAATGGTTTCTAGGCCTGTCTGCCAGGACTTTAGGTTCCTTAGGCTTACGGAAAACTCGTTGCCGAGGAAGACTGAAAGAGGCACCTGAAACCTCCACAAAAAACACCTAACATTCAACTTTATGTGTACTGTCTTGTCAAACCATGATGTCTACAGCTCAAAGAAATTTATGATAAACCAGAAAAAGATCAAAATCAGAGAAAAAAAAAGGGGGTGGGGTGTCTATGAATTTGCTGGGAGTACATTTTAAATGACTGAAATTACTGCAGATGAATGTTATGTCATTGCAGCTACAGTGTAGCCAATTTAAGCCCACTTAAGTCACATCAATGAAAGACTACTGATAATAATGCCAACAATTTTAATGCCTTTTTTTTGTTTGTTTGTTTACTGATTTTGTGATTTATTCCACAGACAAAAATACTTTTGTTTTAATTTTCCAACCATATAAAAAAAACATGACAACATTTAACAGAATGTATTACCAGATGTTGAAACTTGTATTCTACTACAAAAATGTTAAACATTTTGACCCACTATCTTGCTGCTTTCTGTATGTTAACCAGTAGGTCTGACTGGTTTATCAAATCCGCGTGAAAGCTGCCTTTAGCCATCGCTGCTTCAAGAGTTACCATGAGCGCTGAGAGGCTGTGAAAGGATTTTATAACTTATCGAAACGCAGCCATAGTGTACGAAGGCGTACAAATGTAAATAAAACGACCTAGACGTAGGATTGCAAAAAAAAAAAAAAAAAAAACATCAAAATTAACAGACCACAGACGATTACTGTATTCTGCAGCGGCCGGCTAGCCCATCATGGCTGATTTGGCAGGATAACCAGCAGCTCCGCTTACGGTGCGAAAGCCTCCAAAACGAAGACTTCTGCCTCAATCTACCTGACAACATGCTTATAATCAACTCATTTAATTCGCGGGAGAGTTCGGTTACCTAGTATTACTGTGACCAGAGTTCTCGTCTTCAATGTGACTTCAGATACCAACCTCCGGTCCGTGTGACATAATTTGTTTTCCCTTCCGGTTTCTCAGAGCTGAGAAAGGTTCCGCCGATTACAGTCGTATTACAACTTTGTCTTTAAGATTTAAGGCTTTGCTTGAAACAAAACACCTATTATTATTATTATTATTATTATTATTATTATTATTATTATTATTATTATTATTATTATTATTATTATTATTATTATTATTATTTTTTTTTTTTATTATTATTTTTATTATTATTTTGAGGCCAAGTCTATCCTCACTACCATGAGGGTGTAATGTTCATTTGTACATGAGCAGTGTTGAGGAGGACCTGGAGCTCTTATTACCAGGTATCTTGTTGGTGTAGTCTTCCATCCCTTTCTGGACCAGACCAAGAGCATCTATCACCTGTACTCTTGCCGCTTTCATGTCCCACCTGTTCTCAATTTCTGCTTCTAGGTCTTTATATTTGGAGTATTTCTATAACTTTCAGAGTGGGTGTTTCTTTCAGTGGGGACAGGCATGCCGTTCAGCAGATAAGTTCTCTCCTTGTCTTTGTCAAGTAACTGGGGTCTGTTGGTCTGGATTGGTCAGTATAGTAGCCTCGTCACTTTCATCATTTTCTTAGTAGTATTAATGTATTTATTAGTTGTTAAGATTAGTTTCGGAAAGGCTCAAACTCTTCTACACCCTTAGGGTCTTACTGAACACCTCTTCACAGAGAGCCAAGGTACTATTGTTGTTTATGCACATATTAATTTTTTTAAAATGAACCAATTCGGGTTTTATGCTACTAATAATGTGATGAATTTTCAGACACTTATTGGCATATGAAACAGAAACATCCAGAGTGTTCCAGACTTTGATTTTCCCATTTCTCTTGTAAATATGTACATTTCTGATACTCATATGGCTCATTATTGCTGGGAAATTTGGAAACAAGTTTCAGTGATGGTTCAGTTTTATTTCCCTTTAACTCATTAAATCTGCATATGTGTCTTTCTTCCACATGGCACAGTTGCATAACCAGGGAATTCTCCACTTTTAGATTGCTCTAGTTTTGCAGGCTTGTGGGCAACCACATCAAATCATTTATTCATGGGAGTTTCTCGCTTAGCTTTCCTTTAAGATGGTGGGAAGTGGAACACCTACAGTATTAAGGCATTTCACAGCAGGGATTTTTTTTTTTTTTTTTTTACTATGTAGCATTCAGAAAATTACATTTGTGTGAGAAGAAAAGGACACAAAGAGGCTACACTTAAGCAATGAGCTTTCATTGAGTGGTGTAATGCAGGACAAGAAATATATAATAGTTCTCAGGGCATTTATTTACAAAATAATAATAATAACATCAAGGACAAAACATTCATGTCACTTCAAATCCTGCTGCCTGTAACTATTTGCTTCACTAGCTATACATACACCACCAGTGTGCAATATAAGGCAACTGAAATGATCAGCTGGGTGCACCATAAGATTTCCCTTTAACAAAACAGTCTGAACAGCTTTGAAATTATCTTAATTTATAAAACTCTCTCAAAATATTTAAAATTAGAGGTTATGAAAAAAAATGCAAATCATTAACTTGGCAGTATTTGGTAAATCCATGTTGAATCAATGGCCTATACATTACACATACAGTCCTCAACTTAATATCTATTTACAAATTCAGTAGTGGTATTTAGAGCTTTTTCTCACTTTAAAAGGAAATAAAGATTCACCGTTTCATTAAATATCTGCATTGCAAATTTACTGCACTCAATGAGATCTGACTCCTCAAACAGACAGAGCTTTACAGATGACAACAATACAATCCATGCCAACGCAACACAGACAGTACAAGCATATGACTGGCTGCTGCCGTTTATAGTCACCATAGAAGTACAGCATAAATACTTCTTTAAAAAGAACCAAATTGATAAATAAGAAGTATATTAGAGAGAAAAAAAATAGCATAATCTTAAGACATATCTCCATATCAACATTTAAGACAGACAAAGCAGTTAAATCACTCATTGATTGGTACAGTATATTGATACATTAGCAGATTTTACAGATTTATACCACCATTTTTTAAACTAGTGTGCTTAAAATGATTCTAAATTAGTTTAGCTTTATTAGTTTCACATTTAATCTAATACTGCTCTCCCATTATTGGCTGTAGAATATGTGAGTGAAAAAAGTGAGGTAAAAAAAATGAAGGCCCGGGAAATTGTTTAAATTATAAGGCCATTTTAAATTATTTACAATACAACGCTATCTCTACCACCACCTGTAGTGTTAAGTTTGGAAGCTAATCATGGTCACTAGAGCAAAGAACACACTTATTTGCTGCAACTGTGTTTGTATTTTACCTGGAAAATAATCACGTTTAACAGCTCCAGTAGAATTTTTTATCACATTGGACATTTAGTGTCAAAATAGTCAAATCTGATTCTAAATATTTGGTATTACATATACATTAGAGATCTTCATCAAGCCAATACCTTGGTAGATTTGATAAAACCATCCAGGCAGTTCACTTGTTGCAGCTACAGTCCTTCTTATAATCTCAACAGAGAACACAATAGCACTGTCTTTACCGTGTATAGCCAGCACACCTCGGCTTTAACAAGACAACTAAGACAGGGTAATATGTCTTACAAATAAAACAATTATATTGGTGCATTCTGAAACAAAGGTCAGGTTTTAAAAGAAAAGAGGCAAAGGGTGGAAGGAAACAAAACTGTGCAAAAGCCGGCCCCTCTTTGTGCATCATCCACTCCACTGTCCCCCAGGTTTCTCCAGGTGTGCTGCACTCTGGCCTCACTGCGCAGCAGACTGGCCAGGCTTTGCCTGCTTTTTTTACTTCTTTTTCATCTTCTTTCTCATTCTTCATCACTGGCGAATGCTGGCACTTGTTTCATCTCCCAGAACGATCGTGGCTTATGGGAATGCTTTTGGAAAAGAAGAAATTTCTGGTCAAAACTCTTGATACAAGTATAAGAATGTATTGCTAAAACATCTATTTACTTTCTTTTTGTTTATTCCCCAGTAGTGTTGACAAGGATTGAGCATTTTTGTTTAATACAATTGCATTTGGAAAATGTGTTTCTGAAACATGTGTGCATGGTAAATCTGGGAACTAAAGCCTTTAAAGTGTAGCGAGGAAAGTCCAACCTGAAGATGGAGATCCAGGACACTACCAGGTGAGAGGAGCTAACAGTTCTGCACACAAAGCAATAAACAAACAAAGAGAAAAAATCAGCAGCAGCACTAAAGCAGTGAAGCAGAGCCTGTACAGAATTGGTGCAACAACTCAGTGTGCACAATTTGATCAATCTTACAGGAGAGTATGCATTGTTTTAGTGTCTGTATGTTAAGTGAAAAGAATGGTGTGGAATAACACAAATTAGAGGTACAGGATTTTAGTTTAGAGGAGGTGGCTGACTCACTGATGAGGACTGATGATTGTGTGATCGTTCCAGTTTCACACGGACGTCTGTCCCCTTTCCTCGATCAGATTTACCAGGCCCTGAAGGACAGGTTAGCAGTGTGTGAAAACACTCACAGATGTCCACTGCAGCATCACATAGAAAGTTCTATAAATATTAAAAGATATGAATGTTTTGCATTTGAAAAAACTTAGAAAGAATATATTTCAGAAGAAATAAGTAGTCAACTATATTGCATTTCACAGAGGTTAGATGAAAGTCTGTACTTGCTACTTAATATACTGAAGTGATAGATGCTAATTAATTGCTCTTGCAAAAAAATGACTCACTATGAGCAGTCATGCATTGAATCCATTAATTATGCATTACTTAACCATGTGTTTTCTTGACTCTGTTTATTTTGCTAATAAACAGAGTCAAAAACAGTAAGCAGATAAATTAATCATCTAATGGAAAAAAAACAGTTGTAAATACACAGCTGCAAATATCATTGTTAATTTTTACAAACCTAGGAAGATTATTTAACTCTTATGTTCTTTCCTTTGAACTTTTAATGAGTTGGACCTCGTTCTCCGAGCGCTCCACCTCTCTCACCTGGGGAGCTTCCATGACTGGTGACAGTGGTGTTACTGTTGCTGTCCTCCAGCCAAGTGCCGTAGGTGAAGGAGTCTCGCTTGTGCGGTGTTCCAGCAGATGACAGACTCTCCTGGAGAGTGTGCCAAGGAGACCAAAAAAAAACATATGTACATTAGAGTGAAAGAGGAAATGAATGTGATAGCCTAAATGCACTTGTCTTTTCTAAATGCAGTACACATATGGAATATACCGCTTACCATGCCTGTGTCATAGTCCTCTGTTGCCTCCGCCTCATTTTCCTCCACCACACTGGCGAAGCTGCTGGCATTGGAGGACGAGCGGGAGAGGTCGTGAGCCTCGGGGATGGATGGGGCCCTGCCAACAAGATAAGAACTACACCCTGGGTTAACCACTCTCCAACCTGATTTTATCTCATATATAGTGATACAACATACTGCCCTAAGGGAGGATTACTCAGCAGCTACACAGATACAGGAATGGTGACACGGGGCATTTAAAAATAATCAATGAACATCCATGTGATATGGTAGTGGCTTGGTTATTATATATACCTGTTCTTGGTGGTTGTGAGCACCTCAGGAGAGCTCTGATTGGATGAGTTGTCAGATTTGGGATCTTGAGAGACGTGACCACTGTCAGGGGTCTTCTGAGTATTTGGGGAGTTATCTCTACTGCTACTAGGTAAAAATATTATTAATAATTAGCAAAAATGAATAAAGCTATTATACATAGAAGATGTTGTACAGGTGTATGCTTTGTAAACATGTACAGGAATCTTGTCTCACCTCTTCTCCTGGACTTCTTGAATGTTTTCAATGCCAATGGCACTGCTTCGCCGGGAGCTGAAAGGACCAGACTTTTTCCTGGTTGGGCTTTTTCCTGGGATTATCAAAGACTGACAGGGAAAGTGGACAACCGGTCAGTGTCAGGGACAAAATACTTCTAGCACCTTGTATAATAAACTATGTTCAACTCAAGAGCTTATCGGTTTAGTGATTTATTACTGAAGGGAGTTAATGCTTACTTTGACCACTGAACCATTCATTTTTATTGCACTGTATCATAGAGAACACTTTGGCAAAATTTCAAAAACAAAATTATCCTGAATTACCAGGCTGAAGAGTAACACTGCTCACTCCAAGTTGTCACTATGATGAAAAAAATGTTAAAATATGCTTTTAGCAGCTTAATGACAAGCCCTAGTAGCAGTCTTTCAGCCAGAGCAGGGCACACTAAGGCGGGAGATGATAGATGGGTTTAAAAGCTCCAGAGCCTAACACTAAATATGCTTCCTCAGCATCTGCTTTGTTCATTCAATCTCCCTTTTAAAGCTCTCAAAATGAGAACTTGAAAAAAAAAGCCTGTTATTCACTGTGGCTTCAAAGAGCAGTAGGGAGGATTCTTTTTTTCATAATTTCTCTGTAAGGGGCTCATTAAATTATAAATATTCATCATTTGGAAACAAATATAGAATTAAGCACACTGGAATGAAAATAGAGTAAAACTACAGCAGGTGTGCGCATACTGCAATAAAGCAAAGAAGAAAATAAGAATAGAAGTGATTCTACAATATAAATCTACATAAATCTGTAACTACAAATATATATATATATATATATATATATATATATATATATATATATATATATATATATATATATATATATATATATATATATATATATATATTAGTCTAGAAAATTTTAAAGATTGTTGGACTTTTGGACTGGAAAATGTGCAGGACTATGTTCACAGATTGAAAAAAAGCCTTTTAAACAATATATCCTCTCTGTAGCACACAGGCTCTGCTATACAGAATACACATTAGTGAGCTGAAATGTGCAGAGAGACGTGTTTCACTATGACGCAAAGGAGTCATGCAGATAACAAAAAAAAAAAAAAAAAAAGCAAAAGAGGGAAAGCAAGTAGTTAGAGAGTAGTTAGAATTAGACATGAACCTCTTCTACTGTTCCTATCCCTATGGCACTGCCTCGGCGTCCATATTTACTCGGACTTTTGCCTGGGACAAGCAATGACTGATAAAGACAGTAAGACAGAAAGAGACAGAATAAGAGAGAAGAGACAGAAGAAAGTGCCAATGACATATGACAAAACAAAGAGAGTTGGGGAAAAGGGGGAGGGGGAAGAGAAAACATGAGATATATGCAAATACATATGAGATATCATGCAGTAAGTCATGTCGTCCGAACAAACTACAAAGCACGTGTTAGCTGGAGAATACAGGGGGAGATATTTTGGCTCCATGGGTGCAACACAGGCAGCTGAATGGGAGAGAGAAATGATACACCAGATATGTGAGTTGTATGCCTGTGAGAAAGAGGATGAAAAGGGAAGGTAAAACAGCAGAAGAGGACATACACTGTGTTATACATTAGGAATCAAATCAAGGCAGGGTTATGAACAAACTGTAAGCTCTTTAGTAAGTAAGCTCTTTAGTCATACTCATTAATAAATGATGGTAGTTAAAAGTTATGGTTTGTTTTGAAGACAACCACGCATGAGAGTCCTGAGAGTGTCAAAACATTCAAGACAGAAAATGTTTACAGTGTCAAAATTAACTTAAATTAAATTAAATTAATCAGTTCATTTAAAGTATACAATTTCCCACAACCTCTTAACATACATACATATATATATATATATATATATATATATATATATATATATATATATATGTCAGACAGGCCACCATATGCAAAGTCACAATTGATGGAAAACCTCGTAATTGCAAATAGGGTCAGGGTCATGTTTAACTTTCAATTGGAAAAAGATTTGAAAAAGACTGTATATAAAAGACGGACCTAGCTTCCACGTCTGAAAAGTGAAGTCAATGCACAAGTGCTTTAAACATGCAGCCAGCAGTTAGCAATTCTTGTGGTTGCGAAAAGAAGTCCACTTGCATGGAAGTGTACAGGAAATCAACCCTTGGCTCCCTTAATCCATGCACTAAGTTAACACGTTCCCAGTTAGTTTTTGGTCTCACTCAGTCAGTCAGTTGTAGTTCCCATGATGCTCTAGAAAGAATATAAAGCAGGATATGCTTCAGAGTGGGCCTTTCTTGTAACTGACAAGCTATGAGTGTCCCTCATTTTTATAGCGGGATTTGCTCCACGCTCATGGCATGTAGTTTCAAAAAGCTCAAGGCTTTAAAAATGGGACTTCAAACCAACCACATGGTGGCTGTGTCTGCCTTATATATACAGCTTATATGTGCACAAGTCAGCTGATCACAGTGTTTGAGTATAAATCATTTAAAGAGAAAAATGCCAACAAGATTACAAGGTTTTCTGCTTATGACATAATTTGTTCATAATCAAACAGAGGTCCAACATACGCACAAGCATTAGCATGCACACATACACACATACATTATATACACAGTCACACAAAGACAACTCAACCCATGTTAAAATTTAAGTGATCACTCATTAACAATGCAGATGCATGGACATTTAAATAATGTGAGCACAATTAGAACAAAATGCTTTAACCCATTCGCCTGGTGTCCTACACATATCCAGCTTTATGACATTTAAGTCAATCCATCTTGTAGTGGGTAGACAATGTGCAACCTTTGCAATGTGACAGCCAAGTTTAAGACTCAGGCATAATTGCTTCTCTCATCCAAATGTGCAGTCCCTCTCTGTGGGAAGTTAGTGCAGCAGGCAAGTGAAAGAGAGGGGGTATGAACTCTGTTAGAACTGCAGGGGGAGGCAGAAGCAGCGAGGGTCACCTCGCCATAAGTACTGGACGAGTGGGACTGTACTTACTATCCCTGGGAATTTGGGGCTCTCTGCGGGGTTGTTGTTAAAGTTGCCGCTCAGGCTAGTGGAGAATGTGTGTGGCTTCTTGAAAGTAAGACCCATGGCATCCACAGACTGGCTCCTGCTGCGCATCACCCTCTACAGAGAGACGAGGAGGAGGAGATACATTCAGATGGCGCTGACCCCTCTGACCCCTCGGTATCAGGCCAAGAGAAGCCTCGGGGCTGTCCCTGAACACTGACCACTACAGGCAGAGAGCACTGGCCAGATTCTGATTCTAACAGGCAAGAAAATGACAGAGAACACTAGTATGCTTCAGTGCCTGAAGGAGGTTCAGATGAGTCATTTTTATTTAGGCAGGTGGTAAGAGAAGAGAGTGGGAAGTAGAAGGGCCAAGTGGCTCACAGATGTCTGACCACACTGAGTTTAATCACAGCCAGAAGAAGTTTAAAGCCCAGTGCAAGCATGAAACAACATGGAGAGGCAGAGGCATCTGATGATGAAAGGAAACATATCCATTCCCTCCACATTCCCCATATCATGACACATGACGATGACAGGATCATATAGATACGTGAGCAGTGGCACTGATACGTGGCAAATCACAAAACAGCTAGAAAGCGTGAAGAAGAAAAGCTGGGAAGCAGAGAGCGGTGTGTTCCAGAAGGACAGAGCAGCAGAGCGTCTTTTCATTCAGATACAGATTCAGATAAAACTCGTACAGCTCAGTTTGCATACAGAGAAGAACAAAATAGAAATACTGCCAGAGAGAAGTCACACTGTTTATGTTCACATGAAAAAACATCTGCCAGCAGGTCAAAAGGGTTATTAATCACAGATGCCACTTTACAGGCTAATAATAAAATGTAATATTACATAATAATAAAAGTTTGACTGGTTTGACATTTTGAGAAATATACTAATTTACTTTCTTGTTGAGAGTTAGATGAGAAAATCAATACCAGTCTCAAATCTGTCTGCTATATAAAGTCCCAGCTAGCATTGGGTTATCTCAGATCAGCATAAAACCTAGAAACAAGGAGCATACTGGCACCTCTAAAACTTGCTAATTAATACATTACCCAAGGGCAGAAGTAGCTGGTTTTGCAGGGTGTAAAAGAATTGATTTGTCTGAGGAAATTGTGTGAGTCAGGTAGAGCTCTCTTTTATCAGCCTTTTTGCTAAGCTAAGCTGCTGAGCTTGAATTCAGTTCAGTTCCTTTCATGTTGAGCAAGTAAAACTTAAAACTACAGTTTTTAAAACACGACTTTGTTTATGCAAACAAGCTCTGAAAGCTCCAGGAAGTGAGGCTGTCGGTCTGAAGCTCCAGCCGCTGCTCCTGCTTTTCCAGTTACCTTAAAAGACTCAAAGAAGCCCCCTCCTCCAGCGCTCCCATTTTCCAGTTTGTCATCCTCTCCTCCAACACCCATTATGGCCTGGCTGTTTACATGGAGCTCCTCATAAAGGGTCTCTAACAAGGCCGATCTTGTTCGCTCCTTAGGCAAATGACGCAGAGGTAAGTAAATGACATTTTTAAGGGTCTCAAAAGACAGAAGATGTATTTAAATGTTTCTAAAACTTACCTCCAATTTGGCAAATTTCTCAGCTTTGTAGCAGGCATATTCTGCATTGATTAGCTTAGTAAAAAGGAATTCATGGAATTCAGGGCCCTGCAAAAAACAAAAAACAAAAGCAGAGAGGTAAGGCATCCTGTTGGAAACTAAAAGCTAACCAGTGAGGTCAAAAATACTCTTACTTTTTACTCTTACCTTTTTAAAGATAGCAGGGTTTGGGAGGGCAGGGCCAAAGAAAGGTACATCATCCCGTGCTGTCACTGACACCTAGAAAGGAAGTTACAGATGAAATATAACAAATGTTTTCAAAACAGTGGAAAGGAGAGGAAGTTAGAAATGGGTTACCTTGTAGAGAACATTGTCAGAGCAGGGGTTGACCACTTGGACTACAATGTAAGCGTGGAGAAAGTTGGAGGCGATCATGTCTGGTACAAAGGGAGTATTTTCTTCTTGGAAAACGATGGCCACGATGTCATTTCCTATGTGCCTTTTTCTCTGCAACTGCAAGACAACGGCCCAAAAGCAACTTAGTGATGACATTTTTTGGATAAAAGAATGTAAATTGTTATTTTCTCATGTAAGTATTGGCACAATGAAAGGAGACAGATGCTAAGCATTGGAAGAAATGTATGAATGTTATGTAGTTAGAGAGCCAAATGTGTTATTTTAAGACAAAGTTAATGCTCCCTGGAACTGAGCTGGAAAAACAACTCATAACAATACAGAGAATTCTAAGCAGCTACACAGCATTTGCGTTGAAAAAGAAAAGATGAGCTAAATCTTCTTTTCATACCCAAATGTCTTTAATTTGTAACACCAGATAAGGGCTAACTCTAAATCTTAACTCAAATTTAATGCATTAATAATAAAGAAATAATATTTGTATGAGTCACCACCAGGGGGTGCTGTTTCCCCAGTGACAACCTGCATACAAACAGTTTGCTCAAAGTAGTCTCTCCTGCAGGAGAGACTGAACATACACATATTGTCTAATCTCTGTTTGAGGTCAACATAATAGCAAATGGTTTGCTGTCTTGTGCTGATCAGTTTTTGTGTGAATATGTGAGAAAAAAGCATAAAAAAAGACTTGGCTGTGCGAGCAATGCAGCGCTACATTTCAGCTGTAAATCACTGCGAGGAATGAGCGCCGCTCACATATGCAAACACTAAAGCATTTTTTGAAGTAACATGTCTTGACTACCAGTGAGTTTTATTTTTCTCTTTCTTTTTTGTAATTATGCACTGCAGGCTTTTTGCACAACAGGGATGCACATGCAAAATACGGTTCTGTGATACCCAGAGGGAACCTGTCTGACTGTCGCATGAATCATAAAAGGTGTGTTAGGCTGGTATTGTATTACAGTACCTGCTGCGTGTCCCCCTCTGTGTAAGGCAGTTTTGTGGACACATGAAACATGACCTCTTTGTTGCGGTAGTTGCAGTAGACAGATTCTGTGCCAGTCTGCCCGTGAGTCACATCTAACCCTCCTCGGAAACTGCAAGCACACAGAACCATGTCTAGGAGGATATTCTCCACTATCACTGCAGTAGTGTCACCATCTTTCATGCAGCTAGCCTGATGCAAATTGCAGTGGCATTATGTTATGAAATATTAGATGGAGTATATCGAATGCTTTCAAACCACTGGAAGGACTTTACCCTTTAAAGTTATGCAGTTCAATTTTCTCTCCCAGAAACTCCAAGAATTCTACAAAGGCAGGACTCTCTTCATTGTTGCCAAACAGCTCTTCCTCTGAAGTCTGTAACAAATAATAATCATACAAAAAATGAATTGGGGCACAAGCTATTTGCAAAATGATGCGAACAGTTTGCATGACTAGTGCATAATTTAGAAAAAAGGTGCCTAATGTCAGCATTAGAAGCAATGCTTAAGGATAATGTCTGAGAGTAAAAGTGAAAACTAATCATAACAGGTAACATTTTTTTACTAAAGTGTCAGCAGTTCTGCAACAGATCATTAGGGTCAATAACTAGAAGCAAGAGAGTGTGTATCCAGAGTGTGTTTTGCACTTTAGTTCAAACACACTGCATCTGCATCAGACACGGCAGAGGTTGTTCCAATTAATTCGAAAAGTTGTTATAAATGAATATTTAAATGGCTTTGGGAAAAACTGTGATTGTGATTAGCTGTGACGGACAGCTGATTATCTATTGTCAGAGTGGTGATCTGCAAACAAACACCTGCTTTAAAACAAAGGCGTGAAAACAATGACTGGAACAAGTTTCCACTGCATTCTGTGGGATGCAGAAAACACATCTGCATCCCACATCTGCATCCCACCTGAATAGAGAAATATTTTAAGTGATGAGCAGAGGGTCTTTCCCATCTTTGTGAGAAGGCTGTGATTAGATAATTTACTACATTTAACAATACATTTCAGTTTCTGTAGCATTTGTAAAATCAGCAGCAAAGATCTCTGCACAGTGATGTCTTCATTTGAAGGTAGAAAAGCACTCAACAGCTCTTCTGCCACCCCACGTAGTAAACAAGAGGGCTGTGATTGCCTCAGAAAATGAGAGGGTGCGCTGAAAGCACACACAATGACTGGGCTGAAGAGAAAGCCATAATTAAGACCAAGAAGGGCCGAACATAATAAGCTTCCTAAAAAAAAAAAACAAATCCAACAATACACCATATAATACATGCTCATTGTTCTTGGAGTGTGAATATATTGGATGCAAGCACTTCCGCAGCACCGCCTGTGCACCTGATCACATCCAGGCTTTATTGCTTACCTGTCCAAACTTTTGATAGACGACCCCAAACTTAAAATTGTTGTTTATCACATGTTCATCGAAGGTGACAATGAGTCTTGAAGCCTGCAAAAGTTACAGATAGAACAGAAAATGTCAAGGATATACTGAAAATTTGGACAGTCATGACTGGCTGAGCAGCTCAAGACATTTGCTGGAAGTCATATTACTCTATATCGCTGACTATATTTATTAATATTTATCTGAATATATATATTTTTTTTATTTTGCTTGTTGCAGTCGTTCTTCCTGTTTATTCAAGCTATTATTCTGCTGATAGTGCTTCAGTAGAAGGGTTTGATGATAAAAACCTTCCCCCTATTCAGAGATGCACTGAAAGGTTGATCTGAAGCTAAGATGAGGCTTGGACAGCAGGATATTGTTTAAAACAGTTGTGAAAGACAGTGACCTAATCCTCAAAGCGCACACTTTTGGGACAGGAAAGAAAACCTGAAAGTCTGTGAACCAGAACTCACTTTTGGATAAAGGACAGGATAAAAGCGGTCCACGTTGACCTCTTCACAGACAAGCTTGGATTTCAAAAAGAAGGAAAATAATGTCAGAATGTGCTTAAAGTGTCACAGGATACACACGCACGCACGCACGCACACACACATAAAAAGCCTGGCTTGTTACCTTGGCCATTTGGACTACATTTGGAAACTCTGTCAGACAGGAAATGGGGATCACATCATGGTAGGTTTTCAGCTTGGTCCTGATGAAGTCATAAAGTAATTAGTAATTAGTTTTTATAGCCATACAACATAAAACAACATTTCTCAGAATCTAGATGGTAACGAGATGATCCGGTATGGACCATGATCAAACTTCGCCACCCTTGCCTATCTTTGCCTTCTCTCCCTTCCACAATCCCCACCCACTCACTGGCCTAAATAGTCCATCTGTTACTCTTCTGTGGAAATGACGGTGCTGTTGACACTCTTGCTGGCTTTACGACTCTTACGATAACACCCAGGGTGGATGTGTGTATCTAGTCAATGTTGCACATTTCAGGAACAAAAAAAAAAAAAAAAGATTACTCTGCATCTAGCTCTTCTTGATCACAATGGAGGTGAAATCTTACATATTAATTTCAGATCATGATGTGCACCAGGCAGACTTAAACTGTTGATTTTCTCAGACAATTAGGCAACATTTCACTGAACCCTGCATGAAAATTAAGCATTACCTGAGCATCAGACGCAGATGTTCCTGGTCACCAATCACCTCATATTTTAGGGAGAACACCAGATGTCCAAGGGCACTGTCCACTGAATAGTAATTAAAGTGTTCCTGAGGTCACAGTGTACAGAGACCACCATTAGTATCTGTCATAAACAGGCACAGATGTGCACAACACGGGTGCTCCAGTTAATACATTTCTTATCTGAGTTCCTTTTTTTCCTTGTCCTCTGCTACATGTAATCAAATTTGTTTACTGGTATTATGTGTTTGTAAGAACACTTGCAAAGTCTAATGCATCTTCATTAGCCACAGTGTGTGAGATGCCAAATTGTGTTTAGTATGCAGGGATTTGCTTATTTCCTATTCGTCTCGTTACTATAATGAGCAAGAAGTAATGTGAAATATTCCATGAGAGCAATGAGACTCATTTGAGGAGTAAGGAAGCTGTTATTACAAGAACATTCATGAATATGACTTTGGCAATATCCTCTGTGGATGAAAACAAATCTCTTTAAAAACTGTAGATTTTACTTTATTAGTAAGTAAGTACCATTATTAATGCTCCCATCACTGTAGTTAATTGCAATTTTAACCATAAAATGTTAGAAAAACTAACAAAAAATTAAATTAAAAGCAGAAAAGTAATGAAGAGTACAAGCCAAGCTGTGATGGACCAAAGAAACAAGCCAAGTTCACTAGTCAGCAATGATGGAGATATTTAAAACTCATAGAGCAACTGCATCTAGTTTCTGGGAAGAAATGCATGAAAATCACACTGATCCAACAAGCTAATATATAATCTACCAGTGACACCAAAATGTCAGGGAAGATATGGTTAAAATCACGCTAAATGAAGCTTAGGCGTGAGTTCAATAAGGAAGATCTGAAATCACTGATCTGCCTACGTTCACAGGTGTTTGGCTGCTTCTCTATTTTACATCACTTCCACTTTCCCACGCTGTCAAACTCAGTGCTGATTTCCTCACTTCTAGTCCAATCATCTTTCTGCCCACCTTCCTTGAGCCAGTCAGCCTCTGCTCAGCGTAATTTAGATCTCATAGCTCATCTGTCATTCTACCTTTCAGACTCATTCGTGCAACCCACCACCTCCCCTTCTCCACCACCCAAGGGCTCCTTCCAAGCCTCCATCTTGGTCTCCACCACCACTAGCATCTAGGCTCCTGGGGGGTATGCCCTAATTCCTATCTCCACTAGAATTCCCTTCTGCTTTGATGGGCCATCGAAGTCTAATTGCCAAATTTCTTATCAATAAATCATGATCTTTCCTTATTGAAATATAGTAATCTGTTGTATTTTACAGTTACGTGACCACAAATTTGGAACCATCCAAAATAAAGCATTAACTGATTTTTCACTATACAAGAAAAACTAAAAGCAATTCTGTGAACACTGAGATACACAAGTTTTTAAAGCATACATTTTTTTCCTCACTTCCTTTTTTTTTCATTTTAATTTGTTTGCAGTCATTGTTCTGATCTGTTGTGCTTTAGTCACGACTGATTGCAGTACTTGTTATCAGTTTGCATTACTATTTGTTGTTCCTAATAAGCCTAACGAGGGAAATTATCTGTGGCCATAAGTACCTACATATGCTGCATTAACTCCATTTGATGTAACAATCTTTACATGTCTTGTACCTGTCTTCTTTGAGACCCCTCAGTCTTTTCATTCATTTGCTTTTTTCATGACAACAATAAAAAGTAATGTTGTGAATGATATTAATAATTTATATAAAATGAAACATTCTGTTGTACGCAGAGGGTCTAACCTTGCCCAGGAAATGTTTCCTGAAGAGTGTAGCCATTGTGTTACATTCTAGCTTGGTCCGAGTGTTTGGGGACAGAGGCTGGAGAGGCTCTGCGTCTCCTGTCTGGCTCAGCTCATGGTTGGTCCCCTCAATCCAGTAGCCCCCAAACTGTGGCAGGAGTATAAGAGGAAAGGGGCTCTTTCTCCCCAAAACCTGTTTCAAAATGTAAAATAGGAAGAATTGTGCAAAAATTAGAGTAAAAGAGAATTACTTCTCAGAGACCGACAAGGTTATTATAGTTAACTAAAACTAAAATAAAAATTAAAACTAGAAGTTGGAAAAAACTTTAAACTGATTCTGTGAACTTGGAAAACTAATTAAAATAAAAATATAGAGGAAACATGCTTAGTTTTAGTTTGCCTGATGAGGTTTTGATGGACATGTTTATTGAGCCTTTGAATGCCTACAAGACTATGAGATGACTGCTTTCAAATTTTCTGTGTTTTTACTGTAATACCTGTACAGATTTTTCTAAATCTGGCATGCGACATCCATACAATAGTAATTAAAGACTAAAATTAAACATTTTCAGACAACAAAAACTGAACTGAAACTGGAAAGTAACTGAAATTACACTGAATTATAAACAAAAACTCAAAAATATATACAAATAAAAACTAATTAGAAAATGGAAAACTATAATAACTCTGGAGACGGATGTGCACTAATGATGAAAACTGCTTCTGTAACACATCTTCCTACCTCATGGACGCTTGGGTACGGTATGTAATCCTCCTCAGTCTGGAAAAAAAGAGAAATGTTTTGTTTCCTCATCAAAAAAAAAGAAAGGAAAATAACAAAATAATAACAACTCTACAATCCCAAAGGACACTGTTTCAGAGTAATTGCATAACTGTTATGCAATGAAAATCTGTTTAGCAATGACACAGAAGTCAGCTACCACTGCACACCTTAATGAAAGCAATACCATTTGGCACACTGGTGATTTAAAATGCTTCATCACTTTATAAATATAACCTGTTAAAAAAATCCCTTTCAGTTTTCTAGTCTGCAGAGCTTAGCATCTAACTAACTTGTTCCTGTATGGAACATGGGGATTTATGAATAACACATTGTGCTACTGGGTCCTGAAGTAATTGCCATGTCTGTCAGTGTAAGATAAGGTGGAGCACTCGTGGACAATGAGTATGAATAATTTGTGTTGCTGCAAGAAGAGTTATACCTTAAGTGGTGGAGGAAAGGTGCATCTCTGCTCATCCATCCTGTTCCCCTGTAAGAGAAGCGGGATAGATAAGAGACAGGAAGTTACATTAAAAAAAAAAAGTCCACAAATATCTAAAGTCAAGCACAAAAACAATCTATGAACACAGGACATGATATAAACAAAAGAAAAAAAATGATCAAACTCATTATGTAACAACTCAGTTTTCCCAAGAGATCTGCAGCAGGCAACAAAGCAAAGTCAAAAAGGGACAGATGGAAAAATACAGAAAGAGATACATTACGTTACTCAGAGAGAGGAGAGTGAAAGATGTTACCGACACTGAAGAGCAGGAGTTTGAGAGTGACAGAGAAGCCTATTAAACACATCGCAGAAATGAGTGAATAAGACTCGGGATTAAAAAGATTTATAAGAGACAGCCCTACAATAAAAATCACCCACTGCACATGAGGTGTGTATGTATGTGAAAAGAGAGCGAGGAGAATCGATAGAGAAAAGGAGATGCAGTGCTGCTAAATCAAGGCTAGGCTTTGGCGCCGGCCATCAAGGAAGACGATACATCTCATCAATACGCTGTCCCACGGTGGAAAAGAGACAATCCTGCGTCACACCCCATGTGAAAGAAGAATTACTGTCAGACATGGAAGATAGTGAGGCAAGTGAAATTCATATATTTTTTAAGGTGACGTGCATTCAAGAAATAAAGCACAAATGCTCTATTAAAACACATATATCTTGTAAGTGGGAGTGTATGAAAAGCATCCTTCCAGAGTCATCAGAACCCAGGGTATAGATTCTAAGGTGCGATAATAAGCTTACGATTCTGCAGGCCAATGTTTCAACCAGGATGTTAACAAAGACGCTGAGAAAAACACACTGACAACGCTCTTCTGAAGCTACTTAGACTCAGAATCCCTCTCACATTCACAAAGATTATGAGTATTGCAGCCAAGGAGAGCTAAAGTGTTGCAGAATTAGGAAGAGACACACAGGCTGGTTAGTTGCTTACTGAGCACAGCTTAGTGAGCCAAGACAAAATACAGAGATGCAATATTTTATCACCTTACCTGCATCTTTTCAATCATTTCAAATAAATCTGGGGTCTGGAGAGAGGAGAGTGAGATTCAGTATTTTGACTTGTTGAGTGCAGAGGTTAGTTTGCCTTTGACTGGAGTTAGTGAAAGTTCACTCTGTTCAACACTTTAACATCATCGTACTCCAGCCAGTGACCGGAAAACACTGTCTTTACATTCTTGTTGCTAGGGTGTCACATCTCACTGCTATATTTGTAAAAGTGCACAATGATGTTACATTACCGCGAGATAATGCATGTGCAATGTTCTATGTACTACTTACTAAACATGAAAAAAATCCTTTTATGTGCCAATAATCACTGCATGCATGTTATCATACATAGTGATGCTCTGCATGCTCCAGAGAGGTCTACTTGCTCATTAAAGCTATTATGAACAAAAAAATCTTCCCAAACAAAAATCCATCCATCCATATAGTCAAGACAGGTACAGAGCATACAAATCATTTTAACCACATTCTGCAGACTTCTAAAAGATGTCGGTATCATTAGATACCAAGCTGACAATGTTAGGAAAGTGTCTGAGCTGTCAAAAGAATTAGTATTGAAGTTTACATACAAAGTCATTCACTACTGTAGAGCAGATGTTGTAAAGTTGGTAGGGCACACATTTTTAGTCAGCTGTTCCCACCACTTTCAAAACAGCCAATGTCTAGACTCATATTTATTTTTAATAAACATTTTACCTTACTGCAGTGCATGATCTTGTTACATCTCACCGTCATGTGTGACCGACAGACCGACACGTGAAACACCTACGCACTTCTTTAGAACCAGCCATACTTTTCACATGTAAATCTTACACATACTTAAGTGCTAAATACTACAAAAAATAAAAATGCTGAAAAACAATAGTCTGTGGACATATTGTTGGTGAGTAGCTAAGTGAAGGCTAAAAAGTTGAGTCAAACACTTTGTGTACAGAGCAGTTGTGTGACCGTGAGTAAAGTCCTCCACCATGTGCAAACAACAGTCTGTCACAAACCCTGAAAGTAAACAGCCATGTGTTTAACCAGAGATTCCCATATGGAAGAGAAATGTAAATGTTATGGTTTTGCATGTGTTGTACATCTCATAAATTTCATACTATTCGTGAAAGAGGTCCCTTTTGCATTATACCCATGCAACATAATATGAATTACATGTGAACTGAGTATGCATTATGTTAGGAAGAAAAATAGGAGAGGGGGTACTTTTAAGAGTAAATCAGATTATGACTGATAGTATGAGACATATGTGCTGTAAGACTCATATATATAAATTATAAATTACACTTGAGAACAAATTAGAAATTTTAATAAGTTTTATAAAAAAGGAGCTGCAATGTTATGCTTGATATTATCTTTGGGCTTAAACAAAAAATGCAACACATTAGCAGTGAACATTGGTTTATGTCAATGTTTTCTGCTTTTGATAAGAGCATTATAGATGTGCCCACAAAATCAGTTTAATACACACTAAAAAAAATAAATAATCCGACATCAGTTTGGAGTGATGATTGTCCATGCCTTAGCTTAAAAATTTCCCCTCTAGTTTTGCCATCTACTGATTTTTTCTATCCAGCATCTTCCTAAAATAAAGCTACTTACATTGCTGGGTTTCTTCCAGTGTGTCTTTGTCACCATTGGAGCATAGCTGTGTTTGTCAATATTTTTAGCCATTTTTAATTCTCCTTGACAAAAAGTTCTGCAGCTTCAAAGACGTCCCAGAGTCACTGACTTTAAGAGATTTGGATTAAATTCTCCACAACTGCTGTGCCTTTCTGAAACATTAAAATGGTAGCTGCATCACCGCTGTTTGCATGACAAAGTGTTGGATCAGACCAAGTTGGTGACAAGATCCACAGACTCTCCTAGTGTGCGCTCTAAGCATACAAGTTTATCTGCAAGTTTATGTCTCAGGTTGCAGGCAAACCTGCTATTGCTTAAAGCTGAGAGAAGTAATCCACTGACTGAAGCTAGAGGTGTCTTGCCTTTTGCTGATCCTTCTTTGTCACTGTCGATCTCTCAATAGCATTACAGGAAGAACTCCAATTTTTATATCATCCACCTCTGTCTTTACAGCTCTCTGTATCCTGGCATAGGCTGACAGGTGGCAAGAGGTGGAGTCCAACACTTCTATGCTCATAGACAACAGCTGCAACAATGTCCTGTTTGCAGATCACCTATTACACTGCAATCAGGATATAGCATAAAGTGGATGCTAGAAAAACATGCAAAACATTGCGGAACAAAGTGAAGAAAAAGAACAATCTTTTGAAGAGGAACAAGACATCTCGTTTTTGCAGAAATGAACAAAGAGGAGGAGATGAGGGGATCCCCAGGGAGCCAGGCTAGCACACACAGTGCAGGTGTAACACTCAGACCTTTCATTATAAGAGCTAATAGGATCGTCATTATTACAAGAGACAAATTAAACACGCACGGCTTCCTCTTTCTCCTCTTGACTTATCAGCTGTACATCCTCACAGAGCTCATTAAAACTTCAACCAGCTCCACGAAGTGGATCAGATGGGTGCATGGGATTTTATTTTTTATTTCACATGAAGTCTGGTCCTTTGTTCTGCACTTTCACTCCACGGTTATCAAGAATTTCCTGACATCTCAAATTTATGGCGGTCTATAAGAATTCAGCCTGAATGATGTAACAAATAGGTAAAAGAGGTTGCACATGACAAGAAACATGTTCTCACCTGCAATTAGTCAGGCAACACTCTCCAAGAGCAGTGAACAATAGCTTGTGGTTATTTAAATTACTGCTTTTGGTATGCCAGGCAACTAGGAATGCTATTTTTTATTTAGTTATTTATTTTGTCTTGGCATTTCTGCCACCAAAATTTGAAAATTATCACTTTTGCATCGCTCAGAAATCTGCAAGATTATTAATAGGACAGTTCAGTTTGAATCAGGCAATGACCATAAAATCTGATGGGGTTAACTGCAGCTTGACCTGGTTTTTGCAGGGCTCTAATTAAAGTGATACGCTCCTCTGAGTCTTGATCCACTGAGCCCTTGTTGTACTACAGTACATCACATTACCATGCTGTCCCTAAAAATCTTTTCTCCTACTTCATGCTGAAAAATTAGGGAAATACATTAAGCCAAATTTGGTATACCCAAATCTATAGGTGACAAACAAAATGTATGGTTGTATATAGCAAATCTGTTGTACCTACAGATGGTGCATGTCGCAATGATCAGGAATCATGGTTTCAACAACCCAATCCCTAAATTCCAGAATTCTTAATCCCTTTCTATTCCTACTCCCTCTGCTCTCCCCAGATGAAGTCAGATTGTGAGAACCGAAGTGTGAAGGTTGTTATGAAAGCAATCCAACATGAGTGACACTGTTCCTGTGTTTAATCACCACAGAGCTGGGAGCTATTCAGTTTCTAAGATCCCAGAATATCTCTGCCAGGTTTTCACATCAATCATAGATGTGCTAAAGGTAAGCATAAAGATTCTGACAGTCAAAATAGATGTATTGAAATGATTTCCTCCTATTTAATTTTCACTTTTGGTCCTTTTTTCTACACCTACAATAACAGCAATTTAGTATTTCCTCAAAACATTTTCACTGAAAGAAAGACTACTAGTTCATGCATAGCTGATTCATAAAGACAAAAAAAAATGCTTTACTGAACAGGAGACAAACTGAATGTGGTGAATCTAAAAATGATATGACAGATAATAAGAGCAGAAGTCTGCACATTGAAACGTTGCCTTATAAAAACCCTGTGGAAAATAAACAAGGCTCAGGAAAGCATAAAACAACTGTAGGATAATTGAACCCCACTCAAAGTTATCACACATAATTGATATTCCAATTAGATTACACCTCATGGATGATTGTGGGTGTGAAGAAGATTGTCTTTTGATTTAAAAAATGACTCATTCAGGCTTTGGTTTGTTTGCTCTGATGGAATCAGACTTGTTAGGCTTCAATTTAGAAATGGTCAGCATCCGTCTGACAATTTCCCTCTAAAAATAGATTTCTATTAATTGAATCAGCCAAACATATTCATCCCAGACAAAGAGCTCTGTGTACTTTAACACCACAAGTTACACAAAAGAAGACAAGAATACAAATCAAAGTAACACTCCATGCAGTAAGAGTGGGTCTAATATATCACAAGAGATTAAATACAGACAGAACACTGAGCAAGTGCATCAGTGCAAATGTAAGTGCAGAGACAAGATAAGGAGAGACACGTTACAAAGATCAAAGACAGAGGGGGTCACACAGAGGTCTTTAATATAGGTCAATGGTCAAAGTGCAAACTCAATTTTCCCAGTCCTACCTTTTGAAATGGTGAGGTGCTGAATGGAAGCTTAGGCTGGAGCAGCTGGGGCTCTAGAGTTGCAGAAATTCGGGGGTCACTCCCATCTTGTTTCCTAAAATCAGACAGATGGAAGAGAACATTCAGTCAGAAAAGGTCACCCAGTCTGAGATCAAGCAAGAGGACAACAAAAGGTAATGCCTCGGGAAATGCTGCTGATCTCTTTTGGCAAGAAAAAAAAAATCATATGAACTCTGGTATGAGGTTCTGTAGTGGTCTAAAGTCATCTTTTTGTTCCATTATTCTTTAAGTGAAGCACACTATAACCTGAAAACAAAATAAGGTCTCTAATTTGTATTACAAAGCCATAAAATAGTAACCCCATTTCCATTCAGTTATGAATTGATTTTAAATTGTGTAATCCTGTATTTTCCAGCCAGTATGTCTGATCTGCAGTGTCCTAGTGATAGGTTTAAATCTGGTGAACTGATTCATTCAAGTATAAAATTTTACAACTGAGTAAGAGCATACATTTATAAGTTATATCTGGCACAAAAAAAACATGATTTCAATCACTTTCAAAAGGTTTCAAATAATATTACTCTGCACAGTTTCTGCCTTTGTTTTAGCTACCTCTCACACACACGTCAGGGATCTAGGGACACAACACCAACAGTTTCACATTTATTAAAACAAAGCATCTCTAATCCAGAAGAATGGCACACTGAACAACACTAATGTCACACATCCTTTGTTCTAAACTCAACATCTCTACCAGAGCAGCTTTCTCGCAGCATGATCACTGATCAATACCCCTGATGAATATGGTGCTGTATTGACCTACAACTGGTCAGTCTGCACAGCAGCCTTTTAATTTGTGCAATTTATGTCAGTCTCTTTCATATACATAAAGTGGTTAATTATCATGGAAGGGAGGGCATCTGAAAATGATCACGAACCAGCAATAATATAATAAAATATGAATATTGCTGTTGGCAATTGTTAAAGTAGGATACAGCAACTATGATGAAATATGTACAGGGTGCGGTGTACGCCAGCAGCCGAAAGGCACAACACTCCACAAGCAGAGAAGCATTACTCTATACATTCAATAACTCCAGGGGACAAAATGGAACACTCTTGGGAAATAAAAGCTAGTAATTTCTCAAATAAATAATGTGGCTGACTGTGCTGACAAACTATTTAGTTATCTGAATGAATGTATGGAGCTGGAGCGGACAGTCTGAGGCTGAGGCCTTAGATAAGACAAAAAAAAGCTGCTCAAGAGGGACAGTGGCTGAGATGGAAATCAGGTTTCACATGCACTGAGTGCACTCAGATTCAAATGTAGGTGAAGAAAACAGAGCATGAATCATTAGCATACACCGCCCTGCCGCCCTGCTATTACACAACAAGTGAGTCTTGAATCAAGAAAAGTCCTGCAGCAAATGACGGGATATTTCTAAGCTTTTTCTCACGGATCACACAAGGAGCTCTGCCACAGGAGAACATTAATAGGAAAGGGCATCAGCTGTTCTGAACTCTTAATTAGAACTGATGTTCAATAGACGGATGCAGGAACACACACACACACACACACAACACACACACACACACACACACACACAACACGGTGCGCATATACTCACGCACACACACACACACACACACACACAGGCGTGCATATATATATATATATATATATATATATATATGCACGCCTGTATGTAGATATATATATATATATATATATATATATATATATATATATTATATAGTATATATATATATATATAATATATATATACACATAAATATATATAATATATATATATATTATATATATATACACATAAATATATATATATATATATATATATATATATATATATATACCATACATATATATATATAGATATATATATATATGTATATATTATCTTATACTCTATATATATCCCCCTCCCTATATATATATCTCTCTCTATCTCTCTCTCTCTCTCTATATATCTCTCTCTCTCTCTCTCTCTCTCTCTCTCTCTCTCCTCTCTCTCTCTCTCTCTCTTCGTCTATCTCTCTATCTCTTTCTGTCCCGGCCCGCCTGGTTTCACCCTCCCTCTCTTTTCCCCATCTCGGTCCCCTCCCCTCCCCACCTTTGTCTGCTTGTTGGAAATAATACTGTACACACATTATTACTCTATAAAACACAATGCACTGAATATTTATAATATCAGAAAAAGTAGCATCAAAACATGCATCAGGGTAAAGTTACACAACAAATGTCCAGTAGAAACTCATCCTCCATCACAAGCATCTCGGGCGGCACACATAACACGCTGCTGTTCACAGACACCTGCTGTGTTGTATGTAGGACTACCATGTAAGCTGTCCCGCGGATCAGTTTTGCAGCATAAAGCCACAGCCTTATCCCAACACCACAACAAATTACATAACACACCCGAGCTGGTTGGCAATGCAGCACAATAATCGGCCATGTGAAGAAGTCCCTGCGTGTCATCTGAGCAACCTGATGTCCTGCATGGAGCAGAACAGGAAACTTACACAGTGGTGTGGCAGCTGTACGCTGGGCGCTCCCTGGGAAGTCCAGCCAGCGACCAGCACTCGGACAGATAACTCCCTGTTCACGCTTGTCCTTTTGTTAAGCTTCTGGCTCCCTCTCACTTTTCTCTCTCTCTTTCTCTTTTACTCTTTTATCGTCCGTCTCCAGCTCCAGTCAGCTCACTCACTGATTCCCATCAGTGCTTCACCTGCTGGCCTCACTCTCCGCTCTTTTGACTATCGTACACTCCCAGTGAGCATCCTCTCTGCCGCTGATTCTCCTCCCTCACTCTCCCTCCTCCCACCCAGTCACACACACACACGTGCACTCGTTGGTTGCCACTTCCTCCATCTCCACCCTCTTTGTCTGCTCTGCAGCTCTCACACACAGTCTGATAGTTGTCCAAAACCAAAACTCTACACTGCTGACCTACATACCCCCAACCAACACCACCACAATAACCTTTATCCCCTTCCAAAAAAGGAGACCCCCCCCCCCTCCCCTCCCCCCTTCAATTGAGGACTACTGAAGTCTGCAGTCAAAAAGAGAGAGCAGAAATTGTTAGGGTAAAGGGGGTTGTCTTCAATCCCAACACTGCCTCACAAGCCTGCTCGGGCTGTTGCTGTGGCAACCAACATAAGCCACACATGAAAAAAAAAAAAACACCCACATGCACATTCACGTTCATTATCATATGACTTGAACAAGGTGATTATGTCCAACATTAAGTACCCAGAGATGAGCAGGCATCGTAGACTCCCCCAGTGCTCATTGTGCAGGATGAGAAAACATGTGTGGAAAGGTTTTTAATTACTTTAATGAGTCTCATTCAATCCCCAGAGAACATGTGTGCTTCCTTCACTTAGCTCACATCCACAGTTCCCAGCAGACCTCTAATGTCACCAATAGACAGATAAATCCCTGCTATGTAAACTCTAAATCAGACAAGTGTCAATCTATGTTTCTTTACTTAGCTTTTCAAAGTATGCACCTGAACTAAGAAATAGTGCATACGTGCGTGCGTGCGTGCGTGCGTGCGTGCGTGTGAGAGACATGAAGAGATAATAAAGGATTACAGCACATTCATCATACTGTGAACCATTACCAGCTGTGTATTGTGTATAAAAACAAATAATCCTCTCAACTCACAAAGCTTCTTGGTTAACAAAAAACCCTCTATTATATCATTAATACAAACTTTAAAAATGACCAGATTACCAGCAATCTGCTGAGATGCCCTTTAGTACTGTGACAGTAATCTCTATTTCTCTTTTTAACCCTTATATAAAGAAGTGAAATCTGTTTTTTAAAAAGGCTCAGAGCCCTGAGGTGTGGGTTTTTTAAAAATGAAAATGTAGAGTGTGACAGCTTTGTCACGCATTATCCAAGAAGAGTAGATACTGCCTAAATGTGCTGCTTAAAAGCTGATTGCCATGAAGTTAACACAGATCATTCTATCAAATTTCTATCAAATGAAAGCCATATGCATTTTATAAAGACAGCCTGGGACCTTGCTGAAGACCAAACACACAAAAAAAATTATTTAGAACGGGAAAAAATTTTTCAAAGAGCTTTTATTTTTATCTCCTGTGGACAGACATAGTTGGTTTAAAATTGATTGCATCTCCCCTGCTTCAGCATCCTCTGCAGAATCAGTAAATCCCTTGTAACTGACCCAAACTGCCAGGGATTCCCATCCCATTAGCCGCTGAAATCCGTGCTCTCTTGCCCCCACATCATATCCTCTGAGAATTGCTGCTGTGCTAAACATGCAGCCCAGTTCCCCATCTTCCACGCCCTCTCTCCCAATCTCACGTTCAGCTATTTCTCAACTAAGAAGAGTTGGATGATAATCCAATAGCCTTTGAGACACAGGCTGACGTAAGGACAAAGCTAGTTGAATCCTAAGAGGATTAAGGTAAGCCAAAAAAGTCAAACCTACCTGGTGTTCATTGTTCACCATGCAGATTTCATTGATATATTTATACAACCAAATATCTTATAATTTAAACATACATTGCTATACTTAACAAAGTATGCCCTGCAAGCAGCTAAGAATGTAATCTGTAGCCCTGATATGTGTAGGAGGCAATGTGTGACCTGCCAGTGACCTCTGAGTGTACTTAAAGGTTTAATACTCCAATCACAGAAACATTTCACACCACTAACATGTCTAAGGTCTCTGGCAGGCAAGATGGCTGCTCTTCTGAAATATGAATGAAATGTTATTTATGCATAGCAAGCGAGTGTCTCCCACAGGTGGTGATTTAATTAGTGGTGGTTGACCTCAGGGGGGAGAACAGGAGGGCGGGCGGAGGACTGCAAACAGCACTGAGCTGCAGGAGGTTCCTACAAAACAGCACTGAACTCACGAGCTATCTAATAACTGAATGCATATCTCCAGCAAAGTCTCCACATAGAAACTAATAATAAATATGAAATACAAAAAGGAAAATCTCTTTTTACTATAAAAATGTTCAGTGGTAAATCATGTCATACATTTTACTACATCAGCTGTATTAACTGTCAGACAGGGGTGCGCAATGAATTTTTCCAAGGGCCCACATGAGAAACTGAGACTGTTATGGAGGGCTGCACCAATAAGCTTATAAGGAGATAAAAATTTATGTTGGGGAGAATTGAGTTCAGCTTATGGGTGTGGCCCTCCACAGAAGTCCCAGTTTGTAATGTCGCCCCTTGGGAAAATTAATTGTCCATCCTGTGATAAGATGATATTAATACTTTGGGCAAAAATCTAAAATCTCAAATAAGAGTTCTAGTCTATCAAAGTTCCTGTAGCACAATGTTGGAGGGTTCTCCTGCTGTTCTCAGATATGTTAAACCGTGCCACCCATCACTCTTAAACAAATTGGCTGTTTAATCAAGCACATAATTTGTTTGCGAGGCAAAGTAGGAGTGCCGAGTGCTATCCAACTTTTGAGGAAACTTTCCATTGCCATAATGATTTCTCCACAGTATACCTCTGCAGAACCCTACTGTGACTATGATTGTGATGTGGCTCAATAATTATACAGCATTTTAACTGAGTAATGAGGTTATATTAGAAGGTGGGGGCATAAAGCTGATGTGAGAGGTAAGCATGTTCAAGTTGTTATTCTATTCAGACATTAAATTCTTTTGTGCTTAAGTGCCCCAGTTAGACGCAGAGTAAACAGTAAATATGACCTAATTAAAGCAATAACATAGTCTTCCTTAAAGGCACTATGGCACATACACAACATTCAGAACTAGATGTTTCATTAAAGCACCGGCATCTCCATCCAGAAGCATGGGCCACACCTCCCCACTTCCTTCGCCATGTATTTACAAATGAATAAATGCAGCCACAAACATTAGCCCATGCTAGCACACACCTGAGGAGTATCCTACAAACAAAGTTCAACATAGTCAGGCTTTCTGTGCAGTAGCTGGCTTGATAAAACCGAAAAAGCTTTGTGTATCACGACAGTAGTGAACAACTTTCTCTGTTAAGCCTGGTTTTCTCTTTAGGCTCTGCGCCCGCTCACATAAAAATGGACACTTTGCAGGTCATGTCGCTTTTTTTCTGCATGAAATGGTCCCTATGAGTGCCATCTACTCCAATTAGAGACATTACCAGATGATGATGATAAAATGGTGATTAAAAAGCTATAATGAACATAAAAAAAATACAACAGTAAAATGCAACACTGTTGCAAATAAGACAAGAGATTAATGCTGCAGAAAATCATTAATCTGGTGATTTATTGTACAGAGTGGCAAAATAAACATTTGGATTTGAGTTAATTATTTTCCTCACTGAGCACACTCTCTGTGGTCCCATTTATTTTTAAGGTGTGGGTGTACATTAAAACGCTGAAACCTTAAACTGGAAACATTTAAACACTACATGTTACTATACCATAGCCTAATAAAAGGAGATGTGGAAATTAATTTTACTGATTGAATTCTTGGTGTGTTCTGTGTTCCAATAGCTCCAATTCCAGCATTGGAAAAGAGAATTAGCAGCAGATTAGAATCAAGTATAACACCATTTATACATTTCCTGCATCACCAAATGAATACATGCATATTCGAGTGACAATGCAACACTTCCTTCAGTGGTTTTAGTAAGGCACGACTAAACTTGCACATATAAAATGTATCCACCCATCACAGAATCTATATTGCACTTAAAACATTCATCCATCCATCCATCCATCCATTCTCTTCCACTTATCCTTTTCAGGGTCACGGCAGGGCTGGAGCCTATCCCAGCAGGGTACACCCTGTACAGGTCACCAGCCTGTCACAGGGCTGACACAGGCAATTTAGAAACACCAATTAACCTAATCCCACTAACTGCATGTCTTTGGACTGTGGGAGGAAACCAGAATACCCGGAGAAAACCCACACAGACATGGGAAGAACATGATGTGTAAATGTGGTGCTTCCAGCCAATTTTAAACCAAAACCTGTTCCATACCAGGCTGTGTGTTACCACAGTGATTTATCCAGGTAAAAAGGAAAGCTATTTTTGTGACACAGAAAACTGACTTTAAACCCGACATAGCTCACAAACCCATGAATCTTTCTTCGTAGTACACCCCTAAGGTGAAACAGAAAGCAGAGGAGAACAGCAAAACAGCAGCTGAGACTCTCGTGCTGAGCGCTGCCATTTTACTTTCCAAATTCAGTATAAGAGGTCACTCTTAGTCTTTTTATGTGTGGTGAATGCCAAATTTCCCAGGTAGAAACTCACATGCACTAACACGCACACACGGCTGGGTCGGCCATGAAAACAGCAAAGACTTCATTTTCTGCGAAAGATGTCATTGTACCACTAGATATTTAAATAGTAGTTGTTTGCAGCTATATAAATATTCAAAACAGACAATATAGCACCACTGAACCTCGATTTTTGGTCTTTACAAAAGCTTGAGGACAACATCTGGCTCTTTATATGCTACATGCTCCAGTACATCCACCAGCTTGTTGAATCGCTGCTCGGTGCCTAGCAGATAATATACTGTGGGCCAGTTTCCAATGGCAGCAGCTGCATGTTAAGGCCAGAGGTTTGACCTCTATTAATTTGCACACACTGTTTACAATCCCACAGCACAACTCATTTATCCAGTACACCATATATCATGTGTGTGAAAATTTATGTCAGACATCCGCAAACACATTCGGCTGGGCTGTTGTGTTTCTTCCTGGTCAATATAACACTGATGGCACAGACGTTTAAATATTAGGAGCTACTTCCTTCTTATGATTTTCACAAATTCATCAACAAGTAGCTTGACCTGCTCAAATACCCATATCAGCCCTCCAAAATCCAGATATACAAGGAACACCTCAGCTATCAATTACAACACAAGAAGACCTTGGAAATTCCTCTGTTCCCAAGGACACCCTTCTCAACCGCCTTAAACTGATTTGAACCACTTAAACAAATGACAGGACGATTACCTCTGAAGTAATTTCTCTGAGCGGTGTTTATCACTCAGAGGCAATTTTTCCAGATGAAAAGATCTGACTTTCTGACTTGCTTGGAAAAATATTTCATTTTGCTGGAGGTTAAGCTTCACAAAATATGTAACATAATTCAAATGATGTTATGAGTCAGCTTTGTGTCTCAATCTGTGCGCCAGGAGGAGGTAACAAAAATAAACATATGACTTTCCCTAATCTGTTTTGCAAACCCGTTTCTGGTGCCAAGCAAATACTGGGCAAAATTTAAATAGCAGATAAGTCTGAGAAGGTTTTTGTTCCCCAGGGAACTGTACCTATAAAAGACCTTTTATACAAAAAGGCAGATAAGAAAATCCTAATCAGCAGTTCCAAATAAGAAACTAGAACACAAACGGTGGTGAGCACATTCTTATATTACACTACTGCATTCATTGAAAAATTCAAAAGGCTCCAAACCTCTGTTAAATCAAAAGCAGACTAGAGACTACAGACTAGAAATCATAAAAAAATAAAATGTCTGTGGAATCTGAGGCATGAGGAGGCTCTTTCTCTTGATCCTACACCTTCCCTCACAGCTAGTCCTACTCAGTCAGCAATAAAAGGCCAGGTATAGCAGGTGGTATTGAATAAAGGATGTTCTCTCTACCAATAGGTCCTGATTTTCAGCTTCCTTATCTCTAACAATGTCAGTGCACAGATTTCCTTAGAAACAAGCCCTCTGGGAAATCACAGTCAGGCAGATGTGCCTTTTCGACAACAGAAGGTCACTCAAGTGTCCTATTATGCCCTTTTGTGCTTGATATTGGTGCTACTAGGGTATTCCATGATACCTAACTTCATACAGTTTTATCTGTTAAGTGTGCTGTGCATCAGTCAGGAATATGCATCCAAAAATTCTGATCATGCACGATTTGTCATCTCTCATGAGAAAGAAAAAAGAAGAAGGAAGGCAGAGAACAGAAAATCCTTGAGTCAGCCTCTTCCTCCGTCTGGCTTAGCTCATCATTTCTGCATGACAGCTGTCAATAAACAGGCCACACAAAAAAATATACTCATCTTAAAGACCTTTTTTCATAGTTTTTCATAGTGCAGCTGCAACAAATAATCTTGCAGGCAAATAGGTGAACTTTTAAAACACTGGAAGAATAACTTACTACTGAAAAGCTCCATGATTCAGTTAAAGTAAAAAGGGAAATGTCAAGTTAAAGTTGCCTGGGACTCATCTCAACCTTCAGCAGCCGGCTGTCTTCTGAACTTTATGTTTTTATAAGACATCTTCTGCTGGGTCTGGATGGGGGGATGACATGTTAGGATTTGGATTATTGAGGCGGTTCGAACCAGGGGTGAGCATGTCACTTTGGTGCTATATTGGGTCAGACAGCAGGAGACACACAGACAAACAGTCTAGTCTGATCGGGCTTGACACTTTGCTTTCCCAGTATGTCCGCTTTTCCAGACAACTTGGCTTGACATACACAGATGAGCATGCACAAGCAATCTGACACCCAGCCCGTTCTCACAATGTAGCGGTGAGCGCATGTGCAGGGGAGACAGGCAGACGATGATGAGGAGTGACATCTCTTGGGAAATCAGTGTACACAAACAGAGGAGTGTTTACAATGATACCTCTTAAGTGTTTTTGGGCAAAAAAAAAAAAAAAGACAGCAAGGATGAAATGGGGCTAGGATTTAAAAAGCATCCTAACAACAAGAATAAGAACTCACATCACACATTTGGGAATAAATAGCAAGGTCATTCAATAGAAATAAAGAATGCCAATACCCACAGAGGAAAACAGTAAAAAGCGGCTGACAACTTATTCTGAAGTTGCCAGTTTACCTGATCTCAGAGCTAATTAATTAATTTCCAACACTATGTACTAACAACTTTTACCACCAGGGGGCAACTTCAAGGGAACCAAAAGACCGTAACCACAGGAAACTGCTTTAAGACATTTTAAAGCATAAAATACTCTGATGTCAATTATAATTTAAGTCCAATATGGCTGTCTAACGAAATAATTTCAACTTAACAGGTTAAAAAAATGCTTAACATTAAATTATTCTCTATGATATAAAAGTTTTAAGTTTGAGAAGCACTCCTGCTGCTTGCATTATGGTTGGTTTCACATGTCACAAAATCACCCCATACATGTTAAAAGAACAATTCAAAATCAAATATACACATTTTTCCTGTCTCCTATTTGTGCTGTTTATTGAGCTAGATTGTTTTGCTGTGTATTGCCCGTTTTCTAAAATTACATGTTATATTTTATAATAATAGTAGCTTTAAAAAAAAAAAGCAGCAATATTTCATTCTGGAAATCAGGACCTTGTAGCTCAAAATCCCCTTGTTGCAAGCAGTCTCATGTGGGTACTATTTTCTCTCTCCTGAACCACATTACAGCTCAGTGACATCCTGTCACACTATAAGTAGTATGAGCTTCTCATCACATGTAAATGGACATGTTTTTTTCTGCACACTGATACAGCTGGCAGGTGTAGTTCAGGATAGAGAAAATAGTTCCTAAATGGGAAATGCTCACAACAAGGTTTATAGATGGGTTTTTTTTAGGAACTAGGTCATGATTTCTGGAAAGAAACATTGCTGCTGAGTTCTCTGAACGTATTCTGTTGTCTTGGTGCACCATAAGGCAAATGTCATTTAGTTTTATTATATTCGGAGAAGGCAGGCATCTTTATAGCCAATATCTCAAAAACTGGGCAACTAGAGCTAGAGGAAAAATATGCAAATTAAATTTTGTCCCTTTCATGTACATGTTAAATTCAGTTTTACAGGGAATGCAGATAAAGATTTCTCCTATAGCTAATGGATGTGAAAAACATATCCATCTAAGAGAAGCCAGAATAAGCAAACACACTTTGAAAAGAGTAGCATTTAAAGACTTCTGTCCACATTTAAAGCAAAGACCACAGATCTCTGATGTCAAAGTCTAGCCTGATTTTTTTTTTTTCCTCCTTACAAAAGTAGCACCTGAGGGAGGTTCAAAAGTGCATGCCTGTCCAGTATGAAGGTCGGGTGAGCCGAAGCGTGGATGGGAGAGTGGTGTGTCTGTGGTTTGTTTTAAAGAATGGGCAGAGCGTTATACAACCAACAGCCTGTGACAATAATCTATCCTGCTCCAGGGATAGAGGAGCATAGTGCACTTTTTATTTGGATGTATGTTCATATGTGCATTGTCAAGAGAGGAGAAATACTCTTATACAACATCTCAGTGTAGCCATTATCCACGCTGACCCTTCTCTCCCAACTTACCAAGAAAGGATTACCACCAATTACAGGCCTCCCCTGCAGAGTGTGGAAACTGGGTTTGAGAATCATGTGTTTATTATGTATGACCCACAATGACCAGATGAAAGATCGTCAATAAACACTTAATCCGCAGCAAGTGTGAAAGGATCAAAACTGAACATTTCCTCATATTAAATACATCAGGTCAGTTCTCATAGAGCGTTCTATGTAATCACTGCATTTAGATTTTGAAAAAGCATGAATGCAACAGAAGGATAATACGGATAATCCTTAGTATGTATATTAAAATATTTTAGCCAAGCAGCTGGGGAGTCATGCACTTCTTATCAGCATTATCTAAAGGCAAGTCAATCAAAAACTCACCAGAGTTTTCTTGGCCTCCCAATTCGGAAAGGTGAGCACGGCATTTTGTTGGGTTGTGTTAAAGTTTTGCTGTCAGATGTTTTAGCTCACAGTTCAAATTTCCAGTCATGTCCAATGTACAGAGCGTGTGTGTGTGTGTACGTGATTTCAGTGATTTCCAGGAAAGTTCATGAAAGGTCTGATGGCACTTTCACTGTTGTTTTAACCTGGCACCATCAGCATTGCTGATAATAGATGATTTGCCCTGCTGGGTACAAACAGTGATGATAATGTAAAGTAGCTCTAAGACGCTGCACCAAATACATCAAGCAGTGTCGAATTATTCCCTGCGTTGAAGAAGATCGCGATTGCCAAAAAAACGAGCGTATCTTGCCTTTCTGCTGCAGGCCCCACACGTTCTACTTGTAATGTCGCCTCATCCAGTCAGTTCCTTTCCC
The DNA here is from genome assembly GCF_007364275.1 of Archocentrus centrarchus. NCBI lineage: Eukaryota > Metazoa > Chordata > Actinopteri > Cichliformes > Cichlidae > Archocentrus > Archocentrus centrarchus. The sequence continues at coordinate 10,521,457 of NC_044352.1, read as the reverse complement.
TTCTTCCTTTTCTTCACGCCCAGAATTCTTTTATCTCCTGTGCTGCTTTTGTATCCTGTTTTAGATCCTCCTCTTCATCTTTATTTTAGTCCAGAGTTTACTCTTCTTCTTTACAAAGAGGTGCAATCACTCTATCTCAGGCAGCAGCAGCTGATGGCCGGACAACAGCCTGTGCAAACAAGCTCAGCCACTGCTGAGCAATGCAGGCCTGGCTGGTAAAAGATATCCTCATGAATTTGTATTCCAGAGGGAAGGAGGGATGATACTATGGTGTAGCACTGCTTAATGTGCCGCATTCAGACAGAGGGGGATGAGGGCCAGACGCTCATGCCACCACACCTAAAAGCTTTCAGAAATGGTGTCGTGTATCTGCAGTGGCAGGAGGTGTGCATGCTCAGATGCCTGCCTCTCTCTCTGTGTGTGCCACTCACAGCAGCACTCCAACCTTGCCAGCACTGCAGAGATGGCAGGACGGACTGGGTATCTGTTTCCCTGCTGCTGCCCATCTGCTCTACCTTTTACAATCCCATTCATCTTACTTATCTCTACTCGCTGCACTGATTCACATATTTAAAACTTACAAAGCTGGTGTGAGTCAGTGACATTGATCCGTAAAAGAAGAACACTACTAGATTTCAAACTTTAAATGACTGTGTTTGCTTATTGAGATTAAAACTTAAGGAATGTTATTTCATTTTCTGACAGGAGAAACACTTACCATAAGCTTCTGGCCTTGGAGAATGTCTTGTCCACTCTGAAAAACAACAAAAAAATAAAAGTACTAATTAAATATGGTTAATTTAGTGTGTTCATGGCACTCTGCTTGCTTTGTGTTGACATTTCCTAAAAACAAGTACATTTGACATATTAAAAAGCTTTAATTACTTAAAAGTCTAAACAGAAAACAGAAATATAATACCTAGAGGCGGTTACATGTAAACATTAGTTTCCATGCTCTCGCCCTTCCTGCAAGTTTACTCAATTTAATCTAACGTGCACTTTAATGAACTGAAAGAGGTTGGTTATGCAGCAAGCTGGGTTACCCTGAAATAACTCCTGCCATCTGTTAAAGCATAATTTCCAAGAATGAAAGGATGATTACTAGTCTTGGGTTTTCTGAGACAAACTGAATCATGTTCTAGTTTGAATCTACGCTTTGAGGCTCATTGCACACTGTCAGTCCAGAAAAAGCTATCATCTGTCCTTACATACTCTGGATAAACAGACTTAAGCACCAGTAATCACTGGAAACAATAACCAGATGAAGCAGAGTTGGGAACTCCCGGAATGAGAATGTAGAGACTTGTTTTTGCCAAAAGATGGCACTGTGCATGCAGAAGAATTATAATCCTGACGTGAAATGAATGACAAACTGGGCTTGTTCTTCTCATAAGGCAGAAAGATATTCATCATGATAATCAAGCCATAAGGCAAGATTTTAACCATGTGACACACAAAAAGGACCAAATACTTTACTCCACTTGTAATCTGAACACATCACAAACAAAAAAACACAGCGTCTCTTGGGATGTAGCATTTAAGTTTGACGTCTAAAAAAGTTGATATTTGGTGCTGGTGCAGACCGTTCTCTAACCGGCAGCGGTGATAAGGAAAAAGGTTTTTTTAGTATGTCTCTTGGCTTGCTCCTTCATCTGTGTGCATTTAGTCTTATATTGATCCCTGGTGTGTGTCTTCCTGAGTAACAAGAACACACACACGTGCCAATTAAATAAACCAATAATATGAGTGATTTCTCGCTTCCTTGTTGACCGTGTCTCTCATGACATAGAAAGGAGACATCCTGAAAGCCCAAACTGGGTGTCTGCTCACACTCTGTGTCTGCTAATAGGGTCACCATGGTTTAGAGCGCTTACTCATCCTTCTGTGGAGATGATTAGTGTGCATGACACAGCAACACCCGGAGGATCAAGCAATTCTGTAAAGTGACTCTTGGTTTCTGAAAAAGAAACACACACACACACACACACACACACACACACACACACACACACACACATGCACAAAAAGACTATGCCATGGTAGCTGCTCTGTCAAGCTGTAAATGGGCATTTTTATCATTTTGGCCATGTTCACTATTATAATGTGTAATACCTCAGGTTGCTACTTAGCATTTAGCACTAACCACAAACCACAAGGTAAAGGCGAAGAGAATATTAGACTTTTAGCAGGTATTGTTGAATACCATTGAAAATAAAATTGAAAATTGTTGACCAGATGGTGGCACTGTAAGGTCAAAATCATTGTATAAGTATATTAGCTATATTAATATACGGTATTATTAGTTTTTATTATTCATACTTAGAAAAAGATGAATGTCAGAATCCAGTTTCACAGCCATTCAGCAACAGTTGACATACTTCACAAAAAGTAAAAAAGATTAACCTGGTGGTGAGAACCATAAACGTCTACATAAAATTTAATGACAATCCATCAGTTTAAGACATTTAAGACTGATTGAAACTGCCACACCAAAAGTCATAGGCCAAAAATCATGAGCTCAGAGCTCGGAAATCATTCTAGGGAAGGAAATCCAGTTTCCATTCATATAAAGAAGTCTCTTCATTTCACTGATTATAAGAAATCCTAAAATAAGTAACTTTAGAACCAAAGGTTAAAAAAAAGGTCTGCACTTCTTCTTTTGTTTGTGAGAAATTCTCTGAAAATAAATGAAAGCTTAAAGCTTCCTCCTTCTTAGAAAACTGCCTCAGTGAGAGGAAACAGGCCCTGGGGGGGTTTGTTTGTTCATTGCACTGTGGAGTCACGAATCAACAGATTTGTGTTGTTACAGTAGGTTCTCGCCTGATTCCCCCTCAGTGCAGAAGATCACTCATCATTTTCAAAGCCAGGCCTTCAAGTGACAAATAATGGCACCCAGATGGAATTTGTGGTGTCACTCTATCTCAAATCTACCACCAGTGTTGATTTCACTGAGCTTAACAGACACGTATCTGTAGATAAATCAGCGCTCCAACTTAAGTGGAATGCATACCGGTCCTTGGGAGAGCAGAAAAGTGCTTATGAGGCGTCGGCTCTGCTCTTGTGAAGCTGAGCGTGAGGAGACGAAAGCTGTTTTCATGTGTGCTGCATCGCTAAGAACAACATTTTCCTCAACCTCATCCTGTGCTGCTCACCCAGGTTCTCGGGTTTCATGGAATTCCCATAAAATGAAATTAACCAGGGTGTGTCGAGATTATTGGAAAAAGACTCCAAACCAGACAGCCCAAAACAAATACAGAATATTTGAAATCGAACTTAACCTTAGCTGGACCACAAAACATGACACCCAGCAGCTTAGACCTCCTACAGATAAACTGGGACAAAGGAAGGATAGAGAAATCAACATGTACGCCTTCTTTTTTGCTGTGCTAGGCTGGAAAAAAAATGGCGGTAAACATTGTGCATGGATTTTGTCATATGCCAACGACTGTGAGCTGTGTTGAAACAAATGAAATGGGGTTTAGATTGGGCGCAGGTACACTGAAGCCACTTGATCACCATTTAAATTCCCCAACTGATCTGAACATTCTGTGAAGAACTTGTATTAGACTTTCTGTAAATAAAGCAAAGATGCACTGAGCAGGACAAAGAAGAAGAGCTGACAAGAGTCAGTCGCAAAAAAAGAAATTCCCGCCGTAACAGCAAAACAAAGAATATTCTGTCACGGCTGGAGTGGACAAAAGTGGGCTATACTAAATATGCCTGTGCTAATGCATTTTTGTGTCATGAGTCATATTTTGCACATTCAAATCTCGCTGTGAAAAGACTGTGGGCAGCCTTGTTTTGATTTTATTTTCTGAAAAAGGCCAGATTAACTAGTTCATTTCAGAGCCCCATCATAGCACAGAGAGGAATTACAGCTCCGGAGGTCGTAGCCAGATACAAGCAAATTGTTTTTTTAATGCTTCCTCTACGCTCCCAGCTAGGTATCGCACACACAAACGGGTTGCCATGGAAACAAACATCAGCGAGGGATTTAAAAAATAAAGTCTCAAGGCAGGTCTCAGAAACCGGAGGCCATCACTGTGTCAGCAGCTGTGACACTTGACAATTTAGTTAATTCAACTTAATCTGACTTTTTAACTACAGCTTGCAAGTTCCTCTCATCTGCGGCAAAACTTTCAAACATTTTTCTTCACTCTAAAGAATTAGCTTAAGTCCGTAGAACATATATAAATCAGCAACACTGCTTGTGGCAAGTAGGTCAGCAGACAAGGTTGAGGAGTTAGACCAGAGGAAATCCAGCTTAAAGCAAATAAGTTTGTTGTTCAGCTACAAATCTGCTGCTTTAACATGTTCTTCCACTTTTAATTCTGTATCTTAAATGCAAGAAGAACTGTAAATTTAACATAATTCAGATGAGACCAAATATAAGCATCCCATCAGTTGTTTCATAAAGCCTTTCACTGTTTTACTTTTCAGACATATACTGTACTTTCAACAAGCTTTTTTTTTTTTATCACCAGTAGAAAAAAAAATGATACTGAAAGAACACAAACAACTCTCAAATTTAACCCTGGCATGAATGTTCTTTGGTTTAAAAAAAAACAAAAAAGATATAATTTAAGGCTGGTGCTGTTAGTCAGTACCTTAAAACACAAATTTTAAATAAGAACCATTTGTGGGAATTAATGTTGTGAAACAAATGCTAAAAACAGAATCCCAGTGAACCCAGCTTACACAGAAATAATTCCAATTCCCTATGGCTGCAGTACATTCTGGTGGAGTCATGGTCACTGAAGGAGTTGGTAATAACTAAAGTCCTTTAACAGTGTGGGCTTGATATTCCACACTGAAAACAGAAGTGAAAAGGTCATATATCTCACCCAGCATCTGACAAATAAAAACTACACCTTGTTACTTTGTTTGTAGGGTAACATTTGATTAGTAGCACTAAATAGTGAGTATAAACCACAGACTGTACTAAAGGGTACATGATCAATGAGGTACCATTGTTTTGGTGTTTTGAAACCCAAACTAATTAGTCAGATGTGCATGTGACTAAGAAACCCAGAGATACTGCATGCTCAAGCGGTAGCAACAGAACTGGGACCATAGTGATGTACAAAATTAAAATTGTGGTGTATTCAGTAAATCTCGCAGTTGAAACTCATCAGGAAAGTATTTAGTGAAGCTGGTAACAGGAGCAGTGGGTTTCTTTTCCCATAGACCTCTATATAAGCAGACTTCCTGTGCAACTAGAGGAGTCTCCCCCTGCTGGTCATGGTAAAGAATACATGTTTACGTCCACATTGGCCTCACTACAGTTAATATAGTATAACTAATGCTGAATGGGACGAATATTATTACATAAAAAAAGAGGAGTGACGTTTCGGGCTGGAGTGCCCTTCTTCAGACTCAAGAAGGGCACTCCAGCCCAAAAAGTCACTGTTTTAACGTTGACGGATTAAGGAGCTCTTTGGTGTGCTGACCTCCTCTTTTTTTTATTGAGTTTTGCTTGGATCCAACACCCTGGTTAATTTTTGGATGTGCATGTTTCTCTTTTATTAAGCCTTTTACTAATATTATTACAGCCAGGAGATTACACCTGGCAACACATACATGTGTGTATATGAGGAGCCTGAAGCAGGGAGAGCAGCAGCGGATTGAGTTACCGTTAAAGTGCAGCAACTGTAAGCAGTCTAAAGCAACTTAAATAGCAAACCCTATATGAGATTTACCAGTTGGAAGCAGGGTGATGATGGCTGGTACTGAGGTCAACTGCAATCATCTGATGTTAACATAAATACAATTCATCCTTGGGGTGTAGCAAATTAAATTTCAGTCCTTTATTGCCAAGATAAAGAAAAAGTTAGGGGCTTACCAAAGGCTTCTTAAGTACCACAGATGTCTGTTTGAAACCTTGTGAAAATCCATCACAAAGTTTTGGAGAGATTTCAGTTTGTACCAAAGTACAGACTGAAATCTCAGTTGAGCAACATGCCACCATTTATCCAGCAAAAATAAAGAAAAGTAGGTGATTGGATGAATACAGTATGCAAGACTATTCAATTTATTCTGAATAAGGCCTTTCTAACATTAACACCTACATAAACACATATAGCATTCTCATATCCAACTATGAATGTAGCCATTCTTTATCCTTCGGGATATGAACTGGACTCAAAAATATACTCAGTGAGGCACACAAAGCAGAAATAACAGTCAGGGTAGTGATGAGAAACACTGTCAAACAATACTGAACGTGAACAGATCTAGACACTGTACAGTATCTCAGCCCCACGTGTGCTGAATGAGCTCACGTCAATGGGCTCATTCAGCCCACGTAAATCAGCGTAAAGTGGCTGAATGTACTCATTTAGCTACAGTACAGTTGGATACAGTGTATGTGAAAACTATTTAGCACATCTACCAGACAAACAAAACACACGACAACTTAACTTCAAGTGTAATAATTCTGTAACTGAATGTTGTTTGCTTTAATTATTTAATATCAAATTAATATACATATAGGTCACAAAAAGAAACATATGCAAGGTTTTTTCCCTTTGGAGTTACTCAAAAAGATTTTAGTCGGTGTTAAAAGGAACTACCCGCATTTTAGTAAGATTATTCTTCTTAATTACCAGATTTGATGATTGTGGTTTAATTTGCTTAAGTATAGCAGACATGTTTATCAAATGGGCAGAAATGATAGAAAAATGGACCAATTTAATGCAGTTGTAGCAAGGCGTTCTTTGTCGCTCTCAGTTATATTTCAGCTGCATCATGTTGGAGTAGCTGTACTGACGATATAACGAGAACATTATTATTTATGCCAAAATCACAGTAATCTCATTTGGTCAATATTTGTGGCTGTGCATGCACTTCCGATAACTTTTAAGTTCAGTTCTCAAAAGATTTACAGAGAATTGAGATTGTTTTCAGTCGTTCCTTTAATCTACCAGCACAAGCCCGTGCTATAGTATTGATTGAGCCGTTCATGCTGGTGGCAAACTGATACACTTAAAAATTAGCCCAGCTTTTGGGGTCTATATATATATATATATATATATATATATATATATATATATATATATATATATATATATATACCATTTTAGTCTGTTGCTAGGTGGTTGCCAGGTGACATAACAATGTCATAATATATCATGTGCAATCCAAGTTTTGAGGATATAAATCAGATGTTACTGTTGTGAAATGAAAATGTTACAGTGCTTTTATAAGGTGCATAAATGGCACACATGGATCATTTCAGCCCATTTGTAGGTGGTTGCTAGGCAACAAGGATGTCATAATATCTGATATAGATAAGAACCTTCAGCCTAAAATATATCTCTGTGCCAAGTTTGGTTGCTGAAGTCCTAATGGAGGAATTTATAGACAAACACATCAAAACTTGTTCATTTGTGAAACTCCCCATGTACTGATGCTAAGGGAAATGATGACATAGGTATGTCAGTGACAACAACAACAGTTTCTCATGAAAAAAGAAGGAAGAAAAAATATACCAAGGTAAATGGGTTGCATAAAGAAAAGATGGTGACATGTATTTATTTCCATTTGAAACAACTATCAAATCTAAACAGTGGACGGACTGTTTTACTGCTGTTCAGAGATGCTTTGTTTCTAGTTAATTGGACCCTATAGTGCTGCACTTTTTTATCAATGAAAAATAAATCATCTGTTGACACTTATGTGTCTGGACATGATTGCAGCAGCATACCTATTTGAACTTATCGGTAACATTGTGAACATTAGATGATTAACTGTGGCTCTGCCAGTGCCTTCCTCTCTAGAGATGGCTTGTCATTGTGGATGTGAATGAGAATGTCAGAGTAAATATGCAAGGTGAAACAAGAGTGTGGGCACTGAAGAGCCCTCTGGTTGCCTTGCAGCTCCTATTTGTTCTGCCTGTGCCCTTTTGGTGCTTGAATGGCCTCCTGTTCTCAAGTAGCTCTGCCTTGCAGTATAATCATCTTTTTCATGCAAACGTTTGCTTTTGTCAAACAAAATGAGCCCCTCTACATTGTCTTCTCATTGTTCAAAGTTAAAATTGAAACAATGGGCATTAGGCAACTGATCATCAAAAATCAGAGACAAAAGCCACAGATTTTTTTTTTTTCCAAAACACAAGGTATGAAAATAAAGAACTCCATCCAAGCATTTTCTTCTGCTTAGTCAGTGTCACGAGGAGGGGGGTGGGATTTATTGGAAGAGCATTTAAGTGTGTGTGTGTGTGTGTGTGTGTGTGGGGGGGGGGGGGGGGGGGGGGGGGGGTGTATAGCCTATCCCAGCTGCCGCAGGGCAAAAGGCAGTGTACACCCTGGACAGGCCACCAGTCTGTTACAAGGTTAACACAGAGACTCACATTCACACCTATGGACAATTTAGTAACACCAATTAAACCAACCTGACTAAGTGCATGTCTTTGGATTAGTGGGAGGAAGCCAGAGTACACGGTGAGGACCCACGCAGACAAGGGGACAACAAACTCTACACAGAAAGACCCCAGCCAGATGGTGGATTCAAACCCAGGACCTTCTTACTGAGGCAGCAGAACTAACCACCGCACCACCATGTGGTCATACAGAGAACTACTTTCATTAAAATAAAACCTTTTATACTTATAAAATATATAACCTTGCATGCTTTTTTTGGTCGAGCCAAAATTTATTCATGGCGAAAGCTGCAATAGGCAGAAACCTAAACAAAAAAAAAAAAAAAAAAAGTCAAGACAAAGCAAAAAAGAAAGTAAGAAACTAAAACTTGAAAACTGTCAGCACTCCTCCTGCAGCTCTCTCCTGTGTTTTAAGCCCTTCCCACCAGAGAACCATGAAGGTCAGCACATGATTCATAGTCTTCTGGTCACTGCTGTGTTTTGGTTTCACAGGACCGAAAAATCACTTTTGTGGGTTAAAGTCTGCATATGCCACCATATCTGCATTGACTTTTTTTTTTTTTTACCCTGTATACTATTTTACACTACTCACCTGCCCTTGTCAGAAAAGACGCGTGGCTGCCCAAAGTCTCAACTCTTGGGTTAGATCTTCTAAACCCTGAAAACTGACCCCAGATGAGGTGCAGGAGTCTACTTCCCACCCAGACTGCTCCAATAACAATATGCTGAAAGGTTATGATCAATTCTTTGATGACGCCAGCCCCGGCTTCAACTAGTGAACTAGAACTGATTGCTAATTGTACTGTTATTATAAATCAAGTATTTCAAAAGGGTCTGTGGGCTTGTTTACTTGAAGAAATGGCAGTTTCAAATCAGCTGACAAGAGTATGCCCACTGCAACAAAGGTCTGCTCAGATTTCAAAACAGCGCCTTTCTTTCCACTCAGCTGTTTTTGAACAGTATCGAGGAGTATACTTCCAGTCTTTCAATAGGACGCTTCAACATACAGCATCATTGTTCAGGCTGCCTGAAGCTATTGTCAGTGGGTTTATTGGAGGAGCATTCAGTTCATTTAACAACATGGCTCTGTGTTTATTCCATAATCTAGGAGCTTACCTCTATGAGCAAGCTGTGTGAGACAAACAGAAACATGTAAAGTATGTCCTATGTGCAACAGTAATATATAAGACTTAAATGTAGAAGGAATACTTGCAATAACAGATAATATAGGATATGAAAGTTTGGTGTTGCAACACTATTTCTGCTGCCAAATTACTCAGTAAAAAAGAAAGTAGAAGAAAGAGACATCAAAGAAGGGGCCATAACCTGCCCAGGGTAAAGCAAGAATCACACCTTAATTAATTGGCACTTCCATTAATTTTTTTATGCTAAAATTATACAGCATGCTGTGTCAAAGAAAGAATAATCTGCTGAGAACAGAGGGGTTGTGCTCCCCTAAGTGAATGCCAATGGGAAGCAGGGAGCAGAGTATATTATAGATTACTCCCCAGTGTTAGCAATCGCCCTGACCTATGGAAATGCCAGTGCATTCAAAGCCAATTCTAAACAGAAATAGCAACTGCGTTGCTTTATACAGAGAGCAGATCTACATTTCTCAGTGCCTTCAATCAATGTTCCACTGGGTGTAACAAACTGTGGATAATGAGTGCAAACACAGCGGCCTACTTGTTTATAACTCCTTACAACAAAAGGTTACCATGAAGCTTTTGGGGTTTGAATTTGTAGTGTTTTACCTTCCATACATGTGGATTAGTATATAGATGCATTTCACATGTTTGTATATTCACCTGACCACCTGTGCACTGGGCAAAAAACTCCCCTAGATAAACCAGCCATTAACTGGAAATAATCAGAGGTACCAATTAGGTAACAGTTAGGGGGTCATCTATTGGAGTGGTCAAGGCTATCGTGAGCCTTTAATACTTACTGAAACAGCTAGAATAATTTTGCAATTTTATTTAGCTTTTTTTTTTTTTTTTTTATAAAAGGTTTGTGAGATTAGGTTTTTAGCCTCTTCTCCTGCCTGAGTTTCATAAAAGAAGTTGTGGGAATTGTGGGACCAAATGTTCAAACCAAAAAGAACCTTTTTTTCTCTCTCTCTTTTGAAAATGCAAAATGGAGTGTGCAAAGGCTTACAATAAATCATAAACCTCACTTTTGTGCTGCTTTCCTACCCCATTATCTTCTTATTGTGATGTGTCAAATCTTAATGGGCTCGTTACCGAAAACCCTATTTGACAGCTGGTAAAAACTACGGCTCTAAATAGCTGTGCCAGGTCATAATGCATAAACTCAAAAACAAACTTAAAGAAATAATAAAAACATTAGATTTATGCTCTATTTTGGGATGTTTTCTAATGTTTTGTCAGTTTTAATTTGTGGAAAAATGGATGAAAACAAACTGGTTGGTTTGACAAATATACTGCAAATCTAGTCAACCTCCCCATATCCGTTTAAGTGCAGCAAGCAACATTTCCCAGAGCTTTTCTTTTAGTCCTGAGTTAGCTATCGTTTACCTGAAACTGGAAAGTTTACATATGTCAAAAGTAATTGATATACGGTTGTGCAGATCAGCACTTCCTCTAGTAACTTCTCACAACTTGTTTACAATTCAGTGAACATTCAAATTAAGCAAAAGGCCAAGCTGCAAAGTATAAGGACACCTGAGGAGCGCAGTCCTTGGTGCTCTTGGAGACCGAGATAAGGCCCTGAAAACATACCTCCTCTGAATGGCTAACAGCCAGCTGATGTTGTTATTGAAGCCACTCACTAAAATTGATCCATCATTCACCCTAGCTGCTAGTTCACCACTTTCTTGAGGTTACTCAACACACACACACACAAAATACATGTACACACACACACAACACTTTCATTGTGAAGCATGCAGTTGTACCGGGGCACCTGTTCCTTTGACTATTAAAAACATTCTTGGCTGACTTGACTGCCCACTGTCCTGTAAAAGCTCAAGTGGGCTAAATAAATTCACTGGGAACAAAAGTGCCCAGTGACACCACACTCAACTGTACTGTATATACTTCCTTCTTCATAAACAAACAATAAAATGGCATATAAAATACGCACATTAAGAATGATACACAGAATTGAAAAAGTGCACAAGTACAAAATACGAGCACTCAGGAATACACACAATTAGGCAATATTATTATTATTATTATTCCTATATTATTACTATGCAAACGTATTTTACTGCAGCTTGAAGCTTAATGTAGTTTTCTCTATTATGATTCTGTAACCTTATCTTCTTTTTTGTGCTTTTCTATATTTTACTCAACCATTACTGTAGACAGTTACCTTAATCCCTTAAAAAATGGTCATCAAGCACCAATACATTAATATCAGATCCAATGGAAAGCTACAAAAAAACAATAAGCAGCACATTTAGGACAAAAGCTGTTTTTTAATTGACAGGATTCCAGAGCACCAACAGCACAAACATGTAAGCACCAATACAGGCAGAGAATGTGCAGAGTCATCAAAGCAGGTGCTAGAAACAGACACACGAATACACATACAATCACACATGAGAGCTGTGAAGATGAATAGCTATAATAATGAATTGGTAGAATATTCATTCTTACCCCCCATAGGCTCCAAAAGTGAAACTCCTCTTTCTATGCGGCATGCTGGCTAATGGATAGCTGTGAGTCAGTCTACTCAGTGCTGAATGGAGCCAGCACTTGTGTCACTTACGCTGACTGAGCATGTGTGTGCGTGTGCATGTCAATGTGTGTGTTTGTATTCTTTGCCTGCCGTCTGAGTTCCACACCCCCAGCCTGGGCTAACGTGCCCTGCCTCTTCCTTGCTCACTCGCACGCCTCCTTAACAAACAGGGGAGAAACGGCAAGAGGATGAGGGAGGACAAGTGGGAGGGGGGATAGAGGCAGGGCTGCTGACCATGCCAGTCTCCCTAGGGAACCAGGGGAAGAGAATCAGTTTTGCTGACTTATAGTCTGTATTTGTTTCACCTCTTTTTAGCATCAAGATCATAGGCAAGACACTGTCAGGTGTATTTTTATTTAAAATGAATTGTAATTCTTATAAACACATGGTTCTGGCACAATTCCACAAGTGAAATATGGGTTACTTGAGAAGATAATACTGTATACGATGTGTATAAGGCAAAGATCGGTTCTGGGCGTTGTGAAATGTTGTTTAGGACAAGTCTAGCAACAGCTGTTCCTCCTTTTTGTGTTACTGAAAGAGAGCTGGTCAAACAAGTAGACAGACAAATAATTCATCATTTTTCACAGATGTCCTAATCTAAGAGCCTTGTGACTTCAAGGTGATAACTCTAAACAGGTTTCTTATCTGTTGATTCATTTCGTCCCATGCACACCTATCACCTCTGGTATGCACGCGAAAGGCGGGGTAATGTAACACAGAATTCTCCTGCATTACTATTAATTGAACCTATCAAATGGTGTAAACGGCTGGACATGATACGAGACTGTCTGTCCCCTTTAACAGGCTGTTGCGTCTGACAAACTGGCAGGAGCAACAACAATGCAGTAATGCTGTCGTGGATTATTGAATAAAGAAGGATTGCAATCTAAAGCGTCAGCCAGCTATGTCACAGAGATTTACTTCCAAAGCATTTGTACTATGCCTGAAGAAACACGCGCCTGTTCTCATGGTGTGTGTTAGGCAGGACGTACGTAGATGTGTGGAAACCAAGTAAAAAAATCTAGCAAACCAGACTTTAAACTCCCAAAGGACCAATGATGTCTTCATTACATTAACTGCAATGCACTCCCAGTCACTGACCAGAGAAGCATTTAATTAATCAATCGGTGTACCAAACAAGTGCAATGATGTTGATAGGCAATTACATCATCTCTCCAAAATTACATCACCACTTTCCTCTGCAACAGCAATTACCTAAAAACATTTTACCACAGTCCTTGCATGACTTTGCTGGCAACAGGCTTCACCTTGTCCGTTGGCCATGTGCGAGACAATCTAACTTTATCTTGCTGAGCAGATCTTTGGCTGATAGAGACTTGATTGAATAACATTGATTGTTGCTTCAATTGATTTTTTTTTTTTTTTTTTTTCACAATTAGACAAGGAGCCTCATTCAAGGTAATCCCTGTTGGTCTCTAAGGTGGTCAGACTCTCAGTTATGTGCACACTGAAAAATCTCCAAAACAACTAGATGTAGGTTTTGTATAATTACGCCTACTTCGACTACTTCGCCATCATGAGGCTGATATTAGTTGTTTTGAGAGGAAAGTATCAACAAATTTTGCCATCTTGTTTGGGTGGCAGGGTTAATGCCATCAATTTAATATTGCACTCTCTTACTGTAGTGCTATCAACTCGCTATATCACTAATTGTGAGGTGCGGAACAAGAGAGATGTGTTGGCCTAGGTGCATCTCTGCACACTGAGTGGGTGACAAGAGAGTGAGAAGCTGTTTATTCACACATTATGAGTGCTTTGCCATACACAGGGTATTCAGCTTCTGATGACTGATGAGTAATCCTGCTCATCAGTTTACAGTGAAGTGATATGATCTTTTTTATCTTTATTTACCAGGAAATGAAACTCTGGAGATTAATAATCTCGTGGGTCAAGATAAGGCAGCGTTGACCTTGCATGCTTTTCAAGGACACAAGTCCACAGGGGAAGAACATGCAAACTCCGCACAGAAGGAGTGGTTTGGAAGAGGGTCCACAGCAGAGGCTGCTGTGCTAACCACTGAGACACTGTGTTGCCAGTGTTCAGTTGTTACCTGCACAGTTCACAGTTGCTGCTGAAGGGAGCATTTTTGCTCCTTATGTGTTGGAATCTTATTTAACATGGCTGAATATCCTGAGCAGTCCACTTCCCAGACTTTACAGGGCCAAATCATTAACATTGTTCACGTTGTTCACATATGGCAAAGACTGAGCTTGCCTTATCTATGGTTAGAGGACATAAGTGGAGGGAAATCGGATGAACGATTAAAAAAATATGAAGTTACAAATTTTGCCAGGTTCTTAAGCTTAATTTTTGCTTCTTTATAGTTTTATGGAAACATTAGGCCAACATCACAAACCCTGTTTTACATCCCCCCACCCATCATCAAACTCTTGTGACCCCTAAACGCTTGTTAAGTTAAAACTTGTGTAACGCAATATTGCAACAATGAATAGTTGGCTAAAGGAACGTGAACATGCTTTACATACAGAAAATGTTTATATCATATGCAACATAAACACGTACAATCAAATCATTAGCTCAATTACAAACAAACAGCTTTATAATAGTAACACCAAAGCCCAACTCTATTTAAGTACCACTCTATTGATTTAGCCTGTCAGTCTTGTTGCTACCTTCAGTTCTGTCTGCTGTCCCGACAATTCAATTAAGTACAGCAGCTGTGGTGTGTGTGATGCATTTGAATGAAGGCAGCCCTGACAGAAGCCTTTAATCACATCACCTCAGGAACAAGGCCCAGAGAGGCACTGGCTCCTCTTTTGTCTTAAAGGAAGTGAAAGGGCAGGAAGACAGACAGGAAAACTCTCAAGAGAACAAAAAAAAAAAGGAGATCCTTTCCTGACATCCTTGTTGTCATACTTAGAGAAACTACAGATGCAGCACCGTCAGCAAAAACAGCTTTTAAAGGACGTTCTGTCTCCCAAATTAAGATGTAGATTTTCTAATATAGGGCTAAAGAATCAGAATATTCATTATCAGCTTGTTCAAATCAGAGTCTTTGTTATCTGAATAAACTCTGGCAGTGATGAATGTTACTAGTACTGCAGGTGAAATATGTAGGTTGCATCCTCCCACGTGCAGTCTGTGAATGGGAAAATGTAGCCCCCATAATCTCAATAATTTATTTTCAGTCTGGGCGGTTGAAAGGGTAGCAGCAGTAGGGCAGATGTTGATGTAGAGTTGGTGTGTGGTATAAGAGGGGTGAGCAGCGGACAGAACAGAGGTAAAGATCATTCATTCATCTTAGTGCTCATGTTATGTGTCAGGAAATTTGCTCCTGAATAAATGCTGAGCATGCCTGAAGAGAAGCAGATGCTGATTAAACGAGCAACACATGCAAAGGTTTTTGTTCTGTGGCTCCTAATTTTTCATTTAATTTTCCTTAACGTATGGGGTTTCGTAGTCGGATAAATATCATTCGTTCTATGTATTTCAAAGTAGCGTGTGGTTTAGGGTAAAGTACAGCCCTGCTGGCTCGACAAAAACTTTATTCAAATAAAAACAAGAAAGCAAGCTTTTCACTCACTCTCACACGGTTTATTCTCATAGCCTCCCTCTAGTTTAATGCATGACCAAAACAAAGATATACTTACTTTTAAATGATCTTTTTAAATTTATTAGTGACTGGTATAATTATTAATGTTCACAGGGAGAAGGGCTAGCAGTGACTGTTTTTGCTTCGACCAGTAGACGCTAAAGAGTGAACAGCCCCTTAAGGAACAAGGTTAATCATTCCACAATATTTATACTACATCAGTATGAACTAAATGCCTATGGCTGCTGTATACATTGTAAATATTTTTTTGATACTCGACTTAACAAGAGCGCACATATAAGAGGATATTTGGAGAGGGTGAGTTTGTGGAGGAAAGGGGTACCGTGCAAATATTTGAAGGGCGTGAATATTCAAAGGGCAGTTTTTGCTTTGAAGAATAAGCTCTGCTTTATGTCTGAGTATTTCATTTGTATTACATTTTCTTTGCTTCGCTTAATGAGAGCAAGAGTGCGTGGTTGGTGGAGGCAGATGTAATTCTTTAAAGCCATTTGTTATTTTTGACCTATTTAAATTACCTGTCAAGTTCCACTGGACAGAAGAAAGTTTATTACTTTGCTTTACTTAATCATCATTTCAATAAACTTTAAGGGGTATTTCCTACTATTTTCGCTTTTAATTCAGCTCTGCATCTCACTTCTTCTTCAGTTTCTAAAGATCAGTTTCACATCCTTTCTTCAATATCTGGAGACACTTGGCCTCCTGTAGCAGACGTTTGAAAATAACAAGAAGTTACAGTTAAGATTGTAGACTGTCTGCCTGGAAGGAATGGTGCGAGCCCACTGACCCATCCTCCTCCTCCCACTGATGTCACGCGCCCCCTTAGGCCTCTGGGAACAGCTTCATACTCACACTGTGGCCTTTCATAGCCTCGCTGTTTGGGGGCCAGGATATTATGGTGAAAGGGGCTGAAGAAAAGAGGTGTTGTTGCAATATACTTAAATTGAATGAGCCCCATATGTTCCACCCTTTATGTCAAAACTCTTTGGTCTGGTTCCACTTCTTTTCATTAGTTTCATTAGAAGGAGACTGGCCATTATCTGTTGGTGACAGGAGTAATTATACTCCTAATTATGCTGGGCTAACTTATCCCATCTCATTTCATCTCATCAAACGGTATGATCTTGAATTTTAAAAGGGATTACCAATAACTAATATCATGAGATCAATAAGTCATGTGGACACTTCAGACAATTATAATCTGATAGAGGAAGAGCACTGCAGCCCAAGGGACATGTTGCTCATTGATCTTTTTCTCCCTTCTTTTTGTAGATCAAGATTTATTTTACTTATATTAGTACATATTCAGTGCCATGCTGCCTCTCCGCTGTGTCTAAGGCAGCTCTGTGATGGATGGTTCCCTGCGACTGAGAAGGACTTTGTCTTCACGCCAGGTGATCAATAAATGACTCGCCACAGCAGAGACAGACCCAGTTCCACTCAGCTTTAAATCCCTCAGCTGGTGGATAAATGTCAAACAGCTAAAGGATAACTTTTAATCCCTTTTCTTTCAACTCACGCTGCGAGAGTAAATATGATGGCTCACATTTCCACCAGCAACTATTGCAAAAGCGACCAGTGTAATATTAGCTGTTTGTATTCAGATAAGGTTGCAACGAAAAGCTCAATAAGAAAGTTGGCTATGACACTGAGCACCTCCACACTGTGGGCGACTTCAAGTCGCTACATGAGCACATATTTAATTCTGAGTGGTGCTCAGGAGAAAGCAAAGTCACAGTGCCCTCTGCTGGAAACTGGAGAAGAGCCACATTAACGCAAGAAGTAACATACAACACAATAAACCTAGCATTTATTACAATGTACATTCAAATCCAGTTCACTCTCTAAAAAGTCAAATTATAATTAAGTTTAACAAACAAATTCTGAATATGATCATTTATTCTTCACAGTAATTCTCTCATAGAAGGCTTTAGCTTATATATTTGACTGTTAAACTACATAATAGTATATTTTTTTAATGTGTATTTTAAGTTTTGCTATTCTGTATCTGTTTGGCCTTAAAGCCTGTGCTAGGATTTAAAATTGTGGTGCTGCAAAAGCTGGCAGACAGAGGAAATTAATGTCATCAAACCTGCCTTTTTTAATTATTGAACGCAACCTTTCTCCTTCTCTGCATGATTTCATTGCGATTTTTAGGTCATGCCCATTTGATGCATTCTTGGAGATGAAGGGAAGACTGCAAAATTGGATGCCATCTGTAAAAAAAAACAAAAAAAAAACACTTCAACTGTACTAAAGGGCTTTGAGAGAAAATTCCTTGATTAAGGACTCATGCTAAAATGCATCAGCATTTTTAAGGTAAAACGTGACCATGCTGTGAGAATACAGGCATTTTAATTGTTATTTAAAAGAGAGTGCCTTTGAGATTTTTTAAATAATTGATTTTTTTTAAGTCTATATATAGCCCTTCCAAAGAGCACCTCAAATAATTTGAACCCAGAAAGTGCTCCTATTTTCATCGATTCTCTAATACATCCGATGGCTGAAATCAGAATAAACCAGATCCTCAAGTTTAACATCTATTTTAGTTAACAGCTCAATAAAAGCCTAATGGAAGCGTGGGGGTGGGGGGGTGGGGGCTTTGCAGTGAAACAGCAGGTGTCTCCAAAAATAGCTAGGCGAACTTCTGCATGTGTCACCCAGAAAAACTGTGGTGTCACAGAGGGCAGAAGTGTTGATGAGTCAGGAAATGCGCTCCCAGTCTGGTGTGTGGGGTCCTCATAGCAGCTCGGTGGTGCAGAAACATTATTACATGAATAAAGTGAGGATGTAGTATTCATTATTTATGCTGGCTTCATGCTTCAATGAGAATCATTTTTTAATGTAGACTTATGAGCACTCAGAATATCTCAAGAAGGCTGGCTGTTTCTTACAGATAATGAGTGAATGCTAAGTTGCAGCATAAATTATAGAACTGCACACTTGTGATTATAGAAATCCACTCTGCATGGATCAATAATTTTGTTTCTCACTCATAAATGGAGTGTCAGTATTTAACTCGTTGATTTGAGTCTGATATATTAATTTCCAACATAAAGATAATTGCAGTTAGCCAGTTTCATCATTTCCGGTTTATGCAGGTGTACTGATGCATTTAAGCACTTTTAATCAATTGAATCTTTGAAGCTAAAGCTAATCAGAGCTAGCAGAATAAATCACTATTCAGATATCATGTTGGACCTGTTCATATATTCATATACACTGCAGCAATACTGCAATATATTTTTACTGTATTTTGCACCACTCAAAATGCATCCATTGTTTAATATTCTGTAGCAATTAATTTGATCTAAATAATGTGGCTTGTGACATATTGAGCATGATTAAAGCCCTTTAATTAGAGGATTGACTTTTTGCTGTTGTTGCTGGACTGGATCTATGCACTGGAGAGGTCAGGGCTGGTCCTTTACAGGAGTTCTAGTCACCTTCATCAAGCAGGATAAGGCCAATAAGGATTTTTTCCAAACAACTTTAAAGGGGGGGGGGCTAAAGCACTGAACCACAGACTCAAAGCGATGATGGGTACGTCTCTGAATGTTAATGAGGTTGACTTCAAAGACAGTGGCTATTCAGAACAGCACATAGTAAACTAATTCAAGTAAAACTCAGTGGTTGTGCCTATGCACTGTGGCAGCAACTTGTGATGACAATCAAGAATAAATATAGATGCAGAGCAACAGTGACTCATTTAAACCCCTTCAAAGAGAGAGTATACTTTCAGTCTAATAAGCTGTTTGCAGTGGTCCAGCTGACATCTTCCTCTGAGTGGAGAATGCACATAAATACAGTCTGCAGATGAATAATTCAACAGGGAGGGAAATTATCCATCCACTAAAAAAAAAAAAAAGGCTTTTTACGCATCAACATGACACTTTAAATATTGTTTGGTTGTGACTGCAATTGTATAAGGACAGATTTAGAATTAGGATATCTGATACCAAACCATTTTAAAGTAAGAAAGGTGGGAAATTTATGAAAACAACATGCAGAATGTCTTTTCTGCCTTTTTTTCCAGATCATATTAACCATCCTTCCTCCATATTCTCAGAATGACACAGTACGCCTTCATTTAATGCATCTTCTCATCCCCGCCTCGCAAACGTTAACGACAGAAGGCTTGTATTTCAGACACTGCAGACGGGGCTGCAATTTACAAAAAGGGTTCAATAATATATTGGACATCAAACATTAAAAGGGCAAGGGCAGAAGAGAGAGAAAATCGCACTGTCACAGAGAGCAACTTCACAGAGTTGTATGTATGTATGTTTAACACAATACAAAAGGGGCTTCTTACATGTGTGATGATGAAAGGAACAATGGCCTGACATGAACCAGCATATAAATAACCCACATATAATCTGGCAAAACCTCAGTGGAAACCGACTGAAGAATGAAGAAGAAACAAGCCAATGACTGTAGAGGGTGGTAGTTATAAAAGTAAATGACTATGAGTCAGACATATGATGATCCTGAATATAGGGACAGATAAAAAGCCTCTGTTGGTACAGTAATGGATCAGACAGATGATTATAGACCTGCAAGCAAGGTTTCAATTAAACTTTCAAACTGGTCACTTAGGAAAGAGTGAGGTATGTAATAAAGAGGCACAAAAAGAGACACGGCCTTATCTTTTAGTTTTGGTTACAAGCCTTGCTGTAGTGTTTCTGCTCAGTGTGGCTTTAACAAAAACATAGCAGTCAAGGTGAGAAGAGATAAGCATGAATAGAATCTTTTTTATGACACTGAAATGAAAGTTAGGTTTATTTTTGGCAACATGCCTCAGATCGAGACGGTACAACTGATAATGCTTCATCTTCAGTAGACTCATTAAAAATACCTAAAATATTTCTTTTATTTCTTTTTAATATTTGTAACAGTGACACAAGGGACACAAGGGTCCGTCGTGGTGAAGAGGGAGCTTAGCGTAAAAGCGAGGCTCTCGATTTACCGGTCGATCTACGTTCCTACCCTCACCTATGGTCACGAGCTTTGGGTAGTGACCGAAAGAATAAGATCGCGAATACAAGCGGCAGAAATGAGTTTCCTTCGAAGGGTGGCTGTCCTCTCCCTTAGAGATAAGGTGAGGAGTGCGGCCATCCGGGAGGGGCTCGGAGTAGAGCCGCTGCTCCTCCACATCGAAAGGAGCCAGTTGAGGTGGCTCGGGCATCTGATTAGGATGCCTCCTGGCCGCCTCCTGGGTGAGGTGTTCCGGGCATGTCCCACCGGGAGGAGGCCCCGTGGTAGACCCAGGACACGCTGGAGAGATTGTGTATCTCGGCTGGCCTGGGAACGCCTTGGGGTCCCTCCGGATGGGCTGGAGGAGGTGGCTGGGGAGAGGGAAGCTTGGGCTTCTCTGCTTAGGCTTCTGCCCCCGCGACCCGGCCCCGGATAAGCGGAAGAAAATGGATGGATGGATGGATGGATGGATGGGATGGATGGATGGACACAAGGGAAGACCCACCTAAACTTCTAAATTTAAAACTCATACTAAATATCTCATAATTGTACATCCAGTTATTAGAACGGCATTATTGGTGATCAGAAAAGAGATGGAAACCTGTTATCCTTATGATGTTATTAACTAAATATTCATCTTGAGACAAAACAGCTACAAAACAATTTATATTGTAATGCAAAATGTGATTACACGACAGTGAGTTCAAACGTCTGCACCGCAGGACGTCTCATTCCATTACATAGTTTCCTTTATTTTATTTTATTTTATTTTATTTTATTTTATTTTATTTTATTTTATTTTATTTTATTTTATTTTTTTGGAACATAAAGAATACATCCGAATTTATCATTTCACATCCTTTTATACTTTGCTTGGTGGCTAACAGTAATACAAACTTCATGAATTAACAACTATGCGGTGGTTTTATTATACTTGTGCAGCGCAAGGATGAAAATGCAGTAAAGTGAGCCGTATGTTTTCTCTGTGGGGTTTCAGGGTTTCTTTTTTCTGTTAATTTATTTTTGCAAGGCAGGCAGATGGATGGAATATCATCTGCACTGGGAAATCTTCCTACAGTGAGATCTTAAGCTGTGAAAGTAAAGGTCCTGTTACATTTAATAATAGAAAAGGCTGGCGTGTGGTGGGACTGGCTGCCAGAGCACACAACCTGAGTGCACAGCTTCCCATGGCCGCTGTAGTGACACACACAGAGATACTGAGCTGAGAGCAAAGAAAAATTTAAGGTAGGTGTGAACATGGAAATGAATGAAGAGATTTGCAGGTGAGACGATGTTGGCTAGGAAGATAAAAGAAAAAGCGCGAAGAAATGGAGCTGCAAATGGAATGAGTGGTGTAGCTAGAAAAATGCGGGATGGAGGCACTGAAGGGTGAAGGGATACGAGGACAGGGTGGGTGAAGCTGATCTGATTTGAAATCTGTGCAATCGTTTTATTTTAAGTATTCTTACACAGCGGCTTTTCTAGATCTTTTTTAACAGCGCACGATAAATTTCTTAAATGAATTACTCCTATGAAACAGAATTGCATCATTCCAAACACATCAGAAGAGGTGAACTCTGAAAAAAGAAAGAGCTGGTGCTGGCAGTTTCGGGTGCTCAGATGCAGAATTATTCACTGAAGGCACAGAGCCATGAAATAGACGGAAACACCAGTCAGCTCTGCAGAAATACAGATCACATGAGCTATTCAGTGCAATGCAGCATTTACAGCTGCAGCATCTCACTCATCTTTATGATGCATTTATATGTTTCTGTCAGCAAACGAGGCGGATCCAGTCTTTACTACTCTGCTATGTCATCAAAGTTAAGTTTGGAGATTAAAGCCACTATCAAACCATCCTTAAAGTTCTGAACCTTCACTTTTCCTTTAATTTTACACAATCTAAAGTAGGTCATATGCTGTGCTTCTTGAAGTAAATGTGACACTGTTACAGCTTTCCAAAAAGGGTACACAAAGGACTAAACCATCATATCAATGAGCCTAGCACTCACTCAAATATGCCAGGGGGTAAAATTAAGTAAACAAACACAGTAAAGTAAAGTATGCTTCATCCACACAAAAGAGACTGAACACTGAATGCAATATGCAGCCGCTAACAAGCAGTCAGATGGTGATGTGCAAGAAAATGTAGTCCATTACTCATGCTGAAGGGTCAAACTACACACACTCAGGGCTTCACTGAGGAAACAGGACTTCTCTGCAACTCCCAGGAGGAGAAATTAACCACAAATGGATCAAGAGAAATTTTCATTTGTCATCAAATGCTACATACTTTTGGGCAATAATTATTTACTTTACTAGATTTTCTATCTATCTATCTATTTTCTTATTTCTTACTTATTTTTGTTTATGTATGGATTATCTTATCTTATAAATCTATAAACCTTTAACAGAAACGGTGAGGTGCATCTAATTATTTAATGTCAAATAGTTTCAAAAGGTGTTTAAAAATGCCATCCATCCTAAACTGAAGTCAAATCTGCAGCAACTAATATGAAACTTACAATGTTAAATAAAATCACACGAACAAAATCAAAGCACGATTCCTGCTGCGAGAGACTCTCAAATAAACACGTAGCCGCTGATTGTGTGTTACACATATTATTATATGGCTTTTTTTCCCCAAGATATATTTTAGTTTTCATTTTATTAATGCACTCTTGTTGTTCATGCTGTATTCAGTGTTTTGAGTGGCTTAAAACGAGTTTTATTAATAATCGGCAGTGCTATAAATACAGCGTACATTGATACTGACACAATGCCGTTCTACGCTAAGTGTAGGCAGCTGCACAGCTGATTCCAGGACGGGACAACAAGGCAAAACTTGAACCACGACCGCTATGCTCGCCCTGCCCCGCTGTTTGAAATCAGTTAGAATTGTTCTACACCTCCGCCACGCGATAACAACCGACAGAAACGTGGGGTGTAGCATAGCAGAGCACCGTACCTTTGCTGTTGTCTTCTGGCAGACCGCTGGAAGTGAATGAATTTGTGATGCTGACTACATTGAAGATGAATGGATGGCGCGCTGCCTAGCAACCAAACGACCAATGAGATGTATGGTGCACGAAAATTTGTAGAACATACACTCACGGGCCACGTTTTTTAGGTACCGGGCTACACCGCATTCACAACTGGCAGAGATTCAACAAGGTAATGGAAACATTCTTCAGAGATTTTGGTCCATATTAACATGATGTGAATCTCCTCTTCCACCACATCCCAAAGGTGCTCTACTGGACTGAGATCTGATAACTGTGGAGGCCATCTGAGTACAGTGAACTCAATGTCATGTTCAAGAAACCAGTTTGAAATGATTTGAGCTTTGCGACATGGTGTGTTATCCTGCAGCCATTAGAAGATAGGTACACTGTAATCATAAAGGAAGGGACATTGTCACCAATACTCAAGTAAGCTGTGGCAGTTAAAAAATGTTCAATTGGTATTAATGAGCCCTAAGTGTGCCAAGAAAATATTCATCATTGCACCACTAGCAGCAGCCTGAACAGCTGATGCAGGGCAGGATGGATCCATACTTTCACGTTGTTTACATCAAATTCTGATCCTACCATCTGAATGTCGCAGCTGAAACCACGACTCATGGAACATTTTTACAATCTTCTGTTGTCCAACTTTGGAGAACCTATGTAAACTGTACCCTCAGTTTCCTGTTCTCAGCTGACAGGAAGGGCAGTTTGGTGTGGTCTTCTGCAGCTATAGCCCATTTGCTTCAAGGCTGGACATGTTGCATGTTCAGAGATGCTCTTCTGTGTACCTTAGTTGTAAAGAGTGGTTATTTGAGTTGCTATTGCCTTCCTATCATCTTAAAGAAGTCTGACTATTCTTCTCTGACCTTACACATCAAGAAGACATCTTCTCCTGCAGAACTGCCGCTCACTGGATCTTTTCTCTTTATGCGCCATTCTCCGTAAACCCTAAAAATAGTTGTGTGGAACCTCAGTAAGTCATCCTGAATGTATCTACATGCGTTCATGCATTGAATTGCTGTGATGTGATTGGCTGATTAGATATTTGCATTTATAAACAGCTGAACAGGTGTACCAAATGATGAGGAATGTGAGCGCCTGTTACATATAAGCAACTTATCAGATGAATTCAGTTCAAACATAAGTCCTAGAGTCAGGTTATACAAATTATTTCAGTCCAGAAATCTCAAGAAAATTTGCTTTACTGTAACCTACTACATAAAAATGTGTAGGGAGAACCAGTGGGTCCCAAAAGGTGTGCCAAAGTGGGGGGTTTGTGATAACTATGCATTCTTATCACAAAATATAAATTACACAAAAAGTTAAGAATTTGTAGTTCACATTCCATTACTGCCCTTAAAAAATACTAAAGTTAAAATAAACCTCAGTCAGTTCATGCAGTTGCCAGATGGTGGGAATTATGAGCATTACACATCAAAGGGAAAATAAGGAAGTTAAGGCAGGAATCAGGAATAAGGCAGGAATCGTGTTACTTTCTTATAGAGCTAACCCATCACAGCGAACAATCCACCACCTGAATAAAATATCTGATCAGCACATTTGCCAAGGTAGCTGTTCAGTCTACACGTGGCAAATGTGCTATCAAGTGTCTCATATGACAATACAATCAAAACACATGATGACAGAACCTGTTTTTTGCCCTTCTGAGCGGCAGCCAAAGTTTGAAACTCACACGTGTCACATGTGTAATAAAATAACACTATTACTAAAACTTATAGTTCTTTATTTGTTTAAATTGTGCGGCATAGCATAGTATTTCAGGACTTCCACAGTTAGCTACAGGAAGAAACCACAGTGTCTGTTGATCTTTTAGCACAAGGTAGTTAAATGCTCTCCAGACAGGAGCTACATCTACAGCACCCACCAGGGGGTTCACTGGGGAAGTGTCCACTATTTTGAACAAAAGAACTGTGCCCTTTGGAGGGAGCTGTGCAGCCCCTCCTCAGATTAAAAGGAAACCCTGTTAGGTAAGACATCCTCAGGCTATCTCAAGTGTTTGCCAGGCTTAAGAAAAAAATTCTATCAGTCACTTTTTGGAGCTTACAGCTCTCATCGTATGTGAGACATCTCCTCCAGGTAAGGGGTTTTCATGCAGCCCGTGCACAGCTGATCCATCCACAGAGGAGCTTCATGCTGCAGAGGGGTGCGGCGGGGGTAGAAAGTGTAGGAGAGGTCGTAATTTAAAAGACAGCTCAGAGACGCCATGTAGATGTCTGAGAAACGGCACAGGCGTCTGGAGAAGTAGGTGGGGTTGTGACACGTTCTGAAGATGCTGCCAAACTGAGGGTTGAACAGGTTCTTTGTCATCACCCTGGCATATAATAAAAATTGGGTAAAAGTTAATATCAAATTAAGTGCATATTCTTTTATATACAAAGTCGTGAAGTGACAAGAAGTGCTAGTAGCAAGGAGAAGTGAAAAGGCATCGAAAAAGTATTGTTCAAGTAGTGTTATATCAGATTTTATTACTAATTTATTAACGTTTAACCAGTGTAACCAGCTTAGGAAGCTCCAATACAGATGGATAGTATAATTGTAAGATATACAGAGAAGTATAAAGTATCATAAAACTCAAATTCTCAATTTGAGCCGGTACTTGAATAACAATCCAACTGTGCAGACTTGTTAAACAGCATCAGTGGGAACACTGGGAGGTGCTTCTAAAGATAAAGACAGGGATTAAGACTCATAAGACTCACCTGAGTTCCTCTCTTTCCTTCTGCCATTCCAGAAAAACTTGTTTAGACGCTGGGTCTCTGTGTGTCTAAGATATTAAAAAAAAACAGTCTGATCAAATTTAGCTCTTCAAAAACACAAAAATATAAAGAATAAATAAATCTCCCCAGCCCAAGGTGGGTCAATTTGATTCTTAGTTTAATGGCAAGTACAAACACAAGTTTTATTTTTTGCTCTACAGCAGAGTGGGAAAAGTTGTCTTATTTGCAGCTCGTTTAAGCCGTTACAAATAATCCAATTACACGTGAACAGGATTGTAAGCAGAGGTCACGTGGACTCACAAGCTGGAATCTGGATATTTTGTTTTTTAAAAACACTGTGTTCTGTCAACAGCTGATCACATCAGCAACAAATAGCTACTGGTTAAGACAGGTGTGTCAGTGCTTGGTATGCCTGAGTGCAAGCAAAGCAAAATGTCCCAACAACTCAGGGATTAACTCTCACCTGTAGGCGTTCCATCAAGCCAGTTAAAGCCTGCATCCAGGTGAGGTTCATTCCATACCGGTCTGTGCTCACCACTTTGGTTTCCTGCTCCAGTTCAGGTACGATGGCTGCTGTACGCCAGCCATGTCTCAGCATGAGGTCCTGGAACAAATGATAAAACTGTATTGTAAAAATATGCAACTTTTTTTTTTTTTTCCACAGAAAAACATTTGCTCTTCAGTGGGATACATAACCATTGTGAGCCACCCCAACACAAACAGAATTTAAGAACTTTATTTTATGAATGAAACAACAAAAGCATACATTTAGCTATACAAAAAGTATAGTTTTCACGCCGTTCTCGTATACACGGGAGACCGAAAAGCATCAAAACTTTACCATTTTCACCTGAAACGTTCTCGTGTAAACGGAGCGTGAGGCAGTTCCACCCACCCGCTGTTAAAACCTGCTGTTTATGAGTGGCCACCAACCAAAAAGCCTGGCAAGAGGAGCTAAAATTGCTAATTTAACTGAAATAAAAAGGAACTGAGAGCTGCAATAAGGCCCCACATAAAACAAATAAACATTGTTGTAAACTGTGAACAAGTAGTGTGTCAGAATAAATCTGCAGAGCTGGAAACGAGCATTATCTCTCTTTTAATCACTTTGACTGGCCTGTGTTTGAAAGATACAACACAAGTTACTAATTACTTATCTGTTAATATGTTTATATAATGTGCCTTCACAGTGCACAGTAACCCAAACCATTTTTTTTTCTCAGATCTCATTGTACATCCTGTATAATGACAATAAAGGCCTTCTATTCATTCTGCATTTCTGAAACCATAATGGGGAGCTCATACTGCCATCTAGTGTTTGAGTTTTTCATTGCACAGGCCTCTCTGACCCCACCCCAGCGCTTCTCAGAACTTTCAGCATTGCACAATACGCAGAGAAAGATGGCATCTGGCAGCGTGTGTATCTACGCACAAACCCTGTACTTGTGTATCTTATAAAGGACCTCGACAACAAAAATCACAGATTAACAAGACTGAAAACAACTTCCTGTAAAAAAATGACCACTTTGCTTATTCATACACCGAGGACGTCAAATGAAGGAGTCACAGGAAAAATCCTGCTAATCCCAATACCGCAAAGCGTTAGTCACCATGTGGATTGCTGACTCAGCAACTCATCGTTATGAGATCACTGTGCTCTCACACTTACAGCCAAGTCGCTGTAAAGATGGTCTCCAAAGTAAAGAACTTTAGATCCTCGCCAGCCCGTCAGCCTGAGAAAGTCAAATAGATTTCCCTGAAATAAGAAAAAAAAAGCACATTTTCTTTAGAAACACAGAATACAAGTACAAGCATGTAAAATGTCTCACATGTAAAAACACAGCAACTAAAGAAACCAAATGCCAGAAATTGCAAATGAACACTTTGTTCAGAGAGCTGAACAGCTCCAAGTATCACTGACCTGTTTGTAAATCTGTCCTTTGTCCAAACTCTTTATTTTTTCCCACCGAAGGTCTCCGTTACCATCCAGTCGCCTGAAAGGTCTGTAGGAGCAACAATGTAGAAGATTGCTTAAGTCATTGTATCACATCTGATGAGAGGGGTGGCACGCCACGTTCACCACAGTGAAAAACTAGAAAGAGTTACTCACTTGATACAGTCGGTGAAAAAGTGCGGTTTGTCTGCCTGCACAATGACCACATCAAAGAAGTCTCTCCAGTTTTTTCCCACCATGTGCGTCATCCCTCTATCACTGTACACAGACAATAAACATCAGTGTAACAGGCCGCAGAGGTGTTTATCTCTGTAATATACCACTGCAGACATGGACCTCGTCACGTAGTTAACACTTACACAAAGCTGAAGGGACTGTTGGTAATGAGGAAAAGTTTCTTTCCATGACTGACCAACCGATGTAAAACAGCATCTGTCTCTTCTCCTCGGAGAATGAATTTATCTGGAAAGCGAAGAAAAACTACTCGGTAACAAAGTGTAACTGTATTGTTAGTGTGTGTGCTGCAGTGTGCAGATTGTATACAACACCGGAAGAAAAAAGGAATTCTCACCGAGATCTTCCATGATCCACTTGTACATGTATCCTTTGAGGTGAACCATGCCAACTGCTTCCTGTAGATTAAATGAAAATGGGAATGTTTTTCACAATATGTTCAACAATTTCAGCATACTCTCTTTGATCCTTATTATGAGATAAGTCTGAACTACAGTCACTCTGGAATAAAGACTCCCATTATTTGAAAATGATTAATGACCTGTCAGTTTGCTTACTTTCAGAGGAGACATTGCAATAAAGTAGTGGGCGTGCTGTATAGCGGGAAACCCTTACACGCCAGACCCAAGAGGAAAAGCTGTCATTGTTCTTTGCTCTACCAGAGAGTCCACTGCAAACGTTTCCGGAGCTAAGCAAATTCCTGAGCGTGCAGTTGATGAATCCCGCTACACGGATACAGTCAAAAACACTACCTCACTATGTTTCTGAGTGTGAGCTACAGAGCGAGGCCCAGGATTCAAAACAGAGTGTGTAACATATCATATCTCACAGAGATGTCTTTGAAGAGATGAACTGGATCATATTCAATGTCGTTGGTGATGAAAAAATCATTTGCCACAGCCAAGAGAGTCATCTCAGGAATGGAGAAGATATCCATGAACTGCTTTACTTTTGGTCCCTGTGTAGAAAAAGAAAAAAAAAAGCATGTTAATGTTTGATGCTCACATATGTTGACATTTTGGCTATAAATATCTGAATTTAGTTTTCAATACAACCACTACCCACTAATGGGAATTTCTGGACTTGTGTTGGTGTCCATTTGCACAAGAATTGGATATGCAGAAAGAGGGACTGAGGGAATTTAACCACCACGCAGGCTACCAGCAGTGACGAATGCGCAGGGAGAGCACTGATTGGTTGGAAAGTAGGCTTAGGCAAGAAAGAAAACAGCAGCAGATTTCATCACAGAGAACAAGAAGCACCAAAAACAAAGTATGAGTAAGAGGAACACACAATGGCTACAGAGGACAATTTTCACTGTGTAATGCTCTGTTTCACTTCACTGCCAAGTTCTTTCTTTATTATGACGTCTGTCCTCTCAAAGACATGGACTAAGCTAATGCACAACTGACATCACAAACAGGTGTATCCCCTATTACTGGTTTTTCCACTTTTTTTTTTTTTTAACACTGCCCACAAGTGACAGACATCTACAAACCCAATTGCAGATTATTATTCAAGAGTCTCATAAACCCATATTTTATTCACAATAGAACACAGAAAACATATGAAATGTTTAAACTCAGAAAATGTGTCATTTTAAGAAAAAATATTCACTCGTTTTGAATTTAATGGCAGCAACAAGTCTCAAAAAAGTTGGGACAGGGCCATGTTTACAAATTCAAATTGCTATCAAATTCGAAAGTTTAAATATTTCATATATTATTGATGTTCTACTGTGAATAACACATGCGTTTATGAGATTTGCAAATCATTGCATTCTTGTTTTTATATTTTACACAGTGTCACAACTTTTTGGAATTACAGTTATATAACATGTGGTCAGATGTGGCCCCGCGAAGCTCTGTGTCTCTGCCAGCTTAGTAGCATGCTGGGACCTTAAAAGAGCCCCAAATGAGATTAGAGACCTATTTTGGACAACTGTTACAGATGGAAAGAAGCACTGTTCCTTCTGCAGGGGAGCACTTAAAAGACTCAATCAGGCGAAAATGATTTGAGTCTGATTCAAAACATCAGCGTCCAAATTGCTCCTAATTGGCAAACATATCAGTTTAGCCTTGGTGACTGCCAGAGCCAGTAAAGATTTCTAATTTTCCTGCCCAAATGAGTAGCTAAAAAAAACAAATGCAGAGCAGACACATAGTTCTCATAGTCAGCTCTTTTGGGGCTGGAACATTGCCTTCCAACCTATTCATGACGACAATGGAAGAAATCAGATTACAAAATCCACCATTTGGCACTTATGTAATGGTAAAGCCGTACAAAACCCCGACATTTGGAAAATCTGTGGACAGCAACAGATTAAATCCTAAATTCCTTGTTCGAGAAGGGCCAAATGAAACTGTAATATTTTGTTGATCCAGCAGTATTTACAAAGGCCTTCATGCCGGTGCCAAAACAAACACATGTTCAACAGAGCAAACGTGCAAAAAAAGAAAAAAAATGGAAGCAAAGTGCAAGAACTGTGATAAATGCAAAACAGCTTTCCACTAAACTCTGATTTACAGTTATTACACAACTCAGCTAATATGACTTATGGGGCGCATCCAGCTGGAGTCTAATAAATTAAAATCAATATATATTTCTTAATCTCCTGAAAACCAAGCTGTTGTTTTGGGTGCTTTTTAAAATCTCCTTGGTCTTTGGGATTAGTCGAACCTGATAGATACAAAAACTAAGCATCATCTTTAAAAAGCAGGTACTTTATAAAAAAAAAAAACAACAAAAAAAAACAAGCATGCCCTCATATGGGGGCAATGGGTTCATTTTACATCATAATATAATGATAAAACACAATAATTTGCAGAAAACCCAAACTATAGAGGGCAGAGGGTCTCGGGAGGTTAATTTATTTTTCATGTTTCGTCTGCAAAAACAAAAATTCATCCTCACCTTTCCATAGAAGCCACTGTCCTGCTGCAGGGGGACGTGGTAGGTCCCCCCAAAGAGCTGAAGGACCTCCTCATCTGGCACTGGGCTCAGACCCCTGGGAATGAATGAATGTGCAAGAGTTTAACAACATGCAAAGATTTGGTCTTCAACAGCAGGGATGTTTATAATAATAATAATAATAATTTTTAAAAAAAGCTGTCACAAATGCTCACTAAGTTACATTTCAGTATTTCTGTGAGAGTTAAATCATCCTCAACTTCTTACCGGTACACTGTTCCTGGCTCAATGTAATGAAAGGCATCTATCTTCATTAAAAGACCCTGGAGAAAAAAAAAAGGAGTTGCACTTTTCAATCAGCTGCACGGGGGAAAATAAACAATCATGTTGCTGCAATGGTTAAAGTGTAGTATAAAAGATTTTACCTTCTGGATGTCATAGTGAAGACCCCGGACAGCAAAGTTAGAAAGGTAGTCATACTTGAGAATGCCCTCGGGGTACTGTCAAACAGGAGAACCAGGAGGTTACATTTAAAAGCAGCTGTAAAGCAAACGTGCTTAATACAACTAATGCAAAACGCACCTTGAAGTGTTCGATTAGGAATTCTTTCGCTTTGTTGTAGATCATTGCGTTGAGCGCGTTTGAGTACAGAGCCAGCGTGTAGTCATAGTCAAAGCCATAGATGTCCACTTCAGCCATGTTTACCTCGTTGTTCGCGTAGATGGTGGAAGAGTTGAGCAGGTTGCACGCACCTGGCGGGATCAGGTCTGATCCAGGAAAGACAGATGGGGAAAGCTTTATTTAAATTTGAGAATTACAGATCCAACTGAACAAACAATGACTCAACGAGATTTTAGAGCGGGATTAGACGGCTCGGATAGCTGACTCATGTTTGAATTTAAAACAAATCAGTAAAAGACACTAGCTTTAATGAAACCTGATGACTGTGCACTTCTGCAGAGGAGAAAGAACCGCTGTTTCCAGTCCAGTTGAGCTGGCAAGCTCACATGAGGTTGTGTAACGTGCATTTCTGAGATGTCAACTGGCCCTTGACTGCACTAAGTCAATCCCAAAAGAACATTCTGTAAAGTAATATTTTGTACTGACTGAACTTAAAGAAATGGTATGAACAGTACCACAGCATTCACTGAGTCTTTTAAAATATTCCCAGATTTTATCCGCACACTATCTTGGGTAAAAGTCACATAACTAACACACGCTCACAGATTAAACACACAGTTTACATTTTGTTGCAGTCTCCAATACTGGCTGCAGCAGGGGCACAGGACCTGAAAGTGGGCCATGGCCGTTCTGTAGTCAAAGAGCTTAATGAGGGCTGCAGTGGGGAGCAGACAGAATGCCTTTCTTTCTGTGCCGAGTCACATTTCAAAAGACTAGACGTGAAAAATTGCATTTCCAATTTAGAGTGCGTGACCAGCTTTAATTGAAACCCACCAGGTTCAGAATTTGTGGTTTAAACAGAGTATGTTAGTAAAAACTTTCTGGATGTTAAACTAAAAAGTGCACGTGATTTTTAACACTTTTGAGTGTTTTTTTTTTTATACTACCTTATCCATCTACTCCGCAACACTTCAGAGGGAAATGCCGCGTTTTGTTATTACACTCGTTATTTGACAGCTATACTTGCTTTGTAAATTAAGATAACGTTTGCTTGTGAATTGTGATGCATCTTTATAGAATAAACCAAGAGTATATAAAAGTACTCTAAGTTAACCAAACTGTGACTACATGCAGCACTACATTATTATTTGCTGCGTAACAGCTATTTTACCTTTGATACGTTATTTTGCTCATGCGCTTTTACTCAGCTTTCAGCTGAACTGAACCACAGCCAAGGTTTTTTTGATTACTCTGTTATTCTGAATAGATTTTTCTCGGCATGCAAAAGCAGGGTTGGGCCACGTGAACTAAATAAACAACTATGAAAAGCAAATATTTTGGAGCTACCGTGCATGTTAACGTGCAGGGCAATTGATAATAAAAGTGACAGCTTACACCAATCCGTAAGATTGTTTGTTTTTTTTGTTTTTTTTTTTCATAAAGTATTTTTCCATGCCTCATTTGCAGGAATCTCCTTAAACGCCCACTTGTGCCAGCTGCATGCCAACCCGCTATTATAAATAGAACCTACATCATTTTAAATGTATCCGATAACCTGCCAGCATGCTAAAAAATCGTGGTTAACCAGCCATCATAGAAACAATGATAAGTTCACACTTGCGACTCCTGAGTGCAAAACACACGTTTCAGGCACACACACACGCAAAACGTACAGCCTACGTGCAGCGTTCACAAGCAACCGCTTGGCTTGTTTTCGAGAACAAATCTTGCCAAACTGAGGAACTGACGCGGGAGCACAAACGAACCCAAACTTCTTCTTTTCTACGATTTCAACCAGACCCCAGTTGTGCAAACTTTACCCTAAATGCGTGAGTGACCGAGGGCGTTAATGTGCCATCTGTGGCTAAAGAGTAAGAACGCGATTCGCACAAGTACATAATGTCTTTGGTGCCATCAGATAAACATCGCGGCTGCCCCGGTGACGTGAACGCTAACATGCAGACCACGATATGGGGGGCCCCCATCAGGCCAAAAGAGGGTAACCCTCTGCTTACCGTGAACCAGGCGTTTCATGTCATTGTAGCGAGTCCACAAGTACGATCTCTGATCCATTGGAACTGCGGTGGATGTGAAAGACCGTGTCCTCACACCGCAGACACCAGGAGCACCCACGGGATCCTTGGCTCGCTTCGTGCATCTGTGAAGTGGGTCGCTGGATGACGGAGCGTCGCCAGTTGGTCTGTCCGAATCCGAGCTGCAACTTTCCTCTTTTGTCCTTTCGCGGCCCTGCTTTTTTCCTCCAGAGAACCTGCATGTGGTACAAAGTCTGTTCACTCTGGGGGATCTGGCGAGAGGAGGGGATTTGTTTCCTCTTGCCCATAATGTACGTGTTAATGCTGTGCCCACTGTTTTAACAGACATTTTAACGACGCGTTAATAACATGCCAAAAACATCCTCTGCCAGCTTGCCACTGGAGGATGAAGCTAGCAAACAGATAAACATATACCCTCGTTTTCACTGAAGCCACACCCCGGGCGGGAGGCCGTCCATTTAAAGGGGAGGTACGCCAATTCCTGCAGCCAATCAAACGCACGGAACTCTATGTATCTATGATCGAATTCACATGAGAAAACATGTTGTCAGCGTGACTTCTGTGTGTTTTCTTTAAGTTTCAGTCACATCATGTACTTTTCTTTGTGCTTTGCATATGAGGTCCTATCATACGTGCTCTCTGAGAGCTATTGTTTCGGGGAAGGGTACATTTCAACCCAACCGATGATATTTTGTTTTCCTGGCGAAAATTCTTTCTTGCAGAAAACCCTGCAGGCAAGCTTTTCCCGCACTAGCTCGTAACGCCATGAGCATTTGGTTTATTGTAGTTTCGTGGTGAACGGGAAAAAGCCTTAATTGCATGTGCAAACGCTGCATTTATGTTGAGAAAAAACTGTAAGAAACTTTAGCAAAACAAACCAAAAAAAAAAAAAAAGAGGAAATATACCAAGTTCAGTATAAAT
The DNA here is from genome assembly GCF_007364275.1 of Archocentrus centrarchus. Classification (NCBI taxonomy): domain Eukaryota; kingdom Metazoa; phylum Chordata; class Actinopteri; order Cichliformes; family Cichlidae; genus Archocentrus; species Archocentrus centrarchus. The sequence goes on along the minus strand of NC_044352.1, from coordinate 10,486,359 downwards.
GCAACTTTTGCATGCTTTCTTGCAGGTTTTTACTTTGCATGTTATTTTTGCAGTTAATCTACTTAATCTAAAAAAACAGCAGCATATTTTATAAACTGATCTTTTGTAGGCAAACTCCTAAAATATAAAGAAATTTGCAACTGAAGCAGTAAGATAAACAAGGATAAATGTGAACATTTGCTTCTGAGCTGTGCTGGAGTATGTAGTCACTTTTGGTAGAGCACAACAAAAAAAAAGGGGGGGAGGCCCCCCTTTGTGCTTGGACTCTGATGAGTCTCTCCTGGACAAGTATACAGAGACCTGCTGCAGCTTCTGTAAGGACCGCTGTAGACCAGCAGGCACAAAAGTGAGTTACAATGGTGAAGCACTGTGGTTCACAGCTAAACTCAGACAGCTAGAGTTGGGGAAAGGAAAGAAAAGAAAGAAAGAGGTGCAGAGCCATAAGGAAAATTACAGGTTTAGCAAGATAGTGAGAGAAGTTTAGTGAATGTAAATGACACCTTCTGTCATCAACTTCAAACACAAAACCCTCAAGTCCGCTGGCAACTTGCCAAATGACCTTAATGAGTTCTGTCATTGGTTTAAAAGACTAAAAATGCAGTCTCTACACCACCCTCAGTGACACCCACCATTCTCCCAAGCTGTGGCTGCCATTAATCTGCGCAGCTCAGAGGCCCTCCCCCACCCCTGACTACAATAATGACTTTCTCCATTCTCAAGCATGACAGCAGCCAGTTCAAAAGGTTAGAACCTCTTTTACCAGACAAACTGTCTCTGCCTCCAGCTTATGTTGACCTGTACGCACTGGTGTTGAGAGTCATATGCAATACCTCACCAGTGCGCATGCAAGCAGGCTTAAAAGCTGCAAGGCCTCTGCTATCACCCCCCATCCCCAAAAAACACACATCACAGGACTACACCCTGACATCTGGATCAGGGTGTAACTGGAGACCTGCATATCATTGGCTGTGTTGAGAAGGTGCTTGGCGGCAATCTGCCATTGCTGCTCGACCCGTGCGCGCCCAGGAACCCCGAGGCAAACAGGAAGGATTGCCGTTTTGCACTCGCACCTCAAACCTGCACTTTCTGAAGGCCTCTACAGTCCATTACGACAAAAACATCAAACTGTTCACACACAAGCTGATTTGGTGTGTTTATTACTTATTATTTAAACGTAAAATTCCAACCTTACAAATTTATGACACAACAAAACCTGAACTCAATATAGACAACAGTAGATGGAGGCTTAAAGACACTGTGTTACAATAGCAGAGGAATTTCAAGTGAGGCCACAATCTGATCTAGAAATGAAGAGAAGTAAAATCCATTTCGACAACAAGCGCAATCTCGGCATGCACTTGGGTTAAACAAGTGCATAAAATGACAAGATTAAATTTGTGTTCTCTCATTTGTCTCTTACATAACCCCTGCGTGTGTGCATAAATACCGACATCCTGGACGCTCTTTATCGCTTAATCTCTTGATATATTTGCCTTCTTTCTTTCTAAAAACACATGCACTGCTTGCTTTCCTGTATACATTTTCTACACAAACAGCCTCGTTATTTGTCATAACTCCTCACACAGAGTTCTGGAAACTTGTTCTGCGGGTGGGCCTTGAATCCAAACTCCAGCTGAAAATACTGGAACGTCTGCTGCCAAATATGCATCTGCATCCTTGAGGAAATCATCTGTAAGAGATTAGGAAACTTGATTGCTGTCTCTAATTAGTCCTGAGGAATTCTAGATTGAAATCTTTGTCATCCTCCAGGGTAGACTCTAGGTTATCCATCGAGTGCATGATTAATATAGTTAAATAAAACTAAACTTAAACTAGACATGATCATAATATATTAAACTGAAATTCAAATAAAACCTGGACTTTAGAAGAAAATCTCTCTCAAACAATTTTGCGTACTTAGAAAACTAACCAAAATGTAAGGATTTAGTTTTAGTTTTTGTCAGTTTGGTTAAATTTGTCAACACAACCAGCAATGACCCAGAGGTCGTGTACAGGGTATGTTTATTGAGGTTTGGGATATTTACATGGCTGTGGGTCAACTTGTTTCACAAGTGTTTGTGGTGTAATTTCTCTTCTGAACCTCTGAATCTTATCCCAGACTCATTCCCATATATTATGATTAAATAACACAGAGGCTAAGAAGACCCAAACAAATCGCAAACATCTGTAGATATCCATCCATCCATCCATCCATCCATCCATCTTCTTCCACTTTTCCAATTCCAAGTGAGAAGCAGGGCACAGCCTGAACAGGTTGCCAGTCTGTCGCAGGGCTGACACAGAAAGACAATCATTTAGACTGACTGAAGAATCACCAATTAACCTAGCATGCTTGTTAAGTTAATTGTTGCCTGTGGGAGGAATCCTGAGTACCAGAACCTACGCAAGCACTCGGAGAACATGCAAACTCCACACAGAAAGGTCCCCAGCGAGCTGATGGATTCAAACCCAGGGCCTTCTTGCTGTGAGGGAAAAGTGCAAACCACCACTAGATTATCAGATCTACAGAAAAATAACTATAATAGCTGTGGTTGAATTAACTGTATACAATTTTAATTTTTTGCTTTTGTTTTAATGTCATTTATGTATTTTTTTTTTTATTACATTCCTCTTGAAGAGGGCTCTTTGCTGTTTTTTTCAATATGTTTTCATGCAATTATTGTGTATGCACTGCGCAGTCGATTTTTTTCAACATGCTGCAGAGAAATATTTATACAGAAGAATCATGTCCAGACCAGTCCCTCAACTTCCTCCTTTCTGACATTAGTCAAATTGTCCAGAGGAGAGCTTAATGACTTTATGACCAAACTTTATTGTGCAGCCTGCTGCATAATTCAGTTGTCTAGGCTGAGATTTTCAAACGTGTACTTACCATGAATACCAGAAATTAACCACAAACCAGTAGCCTACTGCATTTCTGACATATGTAGATACAGGCATGTGAAAAAATAGCCTTTACAGGATTATATGCGGTCCTGTGAAAACCTGAGTACATTCTTGCTGCTTCCATAGGAATTAAAAGGGTAAATACTTGCCAGGCACTGTCAATCAAATGTTGCGTGATTAATTGCTCATCAAATGTGACCATCTCTATAAAAGCAGAAGTTGTGGCAGTTTGCTGGTCCGAGCATTGCACAGACCATTAGACCGTGCAATGCTCAGAGAAACTGCAATAAAATCCCACGAGCTCCATCTCAGACTCTACAGGCCTCAGTTACAGTAGCACGATAAATGTTAAGAGTGAAGTATAGACAGTACAATTAGACAAAGCCTGAACAGGTATGGCTTGTTTGGAAGGGCTGCCTCTTCTCTCTAAAAAAAATATGGCTGCACAGGTTTAGGTTTGCAAAGTTGCATCTGAACAAACCAGAAAACCTCTGGAACAATCTCCTGTTGACAGACAGGATCAAAGTGGAGACGTCTGGCCATAAAGCACAGCACCACATTTGGTGAAACCCAAACACAGCAAATCAACACAAACACCTCATAACAACTATCAGCACAGTGGTGATGATTTGAGCTTGTTTTGTTGCCACAGGACCTCGCTACCTTACAGCCATTGACTCCTTCATGATCTCCTCTGCATACCAAAGTATTCTCAAAAGCTGAAGCTTGTTCCAAACTGGCTCATGCATCAGGATAATGGTCCCAAACACAGCAGCAAATCTGCAACAGAATGGCTGAAAAAGTAAAGAATCGAGGTGTTGCAGTGGCCCAAAGTAAAGAGCCTCAACCTGATTGAAATGCTTAAGTGAAACCTTAATAGAGCTGCAATTCAATTTGGAATTCAACAGTTACATATTAATATGGGGCGTACTTGGTTTATCACAGGACTGCAGGTGACTGCAGTATACGACAAATATCAGTCACTCATTCAAGACCATGAGCAGTAACAAGTGTTGGCTTGTTTTTATTCTTCATGACAAAAGTGGATCACAGGTCAATGAAAAGTCAACTTTGCATACACAAAAAGTTGAAGACCTCAAATGTGTTATGTGGAGTGTGTGCTTGTCAACAATTTACACAGAATGCAGACCACATAAATACAGTTAAATTATTATACAAGAGTGGCAATTAAATTATACACACATCTGCACAGAGTGATTTAAATCAATTTACAACCTTCAGTGTAATGTGACATTATGTTAAAGCATTTTCACTTTTTAGCACGAGTGTGAATTTCAATAAATAAATCTGACAGTCTTGAAAACCTTGTAGTCAAACTAACCAATCTTTGATATATTATGTTGAAATTTATTCAGAAAATTTAGAAAGAAACTTCAGTCATTGTAACAATTCTGGTTAATTTAATTTCATAATTAATCATATTACTTAATTATTAATGAGGTACCATGAATAATAAATACAAGGCATCTTAGCTAAAAAGTGAAAATATTTTACCAAAATGAGATATCACCTTTTTCAGTGCTAACACTGCTCAGTGAATTTCCTCAAAATGAATTCAAACACAAATAAATTAAAAGAAAATCACAACTACTGTGTTGAATTTCAGCCTCCATTTAGAAAATGTGATGCTTTCTAAAACAACACACAAGACCAAAACCAAGGCACGAAAAAAACAAACAAAAAACTGACCAAAAATAAAAACACATCAGCAGGTTGCAGCTTCTATTAAATTAGTAACAGGACAGTTGGTTTTTAGTCAAGTGTCAACTTTTAGTTGATATTAATTTCTCCATTTTCCAGTGGCTTAAATCCCAAATAGGATTAAAAGGACCGCGATCGATTGTGTTGGGTCTGTTTAATATATTCAGTTAGATAAAAGTGCCAATGTCAACCTGTGCAATGCTGTCCTTAAATCAAAGTCCTTGCATCATGTTGCTTTTTAAGCAGTTCATTTAGAGGTATCAAGTGACACGTGTATATTTACATGCTTTTCCTCTTTGCAGTCCTTTAGCAAAACAATGCCATGTTTAAGTTCCAACTAGATTTATCCTTGAATATAAGCCATAATGTGCAACTAGATGCAAACTAAAATGTAATGCTTTTTAAAAGATGGGTTGTCAGTATTTATTTCAACTTTCTATGAGCAGCAACACCTGCTATTAGCATTTCAAACTGAAAACTATATATGCTGTAGCCACAGGAGAAGCCACTAGCTTGATGTGGGTGATGTTAGGTTATTACTATTTATTTATCTTGGTGGCACAAAAAGCATGATAACATTGAGTTATGAAATACAAAACATGAAGATGCTGCTTAGCTGTTCAAAGGAGCAAAGAGAAAGCTGAAGTTGAATGGGAACTGTTATCACAGTAATGAACATAGAGCATTTTACTAGCAGGTTTAGGGAAAACCAAGCCGCTTGAGTTTTTCTAATGATGTTAAGACAGTGACTTCCAAAATCTTCTTATATTAAGAGATGTCAAATAGCTGTTGTAAAATAGCTGCAGCCAGCCACTGGTAACAGAAAATGAGGCTAGGTTTCAAAACCCAAAGCCTAAAACAGTAGGTTGTATACAGGCACTGTCCTGACTTGGTCTGCATAGTTTGCAAAGTAAGATATACATTACAGGTTTCCCAAATCATGTATCACACCACTCAGTGTCTGAGTGAACTGAGGCGGTGAACGTATGGCTGATCTTTTCCATATGAAATGGCATGCTTACTGACCTCTCCTTAAAGGGCGTAGCTGAAGTCTAAGAACCAGAAATGGCAGACTAGAAAGAGCATGTAACTGCATCACCAGTAAATGGAGAATCTCAAGACAACAGTAAGCTCTACTTTTAAGGTAACACTATTGGTAAGGCTGCAGTGTTCTATAAAAACTACCTGGGAGAGCTACCACAGATCATCTAATGGCTTACCAACACTTAAAGACGCCAGACAGGCCCGACGATAAAGCCGGGCCAAAGGCAAGAATGTAAGACATACAGCCTTCAGAGAACAGATCATAGCCTTGAATCAAAGTCTGAGGACAGTAAATATTGTACACAAATAGTCTCTCATTCTGAAATAAATACTGCCATTGGTTCAGCACAACACATAGCCTTGAACAAGACCAGATGGAAGTTGGAACCACTTTGGACAAGACACAGTTAATGACTTCACAGAGAAATGAGCAGCACATTTGTCTTTTCATCCTTCTTCGGGCTGCATGCAGGTTTCTCCACTCCAAGCAGAGATGACCAAGAGGGTGGGATGAGATTTTTTTTTTTTTTCTAATACTTTTTTCAGTCCATGGTTCTGGTGAGTAGAGTGGGGAATGTAGCATCATATCTGGGATGGACAGGATGTCTCAGGTCAGGAAAGGAGGAGGGAGCCAAGGAGTCAACATGAAGACAGGTCCTTATGGAGAAGAAGGGTTTTGGAGTAATGGAAGGAGTGTTTCAGCGCTACAAAGACAGGGTGAGACAGAGACAAAAGAAAAAAAAATATTTAGTTTGACTTAAGATCTTTAAGAAGTTAAGTGGAAAATGGTAAGGGTAAATTATAAGGATAAACAGATCAATACAACATACAACACAAAATGGTTAGCAATTTAGGGGCGATCAGTTAAAATGAGCTAAACTCTTAAAATAAACATTAACCCTAAACAAAAGCTGTGCAAAAAGCTGAGGCAAGAGCTGAGTTGGAGGTATGTGATCATTGATAATTGTTTGTTTGGTTGGTGTGTCTGTCATATCTTTTTTTTTTGTGTAATTTTTGCAAACAGTGTGCCAATTTAGATGAAACTAACCTCATGGAGACGGAGCATGGGCACAGGAAGAAAGCTTTCAATTCTGGAGGAGACCTCTTTTTTAAAACTGCGCAATGTGACATTGGTTATGCTGAAGTATGTGTTCTTTGAGTGACCTCTAGTTTGAGGATTCTAGTTATAAAGAAACACTATATGGACAAAAGTACTGGGCCCTGTACGCATCACATCTACAGGTGCTGCTCGGCCATGGAAACCCATGCCTTGAAGATCCCGGTGCTGGTGTTAGTGACAGAGGAGGTTTGGAACTCTGCAGTTCCTGAGTCAGCAGAGAGTTGGTGACTTTTACATGCCGTGCACATCAGCACTCAGTGACCCCCCGCTTTGTAACTTTACATGGTCTCCCACTTTGTGGCTAAGTTGCTATGGTTCCTAAAACGAAGAAATTTCATGAACTGACTTGTTGCAACCCTAACAACTTATTACAGTGCCACACTTTCACAAGTGCACGGATGGATGTTTGATTTTATACTCCTGTGGCAATGGGACTGAAAACATAAAAATTCAAAGTGTGGTCCAATGCTTTTGTCAATATAGTCTATAAAGCAGTTAGTTAGCTTATATCTGGTGGGCAGTTTATTTTTTATCGCCTTCTCGATGATTTAGAGTGTGAACTCTGGGCTCTGGATGATGTGGATTTATTGCCAGAGCTCTTACTGGCACTACTGTGCAATTCCTCTGTGTTTCTGCTTGTGGAGGCAAATGATCTTTGTCTAGACTCTCTGCAGACTCCAGTCATCCTGGTTCTACTTGTTGAATTGTTAACAGAGTGTGATGTGGCTGTCTGGGCCCTTGAAGAACTTGAAGTGTACTGTGCAGAGACAGAGTCTGACTGATGCATGTTACGGCACGCTGCTGCTGCTTGTACAGAATTAGACCTGCGGCTTGACTGTTTTCTCCTTACAGAAACATCTGAGTTTGGTTTTAGATCAAGCTTTTCTTGACTTTCACCCCATGCTTCAGACGTGTTAGCATAGACACGCAAAGTTTTAGAAGAGGTTAGATTATCTGAAGATGAAGAAAACAACGAAGATTTCAGTCTGGCAGAAGAGGCAGGTACAACACGAGCTGTGATGAAAGTCTCTTGACGCACAGGGACGGACGCTCTCCGGCCTGATGCTCCCTTTTTTGAATCACTAACATACATTTTGGAGCTTAAATCACTGTTCACAGAACTGGTGGAGCCTTTATAGGTCAGGGAATAACCACGATTGAACTCTGTGTTACAAACATCACTAACACTATGACTTCTAATAAAAGTGGCATCTCTTGGGAGACCCTTGCCTCCGTGTGAGCGGCTGCTGGTCTGGCTGGAGTTGTCAGGATAAAGAGAAAGCGTTCTTACAGGGCTTGTGTGGAGGCTTCTGGTTAGAGCTCGCAGGTGGTGAGTAGCAGGAACGCTGCTGCCGAGAACTGGGCTAGCCCGTGGACTGCTCCTCAGAGGAGGGCGAGCAGGACTGCTTCTGGGGCTCCGAGGGGCACGGCCTGACTTGGTAGCGAGCTCTTTGGCCCGGGAGCGACGCGGGCTGCTGTTTAAGCTGTGCGGAGACATAGGGGCCTCCAGGTCCTCCAAACGTTGAGTAAGCGCCAGCTTCTGCTGGATTGCCATGCGCAGGAGAGAATTCAGTGTCTTCTTCTCATCCTCAGCAGCTGCCAGCTGCCTCTGCATCTCATCCAGCTGGGTCACATACTGATCACACCTGAGAAACGGAACATGCAACAGCAAGCAAGAAAAAAATTAAAGAAAAAAAGCTAGAAACAGAAAACACATGCACTATATTATGTTAGACACCAACTTCAAACACCAGCAGGGATCTCAACTCAAGATTATTCTTATTATTGGTTAATTTTGCAGGTTTTTGATCACTAAAGGAAGAATGATCAAATCATTAAAAACACCATCACAAGTTACAAAAGCACAAGTTTTGCAGTTAAAATTAATGAATTAATATTGATGGCGTTTCCATCTTTATTTCATATTTCATGTGAAAATGTACTTGAGTTCAGTAAGATTAGTTTAAAATTAGCAAGACACACTCATTTTCATATATCTTTGAAATGCAGTCATATTAGCCATCCACATGATGGCTCCACTGAACCTGATTCTAAGCAAAGATCTTTTTATAAACCAGTAATCTTTAGCCTATTGGAACAGATAGTAGTAGGCCTTCATTACTGTCTGTTATTCAATCCTTCTTAGGGATAACAACTGTCTGGAAGGGGCCTAGACAGTCTAATGCATGTCCAAGAACCTTCTCTGGCACTTGAAAATATATACTTGAAAAATAATAATTAGTACACTCACACAAACCCAAAATAAAAACACTGCAAACAACTGATCAAAAGAGGTTAGTGAATAAAGTGCTGTGGTCTTTAGGTTTAACTTTGAGTTTAAGATCTGCTCCTTGATGGCATTTATGCCTAATTTCAAACACATCTACAAACATTAAATGTCTCCTTTTTAAAGGTGTCCTTGCTTGATGAGACAAATCTGTCCTTGCCTCCTCCCCCAATCAGCACACGGCAAAACATGTGGTTTGTAATCTTCACGTGAACCGGTGGATTGTCCACAGGGGTAATAAGCATGGTAAGCTCATTACATGAGTAAAAGCAAAAGCTGTACCTCAACAAGAGCACCATTACTAAGCATTAAACCCACTAGCAGAGCACTGAGTACGATGAGAACAATACAAACATGTTTCAGTTCAAAGACATTTTATTTCTAACACTACTAAACATGTGATTTTGTTTTTTTTTTTTGTTTGTTTTTTGTACACTAAGATAGTACTATATTTAGCTGCAAATTACATGAAATAAAATCTTACCGGCTAGCAAACATGACTCGAAGGGAAGAGAAGGTGGCAGCGTCCTCCTTCAGGGCTTTGAGCTCGTTTCGCAGCTTCATCATGGTCTCTGACACCATACTCTTCTCGGTCTCATACTTGGTTTTCAAATTGGATAAGGCTAACTCTGCAGTCTGCAATGATAAAAATATCATTCACTATCAAAACAGGATTCTAAAAGCATATCATCATTTATTATTGGTAAATAATGCATTTATTTCAAAACTGCTAGAACTATATGGCTATATGGCTGGAGACACACCCACAAGATAATAACATCAGCCAATATTTTTGTACCAAGTGCCTTAGATTCAAGTACACGTTTTAATGACTGCTCAACTGTCCGTGCTCTATGTGATTACAACATGTCCTGTTAAACAGCAATCTGTTTCAGAGCTCCGAAGATCAATAAAAGAAATCAGTGATCTGATAATGAAGATGACACAAAGCTTAAATATGCTGTATCTTAAACAATTGATATCCTAAGTCACGTGTGGCCCACTAAGAGATTGCATTTTACTTATCTTTTATCCAAATACAATTATCAATTCAACAATCTTGCAAATGCTATGATTACATCAGAGGCACCAGTGGACAGCTATTGTCAACAGACTTGAGAAGAAAAACTACTGTTAGTGCGCACTGGCCCGTCAAACAGATTACCTTGAGTGTGCTTGTGTGTGTCTGTGCATGTATACAGGACTGACAGGTCAAGTAATGACAGAAACAGGTTGTGCGGTGCTGAAGGTACAGCAAAGGGAAGTGGGAAGGACAGTTCAACCTCTCTTCTGATGTGCTATGTCACAGTACTCAAGGTACACGATCATGTGGGTCCGGTGGACTGTCTAGACAAGACATTGATGAAACAGGTCACCCATACTGCTTATGTGAGATTATGCTTGGATAATACTCCTGCACAGTGAATTATATAACAAGTAGGTTTGTTGTCTCCAGGTGGAGTGGTCAGTCCTTAGGGCGACATGCTCTCACTTGACCTAATTCTCGATGGGTAGGCTGAGTGACTTTTATATGGAGAAATGCAAAACATCACTATCTTTCCAGGATTATTTTATTACTGTTGGCTGTACGAGGAACAGCCTACCAGTGAATAACAGCTATTTTCACAACTTTGGACTCACCCAACCTGATGGAAAACTGCTGTTAGGTCTAACTTTTTTAATATTATGTTTACTGTAAGTTCCAAAGCTCCAAAGTAACGACAACTGAAAACACGTGTTGTCAGTGTTAACTGCATGTTATAATAAAGCACGATCAAAACACTGAGGGTGGACTTGCAAAGAGCAGTTACACATCAAAGCTCAGCAATCAACATTTCATAAGATGGTATACCAATTTTCTTGTTTAAGAACTGAGACTCTGAATGTCAAGAAAACATAAATGATAAATAATATAAAAAGGTAAAATTAGGAATTGTGGAATTTATTGCTCAGAATGTGGGATCCCTTAGTGTTATTCCTCAATACTTCATTACTCCCATTTTTGGATATCACATGTATAAAGGCACGTACGATATGAAACAACAAGGATTAAATTATGTAATACTTTATGTGTATGTGTAGAAAGAATTTGCTTTGCATAATCAATGATAGCCATTTGTCACTGTTTGTCTGGGAGCTTATCGATACTTAGGTTAAGTTACTGGGATTTAATACCACTCTCCAGTACCAATCCCTGTTTACTATAATATGGATAAGTAGAATGCACTCAGTGGACTGTGGCCAGTTTTAGTTAATCTAAGGATTTGTTAAAAAGCAGATACAATTTCAGCCATTCAAGATTTTATTTGGTTGACTACAGTCCTACTAAAGGCTCCAACTGGGTGGTCCCAGTGCATTCCAGTTGAAGTTGGAAATCAGGATTTCTAAGTTCCCAGTCAGAATTTTCAACCTGAACATCCCCTCAAGCTGGATTTCCAATTTAGAAAGTCAGAGCAGCCTGTGTAAACCAAGGTAGCCGTTTTCAAAATTTTGCACATATAAAGAAAAACATTGACATCGACCTTACTGTGAGTTAAAATGGGAAAGTGCAGGAAATCTTGTTTTTATTGCCAAGCAGCAAGTATACAAACACTAACCTTAGACAGTGAGAGGAATTACAATGACAAGAATTACCATGACAAGTTTGAATGAGCGACATTAACTGGGCTCAATTCTGAATAAGGATACGTGAAAGACTTCTACAGTTATTCTTAAAAGAGACATATATATACTATTACCGTGATTTATGCTCATATTAAAAATGGCCAAACTTTCATATAAGATCAGCTAATACGACTTGTTTCAGCCAGTGCATGAGCTAAGGGGTGCAACAAGGCCCATTATAGGCAAGGTTAGCATATTAAGCCAGTGATGAGGATCCTGCTGAGAGTGTTTCTCCCTGCTAAACAAATACATGATTTTTTTAAACATAAAACAATCTGAAATATACAGGGAGGACTGGATGGTAGAGGGAGCAATCAAAATGCTTAAACAAATGGTATTTGTATAAGCTAGTTTGTCAGAGTAACAGTGGTAAGAGAGTAACAGGCTACATAGCTGTGAATGGATCGGTAATTGTAAAGAATACAGCAAAGGGCTGGCGCAAAACAGCCGATACCCTCACAACTTCAGCTCTGTCTGAACACTATGCTTCACTTCAAAGAAGATCAAAAGGAACATTACAACATAGGTACTTGTGGCCTACCTGTTTGTTAGCCTTGAGGACAGTCCTGAGGGTAGCAATCTGTTCTCTCTTGGTACTGAGAAGAGACTTGAGTTTTAGGACTTCCTCCAAGAGGTTTTCAGTGTCCCGCTCTGCCTCCCCACTGCTGCTCAACCCTGAGTAGGGCACCGCACCCCTCTGACGACAAAGGTCCACTGCCACCTGAGGGAACAGATCGACAGATATTCATAAAGGTTAACTCAGTTTGTCCAGCAAATAAAATTTCTTACAGCAATGTTTTAATAAAAAATGCATCTCTCTATCACAAAATGGTCAAATTTCTTAACACTACTGAGGTGGCTGGAATAAATATTTAAAAACGTAAAAGAGCAACTTCTGTGTTTGACAATATGCAGTTCTCTACTTAAAAACATGTTACTGCCCTGTCGTTTCTTAAAGGATTCGGTGTAGTGGAGGCCACAGTTCCACTTTGACCCCTGATAATCTGATTCATTCAAATCCCGCTCACACACGTGTCGGTGTGGCCCTCACCAGGTGCTGGATTTGTGCAGACACGGGAGCAATCAACTATGTTAACACGCTGAGCAGATTATTAGGTTCAGTGAAACATTTGTGAAGGAATTAAGGCTTTTATCCAGCATAAAAGCCAGGTTTTCAGGATTTGGGTCACAACAAAAATTTTGAGAATTTGCACTGTTTACAACTTGCAGTTCACAAAGAACCTAGTGTCACAGTGACACTGAAAAGAATTACAGTTCTGTCTTACCCGAAGATGTTTTATCTGGCAACGGATGACTGCTACTAAGTTGCGGACATTGGAAGGATCTCTGAAATCCAGGGTCGGGGATCCAGGGCAAGTAGGAGAGTCTCCACTGGTTCCAGCACTGTCTACTTCGCCCATAAACTGCAACGCTGAAGCTTTGGAAATGAACATGTCATTGGCCCGAGCCTTCTTTTGGGTGCTGTGTTGGGAATAAAGGTGTGATCTTCTTGTGCTGCCTCCTGACCTGGCACCATCCCGATAATAGTCCAGGGTGACCCGTTTGGGAGTTAGGTTGTTGCATACGCAGATGTGGTGGTACAGGTTGGACAGCTCCTCAGAAAAGGCCAGCAGCTCTTCCTGGGCAACACTTAAGTGCCCTTCAGAATCACTTGCCACTTTCCGTGTCGCTCCAATTTCCTTCTCCAGCTCACTGATGCGCTCTTGATCTTGCTTGCTGGACTTGATGCACTGACGGATTTTGTCGGCCAGCTCCTGAGCCTCTCCCCTCCAACGCTCCTTCTCCTGCTTGTATCTCTGCTCCAGGGTGTTATAACGAGCTCCTGCCTGAGACAATTCATCTCGCAGCTTCAGAAGCTCTTCACTAGCTGCACGCATACGTGCCTCGAGCACCTCCTTGCTCTTGGTGTCTACCTCATAGTCAAAAACAGCATTGCCACCATCTCCTTTTTCTGTCTCATTATCTCCTTTGTCAACCACCTCTTGGTTGTGCTGCTGACTGCTCTGCACAGCTTCCAGCTGCTGGGTGAGAGAGCCAACCTTGTCCTCTTGTTGACTGAGTGCCTGTCTGGACATTACCAGCTGCATCTGCAGTTCCTCAACCTTGCTAGCCAGGCCGGACTTCTCTCGCTCTGCCTGGATGCACACACAAACATAAAATAAGAAGTCTGTACTCACCTATATCAGTTCTAACTCAAAGAACAAAATTACTACTGAATTTTGATTCATTTCAAAATAAAGTGGCAGCTTGTAACTATAACACAAATTTCTTCCCCACCACCTTTACTCTTTATGAATTTTTTATGCCAAACAGTGGCATCTGTTGGATAGACCTCTTGATTTAAGTGCATCTTGAATAATACATTTATATTAGAAAGAGGAATGACAGCTCAAGACATTCTTAATTTCCAGAAGTACCCTTTTGTTTATGAAATTGTATCAAGTGGGAGCTGAAGAAACTGCTAGGTGAAGTTCACATTATATATTAAAGCCCCCCCAAAAAACACACACAACCACCCACACCCTTTACTATCACAAAAAGGATGTGGTCTAGAGCAGGAAGTGGGAGACAGCCCTGTTAACAGCTTAGCACACAGACTACGGTAAATTGTATAACCTCCATACTTAGCACAACCAAAGGTGGTTGTACTTACAGATAACCTGGGCGAACCAGATTTCAATATATATTACAAATCAACATATAGTAAATTAACTGTCTAAACCTTTTAATGAATTTGTAAATTCATATTTAAAGGTCACATGACAGCAACACGGGGTAAATTATCATACTGTCTGTTATTTTTCTTAATTATGTTAAACTGTTAAAGGGCAGACAATGAATAAATCTGAGAAATAATCATGCCCTAAAACCTATATCTACTTTTATGATGTCTGATGACTGTGGTGGTTATAATATTATTGGACTTAGTTGATCATACTACCAAGAATGCAAATCCTCTTGTTACTTCTACACACAATCCCATAAAACTTGACTTCATTCTCTGAATCATAGAAAGGCATGAGAGTAGTGTTTTTTTTTTTTTTTTTAACCATTTGTCCTTAGTGCAATATCACCAAGCAGCATTTGAAAGAGAGGCAAGTAACTTCCTGTTGCTTACCTGTAGGAGCTGCTGTTTTAGTTTCTGACTGTCTGAAAAGTGCAGCTCACTCAGCAGATCTGCCACCAGTCCAGAAGCAGGAGCACGGAGTACATCGCTGTGGCGTGGAGTGGAGTAGCGATGGATGAGGCCATTACTTTTGGAGCCACCCAAGTGAGGAGGGTTAGCAGAACTGGAAGAAGATCCAGGACCATTATTAAAACCACTGTCCTGGTTCTCTTCCCCATCCTCGCCTTCATCCTCTCCACCCTGGCCCTCTTCCTGGCTGTCATCCAGGTGCTCCAAGTGGAGCTCCAGGTTCCCCACAGAATCAAAGGGGTTAAGGGTCAAGGCAGAGAGCTCTCGCCGCAGACTATTTTTCTGCTCCCTTTCCTCCTTCAGTGCTTCAAGGGCCTCATCCAGCTGCCTCTCAGCAATCTCCCTTAGCCTTGCTGCTTCATCCAGCTGTGCTCGCAGTTCTTCCTGTTCCTCATTCTTCTGGGTCAGCTCCAGCTTTATTGATTCAAACTCAACCTGAAATAAGATTAGAAGAAGAACAGAAAGGCTTTTTAATAGATCCGGTGTTACTTTATGCAGCTTGTTCTGTATGAATGCAAATTCTATCCCTGACATGCAAATATACTTATCACTGCATTTAACATAAAATTACACTCACAACCAAAGAGGTTCAGTAGGCAAATGAAAACTCCACTGTCTGACTTCATGGTCACTAACCAATTTTAATATTTCCACAGTATAAATGAACAGTACAAATAAATGTATAAGAGGTGGATAAAAATGTATCTTTTTAGGAATTCTAATTACAGTGATTGTTGCTCGATACCCAGTGGCCTTTAGTAGCCTAACTTAAGCTTTACACGAAGTATGCATAACATAATACATGCTTCTTATAAATAACATTAAAACTAACCAATATGAATGAGAGGCTAAAGATCAATTAGGATACATGTGCTAAAAATCAAAGGGCCAAATCCAGCTATTCACAAATCTCAGTCTGGCTTGGATATCATTTCAGGTTATGAAGTAATTCTGGTCTGCCAGGTTAGGACCGTGGTCTTCACAACACCTGCAGGCTAAAAGCTTGCTAACACAGAATGCTGAGGCCAGACAGTTTCAGCTGAAGCAGCAGACTGAGCAGCCTACACTTTTAACAAGTTTAAAGAGAGGCCAGTGTATCCATTTGTCAGGAGACAATTTCTGTTTTCAAAAAACATAATTTGTGGCACAATACTGATGTTTGAGTCCACGCACAAGCAGACGTATGGAGCCACGGGCATGGAAACGAGGCTTCAGAAACTCCAGAAACTTCAGAACTGAAAAGAGGCATGGAGCTACAGCACAAAAGGCTGTTTCTCTGAGTCCAAACTTAAAGTGATGACTTTTATTTACAGTTTTCTGAAACAGCCCACGTAAAACTTCACAAATTTGCTGTTACATCTGGATGTATTCGGTTTTATTAAAACCCATACCACCACTACTTCTCAAATTCAGGTTTAAAAAAAAAAAAAAAAAAGGCTATGAGATGGCATACTACAATATTAAGGCTAATAACTGGCTGGCTTTTTGTGGACCAAATTGTATGTGTAAAGGGCAAATAAGACATGCATTTTGGAATTCAATTAAAGCATGTCTATAAACTATGTCTGGCCCTTGGTGGGATTCTCATTTTCCAGAGTGGCCCTTAATGAAAGTGAATGTGACACCCCTGATTTATGGGTTTCATCTATAAATTATATTGAAGACAAAATGTTTTCGGCGAAAGTCAATGAATGTTTTTCCAACATATACTACTGACAGAGGTGTGCATGCACATCAAGCAGAGAATTGCTTAATACAACATGGATACTTCATATGTAAGAAGCAGAATTCCTGTGGAGCATTTTTCAGAAGCTGTGCTTATATTTAGAAAAATGTTCTCACTTAAAATTATTAACACACAAAAAAAATCTGAATTCTCAGAGCACATAATGTCCTCTAGAACACAGAAATAAACAGAAACAAAACATCCCAAAATATCTTGAGGAAAATAGTTACACTGAAGCCTGGTTGCCATGGTTCTACTTGCAACTATAATTATATATTTTCAACCTCACTGCATTACAAAATGTTTAACTGGCTTTGGTATTTGGCTATCAGACGAAGCAGGAATACTGGGAATTCACTGACTAATGGAAAACACAGGTAGTCATGAGATGAACTGCATGTCCTCTGCTGTGGGAGCTATTTCATTGGCTGGAAAGAACAGCATTGTTCGCCCAGCAACCAGCCTGTCCAGTCTGTTCACCAGCAGCTTTTTTGTAACTGCCTTGTGAGGTCTGGACAACAAACATGTTCGGAGATAGTATTTTTTTCACCTGCTTCCATGTATGCAGGAAACATACATGGGAAAAAGCAGAACATAACAATAACCTTTCAAGAGTTTTAACAGGTGGTTGACCAACAACCAAACAGTAAATTAAAAAAAAAAACATTACAAACACCTCTAGGAACAGAAACAGGAAAACATCAGTATTGGGACTATTCCACATCATGAAATTTATATATAAAGGTTGTCAACAACACCTAATTAGAGTTAATCTGCATACGTACTCCAGCCCTTATCCTTAAGTGGAAGAGAGGAGTTTGTGTTATTGTGACTAATCCCCTATTTACCACCATACTTCTTGTATGACAGTAAAACAGTAAAAAAAGATGAAGAAAGACAGCCAGAGCAAATAAGCTCTGGCTTTGGGCCGTAGTTAAAAGCCTCGCCTTTACACGGCTCGTGACCACTATGGTGCTCCATCACCCTAGTCTGCATCAGGTCTTACAGAAACTCTATAGAGAAATCTGAATATCTTTTTTTTTTTTTTAAAGAAATGTTTCAAAATTATGCAGCAGATGGAGCTGCAGGTGAAATTACACATTTTTTTTCTCCCTGAATTTTGAATACAGAGTGGAGATGGGGTTGTTTGTTGATTTATTTCATATGTGACAGCATGCTCAAAACCTGTAAATAAATAAATAAATAAAAATAACATGGGGAAAAAAGATTTTCTGAAGGTGGGTGATAACTGACCTGGTTCTCCTTGAGCACAGACACCTGCTTTTGCAGAGATATGTTCTCTTCTTCTAGCTCACCATTGTCTTGCAACTGGCGCAGCTCACGTACTTTATATTCTTTTATTTCATCCCTCAGATGGCCCTTCTCTGCCTCCAGACACTCACACTCCTGTGGAACACATTCCACTGTAAAAAGCGTAGTGTACATACTGTGTATATACATTTGTCATGAAAAGAGGGAACCTGATTATATACAGAGTAATGTCAGTGTACAGATGTTCTGAATGAGTACACCATACCTTCTTTAGCTGGGTGGAGAGCACCCCGAGTCTATCGATCTCTGCGTGGGCATTGCTCAGAGCAAGGCGCGCTTGCTTGAGCTCTGCCTGAACTTCCTCTATGCGGGTTGCCATGGCAGCCTCTTTACTGGCAGTCTCCTGCAGCAGGCTCTCCTCCCGGCACTCTCCATCTGCAGCTGCACGTTTCTGGCTGCTCACAGAATCTGCAAATGCCTTTACACAAACAAAAACTGATAAGGAAAGATACAGCAAACAGTATCTATTGTGTGTTAGACAGTTGGGAGGGGGGACAGCATATCATATAAAGATAAGAAACGTAAACATTTTAAACAAAGGAAAGGAAATTGCACTTCCTTGTCAGTTTTCAGCTGAGATTAATCACCTGAAAACTGACTGCAGTGAGGAAATAGCTGATATGGTTCAGTAACCTTAGACCTTAACAGCGACTTCCACATCATTTCACAGTTCTATTTGTCTTGGCAATACTACACTATGACCCTAATATGTTACAAGTATTCACAGTTTGCAATAATAACACATTATGCACTAATAAGTGCTGATAAAAGAATGATCACATAAGGTGTTAAATGACACGAACAAGCTACTAAACATGCTCAAATGAACACTAACTCTGCGGTTACATAATGAGCAGTACAAGAGTTCAATCTGCTTTGTTAAACCCTGCCAAAATCTAGGTGGGTAAATAGCCAAGAAATTAGGCTTATGCAGAATTTAAAGATAGCTTTATATGTGGTTATGAAGCATCCCAATTGACCACTTTTACTGTTATTCTTGCACATGTATTGATTAATGTCAATAACTGCCTGTAAGGAGGATTTGATCTTATTCCCCCCCCACTCAATTCAAACAGGTAGATGGAAAAACTGCAAAACCAGAAATATGCCCACATGATGGAACTTAATTTTATAGGATTAGTTTCTTACATAAATCAGTTTTTAAAAGCCTGTTCTAACAATCCTAAATACCTTTAAAGCCTTGAAGCATTTGTGACAAAGTTTACATCAGAAAACAATATTAACCCCTTATAACCCCTTATATATATTTCCTGAGCTCAGAATGCACCTTTGCTGGATGACTATACAAGTGCATGTGATCTGTCTGAATTTATGCATTTTCATGTTATTTCTACCTAGTTGATGAACACAAATATCGGTGTTGTGCTTAAGTAAATGAAAGCCTAACAATAAATTGGTAAAAAAAATTCTTAAAATGCTAATTTTCCTTCACTTCTTAGCAGCAACAACCCTGCATTAATCAATCATTTTGCAGAAATTCATAAACATAAGGGTCTAATATATTTTTATACCTTTGAAAGTGAAATTCTCACTCTCCAGTTAAGATGGTTAATGGGGCTGTTTGACAGTATTACTGCAAAATGGTCAATTATTTAAAAAGATGAGGTGAAAAGTACACAGTTTATAATATGAAAAGCATATGCAATATTTCAGTGCATTTGTACTGTAATAGGTGATTACATAATAATCTGGGTTTTACCATATTAGTATGATCTTTTTAATCTCAAATATCCTGCTCTGACCTTGTTAAATCCTTAATGATTTAAAATAATGTTAATATAGACAGTTTAATAGAGACATGTAAACTACTGCATGTTAACTGTCTGTAAGCACATCATAATCAGTCAACACTCCTCGCCCTCCAACGTCAAATGACATGTGAGGCAAACCTGACTCAGCATGTGATCACAAGCCTCTTCACTGACAGTATAATATTAGGTCACAACTGCAACAGAGCTGTTATTGTAAAGTCAGAGATACAAAAAGACAATGAAAGGACGAGCAGTCAAATTCATGACATAGTCCACTGGCACATGTAAAAACTCAACAATGGTATCTTTATAAGACTGCTAGACTGCAAGGCAGCGCCTCAGCTATGAAAAATGAAATGAAAAAATGAGCAGAGAGATTGTTGATAGCATTGTTGATAGCATTTAAATGCCAATAATGTAAACACGTTAAACCAGATAATTATAAAATTCCAGTTTTGTACAGTGAAATGAAAAAGCATGTTATTAATGTCTATTGTGTCATAATTACAATATCCTGCAAAAGAAAATG
This sequence comes from Archocentrus centrarchus, assembly GCF_007364275.1. Taxonomy (NCBI): domain Eukaryota; kingdom Metazoa; phylum Chordata; class Actinopteri; order Cichliformes; family Cichlidae; genus Archocentrus; species Archocentrus centrarchus. Next base: position 10,466,039 of record NC_044352.1, on the reverse strand, counting down.
CAAGAGTACTCTTTATTAGACTGTTATTGTTAAACCTGACTACAGGAAGTGCAGTTCATTGCAAATGTGTTATTATATAAACAAAGATCACAAAGCAAGTGTGTGATATAGGGAAATTATACCTGGAAGCTGGGGGAATGATAACCTCACAAGCCTACAAGGCAAATCAATATAACATAAACAGTCTAAAAATAACAGATGCTTTAGGTATTCCTACCTCTCTGAGCTGCTGTAGCTCCAATTTGAGGGATTCATGCTCCTCTTCCAGCTGCCTGTGTTTCATCTTGAGGGCAGCGCTTTCCTCCAGCACCACCAGACCGTAGCGGGCTGCCTGTAGCTTTTCCTCAGTGGCTTCTTGAAGCTCAAGAGTCAGCCGCATCACCTCAGCCTTCAAATCCCTGCTCCCCATCTCTGCTTCCTCTTCCCCCTCGGCCGCTGCACCTGCTGGGTCTGCACCAGCCTCCAGCATTCTTGCCTGGTCTCCTGCTTGTCTGCCAATGTTTAACTGAGACAACTGCCTCCTTCACTCCTCTGCTCTCATTACGCCACACCACTAAGACGAAACACAAAGGAAGTGGTTACATAAACTATTATAACTATTGCCAGGATGGAGATTTTGCATAAATCGTATTGTAATGCTAATGGAGCAAACTGTATGGTTATAATTAACTTTGGGATTGGTTTAATAGGATAAAAGTTTTACTAAACCTTACTAAAACCCCTGCTAGCAAGGGCTGTATTATCAGGTATAGTGCTTTGAATAAAGTATTTGTCCCCTACCTGATTTCTTATTTTTTGAATATTTGTCACATTTACATGTTTCAGATCATCAGACAAATTTTAATATTAGACAAAGATAACCCAAGTCAATACAAAATGCAGTTTTTAAATGATGATTTCATTTATTAAGGAGAAAAGGCTACCCAAACGTACCTGGCCTATGTGAAATAGTAATTGTCCCCCTTGTTACATCATGAATAGAATTTAATAGAACCTGTCTACCTACAGAAGTAGGTAAAAAGAGCTCAAAAAGAAACCCATCATGGCACGATCTAAAGACACTCAAGAACATATTAGAAACAAAGTCATTGGCATCTATCAGTCTAGAAAGGGTAACAAAGCCATTTCTAAGGCTTTGGGACTCCAGCGAACCACTCTAAGCGCCATTATACACAAATGGAGTAACCTTGGAACAGTGAGGAACCTTCCTAAGAGAGGCTGGCCCACCAAAATGACTCCAAGAGCGCATCAACAACTCATCCAGAAGGTCATAAAGAACCCAGAACATCTATAGAACTGCAGGTCTCACTTGCCTCAGTTAAAGTCAGTGTTCATGAATCAATAATAAGAAAGAGATTGGGCAAAAACAACATCCATGAGAGAGTTCCAAGGAGAAAACCACTGCTGATCAAAAAGAACACAAAGGCTCGTCTCACATTTGGCAAAGAACATCTTGATGACCCCCAAGTCTTAAAATATTCTGTGGACTGACGATCAAAAGTTGAACTTTTTGGAAGGTTTGTGAACCGTTATGTCTGGTAGAAAACTAACACAGCATTTCATAAAAACACTGGTGGGCACCAGTGCTACCCCTCAGCCTCCTCGTAGTAGAATCTTTAGGTGGCACAAATCCACTGGAAGTATAACGCCTGGTTGTTTGTAAGTGAAACACCTTTTCGATACCATTTTTGCTGGGAGGTCATAAAATGAAAAGCCAAATTACTAGCTATATTAGCTATGTGATATTTTACACGCAGCATGTTCCTCTTAATCACAAAATAATACTGAAGAAATGTTTTTAGTTTAAAAACGATGAAGGTTCTTGGCATATGGGAGGTGATGTATAATATACATCAGCTTCCATATACACTGTATATGATGAGTCTATGTGCAATAACTGCTAACAACACAGTGCTTTGTGGACTTTAAATGACTAAGCAGTGAATTTGTGCTACTGTTTCTACCGTATCTTTCGCCTAATGTTCAAGATTTTAACTATACTGTTGATTGTAACTGACATGTTTATTAGTGCATGCAGGAACATAAAAACATGTCCTTCCAACCTTGTAAAGAAATGAGTACTATATTTTACAAAGCCCAACAAAAGCTTTGCTTCTGGTGATCCTGCTGGGTGAGTCATTTTTAACTGGCAAAACTAAGTAACCTTAACAGTCACTTAAAAACCCAGATTTTACAGCAGCCACAAACTCTTATAAATGTAAAAAAAAAAATGTCACCATGACGGTATACATAACCAAACAGTGATTATACTTCATTGCCTGTTATTTGTCAAAGGTCTATTTAAACACGTCAAATCTCCTTATTTGTAATTGGTAACAAATAAAAAAACCCAAAAAGAATTAAATGATTAAATACATGCACCATCTGAGTCAGTCTTTCGAAACTCATCATCATTTTGACCACAAACTGCAGCAATATTGACAGAACATTCCGGGCCATGTTTATATAAAAGCCAATAAATGAATGAATGAACGAATGAAACAATCATGGAACATCTTTAAACACTTCTGATATCTACTATTTCTGGTATAGCTACACATTATACTGTGACATTGAGAAACCTGCAAAAAAATAAAAAATAAAAAAAATGCATGAATAAAAAATACATAGGGCATGGACAGCTTGCCATAATTGAACCATGAATTCTGCTCTCTACCACAAAATCCTGAAGAATGTCAGGCCATCAGTTCATGCCCTGAAACTCAAGCACACTCAGGTTATATAACAGGACCATGATCCAAAACACACCAGCAAGACCACCTCTGAATGGCTTGGAAAAAAAGAAGATGAAGAAGAAGAAAGTTTTGGCACAGCCTAGTCCAAAGTCCAGACTTAAATCTGATTGAGATACTTTGGCATGACCTTAAACAGGACACACATGCTTGAAAACCCTCCAGTGTGGCTGAATTAAAACAATTCTACAAAGAAGAGTGGGCCAAAATTCCTCCACAGCAATGTGAAAGCCTCATTGCCAGTTATTGCAAATGCTTGTTTGCAGTCCTTGCTGCCAAGGGTGGCACAACCAGTTATTAGGTTTAGGGGGCAATTGTTTTTTCAAACTGGGCCAGATAGGTTTGGATAGCTTTTTTCCCCTTTAATAAATGAAATCATAATTTAAAAACTGCATTTTATATTTACTCAGGTTATCTTTTGTGGGTGGCTATTGCTCAGGAGGTAGAGCAGGTCATCTACTAATCGGAAGGTTGAAGGTCTGCATGCCAAAGTATCCTTGGGCAAGATACTGAACAAAGAGTTGCTCCCAATGTGATTGTGTTTGTGAATGTCAGATAGAAAGCAGATTAACACAGAACGTGTGTGTGTGAATGGGTGAATGAGACATGCTGCATAAAGCACTTTGAGTGTTCATGTAGAGTAGAAAAGCACTATATAAGAGCCAGTCCATTTACCATTTTCTAATACTAAAATTTGTTCTGTTATTTCTGAAACAGTTTGATCTGAAACATGTGTCACAAATATGCAAAAACATAAGGAATCAAGAAGGGAACAAATACTTTTTTCAGAGCACTGTATAAGAACTATTTAGGCCAACAACTAACAAATGAACTACTGATGTTTCCTCACATCCCCTCAATTAACAGGCTGGCAGTTATTAAACTTAAATGCAAGCGGATGATGTATCCATCTGAGTCGTATCAGCCTCTCTTCATCTTTCACACTATGCAAATAACTGAAAATAACACTTGAGACAGCTGCTACACGAACAAGTGGGGGAAACAACACGTGTTTACTTCGACTAGCCTGGGTGGGGCAGAATCCCCCCCATTTCCTCGCGTTCTCTTGTCTGACCGAAGATGGAAACACCGGCCGCTGGTTGTCCCGTGCCAAAAGGATGTAGCTATGAGTTAGTCATGAAACAGGCATCTGCTTCCTCTAACCCCACTAACCAGTTCTTCATAAACATTCACTAACAGTTTGCCATTGATAATATTTCCCATGTTTTAAAGTAACATGGTACTCAGAAAACACATATATTGAAAGCAATCGCAGACCACGGTGGAGTGGAGTGGAGTGGAAACATGACACGACCGGAGAATTAGCACCACCAGCTATAATCTAATCCTGATAAAGATAGTAAAACAGACTTTAGCTAGCTAGCTTCTTAGCTTTGCAATTTCGCCTACCTACATAGCCTTAGCCGAACTGACGCCATCAGTCTACCCGACTAACGGGGTTGTAATACTGTCGTAACAAGAGCCGGATCCGGTAACACAAGCTAATTAGCCGGACAGCCATCATCAGGCTACCTACATACTCACCCTGCGGTTTTATCCCAAAGATGGCACTCGGTGGTTGCTCGAAAACGTTAGCTTCGCGCCTCCTTCAGGAGCAGTCTCTCTTAAAAGCAACGGTTGCTTATCAAGAAACAACAGCCAGGGGTACCAAAGAAGCAGCAACAGCAGCAGGTTCCTTTCCTCCCACCCGCTTCTCCTCCCGTTTCGCGGCGAGGTCGAGTGTCAAACGCGCGCCGAAAAGGCGAAGGCACGAGCACCCCCTCTAGCTTAGCAACGAGGCAATGCAACCATACTAGGAAATGCCCTTTTTTTCACTATATGGCTAGTTCTGGCCAATGTTTTCTACCGAGGCGTAAGGATTAAAAATTAAAGCCTCGAATAAAATAACTGTAAAGAAATAAAGAAAGATTAGTGAGGGAATACACTTCCGCTTGTACCGTTCGCGCCTTCCGCTTTTCTTCCGGATGTGCACATTTCGGCTGGTAGGAGCAGTGTTTCTGCTCCAGTCAGGTGCAGTTTTACACAATGAAGGTCGTTACTTGGAACATAAACGGCATCAGGGCTTTCAGAGGCGGCATAAAAAAGGCGCTTGACTCCCTGGACGCAGATGTTATCTGTATTCAGGAGACAAAAGTGACGCGTAAGTGATTAGCAATAGCTGTTTTGAAAACGCGGGAGCTGTCATTATGTACAGCGCCACAGTGGGAATGAAACTATATGAGAATAAAAAGTTAACCCCTAATTTCTCTTCCACAGGAGACTTGCTAGATGAAAGGATTGCTATTGTTGACGGCTACAACTCCTATTTCAGCTACAGCCGCGGACGCAGCGGCTACTCAGGTTCATTACAATGTTATAAGAATTAATTTTGCGTCAATGAGCCATTAAAGTATTGGGTTTTTTCCTTGCATTATCCTCTTCCAGTTATGTTAAGTGTCTCCAGTCAACAATGCGCAAACTTCTAAAATAAAATGCAACCTTTATATTTTACCGAAAAGATAAAAGTCTACATTACACCCAATTCACGTCACATTCCTCGCATTCCTGATGTACACAGGGGTTGCTACTTACTGTAAGGACAGTGCCACTCCATTTGCTGCTGAGGAGGGTCTCACTGGTCTGCTGACCAACCACAAAAGTGCTGTTGGATGCTACGGTGATCACAGCGAGTTTTCAAGTGAGGATCTGCAGCTGCTGGACAATGAAGGACGTGCTGTAATCACACAACACAGAGTAAAGTGAGAGAAAATATTGTATGTTAAGGCTCTGTTGTTAAATGTGCTGTATTGCATATTTATCAGTTTACTTGTGTCAATTTAGAAACAAATAATCAGCAGTTTCTTATGTTTTTCTCCCCTCAAAAATCCTTAAGGGAGATCCGAGTGTGTGTGTGTGTGTGTGTGTGTGTGTGTGTGTGTGCATCTGTTTTTGATTCTGTTTTGTTTTCTCCCAACAGTTGTCAGGATAAAGAGAAAACCCTTACTGTTATTAATGTATACTGTCCGAGGGCTGACCCTGAAAAGCCTGAGAGAAAACAGTTCAAACTACAGTTCTACAATTTGCTTCAGAGTCGAGCTGAAGCTGTACTCAAAAATGGAAGGTAAGCATTTCAAAGCATCATCCACAGGCTGAATCAAACATTGCTGTTACAAAGAGGTGCAGGAGTGTCCTGGTTTTACCACAGATGTTTTCCTGAGGCACTATTCTAATTTTCAACAATGCAACCCTTCCAGTATATCATTATTATGGCTTTGAGTTTTGACAGCGGCATCCATCTTTTGCGGTTTGTAAAATAAGCACAAACCATGAGAACTTTATTTGTTGTTTATAATTTTATTAAATCTTAAATTAGTGCAGACAAAACAGTATATTAGAAAACACACAGTTACACAGGTTTAATTTACTGACATTTGTATATATTCTGATAAAATCCTAATTGTTGGACAGTGACAATAGTGATGATGAGAAATACTTTATTTATCCCATATTTGGAAAAATTCTTTCAATTTGTTATTTAAATGAATCTATATAATGAAATATTCATTTTGAGTTTGGAAAATTGCGCAGTCCGAGTTAATCTTTTTTTTCTTTTGTTTTCCAGCCATGTGATTGTTTTAGGAGACATAAACACATCTCACAGACAAATAGACCACTGTGACCCCAGTGAAATTGTAAGTGAAATACTAATATATCTTAATATATTTTTTTTTATTGACATTGATCAACATTTTGAGAAGTAAGCTTTTTAAATATCTAGAATATAGTCCTTTGAAAAACTATGTACACCCTTACTGCTTCCATAGGATTTAAGAGGGTAAGTAGCATCCAGTTGCTGCTAATCAAATGCACAATCTTCCCAGATTGTGGCTAAGGTCAGACCTAGCAATGCTCAGAGAATTTGCAAAAAAAAAAAAAAAAAAAAAAAGCAAAAAAGCCTAAGAGCACAAGCCTCGGTTAGCATTTTAAATCTTAAAGTTCATGAAAGTAGAATTAGAAAAATACTGAATAAGAGTGGTGTTCTTGGAAGGGTTGCCAGGAAAAAGCTTCTCTTCTCTCTAAAAAGAACATGGCAGCACAGCTTAGGTTTGTGCTGCCAAACTAAAAGACTTATGGAACAATGCCTTTTGAAGAGACAAGACCACAGTGGCAATGTGTGGCCATAATGCACGGCACCACATTCGGAGAAAACCAAACAGCATATCATCAGCACAAATGCTTCATACCATCTACCAAGCAAGGCAGTGGAGGGGTGACGATTTGGGCTTGTTTTGCAGCCACAGGACCTGGGCACCTTGCAGTCATTGAGACAACCATGAACTCCTCTGTATCCCAAAGTATTCTAGAAACAAATATGAGGCCATCTTTCTGACATCTAAAGCTTGGCTGAAATTGGGTCATGCAACAGGACAGTGATACCAAGCACAGCAGCAAATCTACAACAGAATGGCTGAAAAAGCAAAAAAAAATTGAGGTGTTTCGGTTGGCCGAAATTATGATTTCAACCTGATTGAAATGCTGTGGCAAGACCTTAACACATCTGTGCATGAATAAATGCCTACAAACCTCAATGAACTGAAGCAGCAGGTAAAGAGTGGGCCAAAATTCCTCCACAATGTGATAAAGTCACACAGAAAATGATTAGTTGAAGTTAACGCTGCTAAAGGCGGTGGCTTCTTAGTTTTTCACAGGACTGCACAGAAATGTGTGAAAATTTCTTTTTCATGACTATCGAAGGACATTTGTTGTCTGGTTTGCTCAGCTTAGCACAAAAATAGAGTTAATAAAATGTTGTGCTAATTATTGAGACAAGAAAAATGACTAGCTTCCCATTTAATGAACAGACACGAGGATAATTGCTTTCTTGTCTTTCTCCGCAAGAAAGCAGTTATCAACAACTGAATTTAATGTAGAGGATTAAAATATTATTACATAAAATGACAGATGTGTTCCTGCATTCTTATCCCTAATAGTGAAACTTTCTTTATTTAGGATGATTTTGATGAAAACCCTGGGAGGAAATGGCTGAATGGCTTTTTGCACAGTGACGAAAAAGAAGAGGGTAGCGATGAGGAGGAACATGATGAAGAATGCGAGGTAACAGATCCGCTCCACAGTGGAAAATTTGTGGATACGTTTCGCTTTTTCCACCCAACTCGCATCAGCGCCTTCACGTGTTGGTCCACTCTCACTGGAGCCCGGCAGACCAACTATGGCACACGCATCGATTACATATTTGCTGACTGCCAGCTGGCCAAGGAACAGTTTGTAGCAGCAGATATCATGCCAGAGGTGGAGGGTTCAGATCACTGCCCTGTGTGGGGGCAACTGAGCTGCTCTCTCATTCCCAGTCCCAAGCCTCCTCCCCTCTGTACTCGCTACCTGCCAGAGTTTGCAGGTAAACAGCAGAAACTCTCACGCTTCCTCGTTAAGGTGGACCAAAGATCAGCTCAGTCTGAGCAGAAGAGTGATTTACCTGGCTCTCAAGAAGAGGGGGAAAGGAGAGAGAATTTAAACCCATCTGGAGCTGCAAACTTCTCTGGGAAAAAACGGTTATTGGCATCAGACTCTGTTGCCCCGAAGGGAAAAAAGACTAAGACAGTAAATGCTTCTTCAAAGCCTCAGGGCAACCTCCTTTCCTTTTTCAAACCCAAACTCACAAACGTCAACCAATGTGAAGAAACACTAAAGCTGGATGAAGGTGGCAAACCATCTATAACTGGAGATGTGGTCTCAGTCACAGACACCAAATCTGAAGATTCTGAGCTCACCTCTAATGGTTCATCACAGCGGTGCTCCACAGCTGAAACTGATCAACAGATGAAGACAATACATTCGACCCCTCAGCCCACTGTGAGGCAGTCAGATGCAAAGAAAGGGACATCGTCAGTGTTTTGGAAGTCAGTGCTTCATGGACCACCTGCACCACCATGCTGTAAAGTCCATGGGGAACCTTGTGTTCTTCGTACTGTAAAAAAGGAGGGGCCAAACATGGGCAAACAGTTTTTTGTGTGTGCACGTCCTCAGGGACATGCTTCCAATCCTGAGGCTCGATGCAATTTTTTCGCATGGGTTGACAGAGCAAAGTGACATGTTTACGTTGAGGACCATGACCATTTATAGGATTACTACACAGTTGTCTTGTCATTTCACATATTTTAAATGTTGACTACCGGTATTTGTATTTTTCTTAGCTAAATAATAAAACAGTAGTTTGATATTACTTTGAATTTGATTTTATTTGTTCTCAATGCTGAAATAAATTAGCAGATTAGATTTGTTGAACAAAAGTTCTGCTCATCTATATTCAGTCACTTTATCAGTGAAAAATCTGTGGTAAACCGGCGCTTCCCGGTCATTTTTCAGACTTCTTTCAGCTGGTCCCTTTAGGAGTTGCCACAGTGGATCATCTACCTCCATCTCACCCTGTCCCTAACATTCTCCTCTGTCACACCAGTCCTTCTGTCTTACCGTTACTGAACACTCCTTCCCCCTCTCCTCCACTGTCTTTGGTCAAGAGTAGCATTTTTTTTTCCATTGCTACCCAGCTGGTCAACTGCACTGGTGTGGTATGGAAATCTTATTGATGATCCATATGTTAGATCAGATGCCCCCTCCTGACACAGCCCTCCCCATTTATCCAGGCTTGGGACCGGCACTGCAAGTTTCAGCAAACTTAATAATTATTAATTTTCCTTCCTTCTTTTTTTTTTATTAGAAATTAATCATAATTTTTTTTGTTTGTTTTTTTTACAGTTGGTTGCACCAACCAAACTATTAGAGCACATTACCTTCAGCTAAAAGGAACTTTTTCTATTTTCATATCGATATCACAAAATGAAAGGTATTTTTCGATTAATCAAAGATGAAAATTCTTGACAGCTGCCATCTTACTTATTCCATAATATTGTATAACAGCTTGAAACAGGCCTGTTTATAAATGAGCCTTTGAGTGTCTCATGTTTTTTTTTGATAAGAAAGATCACATCTAAGAGCAGCTGTTGTCCTTGTATATTATTTGCTGAACTTTTTTTTTTCTTTTTTTTACCTTAATGTCTGAGCACTAAGGTTGGTGGTTAGCACTGTCAACTTACAGGAACAAGGTTCTGGGTTCAAATCCAGGCTGGGGCCTTTCTGTGTGGATTTTGCATGTTCTCCCTTTCTCTCCAGCATCCCCTCACGTCGGCTCTCCTAACTTAAGAATATGTTTGCACCCACTAGATGGCAATAGTAGTGAGTAGATGACATAGTTGAGATGAAACAAAGTAACTTTCCACTGCACCACATGTTTTTGACACTAGCTGCATAACCACAGTACAACCGCTGCTGTGTAGGCCAGGAAGTGGAGTATTTAAATTAGTATCGAATGTATTTTTACCTTCAGCTTTAGTCTAAGGTTTACCTTTGAATTATTGCATCACAACAGTTCCCTGGGTTTAGAAAAAGAAGTAGTAACAATCTTACAGATGCCCAAATACTACATGAAGTAACAGCACCCACGTGTAGCCTGATCAGTCTGGGGAGTGACTCTGACATGGCAGGAAATCTCTTTACGCGCCAATTGTTGCCTCCCTCCTTCCCCCATCTTTTTTTTCTCTGTTTCTCACAGCTGAAGACGACTTCATGGCTCTGTAAAAAGCTGATTTTGGACCAAACAACAAATTTGAACTTTTATCTCGTTACTTCCTCCCTGGACTGGACACATTCTTATTTGTTCTAATTGTAATTAGAGAGGTGAGTACAAAGGTTGGAGAGCAGTGCGCTACATCTGGAATCCCCTGTATGTGAGCAGCACAAGTTCCCATTTAAAAACAGCAAAAGTGTGTGTGTGAATTTGCTATTATGGCGGTAGAAACGAGAAAAAAGAACATCTGCAATTATTTCACAGTATTTCTGCTTTAACCTTTCAGCTGAGATTCTATTTCTAATTTCAACTCTTTCTGACATGTTGGCAGCCGTCACAGCACACAGGTGGAATTTTATATGACTGTATGAAACGGGAGATCTTCTTGGCTGCAGATGCTGGCGTGGCTATTTTTGCTCCAACAAAAATAACGTTAAATGCTCCCTGCACAGGTTTTATCAGGACAGAATGCCTCCTAATGGAACATTTTATACATCACTATAAAATACAGTTGCCTAGATTTTACCAAATCATTTGCTCAGTTCACTACAAAGATAACTGAGGTAATTTAAGGTCACTAAGTTGATAGCATTATCTTTAAGATTCACTCTTTGTGCACAAATTTATTGCTTTATTTTACTGTTTTAAGTAACCAACTTTTAACAAAAGGCAGTGATTTTGTATGTGACAAGCAAGTCTTTCATCGATTAAAAACTTAGCTGTGTGCATCAGCACCAGACCTTATGTTATATAATAGAGATATGTTTTCCAGCAAAGTGTCATTGTGAGATAAAACGTGGGCGTTTCTTGGGTGTGCATCCAAAACTTATGTCAGTTGAATATTATCAGCCAACTGAAGTTGTTCTGAGAAGAAAGACGGCATTTTAGTTCTGATAACTACTAATAGGCTATACATGCACTGCTGATTTCAGTAAACATACTGTACAGCACACCATACTCAATATATGTTTATTCATGATTATTATATATGATATATGATAATTTCATTTAGGTGACAATTGTTTATTAATAATGAAATGTCTTGGGAAAGTCTGTTGTTGATTAAAGTGCCAGTCTTCACCTTTCTGAGATGCTTGAACTGCCTGGGAACCTTTAAAGGATCGGTGAGCATGTCATGTTTCATGACGTGTTCATTTCCGCTGTAATGTGCAGATCCAGGTTTCACTGTTTGTTTTCAATCAAGCGCACACACCAGATCCACTCTTAAGCACAGCCACACAAATAAGCACTTATCTCCTAAGCTAATTACAATGTCTATGGCTTCCAACATATTTCAAACTGTCATTCTGCTCATGCTGTAACAAACCCCATCTCAGATTACATCCACTTCACCCCCACCTTCCTGCTTGCATGCTCTAGCATGGTTGGTCTTTAGTTTAAAACCCAGAAACTGTTTTGAATAATGAGTATTAGCTGAAGCCTTGAAGTACTGACTTTCTGTGAAATCTACATGTGATTTATTCCCTTTCTATACCCACTATTGTTCACACCATTTCAGTGCAAACACCTGGTGAGAGGATCCCTACCGTGTTTTTCCATATACCTGTTGCTGGTTTACAAAGGGTTAACAGTTGGGTGTTCCCATTTCCTGCTACATCTCCCTCCCCAGCCTCTCTAATCTCTCTCACTCTCTCCTCTCCTTACTACCAAGAACCTTTGGAAAGACTCCTAAGAACAAAGCTACATATTAATATAGTCTGAAAACTGAATGAACTTATACAAGGATTTATTCTGCTAATAAGAAACCTATCTTTCTTCTGGATCGCAAGGGTGAGTTGCTGGAAAAAAAAACAAACAAAAAATGTGTGTGTCCTTTAAATGAGCCCGTTGTTTTACATGTTGAGGAAAAGAAGGGAAGGGCTAACTGTCAATAGTGAGCTGGTCTTGCATCAGACAAAAGCCATGTGGTAGAACTGCTGATAATTAGGGATATATATATATATATATAGATTATATGTGTGTGTGTGTGTGTGTGTGTGTGTGTATGTATATGTATGTGTGTGTGTGTTTAACTTGAATTATTTTTCATTGTATTTTTCATTGTAGAGATTGATGATTTAATGGATCATTTAAACATACTTTGTAATTATTATACATTAAACTCACGATAAGCTTGGTTGTATAGAAAGAAATCATAAAAAAAGCGCAGAAGTGCTTTTTTCTTGTTATGATCTTTTCCCCACTCTTTCCTCTGGAAAAGCTGCTGCAATAGCCAATGAAAACTGTAACATGGCACAAGCAGCTAATTAACCTGGATTGCTGGGTTTCGAGTGCCCTACCCTAACATTTAGGCTGCAAAGCCTGTTGCAATTTTAAAATAAATGCCTTTAAAATGTGAGTCAAATCTGTCTTTTGGTGGTAAGTCACAAACTACCCCTGACATTAAATCTTTGCTTTGTTGGTTGTGTGTGTTGGCTATGGACCATGGGAAAGTTGGTGGGCATGTGGCTAAAGAAAGTTACTCCAACCAAAGTTGATCTGAGGCCAATATGCAGGGAAAAGGCTACTCTGTATTTAGACTAAAAAGCACCATTTACACAGCAGTCCTTTGTTTATCTCAGTTGTCCATTGCTATCAAGCCCAGAGTTGTATGGTTTATTAGACGTCAACAGGCCTTTTCAGAACTGAGCGTAGGAACGCAAGAAATTCCTTTTTTTTGTGTGAAACTCTTAAGGAATGGCAAAATGTACTCTAAGCGTGACCTTAGGAGTCAGATGTGAAAACCCTGAGGGCAGTTTGACCAAAAGAGTTGGGTAGTATCCCATGACCCTGTGGCAGGAGCACAGACCTGCGCTCATTCCCAGAGTGTGTCCATGCCAGCTTTGTGTGGCTTATGGCAGATTAGAGCAACATAAGTCCTCCAACAACATTTGTTATTTAAAGCCTTTAATTACACACAAGGCTTAAATGGAAAATCATCCTATGTGAAAGTGCCAGTTTCTCTGGAATTTTATTTTGTGAATCAACACTTTCATCATGCTTACTTTGTCATTATGTCTTATAAGGATAAGATGTAAGGATAAGGTAGGTTTAAAAGAGTTTAAAAGGATTTTTGCATAGTTTCTGAGCCGTTTGAGTCAGTTGAGTTGCGTCTCCTTAAAATTACATTCCCATGCAACTTCATTCTCAGTTACGTTTTAAGGAAGCATATTTTCTCTCCAGCAAAAGGCCATACAGTTAAAACAAACACTAAAAAAACAAAAATACCAACAAAGTCTGGTACAGGAAGCCAGAAAAATGACATTCATATATCTAAAGACTGAAACTGTTGAGTCCTTTTGAAACTGGGAAGTAGACCCTACTCTTCTGACGTACAAAAAAAAAAGTTTACCTATAAGAGGATGAAGGTTTGAACACCTTTCTCACACTGCGACTGTAGCACTGCTGTGCATATTGTGCTTTACACTTAAGCCACACATTGTTTAACTTCTTGTAAATGATGGGGAATTATTTTTCAACTTCCTGAAAGATCCATCCATAGATCATATCTTCCAAATTAACAAGTTTAAGATACATTGCAGGAAATGTACACAACAACCTATTTTTTTTTCCCCATAAATAATGGAAAGTTGGTTCATGGACCGTGTTGGAATGTTATGAATGCAGAGTAAAAACAAGCCCAGTCATCATCATCCCCTCTGTTAGCGTGAATATTTCCAAATTTAGAGGGAAAATTTTTTAAAGTGAATATACAGTTTCCAGCTATTTGAAAGTCTGAAGATGGTTCTTTCTTTTCAGCAAAAGTAAATCAACAAAAATGGAGCTTCAGAAGATGAATGGACATAGCCATGAAGATAGGTAAGAGTCAGTGACTGATGGGTGCACCTTGTCTCAGCAATGAGGGTGAAAATTCAAATAAAGGAATTATAATATTTTCAGTTATTCTGCATTTAATCCACCAAATGTGTTTTTCAGCTTTTTAAGCTCATTCTCCTTTGTTTTAACTTACTTTTAATCATTTGTTGCAGGTTTGATCCGATTGATGCCTTGGCTGAGCAGGAGGAGTTCCTCCCACATAAACCTGGTGCAAAAAAAGAGAGCCAGTTCACAGATGTGAGTGTTTGCCCTATTACCATATGTTTGATTTAGTCAACTGAAATACAGTAAATACTCTAATTTTTGTCTCTGTTGTCCTCTTCCTGCAGTTCGAGGGAAAGACTTCATTTGGCATGTCCGTCTTTAACCTCAGTAATGCCATAATGGGCAGTGGGATTCTGGGACTGGCTTTTGCAATGTCCAACACAGGGATCATTCTTTTTATGTGAGTCCCCAAGCCAAACACAAAACCTCACTTTTGGCTGAACCTTTTGCCCTCTGTGTGCGTGTCTGTGTGTATACGCTCATATACTGTAGGTGAACGTATTTGCTCACACTGCTGTGCTGAAATAGTGTCTTTTTTTTTATTTTTGCAAACTGAATCCCAGCAGATTGATTTCAGCTTCTTGTAATTTATATTTAGTAATCGGTAAAGCAGAATGTGTGCGCTCCTAGAGGCTTCAGCAGGGCTGCTTGTCATGTGAGCATTTGAACTTAGAAACTGTATACTGATACAGCTAAGTAACTGCCAACTGAAGTAATTTTGTTTAGTAGTCACTTTTTCAAAGTACTACAATTTAGTAGTTTTTCTCTATTGCCACTGCTCTTTGATTTTTCTTTTATTTTAAAATGTTTTTACAAAGTTCCTTTTCTGTATTAGTGAATAGTCTCTTTCTTTTATATTTCAACTATATTTATCTTTCAAGATTAGGTAACAATTTGTAATAGTAGATACAGATGGGATATATTTAATAGAGGGTCCTTATAAGGCCAGAAGTAAAGCCTCACAAGTGTGTATCATCTTACTCTTTGTGTTTATTTGTATTTGGACAGGTTTGTGTGATGGCAAGGGGATAACAGTGTTTATGTCTGCTTAACTGCGTGACCTGTAGGTGTACACCGACAGCTACATACAACTGCTACTATACAAACCGTGATCTGTCAGAATGTACATTAGAGCTCATGTACACGCAGCCTCTCTAAATCAGATTTGAGTGGTTAAATATAGACCCCAGCGATCAGATCCAAGACACGCCTGGTTGGATCAGTCCTGAGCTATGTGGCTGGGGGGGAGGGAGGTATCGGCTGACTGGAGAGCCAGTCTCTGAAAGCCCAACTTTTTTGTGTGAGAGGGGAAAAAACCCAAAACAAAATGACAACAATCACAAAAACTGCTTAGTAACAGAACTGTTTTTATGGAGACATTTTTAAAAAGACTGTAAATGTCTTGTGTGTTTCAGAATCCTCTTGTTGTTTATTGCTATCCTGTCTGCATATTCAATTCATCTTCTGCTGAAAAGCGCTGGAGTTGTTGGTAAGGCAGAGCATTACTGAGCACGTAACCACAGAGTATTTTGTGCATTCATAACACTCATATATGCATAACATTTGTGTGTCTTCAGGCATCCGAGCTTATGAGCAGCTTGGGTATCGGGCCTTCGGCCACCCAGGAAAAATGTTGGCCGCTATCGTTATAACAGTACATAATATTGGAGGTAATGTCATCCAATTTCCTTCCATTTAATTTATGTCTGATTCCTGTCATTAAACTAGATACAAATAGAAATAAAACCACAAAATAAGCTTGTTTTGATTTCTTTTTAGCCATGTCCAGCTATCTGTTCATCGTAAAGTCTGAGCTTCCACTGGTTATTCAAGCTTTTCTCGGGAAACAGGAAAACACAGGGTGAGTTTGTGCAGATTTTCTAACTTAGTATCACATAAATTAGTTTCCATTTTTTTGTTCAGGAACATACTGATTTTTTTCATCTGTTCTTTTGGCTGTCTCTTAGAGAGTGGTTCTTGAATGGAAGCTACTTGATCATCATAGTTAGTGTTTTCATCATCTTTCCTCTAGCACTCATGAAACATCTTGGTATGTTTTTCATTCTGTCATATTTTATTTTATTATTATTATTATTATTATTATTACTCATACTCCCCCCTCTTACATCATGTTTATACTATCTTTTTTTCCGGCTTGTTTTTATGTCTTACTTTGAAATTAAAGTAACATTACTGCCTCCCCATTACGCTCTCTGCTGTCTAACACCATAAATAACTTAGCAACATTTTGCTGTTATTGCTATCCAGGTTACCTCGGCTATACCAGTGGCTTCTCCCTCTCCTGCATGGTGTTTTTTCTCATTTCGGTGAGTCATCAAAGCTACGTACAACATGACCCACTGTGTTTCCATCAAATATTTATCTTTGATTAAGCTATGAGCGTGTCTCCCTAGGTGATATACAAGAAATTCAACATCCCATGTCCACTAGAAGTCCATCATAACAACATAACTATTCCTGACCACTACAATATTGATACTACAACAGATGACTTCTGTGAGCCCAAGCTATTTACAATAAACTCACAGGTCAGAGAACAAACATTTTCACGGTGTTTGCGCCTAGTTTCCTGTAATGTCATGTGCATTTTATGGTTTGCACCACACATCATATTTTTTGCTCTAGTGTGTATTAAGTCTGTGTTACTGACCTTTGCTCTGTTTTGGCTGTAGACAGCATACACCATCCCAATTTTGGCTTTTGCCTTTGTCTGCCACCCAGAGGTGCTGCCAATCTACACTGAGCTCCGAGAGTAAGTCAGAAACATTCACCTGTTTTTTTTTTTTTTTTTTTCCTTCTTTTTTTGACACACACAACTACAAATTTTCAAGTCAAATTATTATAATTTTTCTGCTTGGCTTTACCCTAGTCCCACCAAGAAACGCATGCAGAAAGTTGCAAACGTCTCCATCCTGGCCATGTTCATCATGTACCTGCTGACGGCTCTTTTTGGTTACCTCACCTTTCATGGTAAGATGAGCTTTCTGCTTGAGAGTGAAGGGTCACTTTGTTATGCTGTCTTAAAATTTTGTGAGAGCTCAAATTAATTTACAGTATTGTGAAAGAGGAACAATGCTAGGTATGTCAAGGGCTCTCTACTTCTCTGTGGATAGGCGCTGTGGAGTCAGAGCTGTTACACACCTATAATTATGTTGACCCACTGGATGTCCTGATCCTCTGTGTGCGTCTGGCTGTGCTTGTAGCCGTAACTCTGACTGTCCCTGTGGTCCTCTTCCCGGTAAGACATCAACGATATTAGTCAAAGACAACAATTACATAAAAAAGAAGAACTTTTATACAGGATGTTGTTTTAGGTGCATGTTGCATGAGAGCAAAAAGCTACACTTCCCACATATTAAAACAATATATCATGGATAATTCATGGTTATATACTGTTTAAAAAAATGAAAAGAACACTTTTTAATCATAGCATAGCATCAAGTCCAGTAAACCTCTGGGACATTGATCTGGTCAGTTCAGTAGCAGAGGGGGTTGTTAATTAGTTTGCTTGGTGTTAATGAGTTTAATAAGAGGTGCACTAGAGGGTCAACAATGAGACAACCCCCCCCCAAAATAGGAATGGTTTTACAGGTGGAGGCTACTGACATTTTCTGGCTGTTTTTTGACTAGTTTTGCATTTGACTTGGGTCAGTGTCACTACTGGTAGCATGAGGTGATACAACAGAGGTTGCACAGGTAGTCCAACTCCTCCAGGATGGCACATCAAGAAAAGAGCATGAGGAGATTCCAGGACATAGGCAGTTACTCTAGGAAAGCTAAACAGGGCCTTAACCCATCAGCAGGACCAGTATGTGCTCCTTTGTGCAAGGAGGAACAGAATGAGCACTGCCAGAGCCCTACCAAATGACCTCCAGCAGGCCACTGGTGTAAATGTCTCTGACCAAACAATCAGAAACAGACTTCATGAGGGTGGCCTGAGGGCCTAACATCCTCTAGTGGGCCCAGTGCTCACTGCCATAGAATTGGCAGGTCCACCATTGGTAGCCTGTGATTTTCACAGATGAGAGCAGGTTCACCCTGAACATGTGACAGATGTGAAAGGGTCTGGAGATGTTGTGGAGAATGTTATGCTGTCTGTAACATCATTCAGTATGACCGATTAGTTATAGGTCAGTGATGGTCTGGGGAGATATATCTACGAAGGGATGGACAGACCTCTACAGGCTAGGCAACGACACCCTGAGTGCCATTAGGTATCAGGATGAAATCCTTGGACCCACTGTCAGATCCTACACTGGTGCAGTGGGTCCTGGGTTCCTCCTGGTGCACAAAAATGCCTGGTCTTATGTGGTGAGAGTGTGCAGGCAGTTCCTGGAGGATGAAAGAATTGATACCATTTACTGGCCCCCATGTTTCCCTAACCTAAATCATATAGAACACCACTTTGGCATTATGTTTCAGTACATCTGACACTGCCAGGTTGCACATCAGACTGTCCAGGAGCTCAGTGATGTCCTGGTCCAAATCTGGGAGGAACTCTCCCAGGACACCACCTGTCGTCTCTTTAGGAGCATGCCCTAACATTGTCAGGCATGCATACAAGCATGAGGGGCCATACAAACTACTGAGTATCACTTTGAGTTGCTGCAATGAAATTTCAGCAAAGTTGATCAGCCTGCCTCATTTTTTTTCACTTTGATTTTCAGGGTGTCTTTGAATTGAGCCCACTGTAGGTTCATAATTTTCATTTCCATCAAATACCGTGGCATCCTTTCATTCCTAACACATCACCCAGTCCAGAAATCCAGCATAATTTTTTTTTCCCCCATTGAGATCTGATGCGTTTTCAAATAGTTTCTTTAATTTTTTGAGCATTGCATATATCATGAATTATGCATGAATTCATAATGTATAAAATATTGTATAATTTTGCAGATATAAATGTTGCTGTCTTGAAATTTAAGCAATATAATGCTTTATAAACTGCTGTAGGTATATAAAGGCAAATAAAAGCCTGTTGCTAGATGGTTGCCAGGAAACCTGATGGTATCATTATATCTGATATATTAGATATATCTGACAGATGTAGCTGTATAACAGGTTTGGCTGTTCAACTCCTTATGTAAGATGAGTTGGTGGCCAAAGAAATTAACACACATATAAAGAAAGACAGAGAGTTTGTGTATTATACTATGATAAATGTAGAAATGTAAATTCAGATAAAATCAGTAAAACTAACAGAAAGAACAGTAGAGACAATTGACTATAGTTATAGTGGGCCCAGTATTGAGCCAAGGGGCACTCCCAGGCAACATTTACTTCTTTCTAATGATGAATTTAATCTTCAAACAAATCTGGTGCATAGGCCTGTTTTTTTTTTTTTGCCTAAGGTTTACCTAGTTTGGCGTAAGCTGGAATGATACTCCATCTTCATAGTAAAAACAGGAACATGTAGCATTAGGCAGTCTTGTCTAAAGTCTTGTCCTTTTGCTTCCTGACAGTGTTGCCATGGTATATCTCAACCTTACAATCAATAACTGCTAATGTACACTCTACACCACATATCTGGATCTGCCAAAGGATGCCTGTATGTATTAGAAAATAAATGGTGTACTGAAACTGCTTTACTTAGTGGTGTGGCACAGTGGAACACTGAAACTCAAACCAGCTCTTTTGCTTTCAGTAATGCAATGACTGTAAGGACCTTTTTTAATTGTTTTTTTTTTTTTTTTTTAATTTTGTCATTTAAGTAGTATCAATAATCTACTCTTTAACAGAAAGCTTTCAAGATATCAATTTGTAAATGGAATAAAACATGTTAGGGGTAATTTCAAGAATGCACAGATCAGCAAATGGATAATTTAAATCTTTTAAAATTAGTAATATAATATATTAATATTATTATTGACATATGGGAGAGCTGAATGAAGTGAAGCCTTTGAATCGTTTGCTTAAAGATTCCAAGCAAGATCAACAGCTAGTATCGCTAAAGCTTGTTGGTTAACACATAATATTATTTCTTTAAACTAAGCAAAAACCATACTGTAAAATGGCAATTTGTGGTTTTAAAAGGGAACTACTTTAACCAATGACTCTGTACTCCAGTGGTTTTTATTGTGAGCTTTTACAGTGATGATAGGCAACTTCTTCACAGAACCAGTTTATATGGTAAGCTAAGCTGGCTTCAGACTGAATGTACAGATATGAGAATGGTATCCATCTTCTTGTCTTTCAAAATATCTAAAAAAGCATATTGCACTAACTCTTGAACTTTTTTTTTCAGAAGCATAAAACTGCTTCTAAATGTTCTGGGAACCAAGAAAAATAAGTGTCATAAAGTGTCATAAAGTGTCAATCAGCGATGATTCATCCAGATTTAGTGCTGAGCGACCAACATGAACTGCCTGAATCGCTGCCACCATACCACAGAGGGTAACTGCAGATTTGCCCGCCTCCAGCTATCCTGGCTGTGGCCTCAGAGGGGTCGATCTGGTGGACTGCACACCTTGAGGCAAACAGTCCCCAGCCAGCATGTAGCCAGACCTAGTGGATGGTGCAAAGTCTTGTACTTTTGTACTATTTTGTACAGAATCATCTCTGCCTGTCCTGTTGCCTAAAAGGATTAGGCATCAAGGTACATAAAGATGGTCCTGACGTCCATTAAAGACCATTATTTCAAAACATAAATTATTTAACTCTGTTTGAAACTGAAAATACTCTTCCTAAAACCCATACAAACAAAATCATGTATGATAACATGATTAAAATAACAAAAAGGTAACAATATTTGACTTAGTTCTACTGTTTTCATAAAATGTGCCTCCTGCAATGTCAGTCATTTTGGATTGAGAACAAAATAAAGTTCCCAACATGCCAGCCTGACATATGACATATCCCCAGAAAGCCCAGGATGTCTTCTTTACAGTACAACAGGATTTACTTGAGTTTCTGGACAAAATTAAAAGTTGTGCATGAAAATATAATGTCCACTACAGAGGACAAAAGTCAATGTGCCAGGTCCCAGGAGGCTAGTCTGAAACTTTAAACTATGTTAATAATTCTTAATTAAAGGGGTCTTAATTATCAACACAACAAAGCAGCTATTTTCTTTTAGCACATGAGAAAAAATACACGCTAAAAGGTGGGACAGAGTTGGCTTTACCAATCAGCTTCTCAGTTGCAGTTTATTTAATACTACTTATAGCGATTAATCTTGATCAGGCTTCACTTTTATAAGTTTATCAGTCGTAATGTTTAGCATCTGATCTTATTCTTTCCTTTATTCATTTACTTATTTTCTTATGTCTGCAGATCCGCAGGGCCTTGCTTCAGATTTTGTTCCCTGACAAGCCTTTTAGTTGGCTTAGACACGTCAGCATTGCCCTTGGTCTCCTCTTCTTGGTCAACCTTCTTGTTATATTTGTCCCTTCCATCCGTGACATCTTTGGCATCATTGGTATGTTTATCAAGCATGAATGCTGTTGTGTCCAGTGCAGAATTTGTGGTCATTCTTGGCTCTAAACACCACTTTGTGGGGGAAGACTAGAAACATAAGCATGATTACCTGCATGACTGCAGATGCTTGTCACTGGATGAGTGATCTGGAATGATCATTTCGTTGTGTGCCTTGTGTGCTAACATCTAATCAATTAGAGAGGGTGTCTATCTCCCAAATCCAAACTGGGAGCTGGTTTCACAGAGGAGGGGTCTGAAAGCTGAAGGCTCTGCCTCCCATTCTACTTTTACATGCCCAAGTAAGCCAGCAGTCTGAGAGCGAAGTGTTCTAGTGGGGCGATATGGGTTCTTTAAGATAAGATGGGACTTGATCATTTAAGACCTTATATGTGAGGAAAAAAGATTTTTAAATTCAATTCTGGATTTAACAGGAAGCCAGTGAAAAGACACCAATATGGGAGAAATATATTCAGTACTCTTGCTGCAGTATTTCTGATCACCTGAAGGCTTTTCAGGGAGCATTTAGGACAACATGATAGTAATGAATTACAATAGAAAGCCTCTTCTCTCTAAAAAGGACATATCTGCACGACATGCATCTAAACAAACTTTCTTTTTCACTTGACAGTAACAGAAATCGATGCATTTTCCTGTTATTCCTAGCTGTTTGATGAACAAAAATGTATTTTATGCTTGAGCAGAGAACGGTTTACAAAATATTTTTATTACAATACTGGCCATTTTCCTATAGTGGAAGGCTGAGACCTCTTTCTGTATGTATGAAAAATCCTGACTAGATCATCTGTAATGAATTACTGCTAATAAATAAACTCACTTCTACATTTTCTGCTATCATCTGCAGGAGCCACATCTGCCCCCAGTCTAATTTTCATTCTACCTGGAATTTTCTATTTCCGAATTGTTCCTGAAGACCAGGAACCGTTGCGGTCAAAAACTAAGATACAGGTATATCCTTCATCTATCAAAGATAGTATTAATTGTTTTTGGTCATTTAAGTCTTCATGTATTATCTTTTACATGTTGTTCACATACATGTTGTTTTCTTTCCCTTCACTACTACAGGCCTTATGCTTTGCTGCACTGGGATTCGTCTTTATGATCATGAGTTTGTCATTTATTATCATTGACTGGGTGACTGGAGAGGCTCGAAGTGTAGGTGGGCACTAGCTGCTATGACTGAACAGAGGTACTGCAAACAGAATGTCAACCAAAGCCCTCCTTTTTAAATTACCCCGATCTTCTCATCCAAAGCCAAACTATAATGTTTGACACAAGCTGAAGGATTGAGTGAAGAACCGTCGCCTACAACAAAAAAGGAAAGTGTTGTTACATGTAGATAACATTACATGTTGGTACATGCAGAACAGGAGAGAAAACCGATGTGTGAAAATCCAAAATAAAGTGTCCTGTCTCAATAAGTCCCGTCACAGCTCAAGCTAAGGATGCCGTTTGGGATCATATGTAGATTGGCAGCAAAAGGTTTCAATGGGAAAAGCATGAATACAGTGGAAATCCCATTTTAGGGTATGAATGTGCACAGTTTCGTGGAATAACTCAGTCACTGTGAACATCCTGCTGATCTGGTTCCCAACATCTCAGATTTTGCAGGACTTACATGTGTATGTTTTGTAATGTTTTTTCTGTGACATTCATTAGTTGTGGTTTCCCTTGATTTTTGTGACTGATGAATCTGCCAGTACAAAGTCAGTGCAAACTCACTTGCACTGCCAAGAAGTGCAAAGTCATTTTGCACATTTCCCCAAACTCATTATTTCATCTAAATGTGACCGTCGAGGGTTAGTCTGCAGTTCTACGCAAATATTTCCTTTTGATCAAAATATTTTCGGTGACTTTAACATTGAATTTAATTAATGAGTTTAATGTGATATTTTATCCATCTTTTTTTTTTTTCTCAATATCATGACTCATCAAAGTGGTTATTTTGAAGTTTCCCAGTGACCCAGCAAAATATGGTGCAATTTGTGGGATTTTGCTGCTGTTCGTGAAGGTCAGACAGACAATCGTGTGTGAGAGGTGGTTTTTAAAACCAGAAACAAAGTTTTTATGTGAGCCTGAACAGTCATAGTTGCAAACCAAAGAATATATTTATTGTGTCACATTAAGACAGTTTCTTTCTGTTTTTTTTTTTTTTTTTACCTTCCCTGGCAAAGACCAGTTAAAAATTTACATAAATACCTCAATGTTTAAAAATTGTGGGTATGTGTCAGCAGTTACAGGAACTTTTCATTGTGTTCAATAATGACTTTAAAGTGGACCCATTGTGCGTTTCATATGCATAAGTGTTACAATGTTGGTGCTTATCCTAAACATGGGTAGAGTATTAATGAGGTTAGCACATTTCCAAGTAATCCCTGAAAGCCAAATGCTGAGACTTCAGACTGCTCTAAATGTTTACTTCCTTATTTATGAAAGTATTTTAATCCTTGAACCACCTGCTGTTCAGAACTTCTATTTACAAAAGACACCTAGTCAGAAGAAAGACTGTATAAATGGATGGTGGCCTTAAAGGGAGTGGTACTACATAGCCAGTTTCAGGCAGAGGATGAACTGATGGGCTGCATTAAAGTCTACAATAAGCTAACTAAGCAATATTTTTCAACTGAAGCATGCATTATATTCATCAAACAGCATTCTAGTAGACTGAGATAATAAGAATGAGAACAATGGGTCCCCTTTAAGTTTAAATTAGTGAAGACCCTTTTTTTGTTTTTAAACTGACTGAAAATCTGTTAACAGTGTCATCCATCCTGTACATTTTTAAATGAATTTGAATGTTCTTAACTGTCAATAAAATGTGATTTGTACATAAATGTTTCCTTTTTTTAATTTGTTTAAGATGTCATATAAACTGAGGTAAATTGAAAGAATCTAAAAGGACAGTACTTGAGGAGAGATACAACAATGTACTTCCTCCTTCTGAAAATGGAAGTAACACGTTTGTGCTGCGCGTCTGAGTGAGAGAAGAAAAAATGTGGTTGTCTATTTCCGGCTTTGAGTTGATGTGTGCACAGAAGAGAGAAGAGAAACTTCCTTGACTGTAGGGCTAACTATAGAGTTTTCTGTTGCAAGGGCAGGTTTTCAAATGCTGTGCACACAGTAGTTGAAGATAAACAGACTTTTTAATCACAGGACCATGAGCCGTGGATCTAAAACTAAAACAGAGAGCATTCAGAGCTATCTGCTGAGCCCACAGGAGAATGAGAAGTTGGAGGAGCTGCTGGGCAGAAGGTGTGCTGTAAGTTCTTAGCTGACCTGGGAGGGGATTGCCCACTGACGGAATGTTGCTCTGCTTTATCTGTTTGGACTTGTATCCTTTTTGAAGAAAGTCTACCTTAAATACCTTAAAAGTGAAAGGAGGTGGTATACATCGGCATACATCATTCTAATTGATGCATATTAACAGTGGGTCGAAGACTGTAATACTTGTAACACAGCATTGTTGTACCATCATTTTCTCAACTGTCTTTTGTTAGTTTATTTTCTGTATTTTTTTTTTAAATCTGTTTTCAGTCCATTTGAAAACCTGTCATACTTTAATCTATATTTTTAAAGCAAATCTAAAGTAAGTTAATGTGAATTCAAACATTTGCTGACATTAGGTCATTAAAAAGGAGGTAGCTGTAACAGGAAATGGTTGCTGAACCAATTCTTCCTCTGCTGTCAGAATTAGTCACTATGCTCAACTTTAGGCTTACAGTGGAAGTTGCCTTGTTCAGTATTTGCTTTTGGCTTCTGAGATAAACACAGCTGTGTTTATCTACAATTTTGTCACAGATATAATAACAAAGCACCAGACTGGTGTGAGCTATATGTTTTAGTTATGTAGAAGGTAGCATTAGAAAATTAGGAGCGTCACAAGACTTTAAGCTCTTATCTGAACAAATGAAAACAGATGAGGAAGTTTATTCTTGCCACGAGCTGCAAATTTACATATGAGCCGTAATAAAGTTTCCTATCAGCTCTGAGCTCCTTTAAGTGTATACATTGTCTACTGTGTTCAGTCCATAGCCACCGCAGTCGCACAGCTGTTCATGGCTCTACCTCACAGTCCATCTATGTGGAGTTTGCAGCACACTGGGGTGATCTGCTTTGTCAAAGACAACCCCCAGCGCTCCTATTACATACGGATGTTTGATTTAAAGGTAACTTCCCACACAATGCAAAGAATCTTTATGTAGCTCTATGATGTAGGTCCTCTGTGGACTCATGAGCTAAAGTTTCTAATCTCACAAGACTGACATGTTTTCAACTTTTCCCACAGGTGGGGAGAATGGTTTGGGAGCAGGAACTCTACAACCAAATCATTTACTCAGCCCCAAGGCCTTTCTTTCATACCTTTCCTGCAGATGTAAGCACACGCTTCTTTGACCTCTTCTTAACACGCCATTATGAATGCTGTGCAATCGCTTCTGTTAAAGTCATCACTGTTCGTCAGAAATCTTCATCAATCCTGATGTAGCCGCCTGTTTTTTAGTCTCTTTTATCTGATTCCGTGTTCATGTGTTCCACACTGTAGGACTGCCAGGTTGGACTGAACTTCTCTGACCAGCAGGAAGCAGATGCTTTCCAGACCGCTGTTCAGGAAAAAATCAACCAAAGGAACACACGGCAAGGTCAGCGAGTGTTATTTTTATTTTTATATATATATATATATATATATATATATAAATATATATATATATATATAAATAATATTATTTTATATATATATAAAATAATATGGTTGCCATGCAGTCACAATGCATTTGCACTGTGGAAAAAATAATTAAAATCACATTAAATAAGGAAGTTTTTTTTTATCAATTAGCTGAATCTAGCACTCTAAGAAAAAATATAACATTACTATATATGAGCAACAGCAACTCGTTGATTTTAACGGTTCTGTGTCATGTTGATGCAAAATGGTTTCTCTCGCCTCTCTCACAGACAAGAAACAGCGCCCCCCGCAGACTAGTGGTAAGACAGCAAAAGCTTTAGAGCAGCAGTGTGCCATGTAAACGTGCCAATATTTGGTGCTAAATATAAATATAATTTTCTGTTTTCTTTTACTGTAGAAAGAGGTTCCCTGCCTCCAATCCCACCTGAAAAGGGTGTGTAACTACTCTCCTTGCTGTACCTTTTACTGCTGATGCCTAAAATAAAATATACTAAGACCATAACCGGTGAGCTAACCTGCATGTCTTTCAAAAGCAGGACCTACTAGCCCCAGTTCTTTTCACATGGCCACAGTGGACATCCAAAACCCAGATATCCAGTCTTCACGTTATCGCTCGGTGCCTACACCTGCTGCTTCCTCAGCTGTGACAAGCAAAGGAAAGAAGAGCAAGAAGAAAGAAAAAGGGAAAAAGGGCCCCAAACTCTCCAAAGCAGACATAGGAGCACCAAGTGGATTTAAGTGAGTGTATGAGTCACTGAAAATCATGCAATGAAGTCTGGTTATATATATATATATATATATATATATATATATATATATATAATTTTTTTGTCATAATTTTTGTTAGAATTTAACATCATTATACAGTTGCCTTCTGCTTTCCTTCATGTCAGGCATGTAAGTCATGTCGGATGGGACCCTAACAATCTGGACCCCGACCTGATGAAGCTGCTGTCCCAAGCTGGCATTAGTGAAGCTGAAATGAGGGATGAAAAAACCTCTCAGCTCATCTATAATGTTATTGAACAGTCAGGAGGGATGGAGGCGGTCAAAAGGGAGGTGAACAGATCAGGTTAGACCCACAATTTAACCATTTCACTGCTCCCTACAGGGTAATGCATGGCTGAATTGTAATATATGTTTATACCTTGTTGCACTGAATTGTAGCTGCTGGACCTCCTCCTCCTCCACCTGGCAGACAGGGGCCCCTCCCTCCTCTGCCAGGGTCTAGCCCCTCTGCTCCAGCCCCTCCACCCCAACGAGGTCGCTCTGGCCCCCTGCCTCCAGTCCCAGGTCATTCACAACGAGGAACCCCACCCCCTCAGCCTCCTCCATCTCGTGGAGCTTTACCACCGCCTCCTCCAGGAAGCCGAAGTGGCCCTCCGCCACCCCCACCATCACATGCTCCACCTCCTCCATCTTCAAGGTCTCCTCATGCCCCACCTCTTATGTCTTCCCATGCTCCTCCTCCCCCACCGCCATCAAGCCAACAGCGCTCTGCAGGTTTTCCACCTCCTCCTGTCCCATCTACACCCAGCAGAGGGGGTGGTGGAGGAGGAGGAGGAGGAGGAGGAGGAGGAGGAGGAGGCCCACCACCTCCCCCTCCACCACCTCCACCACCTCCTCCCCAAACCTCTGTTCCTTCAAATTTCCCTCCTCCTCCTCCTATTTCTGGTTCCCCAGCACCAGTAGCTGCTCCCGCTTCCACTGGCGGCGGAGACAGCAGAGGAGCTCTGCTGGATCAGATCCGACTCGGGAAGAAGCTCAGAAATGTAAAGAAACTCGGCTTTCTCAAGAACATTTCATAAATGTTACATAAGTCACACATTTTGATTTTCATGCTGCAACACAAGTTTAGACATTTGTAGAGCATGTTGATGTTTACATTTTGTTCTGCTTTGTGTTTCAGGTAACAGAAAACCCTGATCCACCTCCGTCTGCACCAACTGAGTCAGGTGAAGGCATCGTTGGTGCTCTCATGATGGTCATGCAGAAGAGGAGCAAAGTCATTCATTCCTCTGGTAAATATTAAATTTACATCTTAAAACATACACACTGATCACTTTATTAGGTACACCTGTTCAACTGCTCATTAACACAAATATCTAATCAGCCAATCACATGCCAGGAAGTCAGTGCATTTAGGCATGTAGACATGCGCAAGCAGACTTACTGAGTTCAAACCGAGTATCAGAAAGGTGACTGTGAATATGGCATGGTTGTTGGTGCCAGACAGGCTGCTCTGAGTATTTCCTAAACTGCTGATCCACACAACCATCTGTAGGGTTTACAGACAATGGTCTGAAAAAGCGAACTGCTGGATAGCAGTGGCAGTCCCCTGGTCAAAACTGTCTTGTTGATGCCAGAGGTTAGAGGAGAACGGCAGACTGCTTTGTGCTGATAGGAAGGCGACAGCAACTCAAATAACCACTCATTACAACCAAGGTATGTAGATTGGCCAGCGTCTCTGAACACACATCACGTCCAGCGTTGGAGCAGAAAACCACACCAGGTGCCACTCCTGTCAGTTAGAAACAGGAAACTGAGGATACAATTCACATGGGCTCACCAAAACTGGGCAATGGAAGATTGGAAAAGCATGGCCTGGATTGGTGGGTCTCTATTTCTGCTGTGACATTTGGATGGTAGGGTCAGAATTTGGTGTAACCACATGAAAGCACGAACCCATCCTGCCTTAAATCATCAGTTCAGGTTGCTGCTGGGGTGGGGGGACATTTTATCTTGGTACACTTTGGACTCCTTTTTACTAGTGGAGCATCATTTAAACACCATAGCCTACCTAAGTATTGTTGTTGACCATGCCCATCCCTTTATGACCACAGTGTACCCATCTTCTAATGGCTGCTTCCAGCAGGATAGCGGGCCATGCCAGAAAGCTCAAATCATTTCAAACTGTTTTCTCGAATATGACAACATTCACAGTCACCAGATCTCAATCCAGCAGAGCACCTTTGTGATGTGATGGAACAGGAGATTCGCATCATGGGTGTGAAGCTGTGTGATATCATGTCAGTATGGATCAAAATCTCTAAGGAATGTTTCCAGCAACTTGTTGAATGAATTAGGGCAGTTCTGAAGGTAAAAGGGAGCCCAGCCCAGTGCTAGCAAGGTGTACCTAATAAAATGGCTAGTGAGCTACAAAGTCTTTACATTTGTTCTGTCTTTCAGATGAAAGTGAAGATGACGGCGGGGATGAAGACGATGATGACGACGAGTGGGACGACTGATGTAGCCGTTCTTGTCTTTGTGAATTTTAAACTTGAGCTGTGATGTTTGTGTTAAACCTATGAACTGTTACACTGTCAACACTGTTACATGAAAGGATTTGTTACAGGTTCATCAACAAGAGTATCGCTTGTGTGATAACGACTGTTTGCAGGAGATTCATAAAGAAATAAATAAATATTTCAATATGAAAGACTTAAAAGAACAAATTTATGAGAATTCTGAAATGCTTACATTTTTTTTCTAACACTTCCAGTGTAGGATTCATCAGCATCACAACATATAGCACTATGTCTCTCACTATGAAGGTGAAAAGTGGCTCTGAGTGGAAAATATGCTTAAGGAGCCATTTAGGGAGAAAAAAAAAATCTGTGAATATAGCTTGTGACAGAACTCCAACAAACAATGCTAAATCTGAGCCAGTTTCATTCCCATTTTTATAACATACTATACATAAAAAAGTAGGTTCCTGTATCATATTTTCAAATGTCTGTGCAAAAATCCCCAATTCCCTCAAATACCACCACCTACAAAGTGCATAACTGGAAGAACACTGTACGCTATACATAGCCTTAACACTCACATACTGTAGGTCACTAAAGCACAGGACAGTAAGGGAGTCATTGTATGACAAAATCCAATGGAATTAGCTTAAGAGAACACATTACACCTTACAAACATCATAACACACCAGGAAACAGAACAGTAAAATGTACAACTTGCAACAAACAACAACAGTACACATGCAAAATATGCATTTATATCACTGTCATACACTAGTAATCCAATGACTGTATCATGACCTTATATATTATATTCACAATCAATATATTACATTTCTGTTTCAAGATACTTAAAAGAGACCATACCTGTGTTTTTGCATGTTGGAGCCCATTAACTATATCTTACATATACTTTACATCACAGTCAGCCTTTGTCCAAAACAACACCAAGTTTGTGTGAAATATGTGATCGACCCCAATGTGCAGTCTGTTATTTTTCACCACATTACAGTACAGTTGCATGGTGTTTTGAAGACTAGAAATGTATGCTATTACTTAGAATGTGGTCATCAGTAGTGTAAAATATATTTCATATGTATTTACTGGGCTGGCACTTGCAAAACCACCAATACACATTAAGGACAGAATGACAGTATCACCTGCCTAATGAATGGAAGTGACATCCAAAGATGTGTCAACTGAAAGTCCACCATAAAGTCCAGACAGGCCACTGCCGGACAGCGTTGGTCCCGACTTCTAGCCGAGCCCTTGGTCCTGGCTTTCTGTGTGCCTGCGGCTGGTGCGCTTCCGCTGCTGCTGCTGTTTGGGACTGATTTGTTCCCAGTAGGACTGGCAGTACTGGTTAATCAGTCTGATCTCAGGTGGGAAAGGTGTGGAGGCGAGGGAGGACTGCAGGTATGGCCGCGCTTGGCGAGTTTTTGGCTCTTCCTCCTCGTCTTGAGCGGTAAGGGCTAAAACGATGTCTCGATCGAGGATGCGCAACGCCACGCGGGCAACTGTGTGTTTAAAGTTGTTTTCAGTGGCAAGGCAGTGGTACAGCCCTGCGTCTGTTTGGTTGAGAGACTTCAAAAGGATGCCATGGTTGGTCTTAAGAACTCCTGCGGCACGGTTGAGCTGCAGGAAAAAATATACATAAATCTAACTGTCAGCAACGAAAGCAATTACGCCAAAAAAAAGCAATAAAGATAGTTACCAAAAAGTGACGCGATTCCTTTTGCATTTCGAAAAATAAAAAGATTGCTCTTCCTTACCACTTTCCTCTTTCCTTCTCTCTGGAAGAGCCACTTGACTGTGGCCTGGGGAGAGCGAGGCTGACACTCCAAGAAGGTACTGCTGCCCTCTACTCCAAACTGCACGGTCTCTCTCAGACGTTTCTCTACTGGACATGCAGAAAGAGAAAAGATAGTTTAAAGAAAAGAAAACAGCAACATTTCGAAGTTTTCATCATTTTAAAAGCACACAACTGCCCCACCTTTGGCGTTAAAGCCTCTGCATTGTCTCAGTGGATCGCCGTGTTTAACGTCCTGCCTTCTGCTTCTCCTGCGGCAAAATTCAGAGTTGAAATTTGAAGTTGTATCGCCACATCCTAACTTTATAGTATAGAAAGTTATGAAATGCCCCTCACCTTTTGGTTGATGGGGTGAAAGCAGAGCAACTCTCTCCATCCCAGGCACAGTAGGGGTCCCGGGCCAGACAGCAGTCGGAGCAGGCCCTGCCATATACACCACAGCGGTGCAGCGACACTTGGGTCAGCCCTGCGTCTGATGACACGTACAGCTGTTGCTGCGGGGGACACAAACAAAACAAACTTTTCAGTGACTGTGGAGAATTGGCTTCAACACATGCAGAGAAATGTATATGACCCAGTTAAAGCTGTCTTACTCTTTTAGACGATATCTTCATTGTCTTGACTGGTGCTCTGGTCTATAAATTTATAAAGAGAAAAATGTAAAAAATAAAATAAAAAAAAAACCTGCTTATCTTTGACTCCACTTATCTTAGGACCACATGTTTAGACATACCCGAAAAACCTCCACTTCCTCTAGTGTTAATTCCTCCATGGTGGTCGGGTCCTTAGGCAAAACTATTACTTTTTGCACAGTGCCTCGATCTAGATGGGAGATGAATTATGTTCAAAACCAGTATTTTCTTGAAAAACAAAACAAAACAAAAAAAAAAACCTTCAACCAAATGTGTGCAATCATCCCTGCAGTTATCTCACCTGTCCCCAGGAAGAGCACCTCATAGCGCCCATCAACAGCGTCCACCTGGTCCACCACCAGGGAAGTGTACCTATAGTCCACACCGGTTCTCACCACCAGGGGGCGCCGATGGATTGGATAAACTGAATGAAACATGAGGGGATGGGCTCTGATGAAATTCACAGCCTCATCTGAAAAGTTCTTTGAGGATTGGATACCAGGAGTGAAGGTTCCTCCTGGACACTAGACGGAAAGAAAAAGGAAGGGGAATTTTGTGTGTATCATCTGGCAACTTCCTTTTTTGCTGGTTTAGATTTTAGTGCCTGGGTTTTATCCAATTGCATCATTTTGGAGATTACATGAAAGAAACCTACTGTTCCAGGCCGTGGGTAGGGAATCTTGCCAGTGTACTCTGTCCATTGGTAATTATGGCCATGTTTGTGGGCAAACGGTCCATTGAATACATTGCGGATATCAGCCATTGAGTACACACAGACTGCTGATCCCTTGAACACAGAGCTTGAGCACAAACAGACAATTAAGGTAATAAGTAGCGGTAGGAGATAGCTTGCACCCAACCCATGAAATTAAGGTTTGAACTGACCACAAAAATGTATGAAAATAAAAACTAGCAGAGTTAATGAGGTTGGGTGAGGTGTGCATTTATTGACCGAGCCTCCAAAAATGACTCACCCTGCTGTGGTGAAGAGAGCATACACCATGGGGTTTCGTTCATCCTGAGTTGGCTGTATAAATACATCCCCTGATAAAAGATTGACATGCAGATCAATCGCACTATAGTCAATTTAAAAAGCAAATAGTTTAAAAACGGTGCTTATTTTATTATGACTTTACGTAGTTCGTCAAATCGTGTCTCCACTCCGTCGTCTCCTATCACCGAACAGATGAGACGAGCCTTCAGGAACGTCGTCCAGCGGTTCACCAGGGACTTCTGTCCTCCTTCGTCATTCTAGACAGGAAAGAAATCAGGTCCCGATTGAGTATGTGCAACGCATTTCACGTTAAAAGGTGAGCTGCGTACAGTTTCACTATTTGTGCAGTACGGTTTGGCTTACCAGACACACTCTTCCCACTCTGGCTAAAACAGTGGGACTCGCCCCACCGCTGGAGTCTAGACTCTTCTCACGGAAAAAGAAGTACAGTTTGTCGTCGTTCTTTTCTGCACTGTCAGGGATCTGCTGGATCCGAATAAACACAGGCTCTGGAGGATAAAAACAGATAAGCAGAGAGAGGATTGAGACAAGTGGTTGTCAAAAAAAAATGAGAGCAGCAATAACCTGTAATCAGCAATATTTACCTCCTCAGACCCACACTTACTCACCGTTGAGCCATCTGGAGTCATACTGCTCTGTCCTGATTGCTGTTCTTCCTCCCATGGTCCTAAACAGAGCAGCATCTGTGCTCATGAAGTCGATATGTACCCCTGCATATAGATTACCATCTGCACAGGTGGGACAGTAAGAGAACAGAGTGGTGAAACAGTAGCTTAAGGAGTTTGAGAAGATTTTTTTTTTTTTTTTTTACTGGCTATAAATCAAGCAGGTCTTACTGATCAAAACTCCAACATTCTCCTGTTTGGGATCATAGGAACATTTTCCCTTCCCTGAATCCACATACCCAGGGACCAGCCTAAACAGGTAGTCCTGCAGAGGCAGATTATACAGTCAGTATGCATGAAAATAGACCGCTAAGACATCACAAGGGAGCATGGGAAATCATAAACAAATCAGCGTCCCAGTTTATAGCCGTGAAATATTTAGCAGGACAAAGATTTCCGGGCCTACAGCTGGAGGTGTTTTGCTGTAAATCCCTTGCGGGGAACCGTAAATGTCTTGTTCACCTCTGCCCTCCAGCCTCTGTTGATGAATGTGCAGATGGGTTGGTACGCTCCCGTTCCACAAGTATAGAGGTGGGTGCGGTTCCACGGCTCTATCAACCGCACAAAGTTGGCACATTCACCCTGACAAAGGAGAGTAAGATAAATGGAATTCAAACACTGTATCTTGAAAGCAGGAGCCTCCGAATTTTGAAAGAACAGGATGTAATACATGATCCTACCTGTCTTCCTTTTCCTGTCATCTGACATTCTCCCTTTCTCTTAGCAGATGCTGGCCAGTGGATCTGTTTTTCCAAAAGCATAAATACCCCCAAATGGTGAATTATTAAGGATCATTGTACTTCAAGACTAAATACCACATACCAAATAGCAGACTGGATTTAAGAAGCAAGGAATTTGTACGCACTATAAGTGGCTCCTTGTTAACATTGTGCATGTCCAGAGCCACCAGGTACTCCCGGCTGCCCAAGTACAGACGGCCCTGGTCCTGATCCATCAAAAGTATACGGTAATCGCTGGTGTTGAAGGTGAAGCTGAAGGGTCGTGCTGCTCTCGTGTCCATGAGTTCTGTTTGGAAAGTGTTGCGAGTTTGTTAAAAAAAAATAAAAAATTACAACTCCACCACTTGGAAAAACTAGCATCACGAGGAGAAAATCTAGCCATATTAGTCCTTTTATGCTTTTACCATGTTTCATTACAGACTTGGATGAACTTACGGTCCCTTTAACAACACACTTCTCACTTCTACGCAGGGAAATGTGTGTCACTGATTAAATATAACTCAACTTAGAGCATTTTAAGAAACATTTTCGCTTTTAAGATCTCAATATTTTATGAGCCCTGGCTGTCTGATTGAGTTTAAGGCACTGCATGCCCTGTAGAGTTAGACCAAAAAGCGGGTCCCTTAGGAAACACGGTCAGTGGAACTCACAGCTAATTCTTTAGATCAAATTTGTGTTCAGCAGAGCGTAACCTGTTAAGACACGCAGTGAAAAATGTCCCCCGCTCCCCTTTTTTTTTCTCCTGAAAAGCCTGATTAGGCTATTTTCATCTGCTGCAAGACAAGCGGACTCCACTGTGGAGGACTCTCCTTCTGAAAGTTTCCATTCTTCCGTCCAACCACTAGTTTAAACACATAAAAGGCAACACTCACTCATACATCTGTGGCATGTGCAAAATATTGACCACCATATGCGCACCCTGGGACATGGCGTAGGCATGGTAAAGACAGCAGGCTTATATATTGACAAATGTTCACAGAGACCCTCAGAAGTGGGCTTACGGGGAATCAAGAGGAAGCGCAATCTCTATTTACATCAAAGAGCCTTCCATTTTCCTTTTGAGGCCAGTGTTAACAGGATGCAGTCAAGGTGCCACAAAAATAAGCTATGCAATCGGATCTCCGGACAACACGGGATGGAGTGTCAGAGGTGGGATGAGGTCCGGTCCTGTTCCCAAGAGGTAAACACAGGATAACAAGCTTCTGGACAAGCTCCACCACTGGGTCATAGTGGATTCACTGAACAGGCTAAATGTAGAAACACCACACCCCTATACATGTCTCCATTCTCCGAAAATAGCAAACAATGTACTGCCATCATCTGGTAAACATTCAGCAAACACTTACCCCCTGACAACATTCTGACACTGATAGGGAAACACTGGGAAGGACACACAATTCAAGTACGAAACCACAGCTGGGCAACTATGAGCTCCCGTTACAACTTGACAACATATCGTCACTAAGGTACTAATGACTACTGCCATTTACTGTAGTCCCAGACGTCTCTCTAGTATAAACTAACTGCTGACAGCACTGCGAGGGCGTAAGATTCTAAAACATGGCTTCGGTTACACTGCACA
Organism: Archocentrus centrarchus; assembly: GCF_007364275.1. Lineage (NCBI taxonomy): Eukaryota > Metazoa > Chordata > Actinopteri > Cichliformes > Cichlidae > Archocentrus > Archocentrus centrarchus. The sequence goes on along the minus strand of NC_044352.1, from coordinate 10,429,934 downwards.
TTTTGCTCTCTAGCAATGCTGACTAATTCTATCAACCATTTTACAGTCATTTGCATTTAAGTGTGTGTGACTGACACAATTTCCCAGCAGCAGGGAAATCAATGTAGTGCCCCGTTCCTCCGCAGGCCTCCTGTACCCCCAGTGTCACTCAGCCCGGCTCATTTGTTCATAAGAGTCACATGTCCTCCAGCCTCCTCCAAACCTCCTCCACAGGCGCCTCAGGGAACAAAGAGACTCGCTGTCACAAACAATGAACAATAAATCCTTGGAGTCTCAGAAAAGAGTCGCAGAGTAAATCCAACTTTTTTTTTTCTTTTTTGTTTGGCATTAGGGGGAAGGGTGACTTAAGTCTGTGAACGCGCTCTTACGAACAATCTAGCATTCACCTTTCAGCTCCTACAAACGTCCTCCTGAATGTGAAATTGTCAGGGGCAGCTTTGCGCAGATGTGAATTCCTTTTTCTGAGAGGAACACGATCAAGTTCAAGACCAAGCTTGTGCAATCGGTAAGACTTCTACTTTGTTCAGTCTGCCGCAAAAAACTCACTGGTATGTATAAGCTGTTTACCGAAAGGGGATTAGTGTTAAAGGTCATGCAAAAATGCACAGCAATTACTCGCTCAAGCCCCCCAAGTGGAAACTGTCTCTGTACGCAAGAGCTGTCAACAGCATGTTTTCGGCGTTACAAAATCAGCTGAATTCAAAACAGCACAGCGTGCAGAATCCAGCTGCTATAAAACACAAATCTCGTGATTAGTTCACCTCTAATTTGCCTCAGGTGGCTTTTCTTGAAACTGAACCAAATCATAAATGTTTCCCATTAAATCGCTGCACTGGAAGAACATAAGGACCCAAGCATGCTAGCACTGCCTAGACCTGACCTGCAAACAGAAGGTCCTGACTCAACTCCACATGAAAGTGCTCGGGAACATTATAAATCTCATTCACGCCTCTAATTCTCACTTACACACAAACCTCAGGTGTGATGCGCACATGTGCGTTTGTGTGCCTGTCTGCGAGTCAAAGTGACAACATGATAGGGATGCAGAAAATACCTGTAATCATCCAACATTGTTTGGATCAAAGGTGTCTTCCACATATTTGTAACACGAATCTCTACCATTACAGTTAATAAGGACAGGGAACAGACAACACGGGAAAATCCCAAACGCCTACAAAAAGAGGCTTCAAAGAAAACACTATCTGCCCCATCTCAAATCTTCGCTGCCTTTCTAAAAGGTCATTTTACACTCGTGATCAAATTTCAGCTGTTTCCTTCTTGTGTCAGACTGTCAGACATCAAAAACAAAGAAGAACTGACAGGTCAAACTGTAGTGCGTGTGGGTCTTAGGGTGTGGGGAGAAACTGTTGAAGGGCACTACCAGTAACCACACGTAATATCCACCTTTTGTTTTCAAGTGTGGCAGGAAATACGTTTACATATGCATAAAAAGGAAACATAACCGCTGGTTCGGATGAGTGCGTGGGTGTATGCCTGAGTCTTGGCATGAGCGAATGGCTATGTGGGAGAACCCAAAAAAGTACCAGAAACTATTATGATAATCCCTGCTGTCAGAGGAGTTTTAGTTAATCTGTATGAACTCACCTTTAAAGGAGAGGCGAACCCGAGGAGCAGACTGCTGCAGGCCCAAGCCTCTGCAAACACAGAGGGCCAAAAGGAGGAGCTGGGCTCCAGATGCTGTCATGGTAACAGTCATGCAGGTAGCCCACAGAGATCTAAATCTGGACGAAAAGAAGAAAGACGAATGAACTATTATTATAGAGTGCCCCATGAGAAATGGAAGACAGAAAAAGAAGGAAGGGAGGACAGGCAAGCTAGTCTCTCTCACTTTCTCTGATCTCTCTGATCAGAAGTTTGGCCTGCAGCCTTCCAAGACAAGACGTCTCGTTTGGCAGGAGAGAACAACGTCCAAATCTTCGCACCTGCACTGGAAAATATGACAGGCCTATTATTTATTTAAAGTGTAAGACTAGTGAGGTATGTGTCAAGACTGTATAATAATACTTGCAAGCAAACAGTCACTTGTAAAAAGTGAAAAAAAAAAAAAGGATTAACGTCTTCATCTTGTACACATTGCAGTTTGTTTTGCATAAATTTTGCCCAGTTTTCTCTAAGAAAACTGTATCAAAAAGCTGATGAAGATGCCCATCAATGAGTCCCTCTGGCTTTCCCTCAGTCTTTTCAACAAAGCACGTCAGTGTACTTTCAGAAGCTGAGAAGTGAAATATATGACAGTTCAAAGAAACAGGTAGTCCTCGCTGAAACAATTTCTGACAGTTTAGGGGTGTTGAAACGTAGCCTAACTGTTAGACCTTAACTCCGGCATTCATTATGCATCTGCACTTTGGTTTGAGAGGATCCCATATAAATTATGGATACTAAAAGCTGAGTCCATAACATCCATTAAATTGTCTCCCTGAAGGTGTGCTTTGCTCGGGCTATAACCTATCCCACGGGCTTTTTCTTTCCTTTATGACATCCGTGTAGCCAAGGCCTCTAGTGCACATGGTACAAGCCTGGAAATGAGTTATTCATGGTCAGAAATGGGGTGTGATTTCACTAAAGAGTTACAGTTTTTCACAATATGTGTCACACATAATACAAAAAATATGCTCCCATAAAAAAAGCTGATGAAACTGAAATGAAATTTAGAAATTTAAAACAGAAGATACTGAGAACATCTCACAGCCTTCTTGGCATATTCACAGTTACCATATCTGCTCATGATTTCTGTTTGATTTATCAAACATTGTATATCACTTGTTAATAACACATCATGTATCATGAGATGTTTGAAGTGTGGTGGAGTCTTTTATTAAAAATACAGAGGTGTGAATACGCTTTTAAAAAAATCAGCACTGTAACATTATGACTTTATCAGTAAAACATCACCAACAAAATGCTAATAATCAGCTAATACTAATAATTAATAATAATTATTATTTGAATACATTACTACATGAACAACACAGACATGGTTAGGTCCTAATATGAATACATATAATAATGTCTAGTCTGAAGACTACACTTTACCTACCAATGTTTAGATTTAGGTGAAAAATAATTAAAGGGTAGGTCTTCTTAAAATACCTTTTTTTAAAAATCCTTAAAACACATTTAGTGGGTGTTATTAAACCATCATACTGAGCCTTAGGGACTACATGTTCGAGATGGCCTGATTTCGTGGTATTTGTACAAGTGACGGCACTTAAAGCTGGTTTTCTGTGCTTGGGTGGGATCAGTAGTAGAAATTAAAGTTCTGCTGTGTTATTATACGGTTTCCCTTTAAAGAAAAAAAAAATAATTACAGGATTTCTGTAACCTTGTTCTTTTTTCAGGAGGAGTGCGCGCTTACCTGTGAACTCAACATCCAGAAATAGGAGCCGTGGGCTACAAATGTGTGCACTTCAGCCATCTACCATCCAGACCGCGCTACAGAGTAACCAAGCCCGAGTTAAAAGTTAAACCGGAGAGAAGTTAAATGACCTACCTTTGATACCGTGCTTTCGCGAAAGCCGCCGTGCCTCTCAAATCCCAAACTTGCGGGATGTTACCGCTGCACTCCTCGCGTTTTGCGCCTCGGAGCCGAGCTGGAAAATCTCTGTCAGCGGCTCTGCGCAGGCATAAAACAATCCGATAGGTTTTGCTAATTCCTCTTCTGAGGAAAAACCGAAGGCTAATAAGCCGCCATTGACCAAAGGCATTCATTCAACATTTAAAAAGAAGAAGAAGAAGGTGGGGGCAAAAACAACTAATCCCTTAACGCCTTTTCCACTCTTTCCAAAAAAGTTTAAACCTGGATGGCAACAACCATCACCGTGATGTGATCAAGATGTTGGTCCGCTGATCCGTTAAAGTGAGTTTTGGAGGTGACTGAGATTCAAGGGACCAGGTGCAGGTGTTGGGAGAGTGTGTGCCCTGCTGTCCTCTCCCTTCTGTTCTTTCCCCACCCAGCCTTCGCTCTCCTGTTGGCCCACAGCAGCATTGGACCAAACCTCTTGGTACACCATATGGGTATGATTAACCCTGTCTCTGCTGGTGAGTCAAACGCACTGCTCCATTCTGCTATAAACTGCAACTAATATATATATATATAAATATATATAAGTCCAATTGTTTTATAAGCGGCATATTTAATGGAAATTACTGTTATATGTTTTCATTTATTTCTTTTTCTTTTTTTTACTGTGGCACCAACAGGGCCACAGACTATTCTTATACATGATGCAGGGGCTGAAATTTACTATTAAGCATCTAGGAGCCGGGTCTGCTACTAGGACAATGTCACCATTACTCTTCAGAGCCAGGTCAGCCGAAAAAGATTCCAGGGATTCCTCTCTGGCTGGCTCCAGCGCTCATGACAACAGTGACAAAGCAACCAGAAGGAGGGGGGACTGAATGTAAAGGACATCCATCCTTTTAACGGAGCCTTGAGCTTGAAATTAAAACAGCTTTCAGAGCGTCTCTCATCATTACCCGCTTTGTGGAGAGCTCTGACGCAGTGTGGTGCACTAAAGACACAAAAGCAGACGGTGAATGTGTTCTGACAGTAAAATAAAATAAACACATGAGGCAATGCGGTGTGCCAGTGTGTAAAAGGTCACACAGGAGGGCAGTTCCTGGCAAAGCCTCAAAAAGCTTTAATCATCACCCTCTGAATCTATCTTTAATGCACATTCTCAGGTTTGATTCCTCATCACACGAGCAGAGTGTTTAATCACTGAGCTTATCAGAAGCTGGGTATCAGCCTCATGTGCTCTACAGGCAGCACTGTGTGTGTCAAAATGTGTCCAGGAGAGCGCCCTTGTTTCCCGCCCCACAGGAGGCATCCTTCTGTTTCCAGTTGCGGAAATGACTCATGACTGTGTGCCGGGTTCAAGTTTCCGTGTGCTCTCAACTTTGGCCATGGACACCAATAAACTGACCAGCTCCCGCCCTTCACAAGCACCCATTAACGTCATTTGTACAGTATCTTTCACTGCATCATCCTGTGGTCTTATCTCGCCAGCATACATGCACTGCTGCCTCAACTTGCTAGTCATAGCAACAGCTCTTCACTCAGTGTTGCGGTTGGTATTTTTGCTCTGTGTACGTGAGTATATCCCTGTTAACTCCAGCATGATTGATGATTTTGTTGGAGGCAGACGGTAGGATTAGGAAACAACACTGGCTGTTTTTCTGGTCCACAAAAGCCCCCCTCAAGTGGCTCTTCTTCCCTAATGGATAGGTAATGTGAAATGTGAGGTAGAAATTGATCCCTTTAGGCCAACCAAAAACTCCTGGTGAATCCTGGGACCTTGGGCACATCAATCATTTCCAGAGCCAGAGTATTGTCCCCGCAAGGAAAGACAGCCTATTATCTTAACCCCCTGATGGGTTTTCCTGCAGTGGATTGATGAATTGAAGAGTGTCTGAACATGCCAGCAGCTTAGAGGCATGTCCAGGGCATCACCATTGCCCTAAGAGGAAATTATAGGCTGGAGAAAATAAGTCTAAAATATTCACCAGAATTGTTTGCTCTGTGTTCAGTGACAGCGCTTTCCACACAGATTAACAAGCCTTGCAATTATTATCTTACAGGCCAGAAAAAATGTAAACATCACAATGCATGAAAAGAGAGCAGGTGCTGTGCGACATTCCCGAACTTCACACACCAGTGATTATCAAAGGAGAGCAACTTTGGAAAACATCTTTGACATGAAGGGCGCATACGTGGCGCACATTCCAGTCACAGCCTGTTCACCACGCACCGGATTGGAAGTGAGGTGAGTGCAGACTTTTTTAGTGCAAACACTGTACAGCCATACTGTAGCTTCGGCTTCTTTGAGATGAAGCACCATCTGCAGTCGTCCAACGTGCCACGTGTCCACGGGGCCAGCCAGCCACCATCTGCCTTGAAGACAAGACTGGCACTCTCCCTTGCTATAAAACGCAGCTGGGAGATTCAACAGCTGCTGAAGAAGAGCTCTTTCCAAATAACAAGGGGTATGCACGTGTATGTGTGTCTGATAGGGAGGGTAGTGGTATTTAAAAAGAGGATAGTGAGGATGTAAAGCAGATAAGTGCGAGTGCAGTCCTCGTGTCTTAAAAGGCAAATCTGTCAGCGCTCCTTGAAAAGTCTTTGGTAATAGCTGGTTAATGGTTAAGTGTCCCAGTGGGAGAAAAACAGTCCAAAATGTTATTTGTTTTGAGTATTTATGACTTGAGCTCTATCTTAACCTCTGACACAGACGTTGTTAGTGCTCAGAGAATTAGTGAGAAAAATTTGTGAGGCTGAACAAAGTGAGAGTACAGTGCGCGCGGCTCTTTATTTGGCAGACAAATTTGTATGCCGCCATACATGTATACAGTGTGTGCATGCCGACACGGACACACAAACGCAAGTGCGCTCACGCTGCTGCTTGAATTGAAATGAAATTGATTTCTCTTATCTTTGTCCACACCTTTGCTCTCTTCGCAAACATCCTTGACACACCAGACTGCAGGTGAATTTCAATGTCAAAGACACAAAAGGTAATGCAGAAGCTGCAATCTGTTCATTCTGTCAAGAAGTTTTGTGTGTGCGTGTGTGTGTAGGTGTGCGCGTGCACTTGTGGGCATGTGTCTACAGTATGTGCAGTGTGATTGGTGGGGGTTAGGCCTATTCATCTGTCTGGTGTGATCATGGCTCTCTGTAACTGGGCCTAGGCGTGAGTATGCACTCTGTGATCTCCCAGATAAGAGTCATCCATCTGCCGTGTGTATCTGTCAGGGCCCAGGCAGCTCTGCTTATCACTGCACTCATCCATTTCCCTCAGTCATACTCACTCCATTCTCTTCTCATCTTCTGCTGCTTTTTCTGCTGCACTACTGAAATGCTGTGCTTCATCTTGATTATCCGGCGAGTGGAGGATCGCGCTCGCGTTACAAACATGCGCGTGTTTATGTGACGTGCGGCTTCTGAAAGCGTGCGTGCACGTGCAGAGGTGCATGGAAGAATGCAAGCTTCTCAAACAAGACTGCAAGCATGCACGCATTCGCAGACACACACACACACCCACACGCAGGTAGTTGTTATTCAGGGGGCCTATCTCAACCCGTCAGATTATCCACTATTGATGAGCCTCAGAGAGCAGCTCATACCCCTTTTTTTGTACACATTGCAGGAGAAAATAACCTTCCTCACATCAATCACAGATGAAGAATTAGCTCGTGTGTGTTTTCCTTTCATTTTTTTTGTCATTGTTAATCGGTCTGAGATTCTTAAGATGCACCGAAAAGGAAAGAACATGAAGCAGCACATGAAGCAGATGATTTGTGTACAGTAGCAACAAGAGCTTAACCCAGGGGAGTGTAGTTTATGCTGGAGAATCTGTTTAGGATTTTGCCACCCCATACATAACAAAGGCTTCACAGGCAACCCTCAGACCACAAAGCAGCCCGAGGATGGTTTTGCTGTCCCAGCAATCTGTACTTAGTTTGTCACAATCAATATTGTAGGAACCAACCCCATTATTAATTCATAGTCATGAAAATATGTTGTGCTCTGAGGTAGGCTGAATAAAATACTTCAAAGAGGAGACAAACATTGTGTTTCACATGGGATCACTTCATGGGGCAATAATGTGTTTCATCATCAGTATTAATAGTATATGCCCATCCTAGACCGCATACTCCGGGTGCTGCTTCTACAGGACAGGTTTTTGCTAGTGGAATATTTATAGCTGTGCATTAAAAGTGGAATCAGGGGTTTAAGTGTACCATTGCAGCAGCGCTGCTGGTCCTTTGTCTGGGCCTGTCCAAAAATGTCTTGCCTGTGGCTATTTGCAGTGCTACATTTGAAATGTCAGTGATATCACACGCTGCCGTCAAATCAAAGATAGAACACATTAAAGAACAGCTGTATCTCAGCAGGTATTCTTTGATTCTTGCCTTCAAGATGCAAGTGTTGCAGCCAAACATATCTGAGATCACTTTAATAAGTCACACATCTATAACTTATAAGAAGCTGTTAGTGTTTGAGACAGCTGAGGCGAGACTTAATCATTTCTCATTTGTGCACACCTGAAAGTTTAAATGCCGCTGTCAAATTAAGCTATTTACGAGTTATTAGATTCACTCATAAAAAAAAATCTGACAGCTATTTTAACGTAGGATAGGCTGAACCACACTGCCATCTTGTGGTTATTTTATCATTATGAAATCCTTTATTTAAACAGTCTTGCTGAGATCTGGAGCCCTTTTTTTCAACACAGACCTGTGTACAAAATACAATAGTGTGCAAAAGTCTTGAGCCACCCCTTATTCCTTTATATTTTGTTTCCCGGGAGCCAGGCTTGTAATTTTTTAAAGTGGTCTTGAACAGTAGGTCTTTCTGAGGATCTTCCAAAGCTTTTCGTTGGACATTGGCTGCTTTTTCACTCATTTATAGTCCAGTCTTTGTAACTGACCACTTTCAGGGGAATGCTTTTATTATTTATTAAGCCACTTAACACTGACCTATGTGTCATTAAAGCATAAAAAAGGCACCTAACTCAAGGGATCAGCCAGTGTTATGTCTGCACATAACAACTTTGCAAAGAACCAAAATGACACTGTATCTTTAGAGACTTTGTAACTACCAGCCTGTCGAAAAAACACATAATTTGTTCCCTTTTTGTTAGTTGAATCTATGAAAAAATGCAAAGATAACACAGTCTGGCAGACATAAAATAGCATTTTTGTAGTATTTTTGCACCAACAAGGAGATTCCCAAGAGGTATTAGCCAAAAACATGGAATATCTGGGCATGGTGTGCAGTGCATCTTTAAAAACAATTTAGGACACTGGCCAAGTGGAGGGCAAAAGAAAAAGTGGCAGGCCTAAAAAAAACTATCTGCAGCAGATCAACAGCATCTGAAACTCATGTTCTTAAGAAATAGGAAAAAATCCAGCAAAGACCTGACACAGGACCTGAGAGGTGCATCTGACCCTTTAGTTGATCCATCTACTGTTCATTAAAGCCTCATCAGAAATGGTCTCAGTGGAAGGGTGACTGTCAAGAAGCCATTCTTAAGGAAGGGAACAGTTAGAAAAGGCTGAGGTATGGAAATGACACAAGAACTGGACTAAAAATCAGTGGTAACAGGTCTGTTAGAGCGATGAGTCTAAATTCTAAAGTTTTGGTTCAAATCGTTGTCAGTATGTACAGAGGAGGTGAGGAGTGAGGTACAACAATGAGAGTCTAAAACCCGGTGGAGGCTTGGTCATAGTTTGGGGTTGCATTTCAGTCAGTGGTGTTGGAGATCTTGTTAAAACTGATATAAATATGAGCACAGAAAAGTACAGTCAGATTTTGATCTACTCTGCAATACCATCTGGAAAGCATCTGATTGGCAGTGGCTTCATTTTTCAGCGTGACTAAACACACAATTAAACACTATCAGTCACGGATCGGCCTCCTCAGAGCCTGGACCTCGGCGTTATTGAAACAGTGTGTGATCATCTTGATAGAGAATGGAACAAAAGGCAGCCAACATCCAAAGAAGAGCTTTGAATGTCCCTTAAGAAGCCTGAAAAACTATTCTTGAACGCTAATTAAAGAAATGATAAGAAAGCTTGCCTAAGAGAGTTCAAGCTGTGTTTAAGAATAAAGGTGGTCAATATTATCTAAATATTGACTTTCAAGCGCTTTAGAATTATACAAATTCTGTTTTTGCCTTATAGTCTGTATTCTCATGTATGTTTGCATGTTTCAGTAAATCACCACAGCTATTTTTCCAGAAAAATGTAAAGAGGGGAGGTTCAACTCTTTTGCACAGTACTGTACATGTACAACACACAAAAACACAAAGAAAAACATTACACACTGTCAGAATTAAAAGCAGGTGCAAGTGAGATTGCAGCTCAATAAATACGTATTTGAACCCAGATTTTACAGGCTCAGAGCCTATCCCAGCTGCCATAGGGCGAGAGGCAGGGTACACTCTGGACAGGTCGCCAGCCTGTCACAGGGCCAACACAGACAGACCAACAACCATTTGCACTCACATTCACACCTATGGACTTACTAATTAACTTAACCCCACTAACTGCACGCCTTTGGACTGTGGGAGGAAGCAGGAGTACCCGGAGAGAACCCATGCGGACACGGGGAGAACATGCAAACTCCACACAGTTGGTGGATTTGAACCCAGGACCTTCTTGCTCTGGCCAGATATTGTAAGTACTATATTTAAATATCAAAGCAAGCACTGCTGCTCCCTTTTATTTTTTAATGACCATCCCACTTTTTCATGTAAGATACAAAGGTGGTTAAGGAAAGTGTTGTCTGTGATTAAGCAGAACACTACACTCACTGGCCACTTCATTATGTACAACTGCTTGTAAATGCAAATTTCCAATCAGCCAATCACATGGCAGCAACTAAATGCTAAACATATAGACATGGTCAAGATGACCTGCTGAAGTCCAGAGCATCAGAATGGGGAAGGAAGGTGATTTAAATGACTTAAATGAGTTGTTGGTGCCAGATGGGCTGGTCTGATTTCAGAAACTGCTGATCTACTGGGATTTTTCCACACAACTATCTCCAGGGTTTACAAAGAATGGTCCAAAAAAGAGAAAACATCCAGTGAATAGCAGCTCCACAGGTGAAAAACTGGTCAGAGGAAAATGGCCAGACTCATTTGAGCCAAGTGCCACTCCTGTCAGCTAAGAACAAGAGTGAGGCTTTAATTCACAGACTCACCAAAAACAGCACAATAGAAGATTGGAAAAAAATTGCCTGGACTGATGAGCCTCAATTTCTGCTGCAACATTTGGATGATAGGGTCAGAATTTGGCATAAACAACATGAAAGCATGAATCCATCCTCTTGTATCAGGAACTCAAGCTGGTGGTCATGATGTGAGGGCTATTTTCTTGCCACACTTGGAGCCCCTTAGTGCCAACTGAATACTGTGTAACCACCACAGCCTTCCTGAGTATTGTTGCTGCCCATGTCCATCACTTTATGACCACAGTGTGCCCATTTTCTGATGGCTGCTTCCAGCAGGACAACACACCATGTCACAAAGCTCAGATGATCTCAAATTGATTTCTTGAACATGACAGTGAGTTCATTGTACTCAAATGGCCTCTACAGTCCCATTTCAATCCAAGAGAGCACCTTTTGGATGTGCAGCCCACAAATCTGCAGCAACTGTGCGATTCTATCGTGTCCATATTAACCAGAATCTCTGAGGAATCTTTCCTGTGCCTTACTGAATCTGTGCCATTAAGAATTAAAGCAGTTTTTAAGACAAAAAGGGTTCCAACCTGGTATTAGCCAGGCGCAGCTAAGGAAGTGGCCAGTGTATATTTTACACATAATTCTACTATAGACATATATTTTACTAGTTAGTTTTAAAAAAAAATAATTCTGTTGAACCACAATTCAAAAGCAATGTCTGATTTTCATTAGTTAATTTTCAGGATTTTTTTTCTTTATTACTTTTGTCAGTTTCAAATGATTTCAGTGACCATTCTGAGTTTTTGTATTCTTTAATGAAAGGATGCCAACAATTTTGTCCACGTCTGTATATGTAAACCACACAGACGAGGTGAAACAACTGGCTATTTTATTAGGTCTGAGCAAAAACTTGACATGTATCTTTAAAACAAAAAAGAAAAAAAATAAAATAACCCCAAAGCAACAAACAAGTCGGTATCTCTAACTACAGTGTTCTATAAAACACGGCACACAAAATATAACCTTCTGATCATGTTTATGAAAAACCTCCAGATTATTTGATAAATTTATCCATGGATGAAACATGTTTTGCCTTATCCAAAAAACAATGCGGAAGTATTATTTACAGGTTCCTTTCTAAGAAAAGTAAGCAAATACAAATACTAGGTTTTGTTACAGTGCACCCCATCTGTCGCTGTGAATTTAACATTTACTCACACTGTGCACAGAAAATTATTTCCCCTACACAGCCTCGTAAGGAATATAATCACTTCATCTTATATTTCGTGCTTACAGGCATGCCATAATGTGGATTTGTAGAAAAACAATGTAATAAATACCATAGTTTTAAGCAGATAACACAAAACTTAACACATTACATTAAACCTTTAATTGTTTTAGAAAGGAACTTTCAAATTAAGTTAAAATCTAAAAGGAAAAACAAATACAAAACTCTTCTTACTGCAGGAGTGCTTTACAAAAATGCAGGAATCCACAGAAACGTCAAACTACGCAATGATTTTAAACATCAGTGATCGCTTACAGACTGCTGATGGAGGCTGGTGTGTAGCAAGACAGGACATGTAGAATAGAGGGGGGGGAAAAAAACCAAAAAAAAAAAAAAACACAAGTAGTCTATTAAAACAATAATTGTTCCTACTTACTACAGTAGAGTACACGATTCTTTATACACAACCGACAATAACCAGAGTGTGTAAATGTCTGAAAAATTAATACGGTTCTTTCAACGCAACTACCGCCATGATCATCCCTGAGAACAAATTTTGGTTCAGTACTCAGTGCATCTAAAATGTACTGTAATTATATCAAATTTAAACAGTGACATATTTGCTTTGTCACGTCGATTCTTAAAAAACAGCCTGAATGTGAAATGACCGTTAATAACGCCTCTGAAAGCGTCGCCGTTATTTAAAGAAGGCGCAATGCAAAAATTTGATGCCACCAAATCGTGGCAATCGGAAAACTCGCCCACATGCGTGCAGGTTGTTGTACAGTGTTCTTTAAACTGAAGAACACCAGAAGAACCGGGAGGCATAACACGCCCAAGGATTTGCTTAGGAAAAAAAAAAAAAAAATCTGCAAAAAAGTGAATCAGAGTACATCAGAATGCAGAGTACCAACTGTACAAAACAGAGGGGAAACGTGCTGTCTTGGCTTTGCTGTTACAGTTAAACCTGATTTAAAATGCTTGTGTGTTTATTTTAGGTATTTAAAAAAAAAAAAAGAAAACTGGATATTCTGTGCATAAAAATGACTAACATCAGGAAGAAGGATTTAATGTTTGCTGTTAGTCTTCATAAACTAAGCATTCTCTTCGTCCTCTCAGTCTCTGGTCCCTATGCTGACTCCTTCCTATGTAGCTCACTTCTTCTTATGCTGCCTCCTCCTCTTCTTCCTCCTGATCGCTGTCATCGGAGCCTACAGGACAAAAAAAAAAAAAAAAAAATAAGACGGCTATCATTTCAATGGGTCGCTATCATTATTCCACAAACCAAATCTTTAAAAAAAAAAATCTAAAATTAAAAAAATAAAAAATCATAATTAAGAGTAGGAAAAAGGAAAAAAGATTATGAACCGAATCCGTGTAGCGTTCGTTCTTTGATTTGTGTGTGTGTGTGTGTGTGTGTGTGTGTGTGTGTGTGTGTGTGCGCGCTTGGTTTAAATACAGATTTGGGGAAAATAAAGTTTTCTTTTTTTTTTTTTTTTTGTTTTCTGTTTTAAAATCAAAGTGGAAAGGAAATAGTGATTTTTATTTTCACAGGTAAACATGCAGTGAGAAAGATTTAGTTTTGTTTTTCTACCACTGAGATGAACTTTATTAATTATGGCTCTAGCCGAGATCCTATGAGGATTTTATTAATTAACTTCTTCCACTGTCCTGTGGAACCAGATCCCAGTTGGGGTTCAGGGAGACAGACATCCTCTCTGCTTTTAAGATTAGGATTTAAATTCTCCTTTTTGATAAAGCTTATAGTTAGTGCCTGATCAGATGAACATCAATCATCCCTTTGTTGTGCTACTATAGGATCGGGCTTTTGGGGGACTTCCCATGATGCACTGAGCACTTCTTCTCCACTCCCCATGTGTTTATACGCCATTAATGAATGCCACTGTATTCTCTCTCCTGTAAGTTTGTATCTTGTCCCGTCTGCTGTTCATCAGCTCCCTATGCTCTCCTTCTCATTACAGCAGATGGGCGCCTGCTCCCTGAGCCTCGTTCTGCTGGAGGACTCTTCCTTTAAATAAATAAAAAAAAAAAAAAGAGTTCTTCCTCCCCACTGTCACCAAGTGCTTGCTCACAGAGGATCATATGATTGTAGAGTCTTTCCATCACAACATAAAGTGCCTTAAGATAAAAACTATTGTGGAAAAAAAAAAATGAACTGAAAAACTGCATCATGTTGAAATTGCACATCTGTGGCTGCTCTCTTATTTTTATAAATTTCATAAAACAAATAAAAATAGAATTTTTTGTCTTGGTTTTAAAACAGAAATAAAACAGGGTGGGTTTGTTTTTCCTGATTCAGTTTAAATGAATCAAAGAATGAATGATACACAGACTGAACTGCCACCTGCAGATTCAACAGCCTCCCACTGATTATTTGTGATAATGGTGAATTTGTAACGCTGCTGTTAAGAGTGATGTCTTACCGTCGATCACAATCTCTCCACCATCCTCCTCCTCCTCTGGGCTCTCATCTGAGGAGGAGATATTTCTTGTCTATTCAGTTTAACCCGCATTACTCATACATTTAAATTTTAGCTACAACACAGCCCAGTGAACTCAACACTAAATGGATGCAGTCATCCATTTTCAAAATAAGCTACAAGTGAAAATGAGCTTAAAACATGTATCTGTATAATGTAGGGATTTTAACTGTTTTATCAGTCCAGCCTTGGCACTGACCTGCACTTGGACCCCTTTCCTCTTCTTCTTCTTCTTCTTCCCCTTCTTCCTCCTCCTCTTCCTCATCTCTACTGTGGCCTTGTTCAGCCTCGCCAGTCTCCTCACCGCCGGGTTCATCATCCGAGTCAGAGATCACAACACAATCGTCTCCATTGCCGTTGTCAGCTGTTCTGGCCCCCGTGCCGCTACTGCAGAGGTTGGGGGGGGGGAGAAAAAAACAAACAAACAAACAAAAAAACCCTTCATGTTAACAGTAAACACACTCCTTGTTATGATATGCAACCCACTTGGTCTCACCAGCACAAGGCAAAATAAGGCCGTAAACTCTTACTGAGAATATTTTTAGATTTTACAGTTTACTATGTGCTTTGTCCACCCACTGTTAGCTGGTAGGATCTGTCGGTTGGTTTTACCTGCCGTTCTCCCTCGGTTCCCAGAGAGGAGTGAGGTAGTATCTCAGAGGGTCTCTGTACAGGTCATCCTTAAGTATCTGAACATGAGCATAAATTTCATTTCAATACATTTTAAAACAATATGTTGAGACGTACATGTTTCACGCACCATGTCCATTCCTGCCAAAGGCAAAGGTTTGAACAGAAAACACACACAGTCCAGTTTTCCTGATTGTATTGTTTAAAAATGTTCCTATTACAGGGCTCCCGTCAGAAAATTTTACCCTGGTGGCTTTGGCTAGGTAGGCAATTTAATGTTGCACTCAATTAATATAGCACTATTAAATCAGTCTTTTGAAGCACAGAAAGAACCGCATTAACTGTTAACTGAAGAGGGAGCAGCATCTGGGCCTCAGTGTGTGTCTGCACACTCAGTGGGTAATGAGAGAGAAACAACAGGGAGTTTATTTCCCACTTTACAGCTTACACCAGCATGAGCCCACAGAGCACATCACTGACACAGGACAAAGACTGAGCCAGACATAAGTGAACAGATATAGACTGGCAAATGGTAAATGGGCTTGCACTATAAGCCACATTCACAGTCACACATATTCAAACAGGGCTTTTTATCCATCACACACATGCGGTTCCATAGTAGAGCCTGACCAATGCAGGATTTTTCAAGACTAATACCAACACCTATATTTGGTGATTTAAAAAGCCAATATGGCAACTGACAAAACACACACAAAAACATTTCCCTAACATTTGTTTCTGTGGTTATCCTTGCTAAGATAATATCACAATGCAGGTTAAAAATAAACGTATTTTACTATCATAACAAGTCACGGATTACATGTTTATTCTCGGACTGTTGTGTCAGGCGTCCCACACGAGTGTCTGGAAGGTGTCTTCTTTACTTTATTATTATTCATTTATCTGTCGATAATATTGGCCAATAATATTAGTTAATCAAGATAAAATTGTGCCATGCTCTCTTTTTGTCTTTCAGCAAATCCCTTTTCTTTACTTACGTTCCTCCCTTAAAGTCCAACTTCACTCCCCACCAGGCTGTGGAAGCTTTAGTGCAGTTCACTGTTATCTATTTTTTTTTTTAGCTGAATCATAAATAGAATGAATGAAAATCCACTTGTTTAAAAAGTCAAATTTCTTCTATTAATAAAGTGTAATAAAAATCAAAATTTTTCCAAAGTCTGAATGCAATCATGTTAACTAATTGTGATATAATTATTGACCATTCGAGGTTT
This sequence comes from Archocentrus centrarchus, assembly GCF_007364275.1. Classification (NCBI taxonomy): domain Eukaryota; kingdom Metazoa; phylum Chordata; class Actinopteri; order Cichliformes; family Cichlidae; genus Archocentrus; species Archocentrus centrarchus. The sequence continues at coordinate 10,413,632 of NC_044352.1, read as the reverse complement.
CAGCTCACCTAAATTACACTCAGCAAATTATGCTTCATGACGTTTCAAGCATTTGGACTCTAATCCTTCCAGCATGTTAAAATCTATACAGAAAATTATTTATTACTACAGTTGTTTTTATTGTTCTATCTGCTCCAAACCCGTCTAATGTTCCTTGACAGGCAGGTTTATTGTTTCTATTACTTGTTTCTGTTGTATTATTGCATTAAATGTTCACAATGGTTGTTGTCTCTGACTGTATTTGCAGTACTTTTTATTGCTGTTTTCTCTTGTCTTGAAAAGTGAGCGTAATTGCCTTTTCAATTCTTGTTTTGGTAATTGTAATATTTTAATGATTTTTAAAAACATCTTGCCAAAGGACTGCAATTGAAAATTAGCTAGCTGACTAACATGGGCATATTCACAGAAATGTTGATCAATGTTTTGTCCTTATAAACGAATAAATAAAATTATACTCATTGATTTATTTTTGCTACAATCCAATATAAGGGTGTAGCTCTTTTGTACCTGTGCTACATCATCTTGTCCTGGGTTGCTGTGGTCGCTGAACCAGCTGAAAAACGTCTCATAAACGCCACGCGAAGACTTCCTGGGTTCACTGTGGGCTGTGAGGTTGTGTCCACGATGCCACAGAATGGGGTTGGAGAATGACATGGGAGATCCTGAAAACAAAGGCAGACAGGATCAGGAGATGATACTAAAAATAGAAACCTCCTGCTTGACATGACAACTGAGTCTCTCAATACATGCACATACATACATTTTATTTATATATATATATATATATATATATATATATATATATATATATTTTATTAACATTTCGCTTAACCCTCTTAATTTGAGGGGTAGGTGAAATGTCAAAAAAGTAACTTAAAGGGCCAAATTGTATGTTATTTTTGACATCAATTCGCGGACCCTAAGTGGGCGGGGCCGGAAGCGGCCCGCGGGTTTGGACACCCCTGATATATATAAAATGACAAAGAAGGTAACAACTACAGTAATCTCAGACAGAAATACAACTGAACTGACTGAATACTATGGGTGTGAAGAAATCCCTTCTAAAAGAAAGCCTTGCCACTCACCAGCCATCTTGTAATTTATTTGGGCAGTTATTTTGATGCATTACCTGCCTCAGAAAAAGTTCACACACCATTATTTTTTGATCAAATAATTAAAAAGGGATCCAAATTTAATTTTTATGTTTATTTTCCATAAAGATAAGAAATACAGTACTATATTTATCCCAGAGTTAAGGGGAAAACATTAATTGACCTTAATTTCATGTTCTCCACCTGGTTGTTCGTGCCTCACCTGCAGTGGCTCTCTATTCTACCGTTTGAAAACCACCCATCTTAATTTCATTTAAAAACAAAAAGTGAATGTACAGAATCACCAGTCAGATTTCCTGTTGTGAAAACCTCCCAGAGATTTAATGTTAGGATTTATAATGTATTTGGTGCGAAGCTGCCAAATCTCTTGAACTCTGCATTCAACTTTCTGGTGATCTACTTTTCATTGTTGATACTTTTTTGGCAGCTGTTCAAGAAAATTTACTATTTGTACCATTCATTTTCCCCCCTACAAAATATGACTGAATTGAATGTTTTAGACTGTTTGTTTGTTTCTATACTGAATGAAAAAAAAAGCAAATTTCATAATTTTGCTTTTTACATTATCCTTGTTATATGCTAGGGATCTGCCATAGCATATCATCCAAGATAATACCAGTATAAATTTTTACATGTCATAAAAGTGTCATATCACTATTTAATTCAGTTCAAATCAATTTTATTTATATAGTGCCAAATCACATCAGTCATCTCAAAGTGCTTTATATTGTAAGGTAAAGACCCTACAAGTAACAAGTTTTCCCTAGCACACACAATAATGACAAAAGCCCAGAGATGTCTGAGAGCGAGAGCTGCGTATCAGCCTCCATTGATAATTTAGTACATAACAAGGGAGCTACTTTAAAAACCTCCAACAATGCACAATACTTTGCAAAATATGCAAGAAAACTGTTCCCGCTAAAGGTGGAACAACAAACTTGTTCCACCACGAGGCAAAACCAAACAAACAAAAAAAGCACCATTGCATGCACCCAGGGATAAAGGCACACGAGGAGGGGATACTAGTAAATGCTGATGCTGGAGTACTCCCTAATTGCACTCACTGTGATTGGAAAAGCAAATAGTGGATGGAAATTGCTCATGTGGTTACCCTTTAAATATTACAGTTACACTGTACTTTAACTACTATGCTTAGATTTAAGCATTGCATATATTTTTACCTCCCATCCCAAGGTGCAGCTCCTTCATGATGATGTTGTTCTGAAAGTATGGGTTTCGTCGGAAGTGGAAGCGAATTCTGTAGCCCAGTTTGTTATTCTTGAAAGACTCAATCTGAAGAAAAAAGTAGGAAAGCTGGATTTTGTTTTTCCCGCTACAAACATACATCAGCTGAGATTGCAAGACCAAAACATGTCCTACCTCAAGATCAGTCATGTAACTAAGAGCGTCTTCATCTGTCTCATCAATGTGCGCTGAGAGATGAGGATGGTTCAACAGCTGGCATGTTAAAGTTAAAGTTAAATAACACAAACTCACTTTAAATACTCAAAAACAGCACAGGAATGGGCCAAGTGTTACACTTTCATATTTTAAGGATACAGCTGTCACCCAAAAGCCAGGGATGGTTTTTGTGATGGAGCTTCTCTGATCCAGATGTGGGCGCCGCTGACGACCAATCTTCAGCTCCAGCCGCTGGTGAAGCCTGGCACTTTTCTTCTCAAGAGCTTCCAGCCTCATCTGTACTTGCGCCAGGAGAGCCACCGACTGCCTCAACTCTGGGGCCATCTTCACGGACACAATGGCACACTCGCCATCATCGTTTTCTTCATTGTCTGATGGGAAAGAGGAGCTCGGTGTGGAGGAAGAGCCAGAAACTGATTCATCGCCCTCATCTGCTTCAGGCACATCATCTGTATCTTCTCTATCAGTACTATGCACAGATGTGGAGCTATCTGCTGCCGCTGCTTGGGTTTTGGAGCCAACTTTTGAGGACTGGTGGCCCCCGCGTTGCTTAAATTTACTCCCTTGTTTCACCTGTTTGGCCTTTTCGGATGAACAAGGAGTCTCTTGACTGTCTTCTCCGTCTCCCCCCGTGAGACTGGCCAGAGCTTCGGCAGCTGCTATGGCAGCTGAGTCGGATTTGTCCAGAGAAGCTGAGGGACGCCGCTCCGTTTCTGCAGTTTTCCCTGCTTTGTCTTTTGCATGGGCCGACTCCTGTGCATCTGAGGACTGCGGTTTGCCGGTGCTGCTGGTGTCGTGGCTGTCAGCGCTGGAGCTGTTGACAGGCTGTGTACTGGTTCCACCGGTGCTGTCTGAACCCTGATCTACTTTCACAACGGCTGGTTCCTCTTTGTCATCTTTCGACTGGCCCTCGCTCCCAGCTGCTTCTTTACTCTCCGCTTTACTGTTTTTGCAACTTTCAGAAGTAACCCATGTTTCATCCGGCTGATCACTTACTTTTGTGGACTTGCAGGGAATCCGGCTGCCTTCATCCTTATCGGGTGATGGACTCCGTTTCCTCGATGCAGAGTCAGCGGACTGTTTGCAGTCCGTCACTTCACTCATGCTAGCTAGCTAGCTAGCTAACAAGCTAGGTAGCCCGCAAGCTCGTATAAAATAAACTTAAGTGCAATTAACTGCACTGCTGCGCTCGTTTCTGAGATAACAGTTTCGCCTTTGATGTTTTGATCGTAGTGCAGCCTACATTCTCAATGAAGCTACAACAGGAAGCAGTGCTCGTATTTCTCTGCGGCCTTGCGGAACAGTGAAAATTAGCACGCTGCTGCTAACGCTGGTTAGCTCGGTTTACCCAATTCTTGCGTCCTCACAGTCACGGCCGCACCACATGCTCACAAATAAAATCCCTCCAAGAAACAGTCGGTCCAAGTAATCAAGCCCTACCACGCTATATCACCGTTAAGCAGCAATCCGCGTTCTTTATATTAGTTTGTGCTTGCATTATCCGTTAGCTTACTATCTGTGCACCGACGTGACAGAAAAACATTCTTGTGATTGGCTGCGGCGCGTCGCGCTAAAACGTCTCCACCAATCACATACAAGGGTGTGTTTACACGGTAATCTGTTATCTGTATCGGCGCCGCCGCGGGTTTGCTGCGCAGCGAGCGCAGGGTCGCGAGAAAAATCGTAGCGACAGCAACCGAGAAACGTATTTATAGGTTTGCAAGGCAGCAGTGAAAACAGACAGTAATTTACACCGTGTGTTACACTGTATACACTCTGGGATTCCCGTTGTACAGATGGTGTTAAAATGGACCACAAACGCCCAGGCAGATGTAAACATGGACTTGACTTTGCATATGAAATCATTTGCGGTGTGTACAGTGGTCTGTGTGATGATTAATACCGACAAATGCAGCATGGATGCAGTTTAGCCCTATACCAAGGGAATATATAGGTTGCACAACTTAGATAGAAAAATCACAAACCAAAGTTCACCTGATTCAGGATTATCAAATCCAACCAAGAGTCAGCCACTGCAATACTAAGCTTCTGGGGAAAAAAAAAAAAAGATTACCCTAGAATTAAGCGGAATTTACATGTATTTTACCTGAAATTACAGTGTGATTATATTTAACTATAAATATCTTGTAGCTTCAGTAGAGCAAGGGGGTAATAATTCACATGTTTACAATGAAAAAGAAATAATTATAATCTAAGTAATTTTAAGTAGTGCACCGCTTCTAGGTATTTTACAGGAAAGGATACAGAAATTATAAATTATACTGTAAGTAATTTTAAGTAATACATTATTTCCACGTGTTTTAGCAGTCCCCCATCGTACAGTGTAAATATTCTGTATTTTAAGGGGCATGGGCTGTATATTTTTATTATTTTATTATTATGTTGGGAATATTTTTTCTTCTAAATATGATGCACTCCAATAAAATGCATAATAAAACTGTAAAAAGGCAAATTTAAGCCACTTAATGTATAGCGTATTTACAGTGTCTGATGGGGAAATCTATTGTTTTATTTTTCCCTCTAAATTACCTAGAAATAATGCACTACTTAAAATTACTTACAGTATAATTTGTGTCTCCTTTAAAATGCCCAGATTATAATTTAATATTTTTGTTAGGGTGGGTCATACTTCATATTTACTACCATCTCAACCACTACATAGCTACAGCTGGACTGGTGTTAAATTACACTGAGAGCTATAAAAATAAACAACATGATGAATGGTAAAAGTTTCACCAGTGCGATGGAATTGAAATGCCCTAAATTCTAAACAAACATGACTAAGCCCGTGATGAATTTAGGTTTGCAGAAGGGGATTTGTGGAAACCATCTTGAAATAATAATTCTCATCTGATGGTGTCTACAGATGTTTCAGTAAATACGCATGCAGTCTATCTTTTAATGCTGGCATTTAATGATATTAATATCCTGTAGCAGGCGCTTAGCCAGGGCAAACCAAACAGAACAAGGGGGAGCTGCAGGATTATACCAACTTAAAAAACAAATTTAGGACATGGAAACCTGGTAGGTCACTGCTAAAATTAGGGACTGCCGCGTCCACGACAGCAGCCAAACTGCTGTACATAAAGTCATGTAAAACTAGGGGATACACTATCACAAGGGTTGGCAAGGCAAGCTTTCCATGGGCGACATTTAACGCCACACGTTGACTGAAGAGGCTCTGTGCGTAACGCAGGGACAGCGCTGGATCATCACTGGCCACAGCTGCGCAAATCATGAGTATTTGATAGCTTTTTGGAGACGCCATATGTAGTCTTCCGCTGCTTTGAGTGTACACGTCTGCAAAAAAAATGTCTTTTTTAACCATACCAAGCCAAGAGGGCCTTTTTAAAACGATAAAAACAGGCAGATCGGGCGAGGACGCAGATAGTAGGTCACCCATGGACGCCGAAGATAACGAGAATGATGACGATGATGACGATGACACCGAGGACGTCCGCTTCATCCCAAGATGCTCCCCGGTGCCTAGAAAGCGAGGTGCGTCAATTTTCGATGAGACCGCTGAGTATATGCGGATCCACTTGGCGCTGTCCGCAGGAAAGAGAGTGTCATTTGCTGATACAACAGGTGGGGATCTGGTGGATGTGAAGGAATTTGTTGCCTTTGATTCGGACGAAGAAGAATCTAGTGCAAAGTGGGACGAAGAGGAGGCAAAGTATCGAAAGCCAGAGCGAGAGCCAACCTATCATGTGCACCCAGAGTTTCATGGACCCACCGGTAATGCCCTGCTGCAGGCTGTGCGCACCAATAAAGTGGAGGTTGAGCAGATGTCTCCAGCTGAGAATGAGCCACTCGCCTTCACGGGGGTAATACGAGTCCTGAACATCTCCTTCCACAAAGCAGTGTATGTCAGATCGACAATGGACAATTGGGCTACTTACTTCGATCACCCAGCAGAGTATGTCCAGGGGTCTCACGATGGAGAGACTGACAAGTTCTCCTTCAAGCTGTCTTTTGCGCCACCTTATACCACACATGGCTCTCGCATTGAGTTCGTTGTTCGCTATGAAACGTCTGATGGTGATTACTGGGCTAATAACTCCTCTATGAACTATGCGGTAACTCTGCTCCTGACCTATGAAGATGATTCAGCTCGTACAAATATCAGCACACAACAAATGAAAAGCATCCTGAAACCTCCAAAAGCTTACAGGTACATTTCCTGCCACACTTGTCAGTCAAACACAGCCCAGAAGGCAAAGACTTAGCAGGTGGCTGGTGTAATATTATGGCCACTGTCTGCCTCCCACTCCTTGTATCTGAAACATCCACAGATTCATAAGGTCACGGTCAAGCCTCAGTCAGCTTAAGGCCCTCGCAGGCTATCCACCCTATTAATCAGTGGAGAAGTTTGAATGCTCAAAGGCCAAAAAGGCTTCACTGCAAAGAAATAATTAGGATAGCTTCCATATTAGTCATAAAATCATAAAAAGATAGGGGTAGGGGTAGGGGTAGGGGCCCAGCAATAGCTACAGAGCTATGCCTGCTTACTAATTCACTGAGAGGTTTGTGCCTGAAATGAGTATTCAGCTTGATGCAGTGGTTCTGCCCGGAGACTGCATCTAGCCCAGAAAAAACTAAAGTCTAAAGCAGAGCAGGCTTTTAAAAAACAAAGTGGCTCAATCTGTTGCATAATAAGAGCACAAGGACAATGGGAAAGCTACCTAATTGAGTTCATAAAGTTTTCCGATGAATGGTTTTACTTTTTACGATCTCAAGTCTGCAGCAAGATATAGAACAAGATTTTTTGGAAGAACACTCCCTGCTCAGTATATCAATCACCCAGTGGTTTCTGAGGCATTCAAAATGGGCAAAGGATAGGGTGTTGTTTTTAGCCATGGCGTTTCCCTGCACTAAAATTTACCTCTGACCTTTTCTAGTGGAGTCATTGGGGGAGCAGCACCATTTCAAAGGAACAGATTGGCTTCTCTCCCGTTCGTAATTAGAGGCTGGCACACAGACCCCTTTGCTTCCTTCGCTACTCCATTAAACTCAGCTAATCCCCTGATTTACTGTAATATCAACATGAAAGTGTATGATAAATCTCACAATGTGCACTGATGGTGAAGTGAAATAGTTGCAAAAAAAAAGACCCCAAGCTTGTGAGGAGGTGAAAAAGGAATAAACTGAATATAAAGTGACACAGTTGTCATATAGGTATCCACTGCTGCAGCTGTTTGGAAGCAGGAAGGAGCCAGATGGGTTGTTAGGGATGGATGAGTCACTGATTGAAAAGAAGTTGGTTGGGGAGCAGAATCTGTATCAATGTCCCCACCATTACCGCCACTACAGACTGATTAGGTCCTTTGAAGTTAGCTGATAATTGGATTTTTAACATATTAACAAGGCGGCCAGTAGGAGGAAAGGTTATTATGGGACGAAACAAGTCTAGAAATTAGAATGTATTATATATTGTTGATATTAATGACATTTAGCCAAAACATTTCCACCTGAGGTAACAGTAGATATCACATATCGTCACCCTCTTAAAATAATGGCCTAAGCCATTTTTTTTTTTAGGTTTTTCAGAAAAGACAAAAAAATGACAAACATTGAAAATATGATGATTTTGGCAAAAATAAAACTTTTGTTAATAAATGAATTGAGCCATTATTTTAAGAGGGTGATGATATTAAATTCCTGTGTCTCGTAGTGAGTATAGTAATACCTAAGAGGTTACAGTGATGTCCTTCTATTTCAGTGGCATCTATCATGAATATCCTGAGTTGCTGAGTTTTGCTTAAGTCTTACTTTTTTTCAGCATCAACTTGGTGCTGAGTTAGTCAAACTTTTATCTTGACCCAAGTCAAACAGTGTCACGTCTACAGATCAGGCCTTAAGTAGTGCTAATAGAATCAGCTTTATTAAATGTATCTACTGTACATTAGTCTTTAGTTGCATACTGTACAACACCTACCCACACAAACAGATCAAGCCCTATTCTACAATGTCATATTAAAGTCGGGGTTTGAACTAAACAGTATCTTCTTGGACCAGTGTAACCTGACTTCTCAGACCTTTAAATTAATAATGGAAAGATTAAAGGGGACATAGTTAACTTGTTTTTGGTCATAATGCTGTTACAATGACCAGAGTTTCACATAATGAGGTCAACATTTGTGCCAGTAATCCATATGAGCCAAAAACTCAGATTTCAGACAGCTACAAAGGATAGATGTTTAGACATAATTTCTTGTTTATTCTTGGATCTGTATGATGTTTGAAGAACAGCCTTTACTGTCCCGCAAAGGGGAAATTCAGGTGTAACAGCAGCAAAAATGTAAAAACACAACAGGACAAGATTAACAATACTACTACTACTACTAATAAAATAATATATACTGTACAGGATTATAACTACAGGAAATAACAATATACTATGTATTACTATACAATATGTACATACTATTGGTTCTATTTTTGTTGGGAGCAGTGACAGTTATACAGTCTTACAGCTGCTGGGAGGAAGGATCTGTGGTAACGGAGGAAGGATCTGTGGTAACGATGGTGTAAAAGAAGGTGTAAAAGAAAAGAAGCTTGAACAGCTTGTTTTAGATAGTGTAAGAAGCTTCACCAAGGCCCAGTATGAGATTATTTTGAATTGTGAATGATGGGGCTGGAATATATCTGTTGATTTGTTTATTTTTCTCAAAAATTCTAAAGGATTTAGCTTGCTATTGTAATTATTGGTGAGGACATGCATCCAGTAAGGGTTCCCATGCTACCCAAGAGAATATGAGCAAGAGACACATAACTGAAGCCATACCAGCTCAGACGTCACCCAGATTAACAAGGTCTACGTTGGGTGTTGAGGAATCAGGGCATACTGACAGGGTTGCTGGAACAAGGATATGAATACAGCATAAGTGGACAAGTATTGAGAATAGGAAACTGTTGGAATGCTACTACATAGCTAAGAGGATGTGGGACCTATGGATTCTTCGACACCCAACATCTAGACTAACAGGAAAACAACTAGTAGCTCAATGTTCCAACATTCATGAGAAACAACTGCTATCGCAACTAGAGATTACTGTGGTACAACACAAATGCTTACAGCAAGGGGAAGCTAGGATGTCAGGTCAGGGGGAAGATATCATCATCTTCCCCACACTTTGAGATTAGGTACCAAGCCCCAAGAACAGCTGGTATGTTGAATGCAAGAGCAACTGATCCAAAACAAAAGATCATGGCTAATCTGGAAACATGGACCCTCCATGGCTGATTACTAAGACTATGTGAAGTACCTTCTCAAAGTCTATTAGAAAATGTGAATGCAGCACTACAGACAATCCCTACTGCGATCACCACCAGCTGATCTATCCTTGAGATGCTTGGCTATAAGATGGACCACCCTCCATGGAAAAGAAGAGTAGAGGCAAAGCTCAAGGCAGGACTTAGGGAAGTTAGCCAGCTCTCAGAGCTGCAGAAATGTGTGCCTAAGAAGTACAACAAGCTGTCCATGCCTGAAGCCTTAGAAACTGCAAAGCAAAGACTCACAGCCTTGGCTAACTGCTTGAAGAGGTATACCAGAGACAGAGGAGCCAGGAGAATTATACCACTCAACCACTACTACTGCCATTACTCTCAGTGGCAGGGGAACAATATGTGATCAGCACCCACAGTGGTGGAATTGGCAGTAACACAAGAGGGGAAAAACATCACCTACTAGTAGATAGAGCAGTCATTCGAGACTGTAAGACCAGACTGACTAACTGGTACACTGCCTGGATTGATTCCTAAAACTGTTCAAATCAACAGGAACCTAAGAGCCTTCATCAGGAATTCAGTGGAGATGTGGAAAACAACACTAGAGGGCAACTTCAAGCCAATTGCACAAGTCATCATTAAGTGCAGGATTTACCAAGGAGATGCTCTGTCCCCATTGCTGTTCTTCATAGGCCTGAACCCCCTCAGCCTGATCATTAACAAGACTGGCTACGGATACTGACTGCAGAATGGAGCAAACATTAGCCACTTCCTCTTCATGGATGACATCAAGCTGTATGCCAGAAGTGAACAAAACATTGATTCACTGATCCACACCACTAGGATCTACAGCAATGACATTGGAATGTCATTCAGACTGGAGAAGTGAAGTCGGATGGTAACAATGCAAGGGAAGGTAGTCAGGACTGAGAAGATTGCACTACCAGAAGGCAACATTGCAGACATTGAGGATGGCTACAAGTACCTTGGAATCCCACAGGCAAATAGAAACCATGAAAAGGCTGTCATGAAAGATGCAGCCGCCAAGTACCTGCAGAGAGTAAGGCAAGTCCTGAGGAGTCAGGACTGGCCTTTGCATGGTATGTACCATTGGCAGATAGAAGAACTGGCGGATATTGAAAAATTGTACCAATGGCTGGACAAAGCTAGACTGACAGACAGTACAGAGGCACTAATCATGGCAGCACAAGAGCAAGCTCTGAGCATGATAGGGTGATCAAGGGTGGTTGATAATGACCAAGCTAAGATACTGTGGGACTTCCAGCTAACCAAATGGACATAGTTGTGCTGGACAAGCAGGGGGAAAAGGCCATAGTGATAGATGTAGCAATACCAAGTGATAGCAACATTAGGAAGAAGGAACACAAGAAGCTCGAGAAATACCGAGGGCTCAGAGAAGAGCTAGAGAGGATGTGGAAGGTGAAGGTAACTGGTCTTCATGGTAATTGGAACGCTTGGGGCAGTGACCGCCAAACTGGGGGAGTGGCTCCAGCAGATTCCAGGAATGACATCTGAGATCTCTGTCCAGAAGAGCGCAGTCCTAGGAACAGCCAAGATACTGCACAGGACCCTCAGCTCCTCTCAGATAAAACTGGAGGTGCAGTAAGCACATAAAGCACAGACAGATTCTGTAGCTCGTGTCACATGCTCATCACATGTCTTGACCTTTATTTCTTCTGGCATCATTTGCTGGTCTCTTGGGAGTGTTGCATCCCCCCCTCTCTCAAGGGAAAACCTTCAGAGACCATTTCTGTTTTGTGATTTTGATCACTTTTCATTAGTGTCAGACAAGCATGGGTTATGCAATCAGCTAATATACATTTATTCTACTTATTTCAATTTCTTCTCCAGTAATTGCTATCACCAGAATTCCATTTGATACATCAGCTGTCATACTGAATATGACTTTTAATGGATTGTCTTGTGCTCGTACTTACCACTGGTGAACAAATTCCAATTTCTATCTTGCTATCTATTTTAATTAAATGCTCATGTGGTGCAGGAGTGCAGGAACTGTACAAAATGGGCAATACAGTACAAAGGGATACTCTTCATTCAATAGAAAAAGGCTGCTTCAGCACATTAGCAGCTTAAACTGCATTAACAATGAATCAATGTAATTATCCAGAGCAGGTGTTGATGATGGTTTTGATGACCTTCCCTTCTGCCATTTAAAATTTACACATGAAAATGATGTTCATTCTTTTCAGACAAACATAACCACTGTATTTGACTCAAATTTTGCATGCTCAAAAGTATCTTTAAATAGTAATACAAAAATAGTAAACTAAACCGTTGTATGTCATGCTGTATGTCTTCAGTTCACTTTATCAACATTTTCTTTAATAGGTGCAATATTGAATCTACTCATGGTTCAGTCAGACACCTCTTTACGATTTTTAGTATGCACTGCACTGCTTTCACATTGTTGATATCTAAGCAGACAAAGCCTCTGTGCAATGCTGCTTTGTGTGCAATCATGAAGACGTGTACTATTGAATGGTTTTGTCTTTATGTATATTTCTTATAACCCAAATTTCCCTCATCTCTTTCAGTATGAACAACGATTCAGAAGATGAGCTGGAAAAGGAAGAAGGTACAGAAGTAATACTTTTGTACACACTCACTATTCAGACAAAAATAAATAACTACAACTGATAGAGGTTTAGTATTATAAGTGTAAGGACTTGTAAGAGACATATTAAAACAGAATGCTTAAAATGGGTACAGGACAATGTTATTTCCTAGCAGGGATTTCACAAGTTCACTCCAACTCAACTTTGAGCTATTTATTAATGTAGGTTGCTTTGGCATGGATTGGCAACATTTGGAGATGTGGGTTGACAATATGTTTAGCTTCTTTTAGATATAATTAAACTAACTGGCAAATGCTTTCTGTTGCTTAAAGCTAAAAAAAAAAAAAAAAAAAAAGCAGCATTGTCTCTTTCAAGGAATCTTGACCCAGTTAATGAAGAAAATTCCACAAACATGAAAACTGTGAGAAGTTTCTACCATCTAAATCCACCAACCAGTAGAAGTGTGCATCTAGTTAACATTACAGCTCAGCCGAGGGGAAGACCAGCAATGTTAAAGTTAAAAAGTTATTGCATGAAACTGCTCACACCACAGTTTTTTTTTTTGTGCAACTGGGTCATTATTTTTGGAAAAAGTCATTGCTACTGAGATTTTCAAATGTAATTGTCTGACACACAAGGTGAGTGCCATTTAGGTCCATTATATTAAGAAAAGACAGATATTTCTACAACTGATATCTCCATAAGTGTGCAGCTCACACTAAAATATAAATGGCACTACAGGCCAGAGGAAAAAATTGCAAAAATGTCGACTCCTACATTTGTCACAATCCAGCTCAGTGGCAGCATACATTATTATTACATACAAGTTCCTACCACCAGTTTGACTTACCCAAGACTTGCAGTGGTATTCATACAGGCAAAGATTATTTTGTATGGTTAATATAATCTACTAAACACATTCTCATAATTTATGAATCTGTTTTACAATAACAGAAGAAGCAGGGACCTCTGAGTCTTGTCCGGGGCTTGTCCGGCCTACGGCTGTGTGCCCCGTCATCGTACAGCCGGAGATCGATGTAGAGGTAAGGGTAAAGTAAAACAAAGGGGATTGTAAGCTGGCAGGAAGGGTGATGATTTCTTTATTAACTCTGCATGTCCTTCAAAAGTTTAAAACAGTCCATTTTGATTGGAATGTGCTTCAACGTTGGCTCACTTGCCAACAGAGGACACACATTTAAGAAATTACTTGTTGGATTATGTTAAACTTATCTTTTTCTGCATGCACATGTTGACAAATTCACATTTAACAAGTAAGCAAGCTAAGTGCTTTATCCCTTTAGACAAACCATGTATCTAATAGAGCATAACAAACACTTTTGATCAAGTTTTGAACCTTATCATCATTGGCTTGGTTGTTTGTATTGTTCACAGCTCATTGAAGCTTCAGCAACAACTTAGGTAACGTCTCGCTTCTCACTGCTGTAGCATGAGTACTGTATGTCGGTCTGTCAGTTTCTCATTGTATTCATATAAAGATGCATGCTGTTCAGGTTCATGCACACTTTGATTTGAATTCACATCTCTTTTATTTTTAAGTAATCCAGGATACTAATTTTTTTTTACCCACACATGTAATCACATCTAATATCCCGTATGTTTCCATTGTTTGAGTCAGTACTAATGTCCATTATTGTGCAGCTGTCAATGTATTGTCAGTTTTCTTTGTATGGAAATGTTGCCGATACTCATTTCAGATTGCACACGGTGGTGCATAATCTTTGAAAAAAAGGACAGTTTAACCACCGTGATTGTGCTCATGTGAGGAAGAGTTCAACTGTTAGTTACTTTCTTGCAGAAGGTTAGATCAAAATAAAAAAATAAATAAATCACAACTATAAACAGAAGCCCAAGTATATTGTGCTTTCATGTGGGGTCATCTGAGGAATGAGTTTCACTGCTGGGAATTGTTCTTCTGGCTTTGTGGTGCTCATTTGTTTAAGTCAGAATGTGGAATCAATGTAGATGATGCAAACATGTGTTGTATTTTATTGATTGGAGTGTTTAAGCAACACATTTATGATACTTTCAAGTAAACTATCATTATAACTCACTGGTCATTTTATGATGTATACTTTATGCAAATATCTAATCAACTAGTCACACAGCAGCAACTCAGTGCAGTTAGCCATGCAGATATGGCCAAGATGACCTGCTGAAGTTCAAATTGAGCATCAGAATGGGGAAGAAAGGTGATTTAAGTGACTTTGAATGTGGCACGGTTGTTGGTGCCAGATGGTATTTCAGAAACTGCTGATTTTCTGGGATTTTCCCACACAGGCATCTTTAGGGTTTACAGAGAATGATTCAAAAAAAAAAAAAAAGAAAGAAAATATCCAGTGAGTGGCAGCTCTCTGGATGAAAATGTGTTGTTTATGCCAGAGGTTAGAGGAAAATAACCAGACCACTTGGAACTGATAGGAAGGCAGCAATAACTAAAATAACCACTCATTACAACCAAGGTATGCAGAAGAGCATCTCTGAATGCACAGCATGTCAAACCTTGAAGCACATGAGCTAAAGCAGCAGACGACCACACCAGGCACCACGTGTCAGCCAAGAACAGGAAATTGAGGCTACAGTTTACACATGGTCACCAAAATTGAACAACAGAAGAACGGAAAAACATTGCCTGGTCTGATGAGCGCCAATTTCTGCTGCGACAGTTCAATAGTAGGGCCAGAATTTGGCATAAACAACATGAAATGGATGTGCAGGCGACAAACCTGTAGCAACTGTGTGATGCTATCATGGATCAAAATCTGAATGGTTCCAGCACCCTTTCGAATCTATGCCATAAAGAATTAAAACAGTTCTGAAGGCAAAAGGGGGGTCAAACTTTGTATTAATATTAAAGGTGTATCTAATAAAGTGGCTAGTGAATATATATTGCTTCATTTGAATTGCTGTCAGGGTTACTGCTAATAAATAACTTTTCTGTATAATCTACATTGACAGCAGATGCCAACATGGTACCATGTTCAATTCAATTCAATTCAGTTCAATTCAATTCGGTTCAATTCAATTCAATTCAGTTCAGTTCAGTTCAGTTCAATTCAATTCAATTCAATTCAATTCAATTCAATTCAATTCAATTCAATTCAATTCAGTTCAATTCAATTCAATTCAATTCAGTTCAATTCAATTCAATTCAATTCAATTCAATTCAATTCATTTCAATTCAATTCAATTCAATTCAATTCAATTCAATTCAATTCAATTCAATTCAATTCAATTCAATTCAATTTATATAGCTCAACTTAAATTTTTTTTGTTATACATACAACATACATATATACAACATTGTAGCGCCAAATCACAACAAACAGTCGCCTCAAGGTGCTTTATACTGTAAGGTAAAGACCTTTCAATAATTACAGAGAAAACCCAACAGTTAAAACAACCTCCTATGAGCAAGCACTTGGTGACAGTGGGAAGGAAAAACTCCCCATTAACAGGAAGAAACCTCCGGCAGAACCAGGCTCAGGGAGGGGCAGTCATCTGCCATGACCGGTTGAAGCTGAGGGGAGAGAGACAGGACAAAAGACATGCTGTGGAAGAGAGCCAGAGAATAATAATTACTAGTGATTAAATGGAGAGTGGGGTATAAACAGAGTAAAAAGAGGTGAATGAAAAGAAACAGTGTGTTACATATGTAGCTTGTGAAATTACACTGTGTATGACATCAACAATCCGTTAGAGTCGTTTTTCTGATTTCGCATGAGTTTTCTCAGTCAGAAAATCTTTTTTATTTTAAAACCATATGAATGCACATTTAACATGAAGGCTAGAAACATGACAAAGGGACAAATTCGCTTCAGTGCAAATCTGTATGCCAGTGTCCATAATAAATGTATTGTTTAGAAAGAAAAGTTTCCTTTGTGCTATGTAACCAAAAAAAAAAAAAAAAAAAATCACATTTCACCTCCTAACAGAATAACATGATATCGTGTGAGCTGATATTTAATGTCTCACGATACTACAAATATAAGCATGTACTCATTTGGCTCATCCTCCTTTTTCACCTCATCATTCACATGCATGGTTTTTCCCGTTTGGCAGAGCATTAAAAATATAAATAAATGAAAGGTGAACCAGTCGGCTGCTGTATGAACATCACTTCCCTCCAATTTTTTTCCTCCTTCCTTACATCACTGAGTAATTCAAACAACATTCAATGGACTTTACAATTTCTGACAAACTGATAACCCAACATTTGTATAAAACATTACAGTTAAATGCGGTCTTTATAACATTAATGTTGTTATCACTCTTTCTTTTGAATTCAGTTGAAAAAACTTTGTTTCCTTGAAGCTTTTTATTATACATACAACATATATTGTTGTACTACAAAGTGATTTTAATTAATTCAGCTGTACATTTTACTATAAAAACACTCTTGATTCAAATTGAAAACCACCATATGAAGTAAAATTTTAAGACATTTAACTGAACAAAAATTGCAGTTATATGTCGCAGTGATTTGTGTGACTTGTTTTCCATTTAAAATTTTTTTTAAATCTTTTTTCTCTGGAACTATAATAATATAAAACATGATGCTAAAATCAGCTGCTGTATATCTAGCTACTTTCCAACCTGCTCCACCTCAGTCGTTCTCTTCTTTGCATTTCCTGTCTTGCTTTTGCATATATTCTTGGTGCTGTTTTTCCTGTCTGTCTTTTGGTTTTATATTGTAATGATTTCATCTCAATACGAACTTGAATATTTGTCAGGCCATCCTCATAGCAGAGGAAGCTCTTTTTTCTATTATTGGCTAATGGCTATTGTCCTTTTTTGAATAAAATCCTGTTAAAATGTAAATATGTATTTTTAGGCATTGCATTTGGTCCAGTCCCTGCTGTTCAAACAGCCACCATCAGTTCAATATATGTAAATGTGGGAAAACCTGAGGAGAAAATAATTAAGAAAATTGCACTGATCTAATTTTCCTCTCCCTTGGATTCACTTTTGCTGTGTGGATTTCAGTTAAAGGAAAGAATATTTAAACTGTATCTTTGTTGTTTTGCACTCCTTGGAGGGAAAGTTGAAGCATTATAAATTTTTATACATTTTTTGTGTCCACAATTTTGAAAAAGATGCAAGTCCCCCTCTTCATACTGCTCATGAACTGTTTGCATTTCCTCACAGTTAAAACTTCAGCATGAGGTCCTTTTCACAGAAAAGCATTAGTATGCAGTATAATGCTTTTCTTCCCTCAGTGTGAAATGTTAATGTGGAATACAAATTTTTCCCCTTTGTCTCCTACCTATCACTGTTGTCTCACTGTTTTACTTCAGCAGATCGCAGCGCACCCATCGGGTCCCTCTGTCCCACCCAACCAAGCACTTCCATGTGATGATGGCACGCTGTCCGCTCACGCTGTATTCCCAGGTGAACAGTTTCCTTGTATGTCTTCCGAAACCACGCATCAAACTAATTCATCCTTTGTACTCGGTGCCAGCGAATCAGTCCAGCCAAATAAGTCACAGCCTTTACCCAGACTCCACTGTGAATTAAGTAACCAGACATCTGAGCAGCACACAGACTGTAGTCCCTCTACTCCGCCGCCTGCCTCACATCCTTTTCTACAACAAAACTCCAAACTCAGATCAGACATCTCCCAGACTGGCAGAGAGGAAATCCCTTTAGAGGGCTCTTGCATGTGTCTTTCTGCCATAGAGACAACAACAGGAGAGGATGAAGCTACAGAAAAACCAGCCAGTCATCCTTGCCTTGAACTGCCTGCTGAGCGTGCCTCTTCTCCCAGTGTGACACAAGGCTTTGAGCGAGATGTTACAGTGGGATTGAGTGAACCTGCTGAAGGATTATCAGAAAGTTCCAGCAGGTCTGCAGCACACGATGAAGCAAGTACGCCTGCACGTTTGTCTCCTGTGGCTGAGACTCAGACATCTCTGAAAGCAGAAGGTGAAGCTCTACCATCACCTGAGCTCCCAGAGAACACCTCAGTGAATACAGGTGTCACCGAGGTGAGTGAAAACCTAGCTCAGTCTGTCTCAGCCTGGGAAGAGAAGGAAGATGCTTCGCATATTTCCCCTGACACATTATTAGAGAATGAACCAAGCACATCGTCAGGGGTTTCCGAGCCCCAGTCTGAGCATAACAGAAACAGGAATCTGCTGCCATCTGTCATATTTCTGAGTGGAGTTGTCTCCCTCTTGATAGTGTTACAGGAACCCACTGCCCTCTTCCTCATTGGACTAATTTTCATTTTGCGCCGTTTGTGATTTTGCCCCAAATCTTGTCTGAAGTTAAGTGCCTTTTCATGGTTTCAAAATAAGCCATCAAGCTAAGCAACATGCACACAAATCCTCTCTTGAAGTTGTGCACATTTTATGCAAAATGTAATGGAAGGAGAAAGTAATTACAGAAATACTGGCGTTATTCACATGCATTCTGTGTTTTTAATAGACTAACAATCACCCCATTAGCACAATATTGTGAACGCTAATATAAAAGCACAGTGTAGTATCAGAGCTGTTTTATCAGTGATCAGTCACCTTTTTCTTGTTGTGTGGCGATAGTGTCTGTGGTGTTATATTCTAGTTGTTTCAGTCACTACTACAATGCACTTTTGCTGTTGTCAATGTAGCAAAACCTGTTGTTTAAGGGCACTGCCATGACTTTGACTTTTGTGAATTTCATGTGTTGTTATCTCTTTTTAAAAAACGACAGAAACATTACCCTGCTGGTAAACATGAGAGACTTATTAAAAAAAATGGAAATTTGTTTACAAAATGAAAAAGAAAAACATGGCTATGTGTGTATTTTTGCCTTAATACTTAGTGAACACAAGACTGAAATGGTTGCTGCTTGAGTGACAAGAAAGCAAGTGGGAAAATGTCCACCTCACTATTGCACCTTTCATTTCACGGGTCTTCCTCTTTGCTGGTAAATGCATATTATTGTTGTTTTTGCACAGCGCACAGTTACATAATGTAATAGACAATCTCACAGACAGAAGCACCGATTGATACGTTTGAAGTGGTGAAAGCTTTTGCAGTGCATTGCCATTAAACATGGTCTCATATCCTGTATCACTTTGTGTCTTATCTCTGTTTCTTTTCATGCAGTCTGCAGAACAAACATGGGCAACACGACAGCTTTATGCAGAGTAATGACACTGCAGTGCAGAACAGATCGCATTGAAGGCACTGACACACCTTTAAAATAACATCAGAGCCTTCAGCGCCTCCACAACTGGAGCGTGTTCAGCTTTGCTTGAAGTGGAAATACACAGACGGAAACATGAGCTGCGGATAGAAGCCAAAGGTCAGGCATTGCACTGAAGTCATGGTGGCTTATAGTCCACCCTGGCCGCTGTAAACTGAGCTCAGTGTTTGAAGGCTGAAAATTCTCTGGAAACCTCCTTGGATGCTACACGATGAGATGTCACCTCTCATCATGTCTACCTCTCATTACAGTTAGGATAGTTTTAATATTTTTACCTTCATTTTTGGCCATGCAAAACTGTGACTGCTTCAGTGATTTCCTGCTTAATCAACCCAATCAGCTTTATTAACTTTAAACTCATATGTGTGTCCTTCAATCCTTGGATGTGGTCACACAGCTCCAGTGTGGAAACATGAAAAATTAAGGCAAACTTAAAACCGACCCGAGCAGGGAAACCAGTGTGAATTTTGTGACACTCCCTTTGAAATAATTACCAGCTTTTTAGGCAACAATCTCCACCACTGAAATCCATGTTAATCAAACAGCAGATAAAAGGGTATCGTCTTCCTCCCAGAGTGTGGCATCACTCTTAGCTTGTTTGAACATAGGTATTTCATCATGAGAAACGGCTGCAACAGCAGGAGTACCAGCTTTTATTTAAATATTGTCTCTGACAGTGAAATCCTCCCAAGACAAGGCAAATCGGATTTTCCATAATACCCCTCCTTTAACTTGTCATTGTGCTCCTCCACGCGTGGCCCGTGAGCGTTTATTGGTTTTATCGGGTCCATCACAGCTGTCATTTCACACATATTCGCCTGCTTAGTACTTTTTTTTGTTCAGACGGTTTCATTTCCCAGATCCACAGAATTCTATAAACCTTATCAAAACATTTATTAAAGAAAAATAAAAACAAATGAAAAGAAATGTTTCAAAACAGAAATATCCACTCTGTTCAGTACTTTAATGGCCAGAATAAATATTCATATCTATCTATCTATCTATCTATCTATCTATCTATCTATCTATCTATCTATCTATCTATCTATCTATCTATCTATCTATCTATCTATCTATCTATCTATCTATCTATCTATCTATCTATATTTTAAAAACATTTTCTCCAAGAGGATCTATGATGTTGAAGAGGTACAATAATTTTAACAATTCCTGATTTCATATCATCTCTGTCCAATATCAAATAAAGGCAAAGCGCCTCATAGAATGGATACAAAAATAGGTCAGTTATAACTTTACTTTGGTTTACTTGTACACTGGTGTTCAAAGGAAGTGCATCACCCAGACCTTTACTGTAACAGCTGATAGCATCTTGTCTGCAGTTGCCAGAATGGAACTGGAGGCCCTTTTTGACCTTCAGGGTGTCAGAATGTTTTATGTTTGGAAACACAAACTATCAGCTGAATATCTAATCTCAGCATTGTACTGCTGTCATCATTCAACTAAATATTTGTTTATTTCTGGTGAACTTTTGCTTAATTCTGTTTATACATTTGAAATGACAAACTGAAGCAATTTCAGGGCTTCAGATTATATTCATCCACAAATGTTGCGTTAAGTTAAAGCTCATTGTAATATTAGTTAGCTTTGCCTAATAATATAATAACTATGATAGTATAACTTCATATTTTGGTCTGGATGATGCACTTTCTTTAAACTTCAGGGTATTTTACATTGTTTTCAAAGATATTTGACATATACTTCACATTTAACATGTTCATCTTACATAGTTTGGCTTGTTAGCATGTTACCAGGTTCTTCTAAATACAAAGAGGCAATTATGAGGCTAAGAAGCCAGCAGTGCG
The DNA here is from genome assembly GCF_007364275.1 of Archocentrus centrarchus. NCBI lineage: Eukaryota > Metazoa > Chordata > Actinopteri > Cichliformes > Cichlidae > Archocentrus > Archocentrus centrarchus. The sequence continues at coordinate 10,392,218 of NC_044352.1, read as the reverse complement.
TTAAAAGGCCTAAAACATTTTCATTCAATCAGAATGAGCCACTCTTTGCTCACATTTTTTTTATCTGCACGTCACATGTCGATCAAACAATAGACTAAAAAATAAAAAATAATAAATTCAAGTAGCCTGCAAATCCAGAATCTGATTGAAAGCATCATTGAGATGCTTTCAATGAACAATAAATAAATAAACACTGTCAGCCACCAGTGCTAACCCTCAGCTTCCTGGCAGTAAAATCTTTGAGTGGCACAAATCCCCTGGAAGCACAAGTCTTAGAACACAAAATTACCAGGTCTCAGTAGATCTTAATGGGGTGCATATGAGCCTTAGTGGCTTGCAAATGGCTGAGTAAGAACCAGGAATAAGAAATGCTAAAATTATAATAAAAATAAACCACTGAGAATACTGTCACTCTCTGTGATTGGCATTATTATGGTAAGAATTAAGTCATGTGAGGTATTTAATAAATGCATTTGAGCTATCACATTCACAAGATGTTCAGAAAACTTCACCTTTGACCTTTGCTTTGAGGTCAAGATTGCTGACATGCAAACTTGTACGAGCTTTTTATTAGATGCATCTATAGTGTGAATTTGAACATGCTGGGTCACATCGTTCTTGAATTATCTTTACAAGATCTTCAGAAAACTTGACCTCTGACCTTGATCTTTAGCTCAAGGTTGCTGAGATTCAAACCTGTACCAGCTTTTTAGTAGATGCATCTATGATGTGAATTTGAACATGCTAGGTGACATCATTCTCGAGTTATTGCATTCACAAGATTTTCATGAAAAACCTGACCTCTGACCTATAACCTTGACTCAATTATTGCAAAAGTTTAATCAGGTGATCTAGGGGTCAATGGCCATCTTTTGTGCAAATTTGGTATGCATTGAACTGGTAGTTTTGCTGTAATATTGTTAACAAACAGACATACAAACATACCAAAAACAATACTCTGTTCCCCCCGGCAGGGTAAAAGTTCGGAACAATAAGTCAGGGGTTCAAATCCTGGACAGGGCATGCATCTAGTAAGGGTCCCCATACTAGGGCCCCCCTACCCAAGCCTACTTTGGAATATGAGCAAGAGATACAATTGAAGTCATACCAGCTCAGACGTCACCCAGATTAAAAAGGTCCACATCATGTGTTGAGTAACAAGGGCATAAGTGGACTACTGGAACAACACACATCTAGACTAACAGCAAACCAGCTAGTAGCTCAGTGTTCCAACATCCACAAGAAGCAACTAATAATGCAACTAGAGATCAATGAGGTACAACGCAAGTGCTACGGGAAGGGGGAGCCAGGACATCAGGTTGGGGGAAAATATAATCATCTCCACATTCTGAAATTGGGTACCAAACCCCAAGAATAACAGGTATGTTGAATGCAAGAGCAGCTGATCTGAAAGAGAAAAATCATGGCTAAGCTGGAAATGTGGACCCTCTGTGGCCGATTACAAAAATTTACATGAAGTACCCTCTGAAAATCTACTGGAAGATGTGAATGCACCATTACAGACAATCCCTACTGCAATCATCCCTGAAACCAACCAGCTGATCTATACCACAACAACACTGATCCTTGAGATGCTTGGCTATAAGATGAATGACAGCCACAAGGAGCAGCACCCTCCATGGAAAAGAAGAGTAGAGGCAAAGATCAAGGCAGCATGAAGGGGAGTTAGCCAGCTATCAGAGCTGCAGAAAGTTGTGATGAAGAAAGGGATGCCTAAGAAGTACAACAAGCTGTCCATACCTGAGGGGCCTTAGAAACTGCCAAGCAAAGGCTCACAGCCTTGCTTAACCACTTGAAGAGGTATACTATTGGAGACCATGAACAACAAACAGGGCAAAATACAAATTGTGGGAAAGGTTATTCAGTGCAGGATAATACAATAATTTTTCTGTTATGATGCCATGCTATAGGATATTCTTCCTATGGCCATGTCAGCCACCTAATCTCAGCTCAATAGTACGGAAGCTTGCTTCTTTGCTTGTACAACTGAAAAGAAAAGAAACAGACATACATACTTGTTTGGGTTACTATTTCAACTTAAATTTCTTATAACTTGAAATTTCAATTAATTTTTTCAGAAGTTTGAATTAGTAAGTTGAAACTTTGAGGTGATAAATATTAGATAATCCAAAATTTTGAATTATGGATGCCATTTTTTTTTCCTTTTTTTAAAAAAAATTATCATTATTTTATTTTATTTTATTTTTTTACTGGTGGAAGAAACAATCTTCCATACAACAGAGCATGCTTTTTCGTTTCTAATGATAATACACAAGCCAGAGACCTACAAACAAGCAGCAACGGCAGTAAACGCCCGGCAGATCCAGGAGGAAATGCAGCGTTTGGTGATGTCCATGGGTTCAAGCAGTCCCTGACTGCAAGTGATTAAAACAGCCCTTTTATTTAAAATAATGCTAGTTTGTCCAGTTACTTTTGAGCCTTTGAAAACGGGGAAACGATGTATAAAAATGGCTGTAATTCCTAAACAGTTAACTGGGGTGTGGTTAGAGGGGTGGGGGCATGGAGTGGTACCAGCCCTCCATGAAACATGATAAAACTGATTGTAGCTATAATAATAGCTACTAGTGCAGTTATATAGAACATTGTATCAGTTGTGGTGTGATTGTTCTGGTGATGTTATTCAGGTTCTTGCAGAACTTCCAAGCTAGGTGTTTTCATTTTCAAAAATGTTAGCCCAATATTCTTCCACAGGACCCAGAATTTCTTCGGTCCTGTGCGGCCTGTGCGTGTCATTTCGGGTCCAGTCAACCCGGTCTGTAACTAATGGCAGGAGCGCCAGAGAAAGACGTAGCTTGCTGGCAGTTGGAGCTCCTCAGTGCACCCATACTGAAGAAAACTGGCGCATCATTCAGAGAGACGTTTGTGGAACCTCACTTTCAAGTTATAGGGCCTACAACGCCGCACAGGTCCGCCTCTCTCTCTCTCTCTCTCTCTCTCCCTCCCTCTCCCTCCGAATAAAACCGACGGTTTCCGCGAATGTGCGAGCTGCCTCCTTGCAAGCAGCCATAATTGGGATTATTCAGGAATAATTCGCCTAATCCGGCCGTGCTGTTTTTGTTTTTGTTTTTTTGTTTTTCTTTTTTTAAATAGTGATTTCGACAACGTCTGCGATGTGAAACCCTCCGTGCCACCGCTGGATTTGTCCAAAAAAAGAAAAAAAATGTATTTGTTCTGTCATGGAGGCTTTTATTGTGGACCATTAAAATGTAGTCCACCTTCGCTGGACAGTAAAACAAAGACTGCATATTAACAGTTCAGGGTAAATACATCGCCTTTTACGCTGAAAGATGAGGAAAAGAGACGTATCGCGGCTGTTGTCTGTGTGGACTAATTGTCCTGGTGCCACTAGCCAATATAAATGCCAAGACGAGTCATTTAGGGGATGCGCGATCTTTTTTTCCTCTCTAACGTTTGTGGGTGGGTTATTATAAGCATTGAAAATCTGACATCATTTGGATATATGAACAGAACAAGATATGTTATTTTTTCACCGCGTGTGTTTCTAGCCTTCTGGAAACCCATCCTCGACGTGATGCAACATAAAATCTGTTTTCTCGGATGATATTCAGACACCAAATGAGCACCTTCTTCTCCATGAAAATGTAAAAGGGTGGCGGTGGATTTTCTTTCTTTTTTTTGTTTGTATGCACCTCTTTTTTAATGTGGCTTTACATCAGTCCTCACCCTGGATTGTTTGATCAGCTGTTGATTATTAGATAGCCTCTGCTCGTCTTATGTTTATTAAATGTTGCTCATTTCGGTTTCCTTGCGATGGATTTATGCATAACAGGTGTTGTTTGAGCCCGAGAGCACACAGCAAGAGCATGCAGCTTTATTATGTGCTTTTCTCTCCATTTAACGAACACTAAAGCAAAGCGACTGGGATCTTTTTTTTTTATTATTATTATTATTATTATTTTTTTTTTTACCGTGAGGGAAGAAAGGATGCAAAAATGAGGAGATGAAAGGTAGGTTATTATGTCTCTCTCTCTCCCTCCCTCTCTTTCTCTCTTTATTTCTCTCTCAGTGACACACACATACACCCACACACACAATAAAAAACAAAAAAACAAACAAAAAAAAAAACCCAGCAGAGGTGATTTTGACACCTGTTCATGTGTTTTTCACTCCACCCTGTGTTTCAGGCCTAGCTGCCATGGCAGCCATTTAATCAGGTGAAATGATATTTGTCAAGGTGGCAGAGGGCTGTTATGATTGGAAAAAGAAAACTAAAGGGGAAAAAAGCTAACAGTTATGGCAAATCATATTGTGTGTCATGGCCTACATAGACAAGGCCCACCCATACAAGCAGCACGACTGAGTATTGTTATCATTCTGTACCCATAAATGAGTTTGCAGGTCTCAGATTTGGTCAATATTTGATTTTTCATTCATATAATAAGGTTTACGTTTCATTGTTTGAACACTGATGTCTGGCCGTGGTGATGGCAACAATGGTTTTATCACCCTGTTGAGCAGCATAACACATTTCACACACAGGCCTATGGTAAAAGCCCAAATGGCTCCGTGCTCTGCCATTATATTTGTTATGTGCTTTGAATGATACAGATTACACCCTCTGCTCTTTAACCGACTGTCACGCATACGCGCATGCAGAGAGAAAGCAGAAAATGTTCTTTGCTCATTTACAACATCCCTGTTTGTTGGACATGCCCAGTGTCGGTTGTACTGTGTCTGCTCCATCCCACTCCCCATCCCCCCCCCCCCCCCCCCCCCCCCCCCCCCCCCCCCCCCCCCCCCCCCCCCCCACCGTACACCCCCATGCATTCACTCAAACACCCACACTTGCACAAAGTATGTGAGCTGTTGTATCTTAGCAACGAGCAAGGTAATTACTGAGAGAGCCAAGGAGCTGGCATGCTGTAGAGCTGCTGATCTGATCCCAGCCTTAGAGAAACAGGAAGGCAGATATTTCCACCGTGTTGCCCAACACGACACTTCTATATCCATTCTGTTTAAGTGTAAGTTATGATTCCATTTAATGGCAAGTGTTTTTGACCTAACAAACAGGTCAGATGTGTTGTTTTTCATTCCTCAAAATGTGTGTCTCTCTGTTCACAGGTGGTGAGGTTGTGGACAAAGAGGAAAGATGATTCTGTCTTGTAGAAAAGATCCTTACGGTCTCTCTTTGTAAAGACGAGAGAGCCGTGGGAAACGACGGCTGTAGGAGGATCTGTACTGTTTTTTAAAGGGCCCAAACCAGGCAGGCTCTTTGTGGAAGGTGAAAGAATGGCTAACCAGAGCTTTGCCATCGATGGCCCTGGCAGTTTGCTGGCTGTGCTGGCCTCGCAGAGTGGACTAGCAAGAGGCGGTGGCAGCAGCAGCGATAGCAGCAGCAACAGCGGAGGACTCTCTGCCACAGATGTGTCTGCCTACTTTAAGCTGGTCTTCTTAGGGTTGATCATCTGTGTCAGTCTTGTAGGCAACCTCTTGGTCTCCCTGCTGGTCCTGCGAGACAGGACACTTCACAAGGCTCCCTATTTCTTTCTCCTGGACCTGTGCCTGGCCGATGCAGTTCGCTCTGCTGCCTGCTTTCCCTTCGTGCTGGTTTCCGTCCACAACAGCTCGGCCTGGCCTTACAGTGAGTTGAGTTGTAAAGTTGTGGCTTTTATGGCTGTGCTGTTTTGTTTTCATGCTGCCTTCATGCTGTTTTGTGTAGCTGTTACTCGCTACCTTGCCATTGCCCACCACCGATTTTACGCCAAACGCATGACCATCTGGACCTGTGCCGCCATCATTTGCATGGTGTGGACTCTGGCAGTCGCCATGGCGTTCCCACCTGTCTTTGATGTGGGAACTTACGCGTTCATTCGTGATGAGGATCAGTGTATTTTTAAACACCGCTACCTGAAGACCAATGACACCCTGGGTTTCATGCTCATGCTGGCTGTGGTGGTCCTGGCTACTCATGGTTTCTACGCCAAGCTGCTGCTGTTTGAATACAGGCACCGCAAGATGAAACCTGTCCAGCTGGTGCCAGCTATCAGCCAGAACTGGACCTTCCATGGTCCTGGGGCCACAGGTCAAGCTGCAGCTAACTGGATCGCAGGGTTTGGTCGTGGTCCCATGCCACCCACTCTGTTGGGCATCAGGCAAAATTTACACAATCAGCACCGGCGGCTGCTCGGGATGGAGGAGGTGAGGTCAGAGAGGAGGCTGGGCAGGATGTTCTACACCATTACCCTGCTCTTCTTGGTCCTCTGGGCACCATACATCGTGGCGTGCTTCTGGAGGGTCTTTGTAAATTCCTGCACCATCCCTCATAGGTACCTTTCCATCACAGTGTGGATGAGCTTCGCCCAGGCCGGAGTCAACCCCATCTTCTGTCTCCTGCTGAACGAGGACCTGAGGAAAGTGCTGAGAGCTCATCTGCCCACTTACTGGAGGACTAAACAACACCTGCCCCAGGATGAGGCCTACTGCATTATGTGAGAATAAATTAGCTTAAAGAGGGGAATGGTTCATGATTTAAAGAAAAATTTGGAGAAGGGTTGCAGTGTCTGTTTTGTTGTTTTGCACAACAAAATCAAATTTTTGTTAACAAAAGCAGGCACAGTGCCGATATCTGAAGAATGTTTATATGTGAAAATGTGTGAGTTGCAAAGGTTTGCACAGGGCAGTAGAAAAGCCCTGGTAACACTTTAATTGTTTGTATCTCTGATGATGAACTGTGTTATTAATAAATAGGAAAGATCACAACAATCACCACTCCAACTAAGTGTGACAGATGCCATTTTAAAATAATGTTGCCTTTTTTAAGAGGGACACGCCCCAGAGCTTTCAGCTGACAATGCGTTTGTGTCACATAAGGCACAAAACAGACACAGAGAGGCTTGAAATCCTTGAAGAACTGTGCCGTGGACTGTGAATAGAAACTGTTGATCAGAGCGTTACTAACTCTGAAACACATCAAGGAACTCAAAGGGTCTAAATGGATTGTTAGACCACCCTGGACACCTTTTCATGTAATTCAAAAGAGACTGCGGAATATCAAGTGGACCCAATAACCTTGGATACATTTAAATAGCTGTTGTGAACCCAGAAACCCCTAACATGCTTGATTTTTTTGGACTTGATTTAGGGCGTGTCAGGTTTCTTTGTATCATTAAAAAAAAAATTGCCTGTTTTCCTTTATTTGTAAACAATACATGTTAAGCAGATGACACTATTTTGAAATATGACTTGATTTCATATTGTATAGACTGTACAGGAATGGATATTCCTGTTTGTGTGTTTTTATAGCGCATTTGTGTGTATGTGTGTGAGAAAGAAAAAAGCAGAGAGAAAAAAAAACCGCAGAGGGAAGTGGAAAGAGACAAACAGAAATAATGATGATAGAAAAAGTTCCAGTAATACTGAGTCAATATGAAAGCAGCCTCATCTTGTGGTCTCAAAATCATGGAAAATTGAGCAATCTCATCATATGGAAATTTATCCTTTAAATGGATTTTTAAGCTAGATTTTTAATGCTAATGTGCAAGCAATTGTGAAATACAGATGGATAATGAAAAAAGGGGAAACAATAATTAGAAAACAACAATTGTACATTGATAACAGGCCATAGGATTTAATGACTTGAATGATGATGTATATTACGTTATTTGAAAAAAAAAAAATCATTAGGAACTGTACATTTATTTGCAAATGACGATCTTGGGAATGTTTTAAAGTACTGTTATGCTCTCACCAGAATACAAAAAAATGAGAAAATGAAGTGGCACTTAATTTAAATGAAACTTGAATGTTACTGGGCCATCTTATATTCCCTCCTGAACATTAATGCCAGCATTTGAGTGTCTGGATCGCAGTATGTTCAAAATCCAAACATCTTCAGGTTGTATACGACCCCAATTTGTGTGGTGTATGAAAACTGGCTTAGACAACACTGAATTGTCTCTCCAAATTACTCTTCATGTAACGCAAATGTCTGACCTACAGTATGTTAGGCATAGATATACTTGTGCAGTCAATTTTTTTAAAATGTGGACACTTGCACACTGCATACTGTACTAGCATGCATTCCACTGCATTTCATAGATTAAAAACTGGGGATTACAACTTGTACAGATGTTGGTATGGAAAGATGAAGTGAAACTTGAACAGAGGTCCATAATTTTTACGTCTGGCATTCCTTCACGAGATGATATTCTGTAACTGTACAGTTTAACTGAGTTGGTTCTTTTGCCCACTCATCAATAAAGACTCTACTTTTGATGCATTCTGAGCTATGACCCGTCTCGATTGTGACACTGGGCCAGTGGACAGCACTTAACATAAAGGCCACAATTTGTGTAGCAAGAATTGCACCCCGTGTCCATTGTAGGTCTTGAACATATACAAAAAAAGCTGAATTTATGACACTTCACTGGATGATATGGAAAAAGTCATCCCCTCAGCTGACCACTGACCAGCAACCACGATACAGGCAAAAGGATTTGGGATTTCCTTCTCCAGTAACATTTCAGATCTGTGGAGACAGGTGTCAAAAGGTACATAGAAAAAAAAAATGAAAACATAAGCTATGCGGACAAAAGTACTTACTGGCCATTCAAATGCATGCCATGAAGCTCCCCGCATGCAGTTTCCATGCTGATGTTAACGCCAGATGGGGTTTGCAACTCTGCATGGGACTGAAAACACCTGCATTCAAAAATTAACAGGTGTGGCCCAATGCTTTTTTGTCCATACAGTGTATCAATGAATTACAATTGTTATATGAGGCTCAAACTGAAAAAAACTATGTAGCGCTCAAAAGGCAGCTTAAATTGGATCTGTTTTGCTCAGTTCCAACTCCATATTTTTATTCGAGGCCTCCTCTAGAGTAACTTTGCATGATTTGCTGTTAAAAGTAATCCTTATTTTTCTTATACTGGGCTTTTGTGTCCTTTAGTTCATCTTGGCGAAAAAAGATTCTTTAGCTCCTCTCCCTTTAAGCCAACTTATTTCTGATTGGTTTCTCCTGGAAACAAATGATTTAAGGAGGAGGTAGGTGGGGCTTCGGTCACACCCACTACTGCCTGAGCAGACCATATAAAGGATATCCACTCTCATTGACATCATAGAGAGCCGAGAGTAGAAAAAAAAAAGTTCCAAAGAGAGCATTTAGAGCAGTTGAAGCCTGAGCTTTTGGATCACTGGCATTACTTGCAAATATGCTGACCTCATTAGTCAAACTTAATATGAGAATCTACTATTTTAAGAGTACATACATGCAGAAAATAAGGAAAAGCATAATTGGTCTCTTTAATTATAATGAAACATTAATAATGAAACATTCCTGCAATAAAACCAAAGGCCAAATAATACAACTCTAGAATGACAGTAAAGTCACCATAAACTGCTGTTTATACCAGATGAAGCTACTCTTTAAGGCCAAAAGTGTACTCAACTGAGGAATGAATAAAATAAATAAAATTACAAGTGGAAGATTGTGTTATTTCTTCTTATAAATGTTAAAAAGTCTCACCTCTCAAGATGAGGTAACAAAAGAATCAAAGAAGTCAAGCAGAAATATGCTAGTGGACACGTACAGGAGTAATGATGAGTTGCAGTAATTTTATAATCATGTATATTCCTATTGATGCTCAGGAGCAAAACTTTGCAGTCACTAGATTCTATATCCTAAAATATAGCAATTAATACAGCACAAAACTGAGAAATGGCAACTGTATAAATTATGTAAATTAAAAGTAGCTGTTTTCTTTCTGCTACCCTTTTCAAGTGGCAGCTGTTAAATCTTTTGTGCAAACTGCAGAATGGGTTTTTAAGAGGTATCTAATCCCTCAAAAGACCAGAAAAACACATTTTATACTTTAAAATGGACAGACTAAGTGTTTATGGTAAGATGTTTGGATGAATAAAATTTAACTCTGCAAATATCAGGATCTCAAAAGAATAATAGACAATTCTTGAATAATACAGCCAATCATAACAAAGAATTTTAAATGCACTTTAGAGTTAACTCCTCTGCAGGATAAGAAACATTAATGTGGTGAAAAAAAAAAACAAAAAAACAGCTCCACGTGTACAGCAAGCCTTATGCAACAGCAATGCTTCTGACACATTAAAAGAAAATGGATGGCATGGAAGGAAAATATTTCATTGTTGTAATTAGGGCATGATTGAAATCCAGCCATTGTGTGATTATGCAATAGCTTGATAAACAATTAGCCTATATTTTAAATTTGAATGAGAGATGATTTCCTTTGTCTTAATTGCTGTGCTCAGGCTGATGAAAAAGATGTTTCCATAGCGAGCGGCATTAACTGTGTGAACGCCCTCTAAATAGTCCAGGTTTAGCAGGTTGTCTCCAACTGTGCCTCTCTGTCTCCCCAGAACTGATGTTGAAGATTCATCTAAGTGCTTATTTTTAGTTTTCTTCCCACTTCTCTCCAAGATTCACAACAACATAGGCGGTATTACTCATTTGTGAAAGCTCACCCGCGCCCACTGTACGTTCTGAGGATGCAGAGGGCTGCACAGGCCTTGTTGCTCTGTCCTAACAGAAAACACGTGGTCACGCAGGTGAAATTTTGTGTTGACCTCACGGACAAATCTCATTTATTTATTTATTTTTTGATCAGCACCTTTCAAGGCTGTTTCAAATAAAGCCCTGTCCTCCCTTACATTGTGCTTTTCCTCCCACACTAACATGTCACAAACTCCTCACCAACCTTGGGAAGAATGTAATCGAGTGTAAAAGTGCTGCTCTGGAAATGTGAAACTACAGGTTCCTTCAGTCACTGTGCTTTCCAATTACTTTAATCCAATCTCTTTTTCACTTGATTATTTTTTTCTATCCCCTGTACTGAGATGGTGTTAACAGTGTAGAGACCGCAATGCAAACTGCAATCACTGTTTGTGATCTCAGTGATTTCCAACCCAGGGGTACTCAACTGTTATTATTATTATTTTAAATTTTGTTCTTTCTACTGCAAATTACCCTTTGAATTTTAGAAATATGATCTAAATTAAAATAAACGGCAACTCATTTTTGGTTGAACTGTCCACACAAAGATGATCAGCAGGAGCAGAGCCAAGGGGTGGCCACCAGGGCCAAGTGAGGCTACGCTAGTATGGCGAGCTGTTTTAACATAAAATCTGTTTCACCACACTTACATTCCAGATATCTGAAATTGATTTATGACTAGATGTATTAGTAAATTAAGATATCTCTTATTATATTTTGACAAGACAAAATGCCTATTTGAGATGTTTCTAATTACATTCTGACGAGTTGAAATGGCATCAGATTTACCATTGAGTTGTATGGAGGCATCAATTTAAAATATCTACAATCTACTATCTAAAACACATATTTCAGATAACTACAATTAAATTATGACTAGTCATAAAGTAAATTTGAGGTATCTCGCTTTTTGTTCTGACTAGTCATAATTCTAATTAAAGATATCTTGAATGACACAGTAATTCAAGATATCTTAAATGTATGTTTAGATAGGCAATATATAGTTTTGAATGGTGCAAATTAAATTCTAGATATCTTGAAAGCAAATAATGACTAGGCAAAACTAAATTAGAAATATCTAGAACTGTAATTTTGACTAGTCTAAATTCCATTTAAGATATCTCCAAATGAATTAGAGATATCTTGAATTAGACGGCTTTTATATTTAAGATATCTTAACTTAACATTCTGACTAGTCAGAATGACATTACTGATATCTTGAATTAGTATTCTCTCGAGTCAAAACCTTACAGATTTATTAGAGCATTTTGGTGGAAAGTTTATAAGGCATTCTGTTAAAATGGCCTGCCATAAAATCAGAGATTCTTTGCAGATTTCTTAAGCAGTCTTCAAGTACACGATTTTCGCGTTCTCCGCATATGCAATACTGAAGAGCTCTTTCTATAGTGTGGCATTTTCTTACAATTGTGTCCAGAATGGCCAGCGCCATTGCAGCCAACTGAAATTCTACAGTACAGGCAATTGTTTGGACAGCTTAGTACAGCACAAGGGGGCTGACACGCAATCTCTTAATTCAGAATGTAATTTTGAATTCAAAATGTAATTTTGACTAGTCATGATTACGTTTGAGATATCTTGAATTGTAACTGTAATTGTAAATGTGTGACCCTTCAAATGACGAATCCGGTGATGTCATTTCAGATATCTTGAAATTGAAGATATCTTGAATTATTATTCTTACTACTCAGAATGTAAAATGCAGATATCTTAAATTACCATTCTGGATAGTCAAAATGTAGTTTTGTCTAGTCAAAATGCATTTTTAAATATCTAAAATGTAATTACTGATAGATGAAACGGATTTTATGTTAAAACGGCCTGCCATAACTGTAGCCACTCCTCTTAACAACTCACACAACCAACAGTGAAGCCCTTCAAGTGTCTCTGCACATGCTCGAGAAATCGAGTTAACTCCAATTTGTTTTTTTGCTGTTTACATGTGGACAAATATTAGTTTGAGAATTAGAGTTTGATCAATAACTAAAACAAGACAGTCTTTAGCAACCATACCAGATTTTTTTTTTAATCAACTGATGGTTAATGTTGTGGTCTACATGGCAGTCATAAGTGAGTGACCATAAGTGAGTGGCTATTTGGGATACAGATCAGTGAGACAAATGTTTCACAAGAACCCCAATGAGAGTAACAGTTTATTTTAAATAACTTGAAACAAAGATGCTAAATTGAGATATTGATATTGAAAAATTCTATGGATGAAAAAGCAATGTGAGCACCTGTGTAAAGAGATACTTACATAAAGGAAATTCCCTAATAACAGTACTCAGCAGTGCTTTGAATTCACTGCTAATGTCAGCATACTAGCATGGAAAAAGGGATAGTGGTTATAGTGGTTACTGACTTAGTTTGATGTGAAACTGGAACAATATACACTCAACAGCCATTTTATCAGGTCCACATTGCTAAAAGTGAGTTGAACCCTCTTTTGCTTTCAGAGCTGCCTTCATTTTTGGAGACATTCCTCAGAGATTGCGGTCCGTATTGACATGATAGCATCACACAGTCACTGCACATTTGTCAGTGACATGGTGTGAATTTCCCATTCCACCACATCCCAAAGGTGCTTTATTAGTTTGAGATATGTTGACTATGGAGGCCATCTGTGTACAGGGAACTAAATGTCGTGCTCAAGAAACCAGTTAGAAATGATTTGAGCTTTGTGACTAGTGTGTTATCCTGCTGGAAGCAGCCATCAGACGATGGGTACAGCAACAAAACTCAGGTGGGTAAACAATGGTCAGTGCCAAGAAAATAGTTCACATATCATTATGCCACCACCTTTAGCCTGAACCATTGATACAAGGCAGGATGCGTCCATGCTTTTATGTTGTTTACACCAAATTCTGATCCTACAATCTGAATGTTGCATTAGCAATAGAAACTCATCAGACCAGGCAATGTTTTTCCAGTCTTCTGTTCCCTAATTTTGGTGAGCTCCATGTGAATTGTGGCCTCAGTTTCCTGTTCTTAGCTGACAGGAGTGGCACCCGGTGTGGTCTTCTGGTGCTGTAGCCCATCTGCTTTAAGCTTCAACATGCTGTGCATTCAGTGATGCTCTTCTGCATACCTTGGTTGTAGCAAGTGGTTATTTGACTGCTTTAAGCTGATAGCTTCATATCAGCTCAAAGCATTCTGGACATTCTGCTCTGACCTCTGGCGTCAAGAAGCCATTCTTCCCCAGAGAACTGCCACTGCTATCCAGCAGTTCCCCGAGCAAACAGCTGGCCATTGTCTTTTCCTTTTTTTTTTGGACCATTCTCTGTAAACCCTAGAGATGATTGTGCACGAAAATCACAGTAGATCAGCAGTTTCTGTATTACTCAGCCCAGCCCATCTGGCACCAACAACCATGTCACATTTCAAGTCACTTAAATGACCTTCCTTCCACATTCTGATGCTCCATCTCAACTTCAGCAGGTTGTCTTGACCATGTCTACATGCCTAAATGAACTGAGTTGGTGCCATGTGAATGGCTTATTAGAAATTTGCGTTAATAGTCACTTGACCAGGTACTCCTAATTATGTGGCTTATTATGGGACAATGGTTATTAGTAAATTAAAGATTGGACCAATAGAATTTTTTTATCTGATAATGGCAAAAGAGAGAAATGAGGGGAACCACCAATGTGAAATTCATCCATAAGAGAGCCGAAATATTTTAAGTATAAAGTGCTTTATAAAGATTGGAACGTCAACCAAGATCACAAAAGTCAGGTGATCCTGTCCATGGGAATTTATCTAGTGGTTTTTGCAACCAGATGGATGAATGGACTTATAGGCTGCTGTTTCAATCCTTAGGGCTGCTACGGTGCCTTATACCCAGAGAGAATTTACTACTCTTCTCAGTCTTACAATCATATACAACACCTCAAAATGTTTACACACTATTGAATCACTGATGTACTGTAATAGCAATCCTGTGTAGATCTTGAAAATCCACACAATGACTAATATTCTCCTACACTGTAGGTTTGACCACCTTACTTCTCTGTGTACCTCATCTCTAATTATACGGTAATAAATGTATTTTTATGAAAAAGGAAGCAAAGACAACTGACATTTACAATAGTTTATTGTGGATTTGTTAAATAAATTATATGAGTCAGCAACCAGCATGAACCAAGAACACGCGCACACACATACAGGTTAAGTACAAACACATACTTAAAAACACACTTTTATCTTTCGTGATGATTTGATATGCCTACTGCCTGATCTGGATTTCAGTTTCATGCACATGGTCTCAAATGCAAAACAGCAACTGAAAGCAAATAAGGCAGTTTTACTACACTTGATTACACTGATTGAATAACAGTTACATAAATAGTGAACTAGATCTATGCCAGAGGGACTGTCAGTGTGATAGGAAATGCTTTCTTTGCTTTGTTTTTTCTGGAAAATTATGTTGTATCCTCTTCACATGAAGTCAGTCATATCCACACAACTGGAGGTCAGCCATGACACATGCATGGTATTAGTGCTCTTTCTTTACAAAAAAACAAACAAACAAGAATGAAAAAAAAAAAAAAGCAATTTCTCAGCTGCAGCTGTAGGAGCACTGACACACATAGCCCACCTCCCACACCATGAATTTCTAAGACATCCCTACCACCTACACAGCATGGTGTTCTGATTGCACTTGAGTATCATTACATTAAACATTTGACGCAGCCTGTTACATTCCAGTGAAAATCTACGGACTTGTTATTGGACAGTTAAAGAGCAGCAGGCTTTTTATATGCAGTGGATGGAAGCTTTTTTTTATTTTTTTATTAGTGGATCAGTCACTTTTGCTCACGCCTCCAGATGATGACCATACCGGTGGAATCGGCAGATGCCAGTAAACTCTCATCGCAGTTGAAGCTGACATCCAACACTGGGCCCCCATGGCCCTGCAGCTTGTTTACTATCGCCTTGGTGTTGCGCTCGACATCGAAGAAGTAGACGCAGCCATCCTCGCTGCCAGTCACTGTGGCAGAGGGAGAAACACAAAAAGAAATGGTGAGGCGACATTACAAGGACAGCTTGAGAAGATTTAATTTTGGACTCAGTAGTTCATCCCGTCTCTAGACACCCTCAAGGTGCACACTAATTATTGTGACAACAACAGGATGTATATCATATTATTTCTTACACAGAAAATTAAAAAAATAATTCAGGCAGTTAATGTAGCACTATCCACTCACTGTAATGCATACAGTGCGACACAGAGGCAACAGCAGAAATGCACAGGTGCATCTCTCACCACGTCCTCTGTGCAGACATATTGCTGCTGATGAGAGGACAGAGACACACTGTGGAGTTTATTTTCCACTTCCAGCATGAAGAGAAAGTAACATAGGCTATCCCAGAAGGAGAGCACTGAATGAAAGGTGACCTTTTTCATAAATGTTGATGGCTTAGCTTAATGTATTTAATGAGCGTACATGGACAGATTTCACATGAACAATTAGAACTTTTTTTCTGACTGGCTCCCCCCCACAAACAGAAGGTTTAAACAGCAGGTGGGGGTGGGGGGTGGGGTCTGCTGTGCTCAAGATGACCAAATTAAGGAGATCCATGCTCTCTGACTAAACCAAGTGTTTAGAGAAGTATTAAGTTTGAGTGGGAATGGGCATTTCAAGCAAAAAATATTAGTCTATAATTATTAGCAAGCACCTGATTATCCGGTTGTTAAGTGATGACGTAAAATTCCATTTCTGGGTCCAAACTGTCACGTGATCAATATGCAGCAATGCTGTGTCTCTGGTTGTTTTAACCAATCCGACTCGAAAAAAAAAAACACACTCAGCTGTGATTTTACTGGTGAGAAAGAGAAGCAGAAATGGCTGCAATTGATAAGGTATGTTACAATCATCCTTAATAGTGAACAGTCATTGGATATGCCATTGCTGTTTATTTGGGAGCATTTAGACCCGGAAATGACGTTGGACTTAAAGACCGGATTCCTTGAAGACTGCCCACCTAACTTTAAACTCATGACTTGTGGTATTCTAACTTTACCTGGTGGAGTTAGCACTGTACCTCATTTCCATTTATTTACAGAGCTATTTTATGGCTGTAGTGGCCTGTATGCCCCCCCCCCCCAAAAAAGAAAAAAAAAAAACCACACACCCTACTTTCATGGTACATGGGTCTAAAGCAGGGGTGGGCAACTCCAGGCCTCGAGGGCTGGTGTCCTGCATGTTTTAGATGTGTTCCTGAGCCAACACACCTGAATCACATATAGAAGTCATTAGCAGGACTCTGGAGAACTTGACTGCATACTGAGGAGGTAATTCAGCCATTTGATTCAGGTGTGTTGGATCAGGGACACATCTAAAACCTGCAGAACACCGGCCCTCGAGGCCTGGAATTGCCCACCCCTGGTCTAAAGTCTTGTAGTTCTACTTCATTGTTTAATGGTGGTCAGAAAGGAGCTTCTAGATACATTTCTTGAACCTTCTGGTAGAGCATTACATACCAGGAAATAGTGTAAATAAGTCTAAGTATATATTTTAGGACATGAAATAGCCTGAGCTTATGGCTCTCAGAGGTTAACTGCAGATACACTGACCTCTTTACTTGAAACTCTGGCCATTTTTACTACAAGTATCCAGGAATGTGAAAATAAAGAAAATTAAAAAAAAAAAGAAAAAAAAAAGAAAGCAAAAGCAATGTACCAGCGATGCTCTCATGTTAGCAACCTATCTTATAGGAGATGTATCATAGGGTACTTAGCTGCTCAAAGATTGTCTTTTTTTAACCTAAAGCAGCAGTATGCTATTTTTGGCTGTGTTTCACACGGAATCGCCTGCAGCAAGCAATAAACTGTGGTCTAATTTTCTATTCAAATATCACAGCAGGATCACAAGGAGACTTCTTACCCACACATGCCCCCTGTCTGAAAGACATGAGGGGGCAGAAGATGCTATGAACGAGCTGGGATCCATGTTGGATGGGGAAGTTTCTCTTCAGCTGTAGTGTACCCTCATTGTCTACCACCCTGCCAATGTGAAGGTGTCATAACTGGTCAAATTCAGTGTAATGTTCAATGTAGCAGCATAAATGCATCATCATAAGCACACATTACAAGTAAAGACGTTACAGCTTTAAAATCTGCACAGCGGAGACAAAACTGCCTATTAATAAACAGCAACTTGCCCTTGCAGACTGACCTGTACAGCAGTAGCTTATTGACACAGGCGTTCACCAGCAGCGAGGGGTCTCTGGCCTCTCGGCTAATCCAGGAACGAGCAGATATGCTGCAGATAGAGCTGCCTTCACTCACCACCAGACGCTTGGCTTTAGTCAGCTTCCCTGTGGGTGCGGTGGGGGTGGGGAGTGGCAGAACCAGCAAAGGCCGACAGAAACAGATCAACTGCTGACCCTCTAAAGCATGCATACTCTTTAGAGAAAAACTAATTATAATTTCTAATGTGGCCCTCTTCCAAATGGAAATGTAGGTGTACCTGTGGCCATGTCAAAGAGGAAGGAGAAGATGCTCCCCCTGTCATCTCCAGCCCAAAGGATCCTCCCCGGAGAATCAAAGGAGAGAGACAGCACACGGCCTGTCAGCTTACTAGAGCCCCCCTTTACCTTCTTCCCAGTGGAGATGTTTACCACCTGCAGGTGGTGCTTGCTGTTCCCCACCTGGAACACAGACCTGGGAATGAAGACCTTTAATATTTCCACAGGGCTTCACTGAGAAACTGACTGTGAAATCGACTTGTAACATTTTTTTCTGTTGCAATTTGATCTGTGAAAAAAATAATTTATCTTTCTTATGTTCTATTTAATGAGGTGTAAATGGACACTGCTATGACAACACTGCTTTCAGTTTACATTCTGTACATCAGTTCAAGTATTTGACATCAAACAGCTAAGTAAAATCCAAATCATCCGAGACATTTACCACTTCACAAAAGCTGACATTTAATTCTAAAATTTTAATCAATGTCTGCACAGTGGAAATAGTAATTCAGTTATTGAAACTGGGATAAAAGGCTTCTCTTTGGAGTTATTGCCTCAGCATGAAAGGTTTAATTCATACTTCACTCACAAAAAGGGGAAACATCTGGAATAAATGGGACAATTAATTAATTTTAGAGCGTGTTATGAAGTTTGTAGAAAAGAAAAGATGCAAATGTCCCCTTCAGATTTCTTAGAAAGGCAAATCTTTCAACATTTCCCAAAAGGCTACACTTTCGGATGACCATGAAGGAAAAGGAGTGTGCCTTTAAGCATGTGGAAAATAGTAAAGGTATAAGCAGACATCTGCTAACAGATACGTGACATCCCAAATATTTTTCAGGTTAACCAGCGTCTTGTCTCAACAATGTTACAAAACTAGTCTTACTCATCCTTTTCCTTTTTAACACAAGATGAATACTAACACACACATTCAATGAGTAGCCTGGGACTGAATTCAGACCTCTGAAATTTCAAACACAAGATTAAATTTAGCAACCAAGGACAGATTATGAGTGTAGACTCATATTACTAAGAACAGTAATTCATGGAGCTGCACACCTTGCGCTTTAATTTTTTAGGAAGTTCACATTTCATAGAAAATCAAAAAAATTCATAACTTACTGTGATATCTTCAGTAAAGTAATAATAAGTTAGTTTAATCAAACTCATTAATACTTTAAAGACAATGCATGTTATATAGGACAATACAATCAATTATATCATCTACAGTTAAGGACACACGGATGGTCCCCCTCGGTTTTGGATGACAGCTCGCAATAGCCGCACCCGCTTGCTAACTGTTGTGATAGCAATCAGTTCCAACTGCTGAAATTCTCAGCCCAGTGAAACACGACCTCAGCACAGCGCTGGGCGATCAACCACTGGTTAGAACTTCGACTTTGGCCCCTTAGTGCCAACTGTACATTACTTTCGGCTTTCAGTCAAAAGGGGTTGTGGCAGTGGGTAGCTCCGCGTGTTTTGATCTGGCAGAGTTTTATGTCGGATACCCTTCATGACGCAACCCAAAAGGAGATTTGTCTGCGGCTGGAGACCAGCGATCTTTCGCTTACTAAGTGAAATGTGTAAAGTGCTACAATATGGAGCCACTTAGTACTTAGTACCAACTGAGCATTGTTTAAACACCACAGCCTACTGTGTGTAATAGTGCCTAGCGTGTGTATTATTGCTGACCATGTCCATCCTTTTATGACCACAGCGTACCCATCTTCTGATAGCTGCTTCCAGTAAAATAACGAACCATATCACAAAACTCAAATGATCGCAAACTGGTTTCTTGAACATGACAATGAGTTCACTGGATTCAAATACCTTCGAGAGTCACCACATATCAATCCTATGGAGCACCTTTTGGGACATGTTGGAATTGGAAATTCACACCATGGATGTACAGCTGACTGTGTAATGCTATCATGTCAATATGGACCAAAATCTCTGCAGAATGTCTCCAAAAATGAAGGGAGCTGTGAAGGCAAAAGGGGGTTCAACCTATACTTGCAAGATGAATGAGGGCATGTCCTTAGGAATAAAAATAGTCATGTAGTCATGAATTCTTTCACATAGTCAATAAAGGTGATTTTGAAAAGTTACTTCCACTTCAGTGTAACCAGATAACTAGATAACACAAAACATTATATGACAGGTAACATGGGACTCACCACAGTAAGGTTATTATTCATGGGCTGGAAGATGCAGCAAAGCAACTCGCTGGATTCTGGGTCTCTGACCTCTCGGATGCACCGACCATCCTCTGTGTTCCAAATACGCAGTGTCCCGTCCAGTGATGTCGACACAATGATGTCATTGCTCAGAGACCAGGCGAAGTCTGTAACTGGACCTCCATGACCCTTCAGGGTCACCTTCACACTGGGAGGAGGTGGTGAGAGTGTCATAATGGACAAGGTGCCATCCAGTGAGCAGCAAGCCAGGAGATGCTTGTCATCATTAGCAAACTGCAACCGTGGAACTTAAAGAACAAAAAAGTATAAGAATATGGAATAAATGTTGATTTTCAGTGTATTACACATGGATTGTAATGAATTCAAAACCATTTACTTACCAGCAGAGTCAACATGTTGATCAAATATGTGGTGCATGCCAGCAAAAGCATAATTTTCACTCAAGGTTGTATCCCCTGCCATGGCACGACTGGCTTCTGCCACCGAGGTGGGCACCAAACTGCCCGGAGGCCTGTGGTCACAAATTAAAAACTGCAATGTAAGCATATAATCAATACAACACACCTCGCAACCCTTGCCTACAGCTGACCACTCAATATGAGACATCCAGTCATTACTCAGTGCTTCAGAACCAGAATTACGGCCACTAAATCTAACCTAACACATCTGCTCATTGGAGAAATAAATCAAAAAGGAATTCAATTGCTTAAGGCAATGAGACAAAATGCTGGATGCAAGCCGGCCTCTGAGTGCACTCTTCTGAGTACCTCTCATCGTAGACAGCTCTGTTCATCTGGGCCTGTAGCTGGTAGGAGCCTCTGCTGACAGACCGGCGATGACCACGAGCCCCTTGGGCACGGGGGTCCTCCTCAAAGTCCTGCCAGAGAGCAGAGGGGCGGGAGCCACAGAGGGAGAAAGAACCTCAAAGGAGTGAGTGAAAGAACTCAAGACCACAAGGAATCATGAAACAAAAACAACCAAGAAATGTTGAAAACTTATTGAAATTACCATGCATTTTCAAGGTACTGATACTGCCCACGTACATGGGCAATGCCAGCAATTTCAACCAAGCTGCTCAGTTTAATATGAACGGGCAACCAAAGTGTTGCTTGGCTATGCTGCTTACTGATCAAAACTTACGTTAAGCCTTCCAGATGGCTCTTACATCCTAAACTTCCTTTCCAGCCTTAAGTTATTTTAAAACCTCTTTTCCCCAAATTAGTGCAGCCTCCCCTCCTATTTTCTCTGTTCTACTTTTCCTGCCCTTTCTATTTCTTTGGGTCTGACCTCCATTCGGTCCAGTGTGGTGCGGGAGCTGCGCACACTGCTGGCCCTGAAGCTGCTCTGCTCAGACAGGGGCCCGTAGCGCAGGGCCAGCAGCTGACTGCGCAGCCTCAGGTACTGCCTGCGCAGCCCTGGCTCAAAGCCACACTTGGCGTTCTCTCTGAGCAGCTGGCTGCGTCGGCGGATGTACTGAGTTCGGAACTGTGGGAAGGTAGGCGTGCGGTAAGCATTGTACCTGGAAGGGGGAAAGAAATGACACAGCACACACAATAACTCACAAATGATCCATATACAATTACACGTCTGAATGGCTTCGTCATCAGTTTGGACTATTAAAGCCAGCTGCTTGACTGAGTCTCACCTTGCGTCCACTGCCAACACCTGCTGCCAAACTGCTGCCATTCCACAAGCACTCTGGGTAAAGAGGAAGCCACTGCCTGGGCAGATACCTGTCACAAGACACAATCCACATTTTTAGCAACTTTAACCAAAGAGCATTACATATACCCAGTGTATAATAACAAAGACAAGCTGACATGAATGATGCACTGCTAAAACTGAAATATTACTCCCACCATCACAGCGTCAAAAATGAAGTGATGATGCAAATTCTAACGCCAGCGAAGGGAAAGGACCGTGTTACGGAAATGTCATACAGTGCAAGTTTGACACCAGAAAATAATCCGTAAGGAGAACCGACATAATCTATTGAACTGTTTCAGCTTTTATTTTCCATAAACAAGTCGATCAGGCGAGCTAACTGGCGTTAGCCTTCAATTAGCAAGTTAGCCACAACATCATATACGACTGCCTCTCATAAAAAACAATTTCTCATTCAGTATTCCGTTCAGCTAGTCAGTCTACGAGCTAACACTTTTATACAGCGTATAAGGCATACGTGGTGATCACAGAGCAAAGAAACTCAATAAAACGTTTAGAAACAGCTCACCTTCCTTAGCTTTTCTCCATCGCTGCGTTTCCTGTCGAGTCACGTGACATACTGTAACCTGCCCGCTCCCTGATGTGGAGCTGCATGAATCCGGATGATGAATCACAGCGTTTACATTTAATATCAGAGTCACAATAATTAACTGATCGCGGATCAACTAGGGTGTAAAACAGGCTGATTCTACTGATTAATAGCACGGTTATATGGGGTTTTAATAAAAAATCTATTTAATATTACAGCTTTATATTTGTTTACCTACACTTAAAGTAAAAACTATGCATGATTTGGTACTCACATATTATGGTGTCTTTAGGGACCATTTTGACCCGCTGAGAAGCAAAATAATCAATTGATTAATATCAGCAATATTTTACTAGTCCACATAGAAAATGCAAAGCATGGCAAATCTGAGTATAACTTAATGATCCCTGCCAAAACCCTCCACTCCTAAAGTGCTGACGATGTTGGAGGCCAGTTTAGTAAAGCAATATGTAACAACACCATTTGAGTTTCTAAGGACAAAGTGTTACTTTCTATCAGTGTGGAGGAAAAAATGTGATCCATGACTTATCTGAATAACAAAAAGAAAAAAAAAACATGATCACTTTGCCTGTAACATGATGAAAATGCTTTCTTGCTATGCACAATAGGCAAACACACAGTTCCA
This sequence comes from Archocentrus centrarchus, assembly GCF_007364275.1. Classification (NCBI taxonomy): domain Eukaryota; kingdom Metazoa; phylum Chordata; class Actinopteri; order Cichliformes; family Cichlidae; genus Archocentrus; species Archocentrus centrarchus. The sequence continues at coordinate 10,369,098 of NC_044352.1, read as the reverse complement.
GTGCGTTCACAATGGCAGTATTACAAGGTCAGCTCTGAGGTTTCGCCTGGCTCAGCAAAGACCTGCAGAGCTGTAGGGCATGCTGCTCAGCTGACGGGGCTCTTTGCTTGTTCATGGTGCTCTTTCTCGAAGGGGCCCCAGTGACACAACCATTCACAAGCACGGGCCATAAATGACCGAGTTGAACACCACATTAAGCACTGCATTCTCAAAAAAACACCATCGACTCTGGAGCACAGCCAAAATGCCAGGAACGAAAGGTTAGTAGCATGCAACGACAATGACAAGAAAAAATGTATACAAAACATTTTTTAAATTTTTATCTGGATACATGTTCAATAAAATCAGCTAAATGCAAAATGCAAAGGTGGCCTTGCTGCCAAATGTTTAAAACACATCTAAATATTTGTACCATTTTCAGGTAATAAGTCAGACAAGAAGTCAACTACCAAGGTGGGAACATCATTACCAATTCCAAGTCTTCTCTCAACCTGTATTTTTTGCTGCTTGACTTTATTTTGTTTTACTTTCACAGCAACCTCAGAGTCCTAAAGAGCAGCCGAAGAAAGGTGATCAGAAAGGAGATGATAACAAGAAGCAAGGAGGTAAGCATTTATATTAACTATAAAAATTCCAAGAAATACAAATAATAATGTATATTTAAAACACATTTATAGTTTTGTGTAGAATTGGTTTTGATGGTTTGGGGCAGTATATGAAATCCCCTATTTGTGGCACACTGTGGTGAAAGGAAGTGCTGTGATTGCTGTGTCCCCAGTGAAGGTATCTGTCTGTGTTTTATCCCCTCGCAGGACAGCCGAAGGGAGAGAAGCAATAACTTCCAGGCATTTGTGAAGATGGCTTTGGAGACACTGCTGGGGTCCTGCCGTCGTAAACATGGGGGTCCTCGGGGCAGACAGGGATGAGTGCACCTCCCCTCCCCTCCGCTCTTTTCCCCCAGAGCCTGCAGACTGTGCTGTTGTGTGGCCTGGCAATACAGCATATGCTCACCTCTTGCAGAGGCAAAAAAAAAAAGAACCTGATCTCCATCACCATCTGTTGTTAAACATTCACCATTCTCACACTGTCCACTTTAGCTTATTGGATGCTCAGAAACAGACTCCAGGTTTGACCAGTTCTTTGCTTTGAGCAAAAAAAAAAGAAAAAAAGGCAAAAACGAAGAATACATGCAGTCCTTCTCCAACTCACCCTTATGCCATGATTGACTATATAACAGTTCATACATTATTTTTGTAAATCATTAAAATAAAGAATTATTTATTACAGCAGTCCATATTTTTCAGACTTTTGTTTTCACCTAATATTCCACCTTCTCAGACCCCCCCCCAAAAAAAACAAAACAAAAAAACAAAACAGAAATGTCGACACAGAATCAAAGACAACCTTCCAGATTTCATTATAAATTTTATAAAAATATCACAGGTGTATCAGTGCCTTCACATTTACAGGGACAAAACATTGGCCTAAAGTAAATATCAGAACAAGTTTTAAAATACTGGGTGGTTTTAGGTCTGCAGAGACTGAGCACTTGTTCTTGGGCATGGACAAACTTTCAGGCTCTAATCTAACACAACATACTAGTCAAGAAGCAAATCCTTTGACACCCTAGATTTAAGAAAGATAGACTCGACCACAGTCTGATTTAGACACTTGTGTTATTTTATCAGATCATCATTAATTACATAAATGTATTCTTAAAAGAAGCTGTGTATTAAAAATCTGTAGTTAAGGATGAATATTTAATAGAGCATAATCTCATTTTGAATTACCCTGATTCTAAACCTTTTTTTTTTCAGCACTGACGAACAAAAGATTGTTAAAAATACTGATACAACCTACTTTAAGCCAGAGGAATTAATTCAAATGAAATTAAATTATCAAAATAACACAAAGCTAAATACAAACACCATTAGGAAACTCCACCACAAACTTTAATTCATAGACTTACTGAATATTTGTCTTTATCTAAAATTCACTAAAGGGGGAAATCATTACTGGTGATAATAATATTGCTGCCTCATAACCATAATCTGTGCTCTTTTCATTCAAAAGTAAATTCCATATTTTCTTACACATACTTGAGAGACAAGCTCTGTTAAAAAGTAAGACTAGTAATATTATATTTATTTCTTATAGTAATTCCATGAAAAGACCAAAGCTAACAGCCTAACTAACCTAATAGAAAGTTTTGTGTTCTGTTATGTATATTAAATTGAAAATTGTTAACAATAGGTCTCTGCATAAGACAAATGGTCATTCCTCAATCAAACCAGGCAATTCAAAAATGTCTGATATGGTTGGGTCAAAGCTGATTTATCGTTCCCTGTTGGTATCTGTTAGCGTAGCTCTATGTTCACCCAGAGGAAAAATGATGGACACATTGAAACATGGTTGCACGCTCTCCTCCAACAAGCACATAGTGCATTGTTCTTGTGCCAGTGTGTAGGCTGAATACTGATTGGTTGAAAGGTTGGCTTGAACCAGAAAGAGATCAACCACAGCGGAGCTCACAGAAAGAGGAAGAAATGCCAAAATACCCCAAATGTCCACATCGACGCTAATGTTAAAATCCCCAAATTTACTGCAGTAATAAACTGCATCCATGAAATGATTTTAGCCTCTATATCAAAGTTTTCTCTTTATAAAAACTGCATCAACACTGCATTTTTTTAAAAAACAACTTACACTTATGTACATTTTTTTAAGGTTGGTGGGAGTTACTTATTCTGCTAGCTGTCTAAGTTAACTTAAGTCTAAGTTAACATTTGAGGTGTTGGTGCTTTTAGTCTTGGTGAGTGAAATCCTTTTACTTTATTCTAAGCGCATTTAGCATTAATTAGCAGTATTTAATAGCATTTGTGTGTGTGCCCCATACATCCTATGAATGCAGAATGCTAACCAAGCTAGCATTAGCTGGCAATGCTGCAATCCACCTCCTCAGATAAATATGGTCTCTTCTGTCTCCAAGAAAGAAGGGGGGTGGGGTTAGTGACAGCTATAGAGCTAAATTAGAGGCTTTAAAATGGGATTAGACAAACCAAAAATGTCAAGGTAGCCATCTTTCATATACAGTCTTTTGTGGACAAAGGCAAAGGACCAACACCAAAGCAAACACAAAGAGTAGCCCGCATTTTCAGGGGTTCCTCATGTTCTCGATACTGTCCCCAAGTGGCAGCAGACAGCTATATCAAGTAGGTATGCACCTGCAAAGCTCTGCATAGCACCAGTGCAGTACTATGGAGCCAACAGTGTTAATGATGGTTGAATGAGGAATGCTCCCACCATGGACTGCAGAGATTCCTTATTCTAGTCATTTCTATTTGAGTGACATTTACAGTCACCAGCTCTTTCATAATCTTTTTGGGCTTTTTCTACAAATCAGAGCATACAGAAGAAGGGCTGAGTACTACAGACAGACAGGCTGGAGGAAACTGTAAAGTACTGAGAGATCTACAATTACATTATTGATTTTGGTCATTTCATGGGATTTGTTAACTATAAGACATAGATGCCTACCACCCTGACCCTTTAAAACAAAGAGCACGATTGAAAAACATTTGAAGGGAAGAGAAACCACATCTGGAAGATATCTGCCGCAGTTGATGCTGAAACCTAGATAATGGGCTTTATCATGTGTCCACAGAAAGGAGCACCCGATATCCACCATGCTGATAGGTATTGATTGTGACTCAGTGAGACATCAGTAACCGCTGTCACAACACGAGGGCTCGACAACTGCGGCTCAGATAAAAAGGGTGCGACGCGGAGAAAAGAAATGAGGAGCGAGCTATCATTTCATGGATATCAAAATTAGTCCCCAGCAGGTTAGAATAATAGATTACCCAGCCAGTGAAACCTGAACACTGCATGTTGGCTCATTGTTTTATACAGCATGATTCTGTTCTCTTCGGTCTGATGCAGGATAAAGTCACAGTGCAGAAGTGGAGAACCAGTTTTCCATCTCTCATTATTGCTTCCTTCACTCTTTCTTCACCTCTTATTATTAGAGAATGAGGCGGTATAATATCCAGCATCCAAATGTGACCCAGTGACTGGTCCAGCTCAGCTCTGACCACTTCTGAATGGTATGATGGGTGATGTCATCCTATAAGGGAATGTCATATAAAGAAAGCCCAATAAAATGACTGATATTATTTAAAACCTTTGTTGAAAGATCTTTACAAAATGGGATTATTTGTTTGTACTGTCTAAAAATGTTTTGATCTAAGGTCATTCGTCAAGCAAAACCATAAATTCATTTACTAGTTGATAATAAATATCGCAACTAAGGCTAAATTCCTATGCAGCATTTCTCATGTTCATATGTCACAGTGAACTGTACATTTTTATAGGAGGTCATGTAAATATAGACACCTTTAATTTTCAAAACACGTGTTACAGCGTGTCACAATGCTGTGTCTACAGGACACTGCTAGCCTCTTTCCTTCTGCATATATACTGAAATTGTAAACCTTGTATTTAGCCAAAGTATTGTCATATACCCAGCTATGATATCTATATGGATACCATTTTCATAATTCTCTCTATTTACTATTTTAAAATGCTATTTTTCCAACCTCTTCTCTGGTTCTATTCTGCAAAATGTGAACTTTCCTCTGGGGATCAGTATACGCTTATCATATCTTACCTCATCCTCCTCCATAAAGTCCACACTGGAGCTGAACACTGAGCCGAGGTATGTCAGGTGGAGTATTGCCAGAGCACTGAATGCTATGTTAATCATATGCACCCATAACCCCTGTGGAGGAAGAAGATATAATGTAAGAACAAATTACTTTCTTACTCAATATATTAACCCAAAATCTGTAATCTGTGCAGGATTATTTCTATCCAGTTTCTTATACAGACTTGATGAGGCCGATTATCAGAGAATGCTTGTTAACAACCTCTTGATAACTAATGCCTTCTTTTAGCCAAAATGGCAAACTACTTAAGATTTAAAACCACAATTTCAGGGGCTTCGATGTAATAATGTCCTAATTATGCACTGTGGTTCATACAAGCTGTTTTTCCTTGGCATGAATGATTATGTTCCCCTTCCCGTGCTCTGCTGTGCGTAAAAAAAAGGGGGATTTTTGCTGGGCATCCTGTCAGCAAACTCCCAAATTGTGTCAAATTATGGTGCAAGGCAGTCCCTCAAGGCTGCTATATTATAACTGCAGCAGATGTGATGGCAATAACACACTTGTTTAGTAAAACATTAAGTAAACTAGAAGGGCACTCAGCAGAGCGCATACCTCTCCCACCCCAAATTTTCTATGTGCTGATCCTATGGCGCATAGAAAATAGATGTATACCACCCAAATATTTGCCGAGATATGAATTGTATGGGATTTTTTTGTGCAGGGTTTGTAGTTCACTTTTCATTATTGTGAGTATTTTCATTTAAAATAGAAAACAGACAACAAATTATTGATAGTAATAAATTTCATCGCAGTAGATGAAAAATTCAGTGAGATATGAGTTTTAAAATTTTGCAAATGATAATAGGGACTTTTTTCTATTTTGGAAAATTTTTGATGACCTTGACCTTCGACCTTGAAAATGAAATCATATGTTCCTGGGCCCCTAAGGAATATTTCCACAAAATTTCATAAATTTTGGTTCAAAATATTATAAGTTATGTTGCTAACAGACAGACAGACAAACAAACAGGTGTGAAACCATAACCTCCCTCCATCTAGGGGTGGGTGAGGTAATAATCTTTTATGTTCCAACACGAACACTTATCTTGTTTACATGAATAAAGGCTACAGTAAATCAAAATGTTAATATTATAAATGATTTAATTCTCAAATTTTTGTTCATATGAAGCAATCAAGTTGCAAGTCTGTCCAGACGTTTGTCCTTTTGGATACAAAAATATCATGACATCATCATTTTATGCTATTTGTGGTGAACTCTCATCATAATGAGCTTATCAATTTGAGTTATTGCCAAAGTGTTGTGCTGTGTGAGGTCACAGTGACCAGTACATGTGACCGTCAACTTCAATCCAATTGATCCTTAAGTTCAAACATTTGTACCAAATCTGAAGAACTTCTATCAAATTTTATCAAAGCATTTAATAGATTTCACAATATCAAGAGATACTGAATCAAGTTTTTTTCTATATAAAGCTGTTACAGAGAGCGTGCTTACTTTCTCCATCCTGACTTGGTACTGTAACACATCCAATCAGGACAAACAAAAGTACTATGTTGTAGACTGGTTGCAGTCTTCCTTCAATAGCTTTACACTATGCCACCAGAAGCACCAGGAAGGCTAGAAGTATTATCACTGACTCCTCCCACCCTGCACATCACCTGTTCAATCTTCTCCCATCAGGCAAATGATACAGGCGTATTACTAGCAGAACATCACGCTTCAGGATTAGTGCCTACCTCTAAGCTATTAGGCACTTAAACATGCACTGAACTTCCCTTTAATTCAGCTTATCCTCATCAGGCATTTGCATTATTAACTGTACATCTTGCTCTATGGACTGTTCCTTTCTGCAGTCTGGACGGTACCTCATTGCACTAAAACGCATGTTAAAGAAAGGTACAGTGATACACTGCACTAATTTCATGGGTTGATCTGTTACATGCACTTGTATTTTGTATCATGTTGTGTCGTGTGTTGTTGGATGTGTGGTATATGTGAGCACACCAAGATAAATTCCTGTCAACTGTGTTGTTGAAATGACTACAATAAACTTGAACTTGAACTACTATATTGATGAAAATGGGACAGATGTGATGCCACGGTGAGCTTGACCTCTGATCTTTTGCTACCAAAATATATTCAATTCAACCTTGAAATGAAGCAAAGGTTTGTACAAAATTAGAAGAAAGGTGAGGTAATGGGACAACTTGGGTTAAGGTTGGCCGGAATGATCTGGAGCAGCGTAATTAAACCTGACTGGCAGATTAATGCATACTACTGATTGATGAGTTATTTTTTGTGTGCTGCAGCCTGCTGTTGCTTCCAGCTGATGGTATGGAGATACTTGCTAAGTAGCATGAAAATAAATGACACCATCAACACATCCCTTTTCCCTTCTTAGCCATGTGATTTGGTCATCACACAGATGTTAAAGTTGTGGTTGCGGTACTTCAGCATCTGAGTAGCGCTACTGAAGAGGAGTGGGTATACGAGGAGAAATGTTTTTTAAGAGGGAGGTAAATTCAGATGGAAATTTTAAACAGTTCAGCAAATATCACCAAACACAAGTTGTCTCTGTCTTATCTCATGGAGGGGAAAAAAAAACATTAATGTGTGACACTCTCAGAGATGGTGAAAGATGTAAGAAAAACAGGACAGGAGAGGAAGATGAGAGATTATCTCCAAAGGTAATGACTGCTCAGCAAGTGACATTTGATTAACTGTCCTAATCCATTTCAGAGTTTTTAACCAGGATCTATACATGAAGTTTTGCTTAAGCTATATTTTTTTTCATATTGTGAAATGTCTTGCAAAAGAAATTGAAGTATAATAATTATTGTAAATTATTGAAAGGTTGAATAAAAATACTAGACCATAATACTTCAAAATAATCAGTTTAAAGAAGGATAAACTGATTATTTTGAAGTATTATGGTGATGATTATTGCAATGAACTATGTTGGGCTGGTACAGTGCAGGCTGTGGTGTTCATGGTCAAAATGACATTAAGGGTAACAGACTTTAATTTGAATTCAAGGTTGTGATACTGATTAGATTCCACTAATCTAATTAAACTAACTTTATGCTTCCAATGCTGCACCATTGCATCCGATTTTAGGGCTTGAGCCAACCCTCATTTCTTTGTATTTGGCTCAGAAAATGGGAAATAGGTGCAGCATTTTACTGAAACGTGTGAAAAGGGAACACAGCATATAAAGCGAAAACAGTTTGTGCCATTCTAATGAGCATGAAAGTCAATATTTGGTATGTCCTCCTTTATTCTTTAACAGATAAGATAATCCCACACTGCTTCAATAATATTGAAGTCTGGGCTCTGTGGAGACCAATCCATGACGGGATTGTTCTATTGCAGCGTTCGATACTGTTGACATCATATTTTAATACAGAGGTTAGACCTTGCAATAGGTATTAAAGATTCTGTACCGCAGTGATTTGAACCATATTTATCTAATAGACTCCAATCTGTTCATGTCAGTGGGGAGTCTTTTTCACACACTAAGGTTAATAATGGAGTTACACAGGGTTCCGTGCTAGGACAAATTCTATTTACACTATACATGCTTCCCTTAGGCAGTATTATTAGAAAGTATTGCATACATTGTCATTGCTATGCAGATGATACTCAGCTTTATCTGTCCATGAAGCCTGATGACACACACCAGTTAGTTAAACTGCAGGAATGTCTCAAAGACATAAAAGCCTGGATTACCTCTAATTTCCTGCTTCTAAATTGAGATAAAACTGAAGTTATTGTACTCGGGCTCCACAAATCTTAGAAACATGGTGTGAACCAGATACTTACTCTGGATAGCATTACGTTGGCCTCCAGTAACACTGTGAGGAGTCATTTTGGACCAGGATATATCCTTCAATGCACATATTAAACACATATGTAGGACTGCTTTCTTGCATTTGCACAATATCTCTAAAATTTGAAACATCCTGTCTCAAAGTGATGCTGAAAGGCTAATTCATGCATTTATTACTTCTAGGCTGGACTATTGTAATTCATTACTATCAGGTTGTCCTAAAAGCTCCCTGAAAAGCTTTCAGTTGATCCAGAATGCTGCAGCTAGAGTACTGACAGGGACTAGAAAGAGAGAGCAGATTTCTCCCATACTGGCTTCTCTTCATTGACTCCCTGTTAAATCTAGAATAGAATATAATTCTATATAATATAACAGAATATAAAATCCTTCTCACATACAAGCCCTTGAATAATCAGGCCCCATCTTAGCTTAAAGACCTCAAAGCACCATGTTACCCAAATAGAGCACTTTGCTCTCAGACTGCTGGCTTACCTGTGGTTCCTAGTGTACTTAAGAGTAGAATGGGAGGCAGAGCATTCAGCTTTCAGGCCCCTCTTTTGTTGGATTCAGGAGACAGACACCCTCCCTAGTTCTAAGATTAGGCTTAAAACTTTGCTTTTTGATCAAGCTTATAGTTAGGGCTGGATCAGGTGACCCTGAACCACCCCTTATTTATGTTGCAATAGGCCTAGGCTGCTGGAGGGTTCACATGATACACTGAGCATTTCTTTTTCACTCACCTCTTTTCACTCTATGAGTTTATACACTCTGCATTTATTCATTAGTTATTATTAATCTCTGGCTCTCTTCCACAGCATTTCTTTTGTCCCTCCCCTCACCCCCAAACAGTCAGGGCAGATTACTGCCCCTCCCTGAGCCTAGTTCTGCCGGAGGTTTCTTAGTGTAAAAAGGGAGCTTTTACTTCCCCCTGTCGCCAAGTGCTTACTTAAAGGAAATTGTTTACCCTTATTGTTTTTACCTTTTACCTTACAATATAAAAAGCCTTGAGGCGATTGCTTGTTGTGATTTGGTGCTATATAAATAACACTGAATTGAATTGTTCTGTGGTTTTCTATCCAGGTATGCTTACTGCATTAACAGTGTGTTTGGGATCACTGTCATGCTGAAAAAGGAAGCAACTGCCAATCAGATACTTAGCCTGTTTCCCTTCCTCAAGAATGGCTTCCTGCAGCCACCTTTCCACTGAGACCATTTCTGATCAGGCTTCAGTGAATAGTATATGGATCAATTGAAGGGTATGATGTATTGCTCTGGTTCTGTGTCAGGTCCTTGCTGGATTTTTTCCTATTTCTTAAGGACACAGCTTTCAAGATACTGTTCATCTGCTGTAGTTTTTAGAGGCCTGACACTCCCCCTTTATCCTCCACTTGTTCACAAATTCCTCAGTTTTTTGAGGACACATTGCACCCGATGCGGGGATATAGGTCTTTGGGAACCCCCTTGTTGGTTCATCATAGCTCGAGACTTTTGCACAGTAGTATATGCTAGCATCTCCTTAATTAAACCCTGTAACGCCAAGTGTCTCATATTTGATACACAGGTTTTTGAGACCTTTACATCATCAGTGAGATTTTTTTCCTGAAAAACCTGATGTATACAATCAGACACATGCAATGCTACCTTAGGCAATAAATTGCACAAAAATACCAGATATTGTAAAAATAATACAAATTAAAACTCATATATGCAAATTGATATTTCATTTTTTTGTTTAAATTTGTCAGAAGGTTTAATAAACACACCGGTTTTTTAAAAAAAAGTGGCAAAAATGATCCTATGTACTCAATTCCTTTAATAATCATGCAAGTCTCAAAAGTCCACAGCTGATAATAATAATAACTGCATGATAACAAAGGTTTTCTGTTTGAAAAAAAAACAAAAAAAACAAATGGAAGAGGAAGCTGCATATTACCTTTTTGTTCTGGTGAGAGCAGTTTGGCAGGCATTTCTTTGACAGTATACAGGCATTAAAAATAGCTGCAAGCCTCTTCCGCAACACTAAAACACAAAACAAGTCCAGTGCATTAAAACAAAACCAATACATGAGCTTTTTTCCAGCCTATGAGGAAAATTACAAGCACTGCAGTAAACAGAAACTGTTTCACAGTGGGTCCAATTAGCCATTACTGCAAACCTAAGCACCTTCTCCAAATGGAAAGGTTCTAATGCAGAAAACAGAAAAACATCGGACAAACTCTGCTCACCGTGCTCAACGTATGTGATGAACCCCAAAGATATTAGGACTGCACCCAGATGAAAACTCAAACCCTGTGAGACATAAGAGCTCGAGTCAAAACAATCCACTTATTGACAAGAATACATTTACAGGTAATTGCAGAAGAAGTCCATTTCAGACTCACATGCAAAAGGGCACTGGCTGTGTATGTCACCATTATGGCAGAGAACGTCCCAAATTTCAGTGCACTCTTAAAAACATCTGTGAGATGAGAGAAAAACATCTGTGGGCTGGCATAAGAATGTCTGTTTAAATGAGCCATCATCCTTACACTCACAACGGCAACGGAAAACAAAAACAGCTGCTGCCTTCGAGTAATCGCTGTTAAGATTTGAACTCACAGGTGTGCAGAAAGCGAGACATGGGCAGATTCCACGATGTCACCACCTCCACCATTGACCGTGGAAACTCTATATTAAGTGGCTTGGATACGGTCATATCCCTACAAAATAAAATGTAAAGGGGCCGTGGCGTGTTATAAATGCAAATAAAGAAAAAAAAAAAAACACTTAATGTTAACAGGTGTGCACGCAGTTCTGACCATTTGAGGTTGTCTTTCTCCTCAGTGAAGCCTGCTCCAGCGAGAGTAGTAGTAGTTTCACTCAAATAGCCAACAAAATAATTGCTGAAGTGGAAAGACATCGTGTTCTCATATGCCAGTAACCACCTAACAGAAGGAAATAGATGGATATAACAATCACATTTCAAATGAAATCCAACTTTATGGAGTAACTACTACACAGGAGTAAAAGACATACTTTGCTGCTGTACCTCTGAGAAGCATTAGGATAAAGAGAGCAATGTTAGTGACACATTACATTCATACAAGTGTTTTAATGACTTGCCTTATGCTGATTAATGTCTCACCAAGCTGATGAAAGTGTGGTACACATGTAGCTGCACAGAGAGGGGGAATGATGTGGGTAGATGCATGCAAGTAAGGGTTTTTTCACAAATGGTAAACAACAAACTAAATGTGCAAAACACTGCAAATTATGAGGAAGGCATGCCTACAACGTTTGATTTAATCAGAGGTGGCTGATTAACTACCTGATCTTCCTCCTCTTTTTGCTGTAAACAAAGCAGATAAGAGGGACATTAGTAGAAAAGCAAATCATAATGTAAGTCAAGAATAAACGGGGATTTGTTTACGATACCTCCGTGTTCTCCTCACCTTCGTAGCAGTTTGTCTCCATAGACAGGTATGAAATAAGGGAAGAGGTAGGGTGCCACACAGTTGGAAATAACAAGGCAGACCTGGCTCTTCACCCAGCTAACAGACACTTTTAAAAGCCACAAAAAGCTCTAAGGAGAAGAAAGAAACAGCAGCTGTTCTCTGGATAATTTAAAAAAAAAGAATCCTCAACCAGATCAAAGAGATGTAGTATCACTCTTACCAGCTTACGGCCTTCTAAAGCTTCTTTGTAGCTGTTGAAGCTGATCCAGGGACCAAAGATGACTGTGCCCACGAAGTAAATATAGCCCATGAACTCAATGGGTGAGGGCACACTGGCCACAACACCTCTGTCCAAATCGAAGGCCAGAGAAATGGCTTTCATTGCAACCACCATCTGAGAACCTGAATGACAGCAGCAACATTTAAACGGTCGGTGTATTCCAAAAGGAGGTATTACAGAATATGAATTTTAAGGTACATAAAGCAGCAATCACATTTATGGTTTTAAGAGTGTCTGCCTTACCTCTCATCTTGTGCCAGTTAGTGGTATCCATCATATGCAGCTCCCTGATGAAAATGGACAGTAATATTTATATTTTTGATGTACTGCACTTCTGAAAAACACTATATAACATTATAAGCCAGTGACATGGCACTCAGAGAATCCTGAATTTAAATCAGGATTTTATGGAGAGTCCATAACAGCAAAGACAGTGGTGGAAGTCAAAGCTTTGAAGAGCTTACATTGGGGGAAAGTCATTAAACTTTCTAAGTAGTTTGTCTTAGATCTGTCCCAATCACCATTGAAATAAAAGCTAATTTAGAATTTGCTTCAAAGAAAGTGCTTTAATATATGCCTGGTGGTATTTCATCATAGCAGCTAAATGGCGAGACTTGCTTCTAGAAGGTCTTTGGTTCAGTACTGGACTGTCAGGTATCACAGGAGGACTCTCTTACCCCAGGAGCAGGTAAATAAGCACAGTGATGGAGAGGAAGGTGCCCCGGATGGTAGAATGGCGGCACAGGAAGAGGAAGAGGTAGCAGAGAAGGCTGAGAAGGACCACCCAGATCATGTGGAGTTCAAAGAACAGGTAGAGCGTGTAGAAACCTCCAGCCACTGTGACCAGGTGTTTCACAAAAGAAGGGAGACCTGGCATAGCAAGATAAAAATAAAGGATAGCACATGTGATTAGAGATCAACATGCAGGGCTGATAACACTGACTGGGTCCAAAATATTGAACTCACTGAACATCCAGATAAGCCGACAGAGCAGGCAGATAACCAGCAGCTGCCATACCTGCTCCAGGCCCTGCTGAGCCGTAGGCAGCAGGCAACCATGAGCGAGCTCTTGGAAAAACTTCTGTCTGCTGAAAGCTCCCATCACTAGACTTAGAAACCAGAGGGAAGCCAAAATGCATTTGTCAACAGAAACAACAACAACTGTGGTAAAGTATATCGAAATACTGCTCATTTAACTTCAAATCCCAGCATGCAAAGCAACTCACTACAAATCTGTGCAAATGGATGCAACTGCTACCAATAGTTTCGCTAGAGATATCTTCTTGTAATTAAACCTATGATGAAACACATTTTTATCTTGTAGCCAGTGCATCAGACTGGATGCATTAAACGAAATCCCAGGATAAACAGTATCAAGACTTCATCACAACAACATTATGAACTGGGTCTTGGGCATGTGTAGAATATGTGACATATGCTATTCTGCAAGGCATACTCTCTCCGCAATGCAGTCGACCAAGGGGATGAGTTGACTCACAGCTGCCTTCCTTCAGCCGCTGCACAAACGCTGCCGTGTGCTCAGCGCTGCGCGACTGGCCAGAAGCAAACGCATCCTAAATGTATGCGAGAAATCTGGCAGAAGCTGCTAATCCTTGCTTCAGTCCTGCTAACAACCTACTTCAGAGCTACCCCCCCACCTCACATCAAAAACAGCTAAGAGGACACCCCCCCTCCCCCCGGCATGTCAGTTTGTTTTCCAGGCGTAAAACTTACCTTTTCACAGCAGGATGCTCCTCGTTTCTCTACTGCTTCTTTTCCGTCCCTTTACAATCACTCGAGCCTGCGTGTTGCTGCTGTCTTTCAGGCACACTCGGTCCAGATGATGCATATCTGGATGACTCCCATTGTCACAGCATCAGCACCACTAACCTGTCATCTATGAAGCCACGAGACGACACACCGACCAATCTGATGCGCAGCTGAAGGGACGTCAGCCAACCATCGCTTTCATTGGCTTAAAGTGACAGCAGAGACGTCCAAGCAGCGTCGCCGACCACCACAACCCGGCGCATCCGAACCAATGGGACGTGGACAGCGTGCAGATGGACTGAAGACGGGACTGTTGTAGATGAGGATGCGGAGGAATGCCCTCTGAACATACGTACCAACATCAATAACCTCTTAATCGACATAATCTTTTAGTTAAATTGTTTATCCTTGAAATGCAGATTTAGAAAGAGAAGTCAATGTTATTTAATGTTACAGCTGTGCATAAAATATTCTCTACATTATCGAAACAGCACAAAAAGTAATAAAATTTGTCTGTGGGTGATTTTTTTTTTTTTTTACTGTAACAATGCTTCTTGGCAATAAATCATATACCGTTGGAAAGCCTGTTTATTTCCCCTTACATGGTGCCACATTTGTAAGGAAAATGCATTTGTGGGTTGAGAAGCAGAGCTGAGTATGTGCGCCCATGAAAAACTTGCCAGATCTTTGCTGCAATGCTAAACAGCTTATCATGCTATTGACTATTGTTCGGTGTTGGTTATTGGATTGGATGATTGCTGGTTGAAGAATAGGATGCCATCCCACAGCAGTGTGTGACCAAGCTGGTGACTGGCATGAAGAGGAGGAGGTCCCAGGCTGTTGTGGCTCTGTATGGTTCTTTCACATGCTACTGAGGCCCCTGATTGCTAAATGAATAAATTGTTAAACTGTGAATATGTATTGTTTCTTCAAACTTTAGTGATTTGATGGTGAATTTCTTCATTATTCTACCTACTTTGTGCAATGTACCAGTACCACTGGCAGCAAAACAGCCCCAGAGCATGATGCTGCCACCACCATGCTTCACAGTTGGTACAGTGTTTTAAGGTTTGAAAGCCTCAGCTTTATTCCTCCAAACACACCTCTTGTCATTGTGGTTAAAAAGCTCAATCTTTGTCTCATCTGACTATAAAACTTTTTCTCCAGAAGGGATTTGGCTTGTCCATGTGGGCAGCTGCAAATTTCAGTCGAGCTTGAAGCTTGGCAGTTTAAAATCTTTCATTTACCACTTAGTCATAGGGTGTTAAGCTCAGGAACACTTCATGGGAACACTAAACGTCTGATCAGTGAGCAGCCCACTCTTTCTCTAGAGCCACAACAGTCTATAACAATTAATCAAGTCTGCATTTGCATGTTATGGTTAATTATTAAGGGATTCATTACAGCTCAAATGCTGACTGGGTAAAAACACTGATTAGATTGATGTATCTGAACCTCACAACCCACAGGTTATGTAAAATCTATAACTGCAATATTAACTAAAAACACTGTAAGAAATGCATTTCTTCAGTTATTCATGTGTATAACCAAACATATTTACTGTATAAATTGTTGGCAGGTTGGGTTATTGTTTTACTTCAAAACCATGCAGCAGTTAAAGTAAAAATACTCTTTGGAAAATTCAGCTCCATAGTGAGAAAAGGTCCAAGCAATGAAAACAAGTACACACCTTATTGTACTGTGGGATTTTCCATGCAGTCAGCTAACAGAACAAGCAGGTGGTTTTAATGCAGTGTGACACACTGACAGGAGGACTGTCCAAGAAAAGCAGGCAGACATTTTGGGGTCATTTTAACAATCCCTAGAGCCACCATCAGGAAAGAGACTTCTTGGCCTGACAATCTTGAACAGGTTTGCTTCGATATTATTATAAACTCTGTGAAATCCATACAGTATAAAAAGTCAAAAAATGCAGTAAATTAATTTTAATACATAATGTGAACAGTATGTTTCAGGGAAGACACTTCATACAGCTCATTTGTTTCTTTCTTCCTGTGTCCATGTGAGAACAAGCCTAATACGTTCACAGTAGACAGCTGCAAATCATCAGCTTAGAAGTCAGTTTATTAGTTCAATTCATTTATTATTTTATATATAAATAGAACAATGCCAATAATGTGTAATTTTCATATTCATCCATGTTAAAAAATATCTTTAATATGTTTTAAACTTGTCAAAGACAACATTATGGATGTATGCTGTGTAACAACAGTCATCTATTGAATGAAGTGACTGAAATGATATAAAGTTGCTTAAAATGAAAACAGGGAGACAGTAGTGTGAACACAGTGAAATGCAAACTGTTTGGCTTGTAGTGAGTACTAGTAATGCTTGTTCAGCTGGTTAGGTGCTTCTTTTTGTGGGTAAAGCAGGTATCTGAAAGGTACTTTAAACTTTCCATATGTCCATGTTTTCTGCTGTTTCTATATTTTGGTACATACACATACAAACCTGCTGAAAAAAATATAGCAGTGATCCATTCCAGACACTGGAAACGCAAAATTTAGCTTACAGGTATGAAATGTGAAGCCAATGTAGAGGTGCCACAAACCTGCATTCTTTCTAACAGGCAGCATAGGATGACTCCTCTGGTTGCAAAAGCAAGTGTGGTTGTATAGAAGCTTTTAGGTGTATCCACACAGAGACCAGCAGTGACACAGTGAACAGAGACCACAAAATGTCAGTTAAACTCAACAACTTGTAGCAACAACAGGTGACATAACCCTTAGTGATGCAAAGTGGGCAGGTCCAGAGTTAAGCTTGAGAGCAAATAATACCGTTGATTACCATATGAGACGTTGGTAAATACATTAAAAAGGTCCACTACACAACCGCAGTCTGAAGCATCCACTAACAAAAAGTTAGTCAGAAAGTTGGGAGAGATGACCACAGTGCTTTTCATGCTTATAAAGATAATGACCCTTTGACTCCCTTGACCTATGACTCCAGTAAACATTTTCCCGATTAGCTTATGGTCTCATTCGCTAGTTTCAAGCCTTACCAAACACAACATGATGCTCATTTTGTAAATTATAACCCCAATTAGTCAAAAAGGAGGAAGAAGCCAGGTATGCTGTGGAGTGATCTGACCTCGTAACTAACACGAACACGTTCGATTCTCAGTTTTGCCCACCCTCACACTTCTGGGGCCTGGTTTCAAAGAGCTAAAATGTAAACAGCAAAAACAGCGTTTTGGGTTTGTTTGTTTTTTTAATAGAGCTTAGCGATCAATGGGTGACATCACAGGGACTATGTACATCTTTCATATACAGTCTCTATGCTGAACTTACATGATTGTAGTTAATCAAGGGCTGTTGCTTCTGTTCATGATTTTTTATGATTCTGCTCACAGATGATTTCACTGTTCACTTTAAAGTCAGCAAATGCTTGATGGAAGCATTTTTAAGTTGGCTATTATCTACTCTAAAAAGAGTATTTGCTGCTCTTCTTGGTTTGTCACATCCACTGCCTCAGTGTCATATACAGATTAAAAAGGACAACGGCAAAAATTTCACTAATTTTACAGTGGCTATGTCCATCTTTTATATACAGTGTATGGCATTCATTAATCAATGACATGAAATTCACCTAATTATTTGAGTAGGTTCCTCCTGTGCCACCAGAACAACTATAACCCATCAGGGCACAGACAGCAGACCTCTGGATTTGTCCTCTGGTGTGCAGCCAGCAGCAATAACAGTCGATCTTTTCAGTCTCGTGGCGTAGTGGGCTCTGTGGATCGGGTGTTTTCTCGATTGGGATCTGAGAATTTAGAGGCCACTGTCAACACCTTGGACTCTTTGTCATGTTCTTTGAGGCTTTTCTCTTGTACACCCACATGAATTCCTGGATGCTCAAGGCTTGCCAGCAGAACAAAGCACTGTAATAAAACGATCAAGGTTATTCACTGTTTTACGGTTACAGCTGATCGGTCCGCGTATGTAATAAAAAGCAGCAACCACTATCTGTTTCCAGGTAGCTGAGGTAGATGTGAAAACTAAATTCTGTGGCAATTCTTACTGGAGATGGTTGATCATTTTATTGCCATTTTTTTGTAGTACACAGTGCATTTTTTCAGATACTAAAGTGATTATTACAGCACAAATTGCCGAGTACAGAATGCAGCCTGGAGCCCAAACGCCACCTGGTGCAGTTTTACAATACAGGTCAGTTACAATCTACATACATAAAAGTATTACTCACCAAACAGTAGTGACAAGACAATTTCACCCTATCACTGATTACGAGGTGAACGATACAACCAACAGAATTAAAAAAAAAAAAAAAAACAGGAGTGTTACAGGTTCACTACTTAAAAATATATTCGTGTGCTAAAACAGGTGCTCAAGAAGCAAAAGTGGTGCAATGAAACCAAATACTCCAGGTTTAATACCAAACACATCCTTGCTTTTGTCAAAATGGCTTTTGAATTCAAAGATAGGAAGCATAAGACCTGCTGTAAATAGCAAAGAGGCAATATTAAACATCTCAACTAAGGCAAACAGGTTAGTTTGACAATAAAAGGTCACCGTTTTAATTCCAATCCATTGTTCAGATCAGACCACAAGCTCAAGGTCATAAGCTATTCTCTCCTTTTTTTCCGGTTTAGTGCGTTGCCCTTCTGATGCCGTCATCTCTGGCTCACCTTGTTCCTTCTTCACCATATTCTTAGCCTTGCCTTTCTTTGGCTTGCTTAAAATATATTCATAATTTCTTTTAACCTCTAGTAAGGCTGAGGTGAGGTACCGAGGTGAGAAGATCTTCAGTGAAGATGGGAGTTCTGCATGTCGGGCGAGATAGTCATGGTGAAACGAGGTCCCCGGGTTTCTTGAATGCCTGACGTTTGGAGCGAAAGGACGAGGAACAGGACACGGCTTCAGAAACACCGGTGGGGCAATTTCTGGCAGTACAAGTGAAGAAAAAGGTGAGGACTTGGATAAAAATCCAGAACTTGGGGATGTAGGCGCAGCAGACGGAGCAGAAGACAGTAGAGGTGTAATGGTCTGTGAGCTCTGAGTCTTGCCAGTTATTTCAGTCATCTGGCCAGGCTCCAGCTCATTTGACAAGTCATTTTCTGTCCCACCCACGGAGGAATCGTCCTCAGGCTCAGACTCTGTTTTAGACTCAGTCTGTGGAAGGAATAACATGTGGTTGTGACGGTGACAGAACAGCGCGCCACACCTGAGGCACTTCCTGCCATCTTTAACATGGAGCAGTTTATGACGTTTCAGGTGGTGACTTGTGGTGAAAGACCGATCGCACATGTTGCACGGAAACGAAGGTTCATCCCTGTGCACAACATGGTGCTCGGTGAAATCTGCCTGAGAAATTTTACTGACAATGGACCTTTGTTCTTCATGCAGCTGTTTGTGTTTTACCAGCTGTGGTATATCAGTGAAGGTCTGACTGCACAGTTCACACTGATAGCCACCTGCTCGAGCAACTATAGGTTTCAGGAGCACAATGGGCCTCTTTTTTTCTAGTTTTAGGATGTCTGGTAGTCCTTTGAGTGGTGGTGATGTCTTGTTTAATATGGGGGTTGTTTGCGATTGGATTATTTTGGTTTCTGTTTCAGTCTCAGATGCTTTTGCCAATATTTGTCCTTCCTAGAAGACACACACACACACACACACACACACACACACACACACACACACACACACACACACACACACACACACACACACACACACACACACACACACACACACAAAACGTAAATAATTTAGCATGTTCTTCATCGGAAAATAAAAATACTTCTGACGATCTGACAACTAACATCTTATAAAATAACTAAATTAATCATTTTATGGCTAAACAAACTTTAAAAAGAATTCTGCATAATCTACAAGTATGGGAAAAAAATGCAGAGAGAGCAAGTTGTGGCTGCTACCTTTGGCACTGATGGGGTTGCTGGTGACTGCGGTTCTTCTGAAAATTCATTTTCACTTTGCGTCATAACAGACGGCTCGAGGTCAACAGAAGAATCCCCCCGAAGTAAAGCTGCTTTTTCCTCTGTTCCAACTCTGGCTTTACGGCGATACTTTTTTCTACGACCATAGTACCTTTTAAAAATAAAATAAAATAAAAGCAAATGTATTAACTTGTTTTTGTCACATACAGCAATGCTGCAATGCTTTTGGACAGCTTAAGTTCACTGACCAAAAATTTACATTGGAACACATATAGTGGGAGAGAACTGTGCAGCTTGTGGATTAAATGTTTATGCACCCTCTCTAATTCATCGCCAGTTACTGTGCCTTTTCTAATATGCAAACTGATATCAAGGGCCAACCTTTGTAAGCTTGACCTGGGCTGACTGTAGCTATAGGTAGAAGTGGGCCTGAATGTGCCATGAATGTGCAATGAAAATGGATTTTTTTTAGGCTTTTGCTCAGCCAGGGAAGGAAAAATAGAATAGTAAATACCAGTACTGTTTAAAATACCATGAGCTCTGTGACCAGCCCCTCTTCTCCTACTGTTCAAACACACAGAGCTCAGAAGCAAAGAGACGTGACAACTATGAACCCAGGGCAGAGCAGTGAGTAAAGCACACACTCAAAAAGGGTAGTTTGCGCTTACTTGTATGTGCAGCTGAGTTAATATGTCGCTAATATTAAAAAAAATAATATAAAAATCTGTAATATTCTGCCATAAAGTCTAAAGTCTCATTTGTGTACATTTATGTTTATGATTTCTCTACATTGGTTAAAAGGGACCCATTATGCTCATTTCCAAGTCCATATTTTTATTCCTGGACTAGAGCAGCTTTGCATGATTTAGAGTTCAAAATAGTCCTTATTTAGGCCTCAGTGGAGCCCACATGGATGTACCCACTGGGACACCGCCCACAGGTTACTGAACTCCTGCTGTGAAGCCTCAATCTGAGGGCCATAATTTACAAAATGAACATCATATTGTATGCAGTGACTTCAGGCTGGTGATTCAGTTATTTAAGCCATCAGGAAAATGTTTCTGAGGTCACAGCACAAAGAAAGCAAGGGCAATTTTCCCAAAGACTATACACCTCTAAGCCTTTTTGCAACCACAGGAGTCCATTAATGGCCTGTCTCTCTCAAGGGCTTGTTGTTGCTGGGATACAAAAAACATCTTCTAGCACTTCTGTATTTCTTTGTTTTATGACATGAACTTTAAGGAACAGCTGGGGGGGGGTACCACAGACTGAGCTGTGCCTGAATGACGCCCAACAAGGCTTATTTTTGATTGAACAGCCCTACGTACACTGAGAATTTAAAGTATGTCCTCACCAAGATTATTACAGTTAATTTAAACAGCCATTTCATCTCAATTCATCACATAGAAAAAAAAAAAAACTTCACACCTGACCATCACAGATATGCCAAAAAAAAAAAAAAAAAAAAAAAAAAAAAAAAATCATTCCAAGAGAAAAAACATTTCTTCACGGGAACTGTGCCAGATTTCAAGTCCCTACTGTCATTAGTCTAATTAATGAATAGATAAAAGTTTAAGAAACCAACCAGCAAAAATGGGGGCAAACGCCATCACAGATTTTGGATTTCATATTCACAAGAAATGTTTTCTAAAAAAAAAAAAGCAAAACAAAACAATCTGGATTTGGTACATGGTGTCATACCTGGGGAATATCACACTGAAGTTATATGAAAATGTATATTCAAGCTGGAATATTTGTAAAATCATTCATCTGATTTTGCCTGTTTTAAAGAAAATTATTTACCTTGCACATGAGAAACTGTAAATAAAATATCAGTCCCCTACTTCCAAAACTGATTTTCACAGGCCTCAAAATCTGCTGTCAGAGACTTCAAGCATTCATCATGCTGTGTGAACTTGGTTTAGCTACACTTGCAAGACTTCATATTCATGGAGCCATAGTACTACATATTTACATTTCAATTTGAAGGACCTTTAATTAAATTTTAAAATGGACCCTTTGAAACTGATGCTCTAACACTTAAAAATAAATCAAAAATTTTGTGTGGAAAAAACAACAAAAAAACATTTTTAGTTAACTGAAATAAAAACTAGACTAGGAAAAAAAAAAAAGAAGAAAGAATATTCTAATATGTCGCGGATAAGCGGAAGAAAATGGATGGATTCTAACATGCATTAACTGTCCCTGACACATACTATCTATATACATGCCACTGAAATAACAAAAACATAAATATAAAACAAAATCAAGACAATAAAACTGAAAACAAAGTAAAAAATAAAAATTAATTAGAAAAATAAAAATCTATAAAAACTCTGGTCCTCGCAACAGATGTTATTCTGACTCATTACGTTACATTTCTTACCATTTCACTTTTTTCTTGGGATTCTGGTTTTGTTTGGTGAAGGTAAACACAGAAGGCACAAAGTCCGGACTGTCGAGCTCCGTAGATGCTTCTCCTATAACACAAAAATAAAAAAAAATGCGCAGTTTGATCTAATTAAATGCGCCTGCTCTGGTAAATAAGCCAGCTGCATCTGATACAGCACGTCTCCGGTGATCACTTAGCTACTATTTTAGCCCACCTGATATGAAGTGAGCGCCACAAACGCGTGCATTTCCCGTGAGTCCGGCCCTGCTGCCGTTCGCTTTTTGTATTGCTTGCAGCCACAAGCGCCTCCGCTTGGCTTTTAACGGCCGATTCCCCGACGGTATTCTGTAAAATTTGAGTTTTTTGTTGGGGGCATATCGATTTTTACAAGCAAACACACAACAAATCATCATTTTTGCTTTAAAACTGTTTGGTTAGCATAGGTTGAGGAAGTTATCAGGAGCAACAAAATTCAACTTCCGCTGACAAGATGCGCGCGCAACATCAGGGCGTCACGGAGAGCGGACAGTTCGTTAACGGTTAAGTTAACGTTAAATAAAACCATATAGCAAAAACAGTGAGTACACATTTCTGCCTTATTTTAATGTTTTAATAGCGTCGATTTTGGTCGACTGCTGACTCAACAGTTTGAGGGGAGTTCTATTGATTCTTAGTACACCACCAGCACACAGCGAACTGGAGCCCCCTGCTGGCAAAAGTGGCTTCTGTGACGCAAACTGACAAACAAACAAACAAACAAAAAACGTGAGTCCACGTGACCTCACAAATACTCGGCTACAAGAAAAATTCTAAAAAAAAAAACAACCCCCCCCCCCCAAAAAAAAACAAAAACAAAACAAAAAACTGTTAATGGTTCATACAAATTGGCTGTGTTTAAAAAAAAAAATCTTTCCTTGTTGGCGTTAGCATTTTTATCTACAATTTTGAATATTTGTGACTCAGTTTTATTTGCTGTGGTGTACTAATGTAGAATAAAAAGAGTTTTATTTATGTTTTTTTTTTTGACAGAAGGATAGCAGCAAGAGTGAAAGAAAAGATTCTCAAGAGTCCTATAGTAGTGAGTAGTGAAATCTGTTATGCTATGATGTATGCTTTTAGATAGTGATGCTAACAAAAAGACAGGAGGCAGAGGTGAAGGTGGCAAAGTTGAAGATGTTAAGACTTTCATTGGGAGTGACCAGGATAGACATGTGCAGAGGAGGAACAGTGGAGGGAAAGAGGAAGACCACAGAGAAGATTCATAGATGTAGTGAAGGAGGACACACAGAGGGTTGGTGTGACAGAGGAGGATGCTGGGGATGGGGTGAGATGGAGGCAGAGGATCCGCTGGTGACCCCTAAAGGGAGCAGCCAAAAGAAGATGAACAAGAAGGTATTTTTGTTCTTTAATTTTAAAAACCTTATCTTCCATTATGCATACTGACAAAACGTTGGTCTCTGCAATCACTGATTTCTATGGTAGTAAAAAAAAGTCTCTTATTAATTCAGTATAAGTGGTGGCTGGCAGCATCTACAGTGCCTGTTTTTCTGGGGAAATTCATACAAAAAAAAAAAACAAAGAAAAAAACTGTAAATTTGGAGATTTGAGTGTTATTTTAGCTTCAGCTGAACTTTAGAAAGCATGATTTATGTCTTCAGTCCACTGTCATTTAGAGTAAAACTACTTTGTGCAGCTATTTTTTCTTTGTGAAAAATTCTTTTTTGGTCAGTATGATCAGGATGTATAAAGCAAGGAGCAAATGAGACAAGCATTAAAAACGGTCCTTTAAACAGCTACCTAAACACCTTGGTGATGGATAATTTGATCAGCTCTATCAAACTGATGTCTTCCTGCGTTATCTTCCAAGTGATGCGTTTTTGTTGCGAAGCAGAGCAAAGAATAACAAAGAGATGTGTTTTTGTTTGACAGTTTTTAGCCTAAAATGGTTATATGTTATCTGTTGCATTGGAATGCACATCCCAAAATATGCATCTCTGTCAGCACTCAAGAAGCAGAGTGTCCTTGATCCTTTAAACTAATGTTTCGCTGATGTATGATCAAGGGCACTTCAAGACATATTTATTTATTTATTTCAGTAGTAGGTTTCCCCAGCAGTGCCACACCAAATACACTTTCCTGACCACCACTTTCCACTCCTGTGACTAGTAGCAAAGGACACATTTATATTCAGATATTTCATTCTCATTATCACTCAGAAGAACTAAATTAATACCTCCTAAAACTCATTTGATTTGTCCTTGGGTTTGTTTTAAAAAATGCATTTGTTTTTTGCACTTCACCTAATTGTTGGCACTTATTGAAAACACAAGTGGGCTCAAGTGTTTTCTAGTCTGTTAGACAAATCAGAGTAAACTACTGTCTGGCACTATTTTCATCTGTAAATGGAGAAAAAAAAAGAGTACTAGCCTTGTTGGTACTCCATTTGAGCTTTTCCCCTTCTCCAGCGGTAACACTTACCAATACACACACAATCTTAGAGTAGTCATCTGCTATGATAATATAAACCAGGAATTCATTGGTGAAAGGTTAACAATGTGGTCCAGAAATGAATGGATCAGTAACGCAATAAGAATTTCATGAAAGGTAAATGTGAAATATTGGCATCCTCCCAGTAAAACTCAGAAAAATGTAACACCTGACTGTAGGCAACAGGTCCAATCTTTTATTTACTAGTAAATCTAACAAGATTCCTGATAACCGTTGTCCCATACACATAAACCACTTCTTCAGGTACACCTAGTCAAGTGATTCTCGTGTCAGCCAACCACATGGCAGCAATTCAGTGCATTTAGGCGTGAAGACTTGGTCAAGATGACCAGCTGAAGTTCAAACGGAGCATCAGTGGAAAGAATACGGTTGTTGGTGCCAAACAAGCTGCTGAGTATGTCAGAAACTGCTGATCTTCTGGGATTTTCCTACACGACCATCTGCAGTGTTTACTGAGAATGGTCTGAAAAAGAGAAACTATCCAGTGAGCAGCAGTTCTCTGGGTTAAAATGTTTTGTTGATGTAAAAGGTCAGACGAGAATAGCCAGACTGTTTCATCCTGATAGGAAGCAACAGTAACTGGGATGACCACTGGTTACATCCAAGGTATGCAGAAGAGCATCTATGAATGTACACATCAAACCTTGAGGCTGATGGGCCACAGCAACAGAAGACCATACCAAGTGCTGCTCCTGTCAGCTACGAACAGGAAACTCAGGCTACAGTTCACAAGGGCTCACCAAAATTGAATAATGCCATGAAAGCATGGATCCACCCTGCCTTGTATCAATGGCTCAGAGTGGTGGTGATGGTGTAATGGTGTGGAGGACATTTTCTCTGCACACTATTGGCACCTTTAGGATGTGGTGGAACGGGAGATTCACTACATGATGCTATCATGTCAGTATGGACTGAAATCTCCAAGGAATGTTCCCAGCACCTTGTTGAATCTATGCCAATGAATAATTAAGGCAGTTCTGAAGGCAAAGGGGGCTCCAGCCCAGTACTAGCAAGGTATACCTAATAAAGATATCATCTGTGTTTGCTTTTTAGATACTTGTGCTTTATGTGAATATGATGATGAAAATGATGAAATGGGTAATTTTTTTTTATTTTTATTGACAACATTTTGGAAATGTCACATTAGGAAAAGCACAGGTGTGATAGTTAAATTAATGATGCTTGCTGGGACACTTGGATAGAAATGGTGTCATGTTCTTATTGGCAACATCTGTTCCAGTAAGAAACGTCTAAATGTCAGCTGTGAAAAAGTCCTGTGGTGATTGGTGTATGATGCTTCTTTCAGCTTGAAAAATCAGTACTTCCATAAAATAAGTTCCCTCTGGGAATAAAAGAAAAACTGTGTCGTCTGGCACTGTTTTCACTGGAAATTTTACAAGTGTGTTTAAGGAATAAAGCAGAGCTACAGAGTGGCTTATTAATAAATTGTCTTCTGATATCAGTGAACCTCATGACACATCGGAATTAAAGGATTTGCTCTCAACACCCAGGATATAGGCCTAACTTGTCTCTCTCTCTGGGTGAATATCAGCATTTCACCAATAGATGTCACTGTGGTGTAATGTGGCATAATAGTGTCCTACCCACTTTTGGAGAGGATTTTAAAATAACACCAAAACAGCAGCCTTGCCTGACATCCTTTTTTTTTTTTAAATGTAATTTAAACGAATTCTACTATTTTACTTCATAATCAGTGATGTGTAACAAACATTATGATCAGTCCTTCATGCTTTCATACCTCACCATGGATCTCAAACCTGAATCTGTTGCTGTGATAAGCAGCAAATCAAGGCAGCTTGAGGACAGCACTGTTGCGGATAAAGGCTGTTCGGTATGACAGTCGATCTATAAAGCTGCGTCTGAGAGTTAAATCAATATTATTTCATTTCCACTCAAACTTCCACCCAGAGAGAGTGAGAGCAGAGTTCCACAGACACCAGTGTTTAGTCACAGCTAAACCCACATGTACTATAAACAGACATGAAGCAATAGCGGACACCTGGGAAGGTTTCTCATGATTCCAGGATTTGCTCATGCTGTTGCCATATGTGTAACCTTTTTGTATTATTCAGCCTCAGAATACAAATTCATTGCTTCTCAAGTGTGTTTCTCAATATCTACAAGCTTCTGACCTGAAAAGAAATAAATTGGCATTGCCACTGTGTCCCTTCCCTCCTCCTTCCCCTCTTCTCCCTCAAGGTGACTCCTCCATCTGTACCGTCCCTGGTCGTGCCAATCCCTCTCTCTGCAGTAACCATGGTACAGTAACTGGGATCTGATTCCCCTCTTGTTTTTCTGAGCTGTCACTGTCTCACCTGTTTCAATGAACTAAGCACATCAATCAAAGCTCTGCAGCTTTGCTCCTGATCTGTGTGTGTGTGTGTGTGTGTGTGTATGTGTGTGTGTGTGTGTGTGTGTGTGTGTGTGTGTGTGTGTGTGTGTGTGTGTGTGTGTGTGTGTGTGAGAGAGAGAGAGAGAGAGAGAGAGAGAGAAAGGTGTGTACACAGGTCATCAAAGATGGCTGTTTCTAGTCTCCATGAGAGAAACATTGGATGAAAACAGCATCAGAAGCAATATGTCGTTAACATTTTTCCCGATAACGCACGCAGTAGTTCAGATTTCATTCACGTTTTCATCGCCACTGTTTGCTGTTTCAGGGTTGAGGTGTGACTTTGCACTGGCTTCATTTTACTACACAGCACTCCCATTTTAATTAGCCCCTTCTTCATCCCCTTCTTGCGCCGGTTTAAGTGGTGGGAAAGAGGGAGGGGAAGACAAAATAAAGAGGAGATTGAGGAGAATTCTTTTTAAAAATTTAAGCAGGAATGGAAGGTCTGCTATGGGGAATCATGGAGGGGAGAGCATCAAATAGATGGAGAGGAGGAGACTGAGCTTTTCCTTGCACCAATCCAGTGGCCACTGCTCCATGGTTTCTTGACTCATTCATGCTCATAAATTCCACTTGCCGTGTTTGACACTTTGCATTGATGGATGGACGTGTTGCTACCTTGTGGTGTTGGCACCCGTACTCTGCTACTGACAACTCCCTCTATTTAGCCAACAGTGCAGCAGCCCACAGGCTCACCCACCTTCTCCAGGGGATCTTGCGGATGCCGCTCCCTCCGTCACTCAGTTGTTCAAGGGTTGAGCCACAACAGCTCAATTACACATTCATTTCACCCGCACAGTCAAACAGCCAAGCTCCCCTCCCCCTCTCGCTCCCCATCTCTTCCCTGCTTTGCTTTGCTCTTTCTCCCCCCCCCATCTTTCTGCCAACGCCCACCATCTCCATGTGGCTCAAAATTCCTCCCATTCCACCTTCAGTACACCCCCCATTTTTACCCCTCTTTCATGGTTTCTTTCACATCAGCAGAGAAATACACATAGGACAGAAGCAGAACTGCAGAGAGATTAGGGGGTTTGGAGGCCGAAAGAATGAAGATGAGAGGCGAGGTACACAGAGAAAAACAGCATGAAATAGTGTGAAATGTGAGGGGAGGACAGAGTAAGAGTGAAGTGGGAGGGCGGTAAGGTTTTCTGGAGTGAAAACAAGGGGTGAGTGGAGAGACTGGCTAATGATATATTGATTGGGCTGGGCCCGGGGCAAATACGTAGGAGTATGTGGGAGGAGAAGAAGAGTCACAGCTTGCAGATGTCTTAAAACACCTGAGTGGGATATGTTTTGTTTATAACATGCTTATACTGAGGGGAAAAGCAGCACGGTTTGTAAACATCTTTAGGCATCTCGTTAATGCAGAAAACACAGTTTAAACATATAGCGCTGGCACCAAAAGGGCAATTTTAAATATGTTTTAAATGGTTAATATCTCAGGAAAGCGGAAGCACAGGTGTCAGCCAGAGCTCTAAGCTGGAACTGAATAATATCTTCTGGATATAAAAGCAAGCACTTAGATGGTGGACTGTCATTGGGGACCATATTAGGTGAGATCCTTGAGAGTGGGAGGCTTACTAAGTGGAAGGATGAAAGTGGAATTAATGGCTTTTTTCTACGTTTTCCTGTCATCACTTCAGCAGGTCTGCATGTGTTCGTGCATTTGTGCCCCCTGGCCAAACAGAAGAAGGGTGCTGATATTGATTACTAAATATAAATACATCTCTTGATGAATGGTGCAGTTTTTATTGATTGTAAGAGTCAATGGAGATAAAGTATGATGATGAGAAACGTACCCTGGGAACACTCTCACTGTTGGAATGGACATACAGCGGGTATAAAATTTAAGAGATTATACATTACTTTAGGAAATTCATTTTGCCCATACTGGCACTTTGTTAATTTGGTTTCTTACCTTGCTGCTGCAACAGTTCCATCCTCCCTGTTGCTCTTCTGCGATACCAGATTTCTGCTCCTGCTGCTACATGTGAATTCATGTGTAACACTGGCTGAGACAGTGGTTGGCATGAGCAATCATCCAGGAAGGGGAGTTGAAGACTTCATATCTTTGTATTAGCACTCAAATTCATTAGACCATTCTGAGTAAGCCTTCTTTCTTCCCCACGGTATGAAGGTAATCACTTTTTTCTTTGGGAAAATTTGAGTCAATGCCTACTGCATTTCTTTTGTCTTTTCCTCACTCAAATGTCTCAAATCCCTGTTTCTCCACCTATACTTTAGTGGCTATTCTTCCCACTTCTCCTAAACTTACTCTCAAGCTCACTACACCCTCACTTCACTCCCTCCAGCTCCAAACCCCGTCACAGTTTCTCCTTTTGTTCGTCTCCCTTTCACTGCCTGCAACAAGCAGTGCTTTGCACCTCAGGAACGTGATCCAGAAGCAAATTATATACACTGTAGTCTCAGTCTGCATCACATTTCTTCCTGCTTTACATTAAAATACTGCAGTTCAAAGCCAGTCCCTTGCTTTCCTCTTTCCTTCAGCCTTACCTTCCACTTTACTCCCCTCTCCCCCATCCCTAATCAGTCTGTCGTGACATGATAGCAGAGCCTATGAGAATTGGGAATAGAGGGTATGGAGTAGTGATGAGTGAGGATTTGAGAAATGGTTGACATTAGGGAATAAGCCCCTGTCTCCCTGACTACCACGAAAAGCCATTAATTTGCGTAAGAGGACTTACACGGCCCACATGATTGCCAGCCCCTTGTGATAGACAGATAATTTAATTTCTTATAAAGCTGAACAACCCTCAAGTGTGTCTGCTTGTCTCTGTCTCGCCCCTCTGCTCTTTCATTAAAAAATATCATTTTTATTAGGTTTTACAACATCTTCCTTTTTAACTAAATCTCTGCTTCAAATGTTTTAGCCTTAAGGCTAAGTCCTCACTGAAATGCTTCCACTTTCTTGCATTTGTTAGTCGTTTAAATTGAGATGTTATTTGAAATCTGAGAATTTTTTTTTTATAGTCTTATAGATCACAATAAAAGGAGATGGGTCTGAAAAATGATGCTAAACTGGGCATGCTCTAAATCTGCTTCCTTTCTGATGGCTATCAAGGAGCAACTTCTTTGGTTGCAAGAAGTCTGATTGTATAGGAGTATATGGGAAAATGACTCATCAGCTCCCGTGATCAGTGACGATGGCTAGTTTCACATCTTAATGAATACAACAAGACATTCACTTAGTAAATTACTGTGTCTATTAAAATTAGAAAGGCCGATAAAGCAGGGTCTACTTTGTGATTGACTTTGGTTTCTCGGACAGCTCCAAATGTCAAGTCCAGTTTCAACACACCAGGAAAGCGATGGCAAGGTTTCACATTGAGACTTCACAACCTAATAGGTGATGTCAGTGGTGGCAGTGTCCATCTTATATATAGAGCCTATGAACAAAAATAATCAGATAACGGGGGAAGAGCTGAGGGGGTGCCCAAACCTGTGGGTGAAACCTGTTAGATGACTACACACGTGGTCATAGAAGTGGAGTTACATCTGGTAACGTCAATTAAAAACAAACAAACAAACAAAAAAAAAGTGGATCAGCTTTTATTATTGTTGTTGCCTCCACAGGGTCACATTTTAACATTGATGCCACTCATTTATATCTTGTGATTTTTATTAACAATTACAAAAAAAGGAAAAACTCGGTCAACTTTTCCAGATTATTTCCAGATAAGTTGAGGATGACATAAAAAATATTTTATTGGTATTAGAGTTTTCATAGTGTACATATGAATGGCAGTTATAACTGTGTAAGAAATACTGACTGGCCTATTTTGGACTATTTTACCATACAGAGAAAAAAATGTGTCTATTTCACACCAATGTAAGCAGTAATCTAACTGTCAACACCACTGTAACACCTGCAGATACACTCATTAAAACGGCCAGAAATATGTACATCATTATCAAGTGGAACATTAACCTGACCTTTAAGACAAAATGTCTGACTTAAATTTACTTTGCAGTTTATTCCAGTAGTGAGGTGCCACAAATCCGTGTTCCCCAATTTCGAGCTGGTATGACGGCCTTTAGGCTGACCTAACCTGCAGTGTCGTGACTGTTCAATCCAAGCTACACTCTTTGTTAAATATTTCAGCAGGTTTGAGGCTGGAAAAATGGAAAAACTGGAATACTGAGACTTTCTAGATCTCAGCACCAGATGTTTGAGTAATAAACTGAAAGGTACTGCGAACAATGGTGCCCAGTGGCCCAAGAATAACATATATGGATATAGATTTTCATTGAAGACAATGAATTGTATAGTAACACCAAAGCTTTCTGTCTATGGAGTTAAGAAATGAAATTATTAACTATAATTAGGGAGAAACCCTGGCTAATAATATACAAGATGATATCATGGACATACGCATGGACATTGAAAGGTTTAGCTTGTAAATAATATTTCTGTTTAAAGTGAATAGCAAATGATTAAAAATGTGTCGTTCAAGTATATGGGAACATTATTTCAACCAACCAGTAAAATCATATATCTATTTATTGTGCGTATTAAGCTGCTGGATGCCCTTTGGGATCAATAAAGTATCTATCTATCTATCTATCTATCTATCTATCTATCTATCTATCTATCTATCTATCTATCTATCTATCTATCTATCTATCTATCTATCTATCTATCTATCTATCTATCTATCTATCTATCTATCTATCTATCTATCTATCTATCTATATCAGTAGAATCATACAAATCAAAGGAGAGAGCACCTTATTTAACAACATAGTGTGATTAACAAGACCATGACTTGCAAAATTATCTTCATATTGCATTCACTAAGACATGAAACTAGTAACAGAAACTGTGAACTCATTAGGAAAGTCTTTAGATTGCAGCCAAGTTTAATTTTATTACAGATTTCTACATAACCATACTTTTCTTCACAACTAGAGGAGTCGCCCCCCTGTTGGCCAGTATAAAGAATGCAGGTTTATGGTCGCTTCCTTTTTTTTAATAGTCTCTGATTGAGAATAGCATCAACAACAACCAAATGAAAAACATAAGATGAATAATCACTTGTGCAAATTGTGTGCTGTTATTTATTCTCTTGATATATCTCCAAGGTTTCTTTCTTCTTTTTGTTTTTCCAGTTTTCAATAAAGGTTTCTTACAAATCCCCTTTGGGGTTACGTCAGGAAAAGCATCCGGTGTAGATCTGCCAAATCAAAACATGCAGACCAACCTCTTGAGGCAAGGGAGCAGCTGAAAGTAGCTTTTAGTGAAGCTTTCTCAGTGCTTCTGCAGTCTAAAGTTTTGTCCACTCAAGTAAGATTAGACACAGAGCCTCCCCTCCTCACATTTTCCCCTTTCCATCATTCTTTCATCTGTCTCCTCACAGTATATCTAAGCCCCCATCTCATGCCATCTCAATGCTTCTTTGTGGCACCTGGCCCTCACCGCTTCCTCTGCGAAATAGCTTTCACACTCAGTGACTTCTCTAGAATGTGAATGAAGCTGCTGCATAGGGTCATTTTTTTTTAACTACCCACCAGTCGCAGTCGAATCATAAACACATACGCTCATGGATGCGCACATCTGCATACATATGCAAAAAACAAAAACAAAAAATGAACCAAACAAACAAACAAAAAAAAAACCCTTAAAATGTGGTTCTTTTGCAGCTTATTATGTACTGGGAGTCTGCTCCTCAGAGCAGTAAATAAATAATGAGAACACTGTTAAAATTCTGCCAGTATTCCATTGCTCTGTTGCCTTTTGTCTCCCTATAAAGAAAAGGAAGGCCTCAGTGGAAATTTTTCTTTTTTCTTTCATTTTTACATATTTCTCTCCCCCCCTCTTCTTTAATCTCTCCTTGTTCTCCTGCTCTTTTATATCTCATTCGCCCTTAAAAAAACTTCTCTGCTGCATCTGAAATTCACTGGTGTTGCTACCTTGCGATTCTTGAGTGCATCATGTTTTCAATTAACATTTTTGCAAGACAAAAGCTCCCAAGTCATCCCTGTTGTTCATTTTGGTAATGCAGAATGTGCCAGGAACTATTTGAAGAAAAAAGGGAGGATAAAGGGTAGGACTTCATATTACTGCAAGACAATAATTTGTGTTTCCTTTCTTTTAAATTACACCAAAGGTACTTATTATTTAAAAATACTTGGGAGTATTTTTCCTTACTTTTAAACTGGTATTTGTCATTATCTTTTTGTACTGTGCCTGCATTTTAAATATGATTTGGAGCCAGTAAGCATTTTAAGTACTGTAATGACAGCCTAAAATCAAAAGAATTACATGGAAAATGCTAAAAAATTACACCAAAGTCACTCCCTGTATCACAAAGTACTACCAAAAAGGATTTAAATGCCTTTTAGCATTTGCATTTAAAAATGCCATTTTTAAAAATGTCAGGACAAAGGTGAAGTTCAGCGGAGAAAGAGAAGGGCGGCGACCTGCAGGCTACGTACCCTTTGTTCAGGTGGGAATGAAAGAAGCAGTAGTGGATAATGTGAAATGACAACCACTGATATTTAAGCTGGAGACAGATCATAATGTGAGCCAGATCTGTCTGTTTAAATGCGATGGTCTCTACTTTTCCCTTCCTTGTGGAACGGACAGTTGATATTTCAGAGAATAACAAGATAACACTCTGACATTTTGCATTGAGATGAAGATCTAAAGCAGACAGATTGGGGCTGAATGATGCACACGAGTGCAACAGATAACAAGGCGAAGAGATGTGTGTGTTTTCCGTGAGTAACTGTTAAGTGTGTGGGGTGCATTCAGTATTACTGGCTATGCAGCAAAATACGTGTAAGCCTGTTGAACCAGACACAGCCACCATGAAATCCTGTTTCAGACTGGCTCACAGCAAATAAAACACACAAAGGGGAGGTTGAATGTGTGTGTGAGAGAGAGAGAGAGACAAAGAGGGAGAGAGAGAGAGCAGCAGATAAAAACAAACTAAGTGGCACGGGACTAGATGCTCACAAAAGGGTGTTCTTTATTTAATGGCAGTTAATGAAGGTCTCTTCGTGATGTATTAGAGAGGATTTTGCATGTAATGATAGAAAAACAGAACGGTGGCAGGAAGAAAATGAAAAGTATGCCTATAGAAAGGTCAATCTGAGTATGCTTGTCCCATGGAGTGACTCACTTCTTCTGCCCTGAGGTACTTGGCATTGGTACTGCAGTAAAGATGCCACTAAAGCCTTTCTGAATAGAAAATAAGTGAGGACTTGTACTCACAAATACCTCCCAGGCTGTACAGATACTTAACAGGACCCCCCCCCCAAATTAAAAAAAACAAAAAAACAAAAAACAGGTCATTTTGATTATTGCAGAAACCCCTTGTTCCACCCCATCTTCACTTCGCCAATGCTCTCCCACACAGTCATTTGCATTTTTTCTCTTGGCTTTCTTCCATATCTTTCGATTTATCCCGTCACACCTGTTATTCACTTGTTTTTCCTCTTTTCCACCCCCCCTGTTTCTCTTCCCTCCTTCTTTGTGGCAGCACTGAACCTCATCTAAATGCACAGCCAGTCATCAGCTCTCTACCTGCTCTGGGCATTTTTATTGGAATGAAAAAGTGCAATCATCCTTTTTCTTTCTAATACATCTCAACAAGGGGTGACACTGAATTGCTTAAATGGCACGCGATGAATGAACCTATTCCCTACTTTCCTCGTGTGTCGGTAGTGCAATGCATGAAAATCTTGATATTTCATTCACTTTTATGTAGCTTTGCTTGTTATCTTGTCCTGTCCTGCTGAAACAGAACGCATAGACTTTCCAGTGCTTGCTCTCTTGCCTGCAGACAAGCAGAGAGAGAGAGGCAGGGGAGAGGAGAGTGTAAGGAGGAGGGAGAGGGTAGCAAATGAGGTGTGGGTAAAAATTATGGGGGACTAGAAAAGAGAGCAGTGGCCCAGCCCTGGATATAGAGAGAAACAGGGTGGGGGAGAGACAGAGAAAGAAACAGATTATACAGTGTAAAATCCAGAAGATGCAGTTTTAGTAGTAGTGCGACGTGCAGATCAGTAAGCTCCTTCACCACTGGGGAACAACCGCCTTTTGTGTCTCCCCCGCCGCTGCAGTGGGGGAGTGCATTTACCGTCTTGCCCAGGGGGTGAAGCCAAGAAGTATCCTCCAATCAGCCTTTAATGATTTCTCTCGTCTTGTGAGGCTGCTGACGGTGATTTATCACTGACCTGAGACTAGCGCTGCACTCTGCACAACACTCCAGCCACCTGGAAGACCCGTCATGGTTTTTATTTCTTTTCTTACAAATAAATACCCTCATGTGGATGTTTCAAAGAGAAAGACCAGAGGACAAAACAAGGATTAAAATGGACATACTGATTGATGTTCTTGAATTTCCTGCAGCACACTGAAGATGGACTAACTTTGACACGTGCACAGGACATATTTTTACACCTACTACTCTCACAGAAAGGCTGCATTTGTCACAGAATGCCATGCCATGCGATATTTTATTCTGAAAGCATGGCAGGCTGGGAATCATTCTAAACACTCCACTGCAACAATCATGTAGGACTGACACTCAGGTAGAGGTAGATGATGATGATGATGAACAGGAAATGGAGAGACTGGATGACAGTTGGAGCTGGCTTGCCTGCTGAGCATGTCTGGCACTTCACTATAGCTTGATTGGCTGTCTGCTCTCGAGAGTTCGACTATCAGGTTGTTTCTCCCAAGTTATCATGTGGTTCATTGAGTGAAGATAGCTCTCCTCTGTGCTTGTGTGGGTGAGAATGCCACTCAGTGTGTGTGCGTGTGGTTTGAGTGAGGAGCCAGAGTTAGAGATTACACAGCCTCTGGAAAGAATACAGGTGTAGTGGAGCCTCGAATGAGGATTAGCAGCTCGAACAGCTTGTCACTGGCAGCACACAGGGCAATGGACCTTTTAGACAAGACGCTCAAACTATGACCTCTCGCTGGAGGATTAATGATAAAGGTTTAAGCAATATGATGAGATTCAAAGGGCAGGAATGCGGCATATTCTAATTCAAGTTATCTTTGAAGGACACAGACTGAGGCTAAACCTGAAGCAAATGAGAGTTTCATATAAATTCACTGAGGCAATTTATAATAGTCTAACTTGGAGAGTTAAAACTGAAGCATGAGAATTGGTAAATGTGCAGGGCATGCCCACAGGTTCATAAAAAGTAGCCCGCTTTTATAAATGAAATAATTGGATATGTAGGATGAACATTGGTGGTACTTCTATAAAGAATTGCAAACAAAAACACGAACAAAACACCCAGCACAAAATCCGGCTGATCTATAAATCAGTTTTATATTGATTTCCTTACACAGACAAGACCCAAATGCAACCCAGTTAACACAGTCCCACCCATGAGCGGTTAGGCAGAGTGCTGAGTATCGCTTAGAATAAGTGGTTTAATATTGGTCACGATATCTGACAGCAGATCAGATAAATGCTGCAAAATACAGTAACAATCTGTAAGCTTACAGTTTCCGCATGTTTTATTTACTGGTATTGTTTGGAGAGGCTTTATTGATGGCAGTTCTGCTGACAGTTACAAGAAATTTGGCACCCTGTGTGTGCAGTAAAGCTTGTAGTTGAAAGAATCGCGTCTTGTTTCCTGTCATAATGTGTCTGTAGGTGTGCATGCTTTCAGGCTGGTGTCTGTGGCATGCAGCTTATCTTAGCTGCACAGCAAGGGCTTACAGATCAAGGCTACTGGTGTGATGGGCACCACCCAGCCTGTCCCACCTCTCCACTCAGTGCATTTCAATAGAGTTAAATTATGAAACTGCATTAGCCACGCATTGATCCTTAAGTGGAGTACCAGCACAGGTGAAGAGGGTCCTGAAAAGGCTTTGATAAGGCTAAGTTATCTCAGCAGCCACACTCAGCAGTCTGGAAACCTGGAAAGAAAGGAAGAGAGTATAGTAGGGAGGAAGCTCCATGCGGCAGTGATGATAGCAGAAAGAAACCGAGGCAAGTTCTTTGATAGCTGCATTGTTTGCGTCTAACTGGCTCAAAGAGCATTGCTGAAAGTGTGCTTTTTGGAAGTTTAATGATTTGAGTCAAAAAGACTCAGGAGCAGCACGGGAGAGTTCAGCTGGAGTTCTGCTGGGAAAACTTGGTCTCTACTGTACTTTTTAAACTTAAAGAGCCACAGTAGGAATTTATAGTGAGCTTTCCGTATGGTAATTTTTGAAAAGTTCCTGGATAAGCGCTACATTTTTATGCCTGATCTATTTAATGAAACACAAACCAGCGGGACTCTTAAAGCACATCTTTTCCTCAGATGCACTCAAATCCTTCCTGATCTACAACAAGCACACATACTTAAACAAACTTACATTTTTGCTTGCAATGGAAAGAGAAACTAACACGCAGGCTTGCTGCTCTGAAACTATCTCCACATTTGAATTTACTCTGGATTATAACACTTGAGCGGCGAACAACCCAGAAGAGAAGAGAACAGTGACACAACCAATTAAACTGTGTTCTTCCCAGGCAGGGATGTGTTGTGTGTTACTCTGAGGAGGACTAGTTGTATCCTACAACCCTGCGAATGAGGGTGGGGCTCTCCCACTGCCATAGACAAAGACTGCACAAAGAATCCTGGTGTGAGCGCTGGTCATCTGGGGCAGTTGTTGGACTTGCACGGCCACCATGGGGTGCAACATGTGTGTGGTCCAAAAGCCTGATGAACAATACAGGGTCATGTTCCAGGTGAGCTCGGTCTGTTCTTCTCTCTTTGTCCTTAGACTTTGTCAAATTTCTTTCTTCATGACTCTCCAAGTGTGTGTGTGTGTGTGTGTGTGTGTGTGTGTGTGTGTGGTCTCCTCAAAGTGTGCTCTGTTATTCTCTCCCAACTTGTTTTCTTTTTTCTTTTTTTCTTACAGCGAAGCTGCTGCATGGGTCATAATGCTCACAGTTCTCATTATGATCTTTCTATCTGCAGCAGAACCTCAACATGTCTTTACAGCAATTTCACCCAACCATTCACACACAAAGTTCCCAAAAAGCAGTTTTGAATCCCAAATAAATTTAGCATAAATGAGCCACTCTGATTGAAACAACAAAAATAAATATCACCAGATCATGAATGCGAAGTCAAACATTAGCTCCAAATTATGTAATTATGCATATGATAATGACATGTTGACCACAGTTATTTATACCGGTGCAAATGTCAAGGATAATAAATATTGTTAATTAATTAATCAAAGCAAAACATTAGCACTGCATCATAATTTCTATAAGCAACAGCAGAGATGCAACAATTTCAACCTTCATCTCCCTGATTTTATATCTTAATCTCATTAATGAATCGAGGGTGTGTGTACCCAACATATAAATATAGATAAACATGTAGCTTTGTATTTGTATTTGTATTTTGAAACTGTGTTTACCTGTCTGGGGGCTTTACCTACTTGTAAGTTTTTTTTAGGCATTATAAATTATACCTTGAATTCAGAAAAATGACATGGTAAAAGTTGGGAAGTTACACCGTAATTTGTGGTACATGTTATAAAAAGCTATTTGTCTCTGACAAATAAAGAATAAAACAAAACTAATTACAAAAAACATCAAGAAACAAAGTTAATTATGTGAATCAAACCAGCAAATACACCAAACATGACTGATGGATATGATGCAAACTCAAATCATGTGACATAAATAACCTGCTTCTCTTTCTCTTCTCCTATGTTTTTTACATGTATAAATTAGCCTTGTACCTCTTGAGCAAGCCTGCTAATTGACGTATTGGAATATTCATCGAGTGACAATGATACTGATAATTATGATAATGATACTTCACTGTGATTATGATCTGAGAAAACAGGGTACCATTGATTTAGATGGAGAGATATGCTGGCACCACTAAAGTAGACTTGTGGTGCAGAGCCACAGAGGCATGAGGATGGATGGGTTGTTAAACTGGGCTAAAGTGTTATGGGAGAGAGGGGTTGCCACGGTTACAGCCTCAGCACCACCTGCCAACAGGGACCACAGACTGTATGTGAGTAAGCTCATCTGGCTGAGCAGTGCCTAAAGGAAGCTGCTGCTCTGTAATGTCTTGATGCACGCGGTGACCCTAAAAGAGGTCCCATGCTTACTAAGCATGAAAAATGCTCAGCACACATGGCTATGGAGTGCAACACTTTTAGTATCTGTGGCACCAGAAGCCTCAGCTGGACCTCTACTGCATGCTGGAGTCGGGGTCTGAGCCAGTTAACTGGGTTGCATCTGGTGCCAGAGGCAATGCCAAAAGAGAGGAAGAGTGCCCAAATAGAAGCACAGTAATGAGTCAAAGAGGAAGTCAAAGCATGCAAATGAAAGCGGCTGGGAAAGTCCGACTGTCTTTTCTCCCTGCTGCTTGTCCTCAGATGTCAAAAGTAATTGATATGAACACTTCAGGGAGCACTGGTGAATATGGAGGCTTGAGTAACTCCACAAATCCCCAAGGTGGAGGGTGAGGGAAGTGGAGGTGACATGCACAGTTTAGTATATGATCATAAAATCAGAGCACGGGTGGTTCATTCCACGATCAATGACCTTATTTAACAGGAGTCAGCAGTAATGACACTGACCGCATGCAGGTCAGCACTGTGGCAAGTGGAAAACACATCATTTCACTAATCTAGTGATTGTGAGGTCAACTGTACTCGAGGATTGTGTCAAAGTCTGTCATCCCAGAGCCCATTCAGCTTGACCAGACACCTATGCACATGGCTTCCAGACGGGCGTGGTCATGAGTGGACCGAAGAATGTCAGGCTTGAAAATGGGCTCTATGATTTGGAGAAGGCACAAGATTTGTCATGTTGTACACAAAGATGTTTTGTGAATGGCGGATGTGTACAAAAACCAACATTTCGAGGTGGTGAGGCAGCAAGACTACATACAGTGCAGCCTATTAAATCTGAAAAACCAGTATGAGACAAGAGAGCAAACCCAGATGGGGTATCGAAGCGGCGCTAAAGCCCTTGGCTTTGAAAGGCTGATTGGTACGTGTGCAATCAGAATATAACGAACACTGGACGTCTCATAAAATAAGCACGAACTGGTGTGTGTTAAACTGCTAAAGAAGTAAAACATGTATGAAGGAAAAAAAAAATCAAAAAAGCAGCAGGGAGGTGATCACAGACATGCTGTTTTCTCCATAAAATTCAATCAGTTATTTAATATTAACGATAACAGAAAGAACCAATCTTGCTGTGCAGATGGCTGAATAATCCAAAGATCACGCGAAGCAAAAAATTGAGGTGTACGGTTGTTAATCATTAAAAAATCATCATAAAAGAGAAACATAATTACATTTCCCCCCCACATTTCCTGGCTTTCCACACTATTCATTTTCCCTTTAGAGGGAAGCAGCTTTGAGCTGTTTTCCTTAACTAACATGTATAATTATACCTTCAAATTAGATGCAGTCTACTGAGTAACTGAGTCTGTCTTTAGACAATAAATACAGCGTTAAACAGCTTACAGCTACATCGCGCTCTAAAATCAGCCTGTTAAATCTGACTATATCAAAACACTTGCTTCTCTTGCCAAAGGAATAAAACTCATGCATTATACATCGGGCCTCTGCTACACATACGCTGCATACTGGTGGATGGTACACACCCATTGGCGTGTTTCTAATCAATACTGCGTCTTTCAGCTGCAA
This sequence comes from Archocentrus centrarchus, assembly GCF_007364275.1. NCBI lineage: Eukaryota > Metazoa > Chordata > Actinopteri > Cichliformes > Cichlidae > Archocentrus > Archocentrus centrarchus. The sequence goes on along the minus strand of NC_044352.1, from coordinate 10,328,185 downwards.
GTAAGAAGAAATATTTTTATTCACTTGATGAATTGCAGCGCTGCAGGCAAATATGAATATTAGAAACCAGTTTTTAAAACGAGATATTTTATTTCACACACATTTTATCGAGTACCTGACCCACACACTCAGCAAACCTGTTCCTCCCCTCTGAGCCCTTCAAACCGCTCCCTTCTTTTTCTCTTCTGTCACTATAAAGCAGGAGGCTGTTTCCATGGCAACCGGCGTCATTAAACAGACCTGATGCGTTTTCATTCACAGTCACACGAAGAAAACATGCTGACACTCGCAAGAAGCAAATGCATCGGAATCGATACATACCAATGACCAGCTGATATAGCTAGATAATTGCACAGAGGCAGTCGCACCCAGCCAGTGCACGCTGGTGTGCGTGAATGACAGAGACAGCCACATGCTGGCGCATATGGACAGAATAAAAGATACATCTGACAGTGTACATTAACACGAGGCACTACAGAAATATTTCAACGACATGATGTACTGCAGAGTTGTTGTATTGGAACTGTATATCATTTGTCCAATTAATGATCTTTAGTTTGCTCTTCACCTATAAATAAATTAATTTAATTGGTCAAATGTTACTTAAAATATTATTCTATTTAGCAAGAAACTGGAGGTAAATGGAAAACATTGTTTATAGCACATTACAAAGTAGTCAACTATTAGGATAAGCACTGTTTCTCTAAATTCTAACTAAATATTAGAATTCAGTTGTATCATATTGCCATTCATTATGTGTTTATATACCAGCATCCTGTTCACAGGGGGAGCTAAAGATATTGACAAATACATCAAAATGAGCAGATGGAGACTGCAGTCCTCTGCCAAGACTGTAAATTCCCTCCTTACCATGAATGGGTTTACTCCCAGAATCAACAAGAATAACTGGACCCCTCTTAGCTTGTCATTTTTTCTTATTTGGATAAACGGAGGAAAATGGATGGATGGATGGATGGATTTGTGAAAATATGGCAAAGGACTGTCATGAATAACAATATCAGTATCAGTTCAGTGATCATGATAATGATGTTACCCCAGTGTCGACAGAAAATTTGGAAAAGAAAATAATAATGATATCAGTCAAATTCTTGTCTTTTCTGGTCAATTAAACTCAAAATACAATTGCAGCGAGGTGGTGAGAGAGTCTGTAATGATACCCATACAAAAATAACAATCACTCAAATATTTACAGTAATATCACGTGTTAATTATATAATTTCCATATTCATTTTATTAGCTGGCATTTTAGCCTTTATTTGAGAGGATAGTGGCGAGAGTAGAGAGGAAAATGAGGAGAGACAATAAGGTGGGTATTGACATGCCCCTGTAGAGGGGACTCTATCCTTCAGTATATGGGTTGCCTGCTCTAGCAGGTGAGCTACAGCGGCGCCCGTTAGTTCTCTTTTAAATATCACAGTTACACATTTTCGGTAGTGATTATCACGACACTGCTATGGAGAACGTCCAGTTTTGCCCTGTCACACAGTGCTAATCCATATCCATATCCAGATCTGGATATGGATATGGATCAATTCCAAAAGTTCATCATTTCTAAGTTGGGTCCCAGCTGTAGCAAAATTTTCATGAGTAATCCTGCAAGCAAACAAACAAGCTGAGCCAATCACATAAGCTCCTTGGCATCAGTTACATTATTATGTTCTTACAGCTTCCTAATAGTGTGTTAGAAATAATTTATGAAATGTTCATACAAAACTAAATAAAGTGTTAAATGGTGCAAAAAACAAACAAGCAATTTACAGCAGTTAATTAGACCACCTGACAGACTGCTCTTTACCTTCTGAAGTGTCAGCTGTCTGTAATGTCAAGGGTGTGTCTGCTTTCTCAGGTGAAGGGTACAGACTAATGTGCATGCACCATGCATGTGTGTGTGTGTGTGTGTGTGTGTGTGTGTGTGTGTGTGTGTGTGTGTGTGTGTGTGTGTGTGTGTGTGTGTGTGTGTGTGTGTGTGTGTGTGTGCACAATTTCATGTGTCAACTGGGTTCTTGCTAAAAGACTTCTCAGACATGCGACTGATATGGAGATATGGGATGAGAGGCTGGATGGAGAGGCTTTCACTCTCATCCATCACTTACACACACACACACACACACACACACACACACACACACACACACACACACACACACACACACACACACACACACGCACACATATATAATTCATCTGTTCTGATTCCTGTATTGAAAAAATATATATATTTATATGCTCCACACTCCCACTCTGGCTTGTTAGCTGAAATGCCATCATTTCAAGCAATGTGTAAATAGCTTTTCAAATCAATAGCTTCTCACTGTTATCAGTTTATAATAGGGCCACCACTCCAGGCTTGTCTCCTTAAATTAGCTCAGCGATATCAAACACTTGGGGTTATAGCTGGAATAGGTCAGCTCTGTCTCCAGATTAATTGATTTTCTGAGGAGGTGACTGCTGCAGCCTTCAAAGCACGTGAGATTGGAAAAATCAATTATCAAACAAGTCAGAATTCAATAAGTTGGGGGTGCAAGTATCATTCGTGCAGGAGCTCCTGCATGAACACTGTGGAAATGCAAATGAGCATAAGCTCGGGAAAACTCAGTGATGCTAAGAGGAAAAGCTTTAAGGCTACTCTTCAGATTAAATTTGAGCTTGTTTGTGTGTGTGTGTGTGTTTTTTTTATATCTACACTGAAGACTGTGTGTGAGATAATGTGTGTTATTGTGTAGTGAGTCGTCACCTTCCCCTTTCTTTTTCATCTCCGCCTGTTGTACAGCACATGGGATTAATTTGCTCTTTAAAGGGCTCTCAGATAAAAACTAATTATGCATCAACCACTTAGCAATTCCCTGTGAGCTCCCATTGTGTGTATGTTTACATGCAAGTCCCGATCCCAGAGTTGGGCTCACTCACTGTTTACATTTATCCGGGAAATTCTTGAAAGCTTGTTTTCTACATCTCTCCATCATCATTACCCCTCTCTTCACCTCCTTTTCCGCTCCTTCGATGTCTCTCGTGTTTGCTTTCTCTGTCTCCACTTTGAACTCTGCCTCTCTTTCATCTCTACCCGCATCATCCCCACCCTCTGCTTCGCTGCCACCGTAGATACCACCACCGCCAGCCCCCTGCTGTGAATTTTGGAGACAATTTTACTGAATTTTAATATAATTTTAAACACAAATAAGCACTATAAGGAGTATGGGGATGGGTGAGTAACAATGGCTTCATTTTTTGCATGGTTTAGCTTCTAAGCTGCAAATGTATGTAATGACCTACTAACCCAGAGATAATAGAGTACAGCATTTAGAAAGAGTGTAATGGATTCTCCATCAAGTCGGGTCTGAAATGCTGCCTAGCACACAACAACGATTACCCTGCATGAAGTCATCTTAAAAGCAATCTCTGCACCTCTCATTGATAATGAATGAGAAAGCCCCCTTTTACCCCTTCTATCAGTATTCATACCTGTCACTCATGACCACAGAGTTGACTCCTAATAGCTTCTTTCTGATCGTGGAGACCATAGAGTACTGGAACAACAGAAATATCCTGCAGAGAAAAATAGATAATGAGTTAAGAGTTGAAATAATGCACAGTACAAAACATACAAACTGCAGAGTGTTAATTCCTTCATCACCAACAGGCCATGCAGGGAGGATGCGTCTTATTTGTAGTGAAGAGGCTCATTAAGAAAGACAGCAAGATTTATGGAGGAACATTAGTGAAGGAAGGTGGACCAGCAGAAATAGATGGAAATAGAGGAGGGTGAGTTGCTATCTCCAGGGACGGGACAGAGCAGCCAGGACTGCTGAGGCAGCACAGCAAAATAAATCCAGAGAAAGGAGAAAACAGGAGAGAGAAGAAGCAGGAGAGGACATGGCTATAGATGCAGAAAGAGAACAGAAAGGAAATGAATGCGAGTATGCTATGGAAAAAGAGGAATGGTAAACTGCTGCAGTAGTATGTGAGAGAACAAATGGGGGAGGGGGGGGAAGGGGGGGGGGGGGGGGGCTGAATGTGGTAAGAAAGTTTTTGTGCTTGGCTGCCCAGGGGAACATTGATTTGACATGCAATTACTGGAAGGGGACAAGATTTGAGAGAGGGAGTGGGAGCATGAAGCAGGGTGGTAAAGATGTGGCGAGTCGCAGACAGCCAAGGTCAGTGACTGAGTACAACATGAATGAAACTATATCAAGGCTGCCTGGCTCGATAACATTTGACACACACGTCTTCATATTCCTGTCTCTCATATGTAATGACACCAAGAAAATTAAATTTGCCTACATGTGATGATAATGCATTTAGACAAAAATTTACAAACATGATGTTAGTGGCTCTCTGAGACTGCAGTTAAGGCTGGTGGTGAAGACAATGCTAATATTCAGATATTTACACAGACTGTATGATAAAGGTGAACATATCCACCGTGTCCCAATGTGACGCGCTGAGCTCACAACATACATGACGAGCAGGGGGTGGGGTGGGGGGATGATCTGACACCCCGAGACCAATGTTTGCTCATTGGTTAGCTTACTGAGTAGGTCCATCCAAAACCCCCACTTTACTCTCCCATTTGACTCTAATTGACGTCATAAATTACAACATTAAAATCAATGTATTCAAAAATACCAATTATGACAATAAACATATCAGGATGGGGTTTTCTGAGATCACAGATCAAGTGCACTGAATGTCTTTTCAGAACTTATCTAGGAGAGACATCCATCCATCCATCCATTCATCCATCCATCCATCCATCCATCTTTTACACAGGTTTGGTTCACAGGGGCTGCTGACCTACGTCACCCCGGCCACCTCTTCCAGCTCATCTGGGGGGACACTGACTTGCTAACAAGCCAGCCGAGAGATGTAATTTCTCCAGTGAGTCCTGGGCCTGCCCCGGGGCCTCCTCCCAGTAGGCCATGCCCGGAACACCTCACCTAGGAGGTGCCCAGAAGGCATGCCTGAAACACTTCAGCTGTCTCCTTTCGATAGGAGCAAAGGATTGAAAGGAGCCGGTTAACCTCATTGTTCAGAAATTCAAACATGGCCGCAGCGCAGGGGGTGGTCACAAGATGGACTAAACAGAGCTAAATACCTAAAACAATGATTTAGTCCTGCATCAACACAAATGTGTTGACAAATGTGTAGCAATAATATGCTAGAACTGAAATAGAACAGCACTTATGCCTTTTAGTTTTTCCTTACAGGGAAGATGATTTTTTTCCATAATTTTTCTGTATTCTGCTAATGAATGCTGACTGGTTAGTCAAAAACTTCTAACACACTCCCTTGATGGCATTTGTAATCATTTTCAAAGGTTGACGAGATATTAGAAGTATACAGTACAGTTAAACTACTCACAGAAATGAATTTCACTACCCCACCCATGATGGAGTCTGAAGCTACATCTATCTTTTATGTACAGTCCATGTGTTTAGCAGATGTAATATTCATTCTGTAATTAGCTCTAGCATGCTACCATACAGTACCACGCTAAAGTCTTGAGCCACCCCTCATTTATTTATATTTTGCTTCCAAGGAGCCAGACAGTATCTGAGAGTCATGTCCTTAAGAAAGTGAGAAAAAAAACAAAGCAGCAAAGACCTGACACAGGAGAAATGCATCTAACCCTTCAGTTGATCCATCTGCTGTTCGCAGACGCCTCACTAGAAATAGTCTTAGTGGAAGGGTGGCTGTCAAAAAGTCATTCTTAAGGAAAGGAGAGGGACAACAGAAAGTGTCTGAAGCCATCTATAAAACACTGAGGAGGCTCTGTCAGCTGCGGATCTTGTGAAATTGATGGAAATATGAATGCAGACAGTGGCAGCATGACAGTGATCCCAAACAGACTGCCCATGTAATAAAAACATGCCTGAATAGAAAAACACACAATAGAACACTATTAGTCGTAGATTGGCCTCCCCAGAGCCTGGAACTGAAGCAGTGTGGGATCATCTTGATAGAAAACAGAACAAAAGGCAGCCAACATCCAGAGAAGAGCTTTGAATGTCCTTTAAGAAGCCTGGAGAACTATTCCTGAAGACTAATGTAAGAAATTACAAGAAAGCTGTCTAAGAGTGTTCAGGCTGTGTCACACCAAATACTGACTTTCAAGCTCAGAATCGTACAAACTTTGTTATTGCCTTATATACTGTATTTCCAGCACAGGCTTCAATAAATCGCCACACCTATTTCTCATCTTCCTAGCAAAACATTTAATAAAAAAAAAAAAAAGGAGCAGTGACTCAAGACTTTTGCACAGTACTATAACTCCTAATTAGAAGTAAACCATTGAGGATAATGTTAACTAGAATTAGTTGTGCACCAACCAAAGTATGGAAGAAATTAAAAGTTGTTGCTAAAAGAAAAGTCAGAGGGATTAAAGTCACCTTGTTCTGGGAATGTTGAATGTATAAAAATACATGGTATTTCATTCTGCGGTGGTAGCCGAGATACTTTAGTCTGAATACTGAATGAATTTTCCTCCCTTAGGTTTGTGAGAAGCCGTGCTTGGTATGATAAGGACTGTTTTGTTTAAGTCACCTTGAAGACAAAATCCTTGTACTGTTCATTTTTTTCTACTTTCAATAATCTTACATTTTTAATGCCCCTTCTCTCCTTTTTGCTGTTTGAACAGTACATGGACAGAAAGGAGAAGTTAAAAAAGCCAAAGGATATTAAAATAGCACAAGTGAGTCAATACACAAGCAGGACCAATATAGCATGGCCTATATTTCAGGACTATTCAAGAGCACAAAAGTGCACTTCAGAAAATATCTGAAATAACTAAGAAACATATTTCACAGGTATAAATGTTTTTTTTTTTCTCAAAGAGACTGAAAGTGCCGTGTTCTGGCAAAAATGATCTTAGAGTGGTTTTTACTGAAGTTCCCACTACTGTAAAAAGAAGGAGAATGAAACTATATTCCCCTGATTTAAAGTTTTATGCATAGAAACCACTTTCATTTCACACAAACGAAAGATGAGAGTGTTTCGTAGGACAGTGTTAAGGCTGACCAGACTGTGTGTGTAAGACTAACACACTATGGAAACTCCTGTTTATCTCTGTGAATGCTCAAAGTTTAATACATGATTTTCCTCTTGTGTTACCTTCGGTCCTCTCCATTGTAAAAAGTAAAAAAAAAAAAACCCTGTCCATTTTCCATCTATTCACAGTTGTAATTACTTTCTAACTTCACCATTTTCCTGCTTTCTTTCTTTCTCTCCACAGAAGGGTCACATAAGCAACATGCTGTGCTCTTTTGACGCAGACGGTCGATTGAAGGTCTCAGTATTCAGCTTTCTGCTCTGCTGCTTGGTGTGATGTCTCGAAGCCTTTTATATAACTTGTTTTTATGGCTTCTGTGTGCCTGTATGAAGTCTACTAGCTTTGTGACACCTAGGTGTATTTTTCTAGTTTTCTGTTGACTAACCCAGTCTCAGTTTAGCTTTATTTCAGGTATCTGTAGCTGTAGTTCCCCCTCCTTCATTTACTTGTGTGAACTAACCTTGCCTGTTTAATCTAACTGCTGATATGAGTGGCGATCTTCCTCTCTTGTCATTTATATCAGCATCTTTATAGTTTTGTTTGTTTGTTTTTTACTAAAACTCAGTCTCTGGTCATTTCCCAAACCCTTCTGCTTCTTGTTTATTTTTGCATTTTCTGCAGCTGTAGAAAATATACACCTTATTTCTTCTTCCTGGATCAATTTTACTTCATTCATTTGCCTCTTCCCCCTCCCCATTTTTCTCTTCCACTGTCTGATTGTGACCATTTTTTCAGGTGAATGGGAAAGAGCTGACCCGCCTTTCCGGGGATCCCACCCTGGACATACGGGACCCTGTGCTGTCCAACATACTGAGGCGGGGGGCCCGCAGACGGGCGGGCTTAGCGGGAGCTCCTGGAGGGCAAGTGCCAGTGACTATGGGCATGGCCGACTGTGTGGACAGCTGCACCCAAACAGACATCAGCTTCCAGCATATGTTGACACTGGGAAAGAGCAGCCAGCATCCCTGCGGAGCTCCACCCCCACCCGACCCTCCACCATCCCCTCCACTACCACCACTACTGGAGCCATATCTATTCAATGAACTGTGAGTAGTTTAATTGGACTCTGTAGCATGTCCAGCCATCAGACCAGAACTCACCTGCTGTGCTGGTGCCATTCTGTTCACACATTTGAAGTTGGTAGCTGTCCCAATTACTAAAATATTTCATGAATTTTCTCATCCTCAGCTTTATAGAGCCTGTATACTATGACCCCACAGACTACTTCGACATCAACCAGCATGAAGTGGACAGGCAGGATGAGCTGGAATATGAGGTGAGAGTCTATTGGCCACCTCAAAACTCTAGCACAGAAAGCTGATCCCCTTTTTCTGTCGGATTTTCATTAACTTTTGTCTAACTGCACTAGGAGGTGGAGCTGTATAAGTCTCGTCAGCAGGATAAACTCGGTCTGACAGTATGCTACAGAACTGATGAGGAGGAGGACCTTGGGATCTATGTAGGAGAGGTGAAGACAATATCATGAAAGCAAAAACTTTATCAATTTAAAGAAAAAATAGTTCCCATTTTTTTCATAATTCTAGACATTATTTTTTTAGGTGAACCCCAACAGTATTGCTGCAATGGACGGCCGCATCCGCAAAGGGGATCGAATACTACAGGTAATAATAATGATAATAATAATAATAATAATAATTCTATTTGTATAGCAATTTTCAAAACACAGACTTACAAAGTGCTTCACAGTTTGAATGAAAGCAGCACATTAAAGAAAAGTACATGTTCCAACATACACATACATAATCAGCTATAGGGTCACACATTCATTCCAACACACACACTTCCATAAAAAAAACATGTCAACTATGGCCCAAAATAATGGGGAAAAGATTAAGGGAAAGCTAACCTATAAAAATTTATTTTCAGCAGTCATTTTAAACAAATCAGATTCAGCTGAGGTCCAGGTTTTCTAAGGTTATGTTCCTTTTCTCTGCCATTACTAATACTGCAATAGTAATGCAGTATTGGATAGCCCTTATATAACTTAGATAACTCTTAGATAACCCTTGGTCCTTGAGAGAGCTGCAGTTTCACCCTGCTTGATTCATTTCAAAGGAAATTACTAATAGTGCAGCATTTAAGATGAATTCTCTTGAATATTATTTCCTATGCTATTAAACTACAAAGAGGTTTTTTTTTAGTAGTTTAATAAAGAAACCCATTTTCCTGAAGTGTGCACTTTAATTCAATCTAGCATTGGTATTAAGGCTCTTACATTATCTGACATTACTCTCCTCTTTCACTGTCAGATAAATGGAGTGGACATCCAGAACAGAGAGGAGGCGGTGGCTATTCTCACCAGAGAGGACAGCACTAATGTATCCCTGCTTCTCGCACGACCCGAGATAGAGGTGAGGAAATTGGATATGTAGTCTTTAGGGGAGAACGCTGCAAGGTTCGGTCTGAACACTGACCCAAAAATGAATAATTCTCCCTTATTTTCCTTTTAACGCAGCAATAAATTTGTTTGCTTGAATGTAGGTGATATTTTACATTAACATTTAGTCACAAGATTGAAAGCTAATTTAGTCACAAGAACAAAAGAGAAGAAAGAGATAGAAAATGTGTGTGTGTGTGGGGGGGGGGGGGGCACAGTGTTGGGCTTTAGGTATCCTGCAAGCTGAAGTGTTTCAGGAGGCAGAAAAGCAACGAGGTGCAAAAACATGATGAGAACACAGATAGCACGAGGAGAAAGACAAAGACAAATAGTGCTTGTACTCACAGTGCTAATGTGGCACCACTTTGTTTCGCTCAAGGTCACTCTTCCAGCAGATATGGGGGTACTGTAACACACATCGGACGGCCCTCAATAACACACCTCTGCCACTCAAATGGATTTTTCATTGCAAACCTTTACAAAAATATGCTTCAGATGGAGACAGGCAGAATATGTGAGAACGCAAAATAAATAGATAAATTGCATGCTGCCTGAGTTACAGGGCAGATTTAAAAGGCACTCATTAAAATGGTCTAAGACAAAGACGCACACACACATGCACACAAATAGCCTCTCCTCTGTTTAAATATGTCCTTGTGTTTGAGCACAAGTACTGGCTGTGAAAGGCTGACAAGATTTATATTGCTAAGGCATTGTCCCACATTAGAATTCAAGTGAGAGGGGGGAGAATCATCAGAGGGAAATGCACGAGATTAAAGAGATCTGTTTTCTTGTGGGAGAAAGGAGAACTGAAGGGGTTTGCCAAAGAATAAGAATGAAGATGAACATAATCAATAGTTCGCCTCACGGTCTGTATATGCAGTTCACATTCAAATGAAACCAATTAAGCAAAGAGGAGGAGGAGTGAATTGTTTACTAATTTGAGCTGGAGTAGTTGAAATATAGCTGATTAGCTTTTGAAGAGATGCCAATCAAAATTGCAAATTAAACAGATTAGAAATGACAACAGCTCTTTATGAATATAAATTCTCATTAATCTCTAAAGCTTGGATCACTCTCAGCCACTAATACTGAGTACTTGCATATTGTCAGACTATTTTTATTTACTATATGGCCATTAGTCTTCTTAGATTTCTTGTTTGTTTTCTGTAGAGAGTAGAAGCCAAAGATAATTTCAGAGCATTAAAGCTGTGTAAAAATCTCACAGAGCACTGGCTCCATCTAGTGACACAAAGGAGCTCTGTATCAGTTCAGAAATACACTGCTGTCAAGATTAAAGCTCCTTTTACCTTTTATTCAGTCCAGCCATCCTGTTAAACTAAAATGGATCAAATTCATTTCTTTTGTAGGCATAAATCGTGTTTTTTTCTTTGTTTTTTTTTGTTTTATTACCTTTACTGGATTACACTGATTTCTTTATGAATGCATCTGACTAGCACCTACAGACGTTTGATGCCGTATACCATTGTGTTTTACATTTTATACACTCACATGCACCACTGCTCTCTGCATGATGTTGCTTTACATCGTTTATGTTCTTACTTCTCTAACAGAACCTTTTCTGTGGCCATAGCTAATATTTGCTCCTCTGTTGCCCATTTTAACTGTGGCACTCCACAAGGCTTTAACCTTGGCCCACTTTTGTTTTCAAACATGCCTTTTCATACATGCTTCCTCTCAACCAAATCATTCATAGCCATAATATAACCCACCACAGCTAAGCAGATGACACAGTTATACGCTTTGACGTGCTATTCACCTACCTGAGCAACATCAAATGGTGGCTGTCTCAAAACCTTCTAAAGTTCACATTATCACTGGGTACCTGCTAAATTTAATTTTGATTTTAAAGTCACACCAATGACTTGTAAAACATTGAATGTCATATTATTTGATTTGATAAACTTCCTAATGAATAGTTTTCCTGTCTTTTTTGTCTCTTCAACAATGAATTCCTGCCATTATCAACCGGTGCTGGATACACCTTTTACCTGTTAGAATGACAACCAGTTGGATCCAGATGAGCTGGACCTGGAGCCACTGGACAATGCTGTCCACCTGGCCAGCAACCATAGTCTAAGGACCAGCCCCTCTGTTCTGGGTGCCGGACCTGGAGGTTTTGCTGGTGGAGGTGTACTACCTAGCCACAGTCACTCACTGAACAGGGATTCCCCCAGTTTGCTTCAGACAGTTCTAAGCAACAGCCAGGAGCTGGACAGTGGGGTTGGACGTACAGATGAGAGCACACGCTATGAGGAGTCTTCAGAACATGACCTTCTGGGAGATGACCACACTAGTGCCTCCAATACGAATGCAACCAACACACCAGGCAGCATGCGCAAATGTTTCTCCAGCCGAGGGGAAACTCCACCCTTGCTGCATTCACAGGACCTCCAGTTCAGCACTGACTCCCTGCTAGGACTGGAATCTGTTAATGGATGCAGCCTGGAACAGGGGGAGCGTTTGGAGAGGCCCTACAAGGCAGATCCTGTGAGAATGATGATGCCTGGACTGACTGAAGAGGAGTGTGAGAGGTACAAAGAGCTGCTGGAAATCAAGTGTTACTATGAAAAGAACAGTAATGCTCCAATGTTACTGGGATGTCAGGGGTCAGAACAAGAGGAAGGGGGTGTCTCACTGGATGTGAACAGGAATGAAAGTCTGACGCAGCATGAGATGGCTCTCCTGGAAGAGGAACTGCGCCACTTGGAATTCAAGTGTCGTAACATCCTGAGGGCACAGAAAATGCAGCAGCTGAGGGAACGATGCCTGAAGGCTTGGCCTCTAGAAGAAAAGAATGGGGCAAGTGCAGGGGCTGCAGTAGGAGCTGGACACTTGGACATTAATGGTACTTTGGTCAGTGAGGAGTCTTGTCACCATGCTCTGTCAGATATCAATGAGCTTCCAGAGAGGGAACGCTCCGATAAAGATAGTACGAGTGCCTACAACACTGGAGGGGAAAGTTGCAGGAGTACCCCTCTTGCCAATGAACAGTACCCTTCACATTGCACACAGAGTCTGGAGGGAGGAGAGTGTCTTCACTCAGCAGGTATGCAGATTCCAGGGTCCAGTCGGCAAAGAGAAAGAGGAATAAGGGCTGACAGAGGGGATGCGATACAAGCAAACTTAAACCAACTTTATTCTCCCCACGCTCACAGGCGAGGAGCTGAGGCTAAGACTTCCAGCCCTGGTGCAAAGGTTAGGTCCCTGTCCCGAGACGGAGAAACCAGGAGAGGCTCAGATGGAGGGGTGAGACGTAACCCCAAAGCGAACGGGGTGGCTGATAGGGCTGGTGGACACAGTGCAGAAAACAGCCCTTATTTGTCTCGCCGTCAGGCTGAAACACAGCCGCCTCAGCGCTACCTGAGCTGTATGCAGCTGAGGTCCCCCTCTACTTCTGAGCGGCTGGGTGGACTAAGAAATGCTCCCAAGGAGGATATTATAGATAACGGTGGTGACGAAAGCCCAATGAGCCTCGGTAGCACATGCAAAGATGTCGTCCAGGCCCCAGGTGCTGCATCTTTACACCTGTCTCCTCCACTGCTGGCTGCCTCCCCTCGAATGGAGTGGAAGGTGAAGATCCGCAGTGATGGCTCACGCTACGTGGCCAAACGACCTGTGAGGGATCGCCTCCTGAAGGCACGCGCCATGAAGATCAGAGAGGAGCGCAGTGGCATGACAACGGATGACGATGCTGTAAGTGAAATGAAGATGGGACGTTACTGGAGCAAAGAGGAGCGCAAGCAGCAGCTGCTGAAGGCCCGAGAGCAGCGGAGGCGCAGAGAGTTCATGATGCAGAGCCGCCTCGACTGTCTGAGAGAGCGTGAGAGGGAGCAGGGCAGCAGTGGAGGAGGACAGCAGGGAACCACACACCAGCAAGAACCAACTTCCATCCTGGAGTTGTGTCACCGCAGGAGCATGAAGAAGCGCAGTCGCAAAATCCTGGACAACTGGATCACTATACAGGAGCTACTGGCTCATGGGACCAGGTCTGCTGATGGGAAGAAAGTCTACAACCCCCTGCTGTCTGTCACCACAGTCTGAGAAAAGATGGGAGGGACGGCAGAGAGTTAGGAATATATAGAAAGTGCCAAAGTGTTTTGCCTTTTGGATGAACAGCTTCAGTAAAGTTTGGCATGAATATTAATCTGCAGAGATGCAGCAACACAAATTCATGATGGTAATATAAACTAGCAAACATTAGACCCAAGTTTAAAATATAAAAATGAGAGTGCCAGTAATACTATTGTGAAAAAATTATGATCCATTTTGGCAGTGCATTCCAAGACCACAAATGCAGTGCATCTTAAATATACCATAGCAGGTTAAGAGACCTAAAAACAAAGGAAACAGAGCCCAGATTGAGCACAGAATTAACTGTAAAAACTTAACACAATGGAGCGATGCTGTCAGGGACCGAACGACCTGCTGTTTAATCACCGGAAAAATGACCTCTATTACATTTTTATGATTGAAAGAATACAGAAAACTCAAAAGGGAAGCCAAGAACAATGCAGTTGTGAAAGAAAGGTGAGGAAAAGTCACTCCTGTGCCATAAAATTGTATATTTAGTGTCCACAAAGGACTTCTGATTAAGCACACCTTCAAAAGAACATTTTGTGCCATTTTATGTAGTTCAAATTTCCTACATTCTTGAAGTGTTCATGTACAAATGCTCCTTTGTTTTTGTCATTTAAAAGCCAACATCTTCAGCTGACCACAGATGCTTCTTGATTAAGAGGAGCTGAGCGGTGCCTTCCTTTTGGGCAGACTTGACTGTATATAGTACATTTTTCAAACTGATACAAAAAAAACCGAGAAAAAATGTAGAGGAGAGAATAAACAGTGAAGCACAAAGCAGCCTAATCACCATTTTTCTAAAAAGGCACACCGTATCATACAAGCACATATAATTATTCGAGTGTTTCATTCAAACCAAACCAATACATTTTGGTTAGTATGCATTATAGTTTATCTTAATGCTGACTGTAATCAAGGCTATTACAATGCAAAAAAAAAAAAAAAAAATTATATTAAAAATAATTAATTAGGTCAACTTGAATTGCAATCATAGCCAAGAATGGGATGACTAATTTCTAAAACCCTGTAAACTAAAGCAAATTTTTCATTTGGCTTATATGCATGTTTGATTTTAAGACTTTTTCTTTCTTGTGTACTTTAAAATTGAAGGCCTTTAACATACTGTAATTGTGGATGTGTCTTTCTATGGCTTTGCGCAAAATCCTAGCATAGAAAAAAAAATTGTGTACTCGTCTGTTCAATATTGTGAAGTCCAGTGTCTGTCATTTTACAGTGAAAGCTTTTCTAAATAAACGCTGTGATCATCTTACTAATAAATTTGAGATTTCTGTCCATCCTTCCTTTCCTCATCCATCTAGACAACCTTTCATCCGATACTTAAAACTTGGTGGGTGTTTGCTGGGGGACAAGTATAGTGCTGAGTTGTTCTATTACCAGTGCTTCCCCTAGAGTACACATAAGCAAAATATGATTCAGGGGCCAGAGCTGACCCACGATCCATTTCAATCTGGCCCCTGTTGGCCTTAAAGAGAAACTAAACAACCACCAGCTTCCTGCCAATAAATAAATAAAATTAATAGGAAGCATTATGTTAATGGTTCTTGAGGGGAATCACTACTATTTCAGTTGATTTCAACAGTCAAACAAATTTTCTGTGATTAACTACACCTTCAGTTATACCTGAACAGGTATGTTTGTTTGGCTATTTCTGTGAGGACATTCACTGATATTAATAATAACTTTTAAAAATACATAATTACAAAGTGCTACATGTTAGATATCAACTATAGCCAAAAATAATGGACAAAAGATTAAGGAAATGCTAACCTATAAAAATGAGTATTTAGCAGCTGTTTAAATAATCCACTGCTGAGTTCATAGGCTGAGGAAGGCTGTTCCTAAGTTTAGGTGATACAGCCTCAGCATGGTCGCCTCTGGATTTCAAATAAGAGTGTGAAACAGTTAAAAGACCCTGATCAGATGACTGGAGAGGAAGACTGCTAGATTAAGGTTTCTGTAGCTCTGCTATATACACAAGAGCCTAGTCAAGTAGGGTTTTATATGCAATTAGTAAAAATTAAAAATAAATTTTGAATTTCAGTGAAGCCTGTGAAGGGAAGCAAGAATAGGGGTGACGTTCAAAATTACTGGGTGCCAATGAAGGTTTAATTTTTGCAGTGTTTCTTAGATAGAAGAAACAATACTGGATGAACTTTGACACATAAGATTCAAAATTCAAATGCTGATCAACCTCCTTAGAGAAGCTGCGAAGGCTGGACACAAGAATTTCAGTTTTGCCAGGACTGAGATGGAGCAAATGTCGTTTCAATTCAATTCACAAAGAAAACCCCAACAATCAGACGACCCCCTATGAACAAGCACTTGGCAACAGTGGGAAGAAAAAAAAAAAACAACTCTCTTTTAACAGGAAGAAACCTCCAGCAGAACTAGGCTCAAGGATAGGCAGCCATCTGCCATGACCAGTTGGAGGTGACGGGACATCCAGTTTGTAATGGTAGTGAAGCATTCACTGACGTAGGAGAGGTTGTTGAAGTTATTTGGCTTAATACATTCCCACTCTCTTACCCATAGAGAGTGTGTGTGTATATGCTCATAAAAATTAAAGGAACACTTTTTAATCAGAGTATAGCATCAAGTCAATTAAACTTCTGGGATATTGATCTGGTCAGTTAAGTAGCAGAGGGGGTTGTTAATCAAAAACGGGAACGGATGTATCAGGGGAATCGGGATGAAACCCTTGGATGCATTGTCAGATCCAGTGCTGGTGCAGTGGGTCCTGGGTTCCTCCTGGTGCATTGCCTGCAGTTCCTGGAGGATGAAGGAATTGATACCATTTACTGGCCCCATGCTCACCTGACCTAAATCCAATAGAACACCTCTGGGGCATTGTTTCGGTCCATCTGACATCACCAGGTTGCACCTCAGACTGTCCAGGACCTCAGTTATGTCCTGGTCCAAATCTGGGAGGAGATCCATTGTGTCATTAGGAGCATCCCTCAGTATTGTCATGCATGCATACAAGCATGTGGGGGCCACACAAACTACTATGTACCACTTTGAGTGGCTGCAATGACATTAGCCTGCCACATAATTTTTTTGGGGTGTCTTTGAATTCAGCCCACTGTAGGTTTGTAATATTAATTTCCATCAAACAATAGATTTTTTTTTCCCATTGAGATCTGATGTGTTTTCAAAGTGTTCCTTTAATTTTTTTGAGCATTGTGTATATATAAACATAGCCATTGTAATAACCCAGCCATGGTGGAGTACAAAGCCAGTGTAGTCCTAGAGTAAGCCCAGAGAAATGGGGAGAGTTGCATCAGGAAGGGTATCTGGGATAAAATCTTTGCCAAATCAAACTTGTGGACCACCAATAACAATTTCCATACCAGATTGGTAGAAATGGAAATCTTGTTACAACTTTTACTTCCTTTAGTTAGACAAGTTTGGTTGCCAAACATATTTTCTAGACAAAACAAGGCTAGACTCACCTTCAGCTGTGTTTACAATCTGATCACCACCAACAAAAGCCAGCTCCTCAGTGCAGTGCAGATAATACTTGAAGTCACATGGTCCGATCTTGCATTCTGATTGGTTCAAGGGACATTTTGCAGGCAATGGGGAGTGCTGTTTGGAGGCTTTTGACAATTCAGATGGGTATTTTACAGGTCATGACGCAACATGATTGATTGGTATATATTACCTGTGGCTGTACTATTCAGAGGCTGGATGGAAAGCTCTGGTGGGCCGCCAGTTGATGTTCACTGCTGTAGTGGCTACTAGAGAAACTGCAGTTCTTGGCACTTCTGTGTTGGCTTCATTTTTTCAGTCCCTGAGGTTCCAGCCTGTTCTTACACTTATGTTCACAAATAAATGCCAAAGCCCTAGCCTAACCCTAAATTCTACCTTAAAACCAAAACATAACCTTGAAACTGGACTTTGAAGGAGTCTCCCCATGACTACTGGGACAGGCTCCAGCCCAAAGTCCCTGCAACCCTGAATTGGATGGGTTCAATTTCCAGAGAGCTGCAACCCACAATTTGCTCATTCACAGCCATTTTTTAACAAGCGCACACACGTAGCAAATCCTTAAAATTCTTACAGCTGTCTTGTTTTTTTTTTTGTTTTTTTACAGAATAATAACTTCATCTTTGCCTTCATGAACTGTGTTTAGGGGAAATCCATCAATTATAGCTACAAAAAAATAACCTGAGCTATACTGTCCCAAACAGGACTGAAAACAATGTTAGCGCTCAGTACGTGCACCAAAATTTTGTTCTCCACTTAATGATTTTTAAAAGAGGAAAAACACAATTCGAGCACTTCAACGTGAGAAATAATGAGTCTGCATTTCCTAAACAATTCTAAACCTTTTATTTTTCTAACAAGAGTGAAAAGAAACAAAGGCAACAGTAAAATGAAAAGTTTATACACAAACTCACGACATCTGAGTGTCTGCAATATCAATAATAATAATAATAATAATATAATAATCATCTGAACCAAAGAACAAAATATATTGAGATAAAGTGAGTTACAGTGAAGTTAACCTTAATTTGCAAAGAGAACAAGGAAGGAAGGAATAAAACCGGGAGTGAAACGGATGGTTTTTAAAAAAAAAAAAAAAAAAGGCATCAAGGGGAAGGAGAGAAGGAAATGACAAAGCCAAGAGGTACATTTTGGGAAAGTAGCACCAAAAACATTAATGCCTGTTTTTAACACTTCCCAAAATTTACTTTATTTAAAATGCATGTCCCCTCAAAACAGCATCAAACAAGTTTCAAAAACAACTACAAAAAAATACAAGTGTAACCATGGTGCTGTTGTCTCAGATCAGTAGTCAAAATCCTCTACTGCAGCACAGCTTCAGGAGTCATGCCCAAACAACAGTCTAAAATAAACCCATAGCTTATCCAACTTCAACAAGTGAGCTCAAGTGAAGTGAAACTGCAAATGCCCGTCCTGAGACAGGCTTCGGTTGAACTACCTTTTAACACAGTTGGGATAACATAGTATACTGAAAGACCTCAAGAGACAACTCTAGACCAAAGACGCTCCTATTACGGTAAGTCTCACGTTGGTCCAACACAGTCTTATAATGTTCACAGGAAAAATGGATCCAGGGAAAGTGGAGAATAAAGTTTGCTTAAAACTGCAAGTCTGGGGAAAAAAATAAAAAATTTTGATGAGTGCGATACTGCGGTGTTATGGATGATACTGTGGAGTGTAGAAGAGTAACCACTCTTAGTGTCTGAATGCATAAAATGAGGGATGAAAAGGAAAAGTCGAGCACAGGGGAGGGGATGTCCTGCATCTTTCTATAACTTGACACAGTCTGCTGGCACAGAAAGACCCTGTCCCTTGAGTTCCTCGGGCTAATCGATTTAAACGGAGCTCCAGTGTTGACTGCATCACAATATCTGCCAAAAAGAATAAAAAAAAAAAAAAAAAAAAAAAAAAAAAAAAAAACGGTTAAGTTACTTATAGCATACATTTCCAGGTAAAAGAAAAAGTCTTATAGAAAAACAAAAAGGGATACGTTACCTCTGGATGGGTCTGGACAGGTACGTGAGGGGAGGAAGTGTGTCTGAAGGGGCAGGTTTTCTTTGTCTCTGAGGCATCCAGTGACCTTTGTCCTGTTCCTTCCCCACTGTCACCTCTGTGGCTCTTCCTCTTCCTTCTGGACTCCTTGGCTCTCCCGCGGCTCGTTCGTCTCTGCTCTTCAAGCTCAATCTGAGAGATGAAGAAAACATCAAAAATGCAGCATGAGAATAAAAATATACTCTGGAAATAATCTTGCAAAAACCCGCAGACTTTGAAGTTTAAAGTTATGTTTTTACTGGTGATATATGAGAAAATATTTTGAAACAGCACTGTAGCAAAACAATCTGAACACTTTTTAAGAGTCTCTTTAAAGATAATAAGATGCTTTAGCTCATGGAAATAAAACATGGGGAATTCATCAGTCTTGACAGTGACAGTACTGACACTGTTGTGATGAGTAGTAGTAGCCATACTGAGCTGTGTTTTAATGTGTGAGAAGACTTCATGGTTCAACTACACAATGCCCTTAGTTTCCACTATTACACCCCCCCCCCCCCCCCCCCCCCCCACACACACACACACACACACACACACACACACACACACACACACACACACACACACAAAGTTAACATGCCAGAAACACCACACCGTGTCATAAAGAACAGACCAGAGACTTCAACAGTAACATTATACAAGAGACCTGTTGGCCTATCGAGCTCTGCTGTCAAATGTTTTACTTGTATAATGTGTGACATACTGGAACAGAAACTAATTTAGCTGTAGGTCAACCATCATTGAGCTTATACTTTTTTTTTTTTTTTTTTACTGTTTACAAATTTTGAAAATTTGTTTAAAAAAAATGAATAAATCAATTTTAAAACTGAAAATCTGTCTGCAACACACTGAATACTCAGGACAACTTTCAGAAGAATTGGCCAACAAAATAAGAGAGGAGCAGTGAGTGACTTAAACATCAATCTAGATGAATAATTGAAACTATAAAGCCACTTTATTTTCCAGTACCTGTATGAGTGTGTGTAGTGTTTCTTTGGGTGGATCAGAGACAGCTAGCAGGACTCTGTGGATGGTATGCATCTGATCTAGGGAAACCTCCAGCAGATCTCCTTCCAGCTGCAGTTCCTCCAGCCGGGCCCTGGTGGCAGGGGAAAGCTCCACTACCCGGCCTTTTAGCAAAGGCAGCAAGGGCAGCAGGGACCCTACACCTGAAAAGAAGTCAGACACACAGTCAGTACTGATACAGTGCACAACTTGACTTTTGTTAAGTCAAAATTAACATGCTGTCTTACCTGTAACATTTGACTTCTTGCTGATGCCATTTTCACATCCAGCCTACCAAACAGTGAAACATGAACAGAACATTTTTAAGATTTTGCCCTGGTGAATGACTCAGATTGGGTTCAATATAAAAATGAGTTGGTATAAGGCATTTACCTGAGTGCCAGTGCTTTCCTCTGTGTTCTTTTTAGGTGAATTCTCCTCTGTTAAATCAATGACACCATCATCTCCTTCTCCTCCTTCTGAGTCTGATAAAACAATAACTGAACTCCCTTCTGTCTCCTTCTCACTCTTCTCCTTTTCTGGTTCATGATGGAGAGTCTCTTTGAGTTCTTGCAGCCTCTGAAGCACCTGTTGCACCTCAGGTGTCTCCAGTGCTTCCTTAGCTCGGCCTTGCCAGGTGATGGCTCTCTCTGTAAGACACTGCAAAGCTTCACCTTCAGGCAGACGCACAGGCAGCCTCTGCAGGGCTACAAGTAATGCCAGAATAGTTTCCAGGCGTGGGCGCCGTGATCGTTGGCACCGAGGACACAAGAAGCGCGAGTCCCAGTCCCACCAGCAAAGGGGGTTAATTGGTGGTCCCGAAGAGGGCAGCAGGGAGGGGAAAGGAACACAGCCACCATGGAACCAGTCCTTACAGAGATGGCAGCGTAACTGAGGAGCACGAGGCTGCTCAGAGCACAAGCACACTGACTGAGGAGGAGTGCGGTTATTGTTGCCATTCTCTTTTACAGAGTTCTTAGAGAGGCTGCACATGTCCGTCTCCATGGCATCATCCCAACTCCCATTCTCCTTGTCCTCCTTAGAACTTGAAATGTTCAGTCCAGATTTACACATGTTTGCCTTCTGTAACCTTAATAAGGCCTCCTTTTCCTGGTGTTCCCCTTCTTTGAAAGCCATCACCTACAGACAGAACATATAAATAGATTTTTTATTAGTTTAGCATTAAAAAAAAAAAAAAAAAAATAGGAGCATCCATGGAGATGGAAATTTACCTTTGAAAAATTAAATAATAAAAAAAAAAGGCATACTCACAATAGCTGCAGGGTCCCTCAAGTCCTGAGCAGAGAGCCCCAGAGTGTTGGTATCAGAGTCATCCAAAGGATCATCCACCGGCCCTGTCTGATCTCGTCTCTCTCTCCTTTTTGCACATGGACATAATACCTGCAGGGGAACGCTGGAGTTTAATTAATGCTTTCATGGAGGTCACAGTGCATCACAAAAAATAAATTAATTGGTACAACCTCAAGAATTTCCCATTTCCTTCAAAATTACCAGGGCTATAAACAAGCATCTATTTAGATATTCATTTGTTGGGCAGGTATTCTGCTTTCAGATTTTGGGATTCAGATATCCACTCTTTTGCTTTAACATTACCATCTCCGTGTTTTCCATCTGTGCCTGTCAGTCAGTTACTGGAATTCCAGATGTCAAAAAACACAGTATGGAGCAGCTCTAAAAATCACCTCTAGTAGACTGTGCTGACTGCTCTTCTTCAGGAACGTCTTGCTGGCCTTGTCTCTCCATGAGTGTGCACTGGCTACCTGCAGTTCCAGCTGCCTCAGCTCTTCCATAAAGACTGGCAAGTCTCTGCCAATGGCTACCAGGCCCTCTAGGTCATCCAGACATGGGTAATGCTCCCCATTCTACAACAACATACACACAATTACAGGTATTTCAGGTTGGAGGGGAAAAAAAATAAAATAAGCGAGATATATGTTCTCTCTTTTTTCTACCTGAATTTCCTCCAAGTCTGTTACCCAGGCCCGAGCTCGGGTAAGACACCCCTGTAGAGCCAAAATGTTGGGCAGTGTGACTGGAATAAGCTGGGCCTCGTTTACTATTGCCTCCAGGGTGGAGAGAGGGTGCTTTTGCCTGGAAAAGCAAAATGAAAAACTATGATCAATAGAACAGACAGAAACTTGAAATGATGACAGCCACCATGGCAGGTGAAGTAAATTTTAAGGTTTGAATCGCCTGTCTTACCGTTGTTCTAGGCAGATCTGTGCTTTCTCCTCCCAGCGCTCTGCAATTGTGAGTAACTCCTGAAGCTCTGCCATGGCTGTCTCCACAGACACACTTTGGGGCACATTGCAGCCTGCTTCCATCAGGTTCCTCAACACATCCAGTGTCACTTCCTGCCTCTCTCCTCCTTCTGTCCCAAGGGTGCGCCTCACCTCTGCCAACCAATGGCCCTGTTCCTTCAGGCCCTGCAGTAAATTACACTCTGGAACCAGAACAGGCATCTTGGCACCTTCCTCCAAAAATGTTTGCAACTGCTCAGCAGGTGGAGAGTCCTTCCTCCAGTCCTTGTCATTGACCAATACTTGAGCTCGGCTCTGGAAATCCTCCACTGTCTGCAGAACCGACTGAAAAATTGAAGGGTACTGGGGTCAGCCTCAAGTCACTTAGAAAGACTTAATCAGAGACCCATTACAAGAAATTTCCTTCAGACCGCAGTCACACAGGTTCAAAGACCAGTTGGTGACCTCCCAGAATCACCGATCACTAAGGAAAAATATGTATTCCGAAAGTGATTGGCGAGTGGATGCAAGAGATTGCTGGATGTCACTAGGTGAAACTGGTCGCAAAGAGGGTGCCGCACCAAAAACATCCCTGCTCATGGCTGCTTTGGTCGGTAGCAGTCACCGTAGTTTGGATGAAAACACTGACTTGTCTGGAGACACGACATTTGCTTTTCAAGCTGTGGTGAAACTGAAAAGTTTTTGTCTCCCATTACCTTCTAAATTGTGCCTTACTCTGAACATATCTCAAAAGGTACAACCTTGACGGTGAACAGAATGAGTTTCCACTTGTATCGCACTTTTTACAGTTTCACTACTGCTTGGTGAGTAGTTTGCAAGTGCAGCACCATATACCAGTTTCACCTATTCCCTTGTGACCGGTGGTTACAGATGGTTGCTGACAAGGCTCTAGGCCTGTGTGACTTAATTGTAAATAACATGAATTTGGAAAGAATATGATAAAAACACAAGATTATTTCTTCTGTGTGACATGTAATTCTCACCAGCACCCCCTCCAACTGGTTCATTACACAGGGCAGGTTTTGCATAGTCTCAACCAAGGACTTCAGCTCATCCAAAGTCATCCTGCTTTCACTAAAAAAAAAACCAAAAGAAAAAAAATATGTGAGTGCATATAACCAAACGGTTAGTGCAAAAGTTAAGTTTGCATTCCATCTTACCTAGGTGTTGTTGCTGAATTATTCAGGAGCTCTGTACTTTTCTGTTGGCAGTGCACTATGTCTTTAAGAACAGTGTTGAGTTTTCTGAGGAGCTCATTGTCAGGAAACTTTTTTTCTGCTGCTTCCATCTTCAGCATCTCCAGGTAGTCAATTTCTGCAATTCAATGGGCCTTTGGTGTTAGCACCTTCCTTTGAAATGGCTGTTTTACTAAAATAAAGTCAGAAACTTCAAGGTTTTATGGGTATATACCTATTTTGTTTCCCTCTTCCTGCTCAAGTGCCTCTTTTACTCTGTTGGCCCAGGAATCAAAGGACTCTGACCGAACCTTTAGTCGATGTAACATGGCTAGTAACTCATCCAGGGTGTATCTATACCTGCAGAGTGAAGCAATAACAGAAAACACAATATAAAATGTAAATATTGCATTAGAACCCCCCCACCCACACACTGTATTTATATTATGGCAATTGTATTTACAACAAAGCACACAGGCAAACAAAAACAACTGGTGAATACCTGAGGTAGAGTTTTTCAGTGGGGCAGTTGCACAGATCCTGAGTGTGATAGAGACAGACCAGACGCTCGGGACAGTTTGAGCAGGCCAGAGCAGAAAGGAAGCATGTGGTCTTACATTTATCACATTGTCTCTCATCATCAGGCAGCAGTTCAAAAGCCTCACGCTCTGCTTCAGTAATGCCCTGCAAGAAAAAACAAGTTTTCCCAAATTATCAAGTGAACATTACATAATCATCATTACATAAACATTACATAATTACTCAACTGAAGTATTTATTACTTAAACACGTGAATAAAATTAATGACTGCCTCTGTATCTCACCCTTTCCATCAGACCCTTTCGGAGCTTCCTCTCCTCCTGAACGATTATGAACATCTCCCGATGTGTAGCTGCAGCCAGGTTAAGGTCTAGCTTCTCTGGGCTAGCAGCCATTTTACAAGTGAGCTCCTCATGGGAGAACACACAATACCTCCTAAGACGTCTGTAGTGCTCAATACAGGAACGACCAGCAGGCAGCTGAAAGGGAGAGAGAAAAGTTACACTGATTATGATGTATTGAAAATTACTGCCAGCCACCAGTGCTACCCCTCAGCCTCCTGGCAATAGAATCTTTAGGTGGCACAAATCCCCTAGAAGCACAGATCCTAGAACATATAATTACCAGATCTTAGTAGAGCTTGATGGGGTGCATGAGAGCCTTAGTCACTTGAAATGCTAAAAATCATAATAAATATAAACCACTGAGAATACTGTCACTTTTTGTGATTGGCATTATTATGGTAAGAACTAAATCATCCAAGATTTTTAGTAGCATCTATGGAATGAATTTAAACAAGCTAGGTGACATTGTTCTCCAGTTATCATGTTCACACAAAGGTGAAAGCTGGCCACCCGCCCATGATGATGATGATACCCAACCAGCCTTTTTAGGCTGAGGGGTAAAAAACAACAATGTGAAGTGACAAGTTGGGACAGTGTAAACAGACATACCCAATCTGCAGTGCAGAAGTTGACTGCTTCCGCAAAGTTATATCCCTGATTGAAGCCACTGTGGTAGGCTCGGGGGAAGGTAATGACAAACTCTCCAGCACACTGATTGGTGCGCACAACCTGACAATCAGAAACACGACAATCAATTTAAAAATAAACAAGCATATTTCTATTGTGTGTACACTGCTCCCCAGACTGGGGTCTTGGGCAGTGCATACATTGCACATATAAGCAAGTGTTTATTTGTGAACCACAATGGGATTTAACAATTAAAAAATACAGTTTACATGTTTTTCCTCTGAAAATCATTATCGTGCCAAGCTAGTGACAAATAACTGAACAATGTAACCAGTGCTTCTCCAGTGCAGCCTCTGTGAAATCAGTGAAGTGGAACATAAACAAGCTAAAAGGTCTGGTTAGAATGGCCCAGCCAATTGACAGTAGGAGTATCGACAATTATATGTTGTTCTCATTAGTCAGCACCGGCAATACTATGGCAATAGTATGTTAAACTACTGATTTGTTATTAATATACAAAAGCAGCTGTCGTTTCTGAGATGCCAGGATGCCACCCACCACTGCAGCCCCCACAGTTTGCTCTGTGACAGGAAGATGTAAACAAGCAAGGTGGAAGACAGCTGCTCGAACTAGAGCCATTCTGCAGTACTTTGAATTAGAAATTGTGCAGCTGTATGCCCGCTGTAACCACTCAACCAGAGCAATACATAACCACATTCTGCATGGGTGCGTGGATGTTAACGTGTTGCTGCTAGTGGTGCCAACGTTACCCACACTTGGCTGATAACTGATAATCTGGCATTGGGTATGTGCAATGTTATGCATAATTTGATTAGTAAAAAGCATTATTAATGATTTCAAGTGTCTCTTAACTGCACATGCATTATTATAATAGTTTGTATGTTCAAAGTTTAACCTCAGCCATTAGATTGTGATCATGTCTGAGTTTGTTTCAAAATAAGAGCAAAGGGATTGTCTACTCATTGATGGCACCACTCTCTCAGATGCAGGAGAAAAAAATACATACATGGCCATTAATATACCTGTGAAGCCTACTCAAGTAAACTCCCATGTGTAGGAAATACTGGTTTGTGTGATCTGATGTGACACTGACCGGGACACCATGAGCCATGAGGATATTGGGGTTCATGATGGTGACCAGCTGATGCAGGAGGTCAGGCTGGAACTCAAACAGCTCTGGCGTCAGCTTCTTCATAACTTCCTCAAGTCGCTCAGCTGCCATAGAAGGAACACCATACCAAGTCTTGGGTTCACCCCTAGAGATGACAGATACATGGGGAGTGAGCAGCAGAGGGGGCAAAGTTACAGTCGCCTTCCCTAAAAACACATGACATACAGTCTCCACATTAAAAAGCTTCCTCCCCACATGCAACAAGCATGCTGTACCAGTGCAGGTAGTTGATGGAGTAGCTCCAGTGATCCTCAATGTGCCAGCAGAAGGCTGAGAACACCATGCCCACGTAGAGCCATGGCACCTTCATCCCAGAAATGTCTCCATTAATATGGCACAGGAGTGACTGCTCGAGCACAGGCATCACATTCAAGTTCCACCCACAGCGAGCATATTCCTGACCAACCAAAAAAAACAAAACAAAACAAAACAAAACGTTATGACAAACTATGATTTTGAACAAGTTTGGAAATAAACGGTTACTAATTAATGACTGCAGTCAGATTGGCAACATTTAGCATTTTAAATGCTGCCATTCACTGGAGTCAGTTTCTCCAATGGAATAAACTGCTGTATTTCTTTGTCAAATGAAACATTTATTGAATTAAATATTGATAAACATTTATATTCTTAATTTTTTTTTTTGCACTCTGAGCCAAAAGTAAAATGAAAAGAAGCCGTCTGAATAAACAACTTTTAACTGTGACAAATTGTAATGGACATTTTTTGATATAATAGTTGAAAGAAAACAAATAAGAGGGAAAGTAATCTGTAAATTTAGTCCAAAATGCAAATAAGTGTTGCACTGTACATTTACATGGAAGGCGTAGCATGTGCAGCAGCAGCTTTGATGTGCTGTGCCTTCACCATAGGTCACCAGTATTTTTAATTTAAGCATCTGTTGTACATTTAGCTGAAATCAGCTGAAAAGTCTTCTGCACACAGATTTAGCTGCAGTTTTACTTTTGAAACTTAATAAAGGATGTTTGTAATTGTTTTTACATTTTCTCTACAATTTTATTCTCATACCCACTTAATGCAGGTATACAGTTTCCACTGAATTAGGCAGGGATCAGTTTCATATCACAAACAATTCTGCATTTACACTCCATTTAAAACCTACTTCTTTGGGGGTTTTTTTGTTCCAGCTGACGGCATTTTCAACATTTAATCTAAAGCAGGATACTGCAATCATCACTCAAACAAAGACTGTAAATGAAAAACTGAGCTTAGAAAATAAAAACAATGCACGTACCTCCTCTTCCTTTGTGAGCTTCCTCTTGCCATTGTTCACTGGGAAGCCACTACCAAACTCTTTGGAGTGTATGTCTGCTCCATATTCAACAGTCACATCTTCCTCAATACTACTTACTAATCTCCAGAATTCTCTTTCTACAAGCTCAGTGGGGACCATCTACACAGGCAAAAAAAACCATAAAGGCTAGAGATTAGTTTCTCTCCATTTTCAGCACTAAAGGAAGAGTTGCGATTCATAATGAAAAGGAAATCATGTACTCACATGGACAGGCATGTTGAAGTAATCTGCTTTAAAAGTGTCTGCCATTTCCCCAAAACTCTGCAGTGTGTACTCCCGTGTCGCTTGCTCAAAACCAAAAGCTTCTGTAGGTTTCTTACACTCCTAAAAAACCCCAAAATAAAATAAATCAGTTAAAAAAAAATAAACAATCAATTTGAAAAGTGCAACCTAGATGAGTGTTAGCATGCTTTTAAACATTACGTACTTCTGCCACACACTTAGGGCATCGCCAGTTGCCTTTGGGAGGATCAGCAAGGGGGGGTAGTAGACAGTAAGTGTGGTAGTTGTCATCACAGCCGTCACACAGCATTAGTTTGTCATCATCATCTCCCCGACCACACATCCGACACACAAAAGAATCCACCTTTGAAAGCGAGTGATTAAAGTAGTATTAATTACAGGGCTTGGAGCCAAATGTTGCCAACTTTTAGCTGAAAATCTGAAAAACATTCCTGGGAACCAAAATAGTCATTCTGCCAAAAATGATAAAGAATACTTCGTCTACTTTGTTTACAGTTCTGAAGACTCATTTCACGTCTAATGTAGTTAGATATTACATTTATGACAATTTTAACTGGCACAATGGTGTATCATTCACTCTACTTACACACTGAGGATTGCTGAGGTTGCGTCTAAGCCGCATGGTCATTTTGGTGCAAGGTCCATCTGCATCATCTTCCTCCTCTTTATGTCGTTTCCCATTCTCCTCCACCGGTTCTTCTTTCTTCACTGCCATCTTTACTGTAACACTAGGAGGAGGAAGTTGTGGGCCGGATGAGCTCCCATCACTCTGTCTCTCTTGGGGGTCTAGTGGCTCTGATTTGACTGGGATATCAGTTGAAGGAGGTGGCATGTTGTCCTTAACAGTAACCGTTTGAGGCAACTCATCTAAAAAGAGGAGGTAGTAATGCTCAGAGTCAGAGGTGGCCATTTATCAGACAGTAAAATTTATACTTTGCAGGGCTCCAAGATGACTGGATAATTATAACATAGCAAAGAATAAGTTTTACAACACTCCCAATTATTTAACCAATCAAATATTAATTGGTGAGATGCAGTTTTGTACCCATATTTCATTACTAGTGCCAAGATATACAAGCTAAAATGTATGGGTCTGACAAAAGCTGTTGTATCAACATTGTGGTTATGCCACTTACCTTTCTTCCTGATGCCTTTGTCCCTTGCCACCAGTCCAAGTCCCATCATCTTAGGTCCTGCACCATAGATCTGCAACTTCTTCAGTTCTGGGTTCTTCTCTATGTCTTCCTCTGTTGGTTCAGGCTGTGGACAGAAGATAAAATTTAACAAAGCAGAAAGCATAAAACAGACAGCAGCTACTCCTCAAAGCACAAAGAGCAAGCAGAACACACAGTTAAAACATGAGAGCATAGCAATGCATCACAGGAAGGGATTATGCTAGGTTAGAAAGTAAGGAAAAGTTATCCTACACCACAGTGAAAGCTTAAAGGTTAAGACCCATCACCATCACACACAATCACCAGCAGATGCAACCATACAGTTAAGTGGAGGGCATTGGTTAGGATTTTAAGTTGTGTCACCTATTTAATCAGGCTGATATTTAGTTTACAATTTGGGTAAGAACACAAAAATAAAAATCAATAAACAAACATACGAGTAGATTTAGGCTGCCATTCACAACGTTAAAAAGGTAAATGGATTTTGAAAAACAATGCTCGCCAAAGGCAGGAAATGTGTATTTCCTTATCTAACAAGTGAGCTTCTGCATTTCAGACAAAGTTTTATACACATTTATCCCAGATAAGCAGTCTTAGCTTTTAAAATTGTGCTAGAACATACTGATAACAGATTTTATTTAGGTATCCATTCCTATGAGATGTTTTAATCTACCTATATATACATACCTACCCACTTAAATATATACATAATTTTTGGGGGGTGGGGGGCATTAATTGGTTAAAAATATACATACTGAGTTAACACCTTTTTAAACAGACATACACTTCTAGAACAGTGACATCATTTGCAGTCTGCAAACTGTACACAAAGCATGCATGACCAGCAATGTTGACAAAACCATAGCAGGCCCTAATGACACTCGTCAGTAGAATTAAAAGCACACAAAATCATTTTCTTTTTTTGACAAATCTGCATTTCTTGTTTAGAACAGCCATCCCAAACATAACTTGTTCTCATAACATTCATTTAAGATGTCCTCAGAGTCAGTTTAGCCCTAATCATGGAGGGATTTGGTGAAAGTACCCCCCGCCCCCCAAAAAAACAAAAACACTTTTTGTACACAGGTGTGCACCAAGAAACCAGTTACACCACATTCAATTCACAGCCTGTCTTCCAACAAGACAGTTCATGTTTGCATATCATACCAATACTGCTAGTACCAATCACAGCACAAAAACTGTACATAAATACCAAAGCACCAAAACTCAACATGACTATTTCTTTGCATAAGAAGACTTTACAAGAAAACTGTTTAAAACGTAATCAAAAAGGATTAAGAAACTTTTCAACCTGTATGCAGCTGCACTCCCTTCAACTGGCAAATGTAACTTTGGCTATATGTTTGGCATGTATGTTCTATATTGTCCTTGCACGTAATGCAAGCAACTTTTCCAGCCAGCCAACCCCTCGGGAGTGAAAGCAGCAGACATCAAAGCAGATGAAAAGGGCTCGACGTTGTGGAGCAATCACTCTTTGATCCAAGGCCTGTACTACAAAGCAGGGTTTGGGCTTAAGGTTCAAATATGGGTGTTCAGTGTTAATGAGTGGGTTTATCACATCAGTTTGTGTAGGTATTTGCCTATGGAGAGGGGTTTTCAACCACCACAAACGTGCTCCTGTGGAGTCCTCCAAAATCCCAACTACACAATGATCAATGTAGTTAATGCTGTGGGTTGGTCAAATTCTGATTGGCTGACAAGTGAGCCAGAAGAGGGAAGGGAGCAACAGTGGAGTTCACCAGGAATGGGAGAAGTGCAAAAAAGAAAGGAAAAACCAAGGATTAAGGAGAAGAAAAAAAAAAAAAAAAGTATGCAAAATTCTTTGTTTTCAAACACTCAGTTTTGCTTCATCCCTTTCTATGCTGCAACTTTGCTCTTCTCTGCCGCTGACTCACGGACAAACAAGAGTAGCCCACAGACCAGTTGTACTGCATATTTTTGACACTGTCCCATCTGACAACAGATGTTCTCTTGGGCAGTCCAAAACTCCCCACAGACTGCCAATGGATTTCCCACGCACTACCACCACTGAACTTTAATAATTTCCCCATTTGTGTGTTTCTATTGCTATGATAAGTTATGCCACCAACCCAACCTGCACCAGAGCAGGTTGGGTTCAAAATAAGATCAACATGCACAAAAACCACCACCTAGTGACTAATCGATTAGGTTTTAAACAGGTTTTGAAAGCATCTATAGTTTAAAGCACTGCCTGAAGTCTTTCCTTGATGCGGACCACTAAGAAATACTGTTGGAGTAAATTTATTCCTAGCTCCCCCCCTCCTGTTGGCTGTAAGCAAATATACACATACAAATAATTTTAGATTTTATACAAACCTTAATATATTGATATTCTAAACAACTGACTTAACCTTTGTAAACTGTGAGTAAACCCACTTACTGGTCCAAATTATGGTTTTATGTTTGTTTTTTTCACTTGCTCTGAGAGCATTTAAGAACACATGGGCTATTAGCATTTGATTACACACCAAGAATAGGCTGCTTACATTTCAGCAAAACATTTAATTATCACTACACTTATCACAACAATGGGCATGTGATAAGGGCAGTGATACAGATAAGTCTAACTGACAGTGTCTTACTTAAAGCGCATTAACATTAAACATTAACACGTTTGGCATAGTGTGCATTATGTGTTTAGCCTCCCTTTCTAAAAATATGTCACTCTGTTGCCAGTAGACCTATCAATGTTTGCAATCATGTGCTATAAACACTAAACAGAAAAACATTGGCTCAACTTATCGAGTTGACAGCCACCTTCATGTGACTGTTCAGCGTAACTGCCAATAGGGTTAAGTGAAGCCAAATAAAGCAAAGATATACTGGATATGCTTCGTAGTACAGGCCTCCTGATCTCACCACACAGACTGCTACAATACTATGTTCAGAGTGGGACTAATTTAATGTTTGGGTGCATTAAGAATCCAATATTTCACTTTCTACTGTCAAACTATAGGGCTTGGTCAGTGAAACCCTATTAAACCGAGCTGGTTCTTCAGTGTGAGTGCACTCAAAAGAGAACGCATGAAGTCAACACTTAACTGCTGTAATGAGTAGGGAGCAAGTCAACACAGTATAAGTGCAAAGGCACACAGACATCCCAGCAACAAAGCATCACAAGCCAAGTACTACCACATAGAAAGAGCATGAGTGAAAGAGAGAAGGCTAGAGAGCACAACAGCCCAAAAACTAGATGAGAAAAATAAATGGGGTTGTCAATTATAAATAAAGTCAAAGTTCTGTCAAATGTCTATACTGAACTGTGTCAGTTAGGACCTTGGAAGAATAATTCTCAAGAACAGCAGCACTCTCATATTCAAAACCCAATTCCCATTTATTTTTACTCTAATGTAATGCCTAAAAACATACTGATAGGATTATAAAACACCTTCGTCTGAGATGAGACTGCATGGTCTCATTTTTAATAATAGACCTAGAGCAAGTTTATGATCAAAGTGCTTAAATAAGAAAAGAAGAAAGAAGCCAGGGAAGTCTCTCTCTGCATTCATTGCAACTCTTCCATAATGGAGATTTAACAACAGAAGGCTTTTTGTGGCAACTGTCCTGTGACCATGTTATGAGCTGGCACCCCACACTGATAAGGGATATGATTGCATGTTAATGAAAATGTTTTAGTGGTTAATTCAAATAAATAAAACAAACAAACAAAAAAAAAAAACAAAAAAAAAAAAATCAAACAGACAGACAACTTCAAAAGGGGGTATGGTGTTCTAGGAAAAGAGTGGGGACGTAAAGGGAGCTCATATGCTCAAGAGGCAGTACCGCAGAGATGAGTTGAGAGCCAGTGGTGAGAGGATGGGGGGCCAGATCCTCTGGACCCTGCAAAGGGAGACAATAACAGCAACAATAAACTAAGACAAGAGGAAAACAGAAGATGAAAAAGGAAGGGAGAGAGCCTGGAGAGAACAGCCAGTAGTTGTAGGGAAACAAAACCAGTCGGACACATTATGAGTCAAAGGTCACATCTTATGTAGGATGTACCAAACAGATCTAGTAGGAACTGTTGAGGATCGCTGTTTTTGCTGACAGGTTTGTTTTCATGCACGATATTTGGCTTCTTTATAGGTTATCTACTGGCCGTTAAATCGAATACATCTATAAACTGAATGTAGAGCTGAGGGAGATAAATGTTTAGAAACAGACTTAAACAATATTGTTTGTATCGATAGTGTGGTATTATTTTACATGAAGCCTTTCTTAAAGCTGTGCCAGTGCACCCTCCAACTTGTGCTCACTCTCAAAGTTCTCCTACAGCATGTAGGCAAAATCTGAAGGTATGCGTTTACTCAAAAAAACAAAATGTACACGACAAGTCAACCAAGTATGCAGACTTGTATAAACAATATGTTAACTAATTTCAAAGCTACAAGTCTGCACTGCCATTAAACAGACTTTTTTTTTTTTTTTTTTTTAATGGCAGTAAACAACATTAGCAGGTTGCTTTGTGTGAACTTTAACATGTTAGTGTTGATCTGAACTTACCCAACACCAATGTAACATACAAACTGAGGCAACAACACACAAATGACTCATGTTTTGTAAAGCAAAACAGCTGTTTTTGGTCAGTGGAGTCTAGGAGCTTCACTTTCTTGTACCCTTAAACCGATATTGATTTCTTTTACGTGGCTAAAATTAATTTTGCCATCGACCGTGTCCACAGCCATTATTGTCTTTAGTTCATGTTCTTGTCTGTTTGGTGGTGTGACGATTGAACGTAACATTGTCACTCTCACAAACTCACTTCAATGAACTGAATTGTCTAATAAGTGAATAATTAGTGAAATGTTGCATGAAAATTGCAGCACGTGGTTGCATTTTATATTTAACAGCCTGGTAATAAAAATGCTTTTGATGTCTTGCCTGTTGCTTTTGTAGAATAGAAGCATATCGCTTTCAGTCAAAAAATCTGAGATATGATTTTTGGGCAATAATCACCAAGCCCTAGTTTGAACATGTGCTCAAAACTGGAAATGTTCAAATCCTGGTACACTGTTGTGTAAAAGCTAAAAGAAAATCATGCACTGAAACAGGTATAAAGCACATTCCTGGGCAGTAATTATTGCGTCAATCATCTTGTGATGTCTTCACATTGATTTTCAAGAAACTTTTGTTCTCAAACCTAAATATGCAAAATAAAAGATGTAGTTCAGCACAATAAATGAAGAAAACCAAACTCTATGGGCAGTCATGCTGCATCTAAGAAGAAGCAGATGTGAATGTAGCCTGGTCCAAAAGTTGGCCTGTGCATTAGTAAAATGAATGACCAAAAAAAAAAAAAAAAAAAGTAAAATAAACTGTGTTTAGTTAAGTGATTGGAAAAGTGCAAGAAACAGAGCAGAGAATAACATAATCCATGGCCCAAAGAGGAGTGACAGCAGAGGAAAGCAAAGCAGCGTGATAGGATGGAGATTAAGCAACCTGTGATGCCATCTGAGTGCACTCATTTTCCAGGTACTAGACTGTAACTGACTCACACAGGTACATAAAGGACTTAGAAACAGTCAGTAACATGAGAGCATGGTCCACCCAAGATTTTCAAACACTTGCTGTGTAGATTGTTTGCCTGCAGTGATGTAAACATTGTCATTTATTTGGTTGATGATCAAGCAGTGGAAAGTGAACTTCATGTTAAGATGCACAAGAGCCAGACATCTCCCTCCAATTGCTGTTCATTCTAGGCTGTCAAACAATAAAAATGTGCGCATATCCATTGTACATTTAGGCTTAAAATGTTGTAACGGGAGGACGAAAATCAGAGAAAATGGTTCATTTTGTTGCATAATTTAAGTCCTGCTAGAAATCATTGCTGATAAAGTCAATGCTTTAGGTTGTTTAGGTTGAAGTTGTCAATCTGTATACTTATTCTGTGTGTATATTACTAGTAACTGTAACCAATAGTGGTTGTACGGTTGCTTATTTTCGGCCATAACACATTTACAAGTGAAAATTTTTTTTTAATCACAGAAGTCACATTTTCCTGGTTAAATAATATAAATAGTCCCATTAAGACCACCTGAAAGCTACATGAATATCAGGTGGTCAAATTGATGCACCAGTTAAAACTGACACCGTTAAAACCATGTTGCTGATGGTGGTTTTAACGGTGCTGAAACACACTGCAGATGAACCAGACCAACACAAATTTTGCATAGCTTTATAAACAACTCATTTTTTTTTGTGGTGGATAGCTTTTCTAGGACAGACTTTGAGGCAGCAAGCACACTTGGAAATTCAACAAATGACATTTAAGTAACCAAAGTACATATCAGTACAGGGTTACTGGTCACAGAGGTATGCAAATATACTGAATGAGCTTTAAGGACTGGTACTCTCACTCACATCAGGTTGGCAGCGGTTTGCTCTGCGTCCATAACTGCTCATTTTGGATGGCTGTACTGACTGTCGCAGGGGAATGGAGTGAGGCTTGTACTCTTTATCCACATCTTCACCGTCATAGTGCTTTGGCTTGCAGTGCTAGTAACAGTGATTTTTTTTTTTTAAAGTGGGGGGAAGAAAAAAAAAAATGAAAGTTTACATGAAAACATGTCCAAATATACTAGAGATGAAGTAGAAAAGTAACACTTACTACGAAGAGGATGCTCTTCACAGATGGTGAAACTCAATTTGATAGCTGTCTATTCACTGCTCAACCAAAAGGACCATGAGACCAGACTGTGTGGAGTATTACCTGCAGGCTGGCACCAGACTGGAACATTTCATAGGGGTAGACAATCCTCTCATAGTGCGAGCGCAGCAGAGAACCAATGTTCTTGCCTGGAGGGTAGCCAAGCCTCTGAGCAATACGAGCCCAGCGCCGCTCCTTACAAACCATCTCAAAACCTCCTTCATCTGTCACAATCTTTAAGAGAAATACATTTTTACCCATACTTTTAGTATATTCGAGTTGATGACTAAAAAAAAAAATATCTATTTTAAGATGCATTTTGAGTAAAAATTAATTCATACTCACCTTTGATAGGCTGAAAAGATCAAGAATGCGCCTTTCAATGTGTGGGATCTTTAAAGAAGATCCCTGGATCTCCCAAAATCTGGCAATGCGGTCCAAATAATTAAGCTTCACTCTTGTCTCCGCCTAAAAAGATTCACAAGGAAATGCCACAATTACTGTAATCTATTCAATCCCAAATAAATTATCTGCCAAAATTAAGAAAAAAAAAAAGGGAGAGGGGGGTGGGGGGGGGGGGGACTCACCTCCAACTCGTTAAGCCTCTGAATACGAGGTGTGAAGTGGAAGTTATCCAGCTCTACTGAAAATGGAGGTTGCCAGTCCTATTTGGTAGGAAAGATATTAAATTAAACATGTATGCCTATGCTAAATTAAACTTGTGCAATATCTTCATCAGTGAAGACTTCTACTATTCCTAGGAGGTAGGAAAAACAACAATAGAAAATGGGAGATGAAGGCTTAATGAAACAGTGAGCCTATTTTGGGCTTAACCCTGGTTTAATGGCTTTTGGGCTCAAGAACTTGGCACAGCTTTAACCAGAAAGGATGATTAAGGCTCTTCACTCAAGAGTTAGTGACGTTTAAGCTGTCTATAATGAAAGGCCTGCCTCCACTCTTATCAATTCTTAAGAAATTATAAAACAAACAAAAAAAAACCACACTGCATCGTGGGTAATTTGACTAGCACTTAGAAAAGCTCCTATTTGTCTAACTCTCTAACAAGATGTAAGCCTAAATAAGAGAAGCAAACTGGATTTAGGGAACATAAACCCAACTAAAAATAAGTTAAAACCTTTGTTTTAAGCAGTATGTATAAATGTATTTCCCTTCATGCTGTAGCTGAGTTTCCAACATCAAGGAACTCAAAGGTGGAAATTCAAATTACAAAGAAAAACTCTACAACACAACCCAAGTACAAGCAAGTATTTACTGGTGGAGGTCGAATTTTGCAGATCCCAGACTTCTCTGCAATTGGACGTATCTTGGCGATATAGCCCAAAGGATCCTGAAACTCTTCCCATGACGGCTCAAATACTGGACACTCCGGAGGAGGTACAAACTCTTCCCCTTCCATTGCCCTGACAATAGGGAAATTGACAAGTCAAACAAGCTAATAAGCACTAGCCTATTTACTAATGTGCATGGCAGTAATAAAATGCTTTTTCAGATGCTGTATTATGTACACAAGTTTGGACACAACAGATACCACAGGACACTCCAGAGTCAAGTACAGGCACAAAGTTATATATCAGCATCAACATAACATTTGCAGACATACCAAATATTTAATTAAATGTTCCCATTGACTGAAAAAAGGAATAAGTGGGTGGACTAGTGGAGTCAGTTTTATTAAGGTATTGAGCACTGTGCAGTTTCCTTTTCAACTTGCACTAACACATCTTGCCAAATCATCACTTCCTTATTCTACTTTCAGGTTTGCATATAAATAGACATGTGATGATCAGCTCCTTGTTTGACATGCTCTAGTCTTAACAGTTCATAGATTTGTTAATAAGATACATCATCCTGAGAAATCTGAGGATGATGTTTTTTTTTTATGCCCTTGAAGTGGTCCTTGTTAAAAACCCCTCCCCCATCATCAGACAACAAAACAAATACCATGGTCTGGTAGATGAAGGGGTAGTTAGGAAAGGTTTTAAGTTATCCTTTATCATCTGATGTACACACGAATAATCAGATTAGCTAACATACAAACGATTTCTGTATGAAAATGAGCAACAAACACTGTTGTGTACGTTTTCATTACATTTGTGTACCAGCCTGTAATTAATTTTGATCTAGTGCCTTAGTTTTGCAAAGCACGTCAAAATTCAAAGAAAAAAAAAAACTTGATGCTGGGACTTCAGTAACATATTTCCCATCCATCTAATCTCACACGGCTCTTAAGAAAAACAATGGCGTGGAGGCCATGAACCCGAGGTACAGAAGGCCTTGGAGCCATCACTACTCATAAGTGGGCTGGACTAGGTTACTAAATATGATAACCAATACATTTCCCCCATTGCAGAAGCCAAAGAATTATGTATAAATATCACTACTAAATAATATATATAGTTATCAGCTTACAGCTGTTAGCTTTTAGCTACTAATCTTGACATAACTGGCGTTTAAACGAGCCTTACCTTCAACCAGAAGCGTAACAACAGAAATTAAGAAACAGAAAACGCCCCCAGTTCCGTTTTTTATAGTGGGTTAGCTGTGTGTCATTCATTTATAATCTTCTCTCACCCACGAACTCTATTTGTGTCTATTGTCCAGCTATCAGAGGCGATAACGCAGCTTATGGCTAACGCTAGCACCGAGGCCTGCACTTTTTTCCTCAGCTCCGTCCCATCGCCACCCACAGCGGTAGATAACTAGCCTTAGTGAGCTAACTGGGTGGCTGAGGAAACTAACAAACCAGCTAACCTACATACTGACACTCAAGTCGACGCCAACAAGCAGCTAGTGAACATTAATCGCATAAATGCAAGTTAATATGCAATTATTTGTTGATCTGATTACACTACAACATCTCGCTCCATTCCCGTGACTGACCCGAAGACACCTCGATGTCCCGGGGTATGATAGGGACTGTGGCCGCTCTCCTTCCTCTGTTGTTGTGATGACTGGTGGGTTAGCTAACGATGGCCAGCTGTGCTCGGTCCAGTTGGCTAGCTACCGCTGCTAGCAAAGTTGACCGTTTTTTGTTTTTTTTTTAAAGCTTCAGCTCTCCATATACTCCGATCTGTCAAAGACACGGGCTCAAAACATGGATGGCTGGTGTTCGTTTAATACTAAACAAGAGTCTCAAACTTTATCAATTATGTCGTTATCAGTCATTTTCCGAGCAACATCATTACTCTCTTCAGGCCATCCTATCTTTCTTGACGAGACGCCATCTTAGCTTTTTTCTCACGACCGAAGTACAACCTCAAATCTCTCACGTCTCTCACGTTTACTCCCTGAAAGTAGTACCCACGTAGGCAAAACACAAAGCATGTAATTGCTGCGCGACCGGTTGTGGAAGAAGTAGGTCAGAAGAAGGGAGGTGTCACTGTGTGTTTGAGGGGAAAAAAAGTTGACATCTGACGCCTGCGCTTCCGCAGCACAATAAAAGGTAACTGATAATTATCAGCACCATATTTGCCCTAGTCCGCTCTCGTCCTGTTAGTCTATGATAATATTAAACGTAAGCAGAACAACTATAAAACCGATCAAATTAATAATAAAAAAATAAAATTGGTCAGACTTTGATTAGCAATACAAGATCTTATGTGCATTTTACCATTAAGCAACAGCCTACAGTCATGTGAAAAAAAAAGTTTCCACGGGACACTATGGTAAAATGGACTGCATTTTAGTACTTTAATGCTCACTTTGAGAACTCAGTGCTTTCTTACTACAAGCCTTGCATTCACGTAGATATTCATACGAGCACATTTTTTCTATTCCTACTTGCTTTTTTGTCTAACACATGCACACACCCACATTCCAATGGATACTTTGACATCCAGACTAGAGCAGCCAAGGACTGAACCATGAGCCTTCTGACTAGTAGACAACCAACACCATCTCTTCAGCCTAAGTACACCCATGATTCAGTAACTTGTAGAACCACCTTTAGCAGCAATAACTTGAAGTAATTTTTTTTCTGTTTATGCACATCTCTCATAAGCTCCCGCCACACTATTCAGTCTGCTTGAGGTCTAGACTGGACCATTGCAACACCTTTATTATTTTCAGGCGTTCTTGGTGTGCTCGGGATTATTGTCCTGTTGCATGACCAAATTTCAGACAGGTGGCCTCACATTTGACTTTAGAATACTTTGGCATGCAGAGCAGTTCATGGTGACTCAATGACTGCAAGGTGCTCGGGTCCTGTGGCTGAAAAACAAGCCCAAATGGTCACCCTTCCACCATGAGGTGTGCCGATATACAGTCGTGCTATGCGTTATGGCCAAACATTTCTACTTTGGTCTCATCTGTCCAACAGACATTGCACCAGAAGTCTTGTGTTTTGTTCTAATGCACCTTTGCAAACCAAAGTTGTGCTGCCATGTTCTTTTAAGACAGAAGAGGCTTTCTCCAGTCAACCCTTCTAAACAAGCTGTACTTGTTCAGTCTTTTTTTGATTGTACTTTAACATTTAACATGCTAACCGAGGCCTGTAGAGTCTGAAATGTAGCTCTTTTTTTTTTTTTGCAGTTTCTCCAAACATTGCACAGTCTGACCTTGGATTGAATTTGCTGGGACGCCCACTCCTGGAAAGATTGGCAAGTGTCTTGAATGTTTTCCACTTGTGAATAATCTTTCTCACTGTAGAATGATGGACTTCGAATTGTTTGGAAATGATCTTATACCCCATTCCAGATTGATGGGCAGTAACAATTGCTTCTCTAAGCTCATTACTGATATCATTCCTTCTTGGCATAGTGTTAGAGTGCACCTGAATGCTCCAAACCAGCAAACTAAACTAAACCTCTGCTTCTATAGTGGTGCTCCACTCGCTGATGCTCAGTTAATCAAGTGCATTTGATTAGCAGCACCTGGCTGCTACTTACCATCTTAATTCCTATGGAAGCAGCAAGGGTGTACTTAATTCTTCACAGGACTGCATAGTCATGTGAAAGCTTTCTTTTCATGATTGTATATTTTGTGAGTAAATGAGCATCAAGTCTTTTAGATCTACTCATTTCATTCAAGTTAAATTGACTGTAAATACAGTGTGCTCGCCACCATATTGTCTTGTCTTAGCCTCGTGTATGAGCACAATTCATCTATGTGGATTGAATATGCTGTGGTTATTGCATGATAAGGCTGCTTGTTTTCTACATTAAAAACAGTTAAAAGCAGGTTGCTTTAGTATTTTGGTTTTGTGTATCACTTAGCATTTTCTGTTTGGTTTTGTTGTTCTTATGTTTTTTGTTGTTGTTATCTTAGTTTTTTTTTTTTGTTGTTTTTTTTATTCCTAGGTATAGTTTTTAGTTTCTGTTTTATATTCTGTATTATTACAATTACGACCTTAATTCTTCTTCATGACATAGATTCAAAAAGGTTCTGAAAACATTCCTCAGAGATTTTGGTTCATATTGGCACTATAGCAGATTTGTTGGCTATACATCCATGAAACTCCACCACATCCCAGAGGTGCTCCATTAGATTGAGATCTGGTGACTGTGGAGTAGAGTGAGCTCAATGTGATATTCAAGAAAACAGTTTATTATCTGATCTTTGTGATGGCATGTTATCCAGCTTAAAGCAGAATTCAGAAGATGGGTATACTGTGGTCATAAAAGGATTGACATGGTCAGCAACAATACTCATGTACTGGCATTTAAAACATCCCCCACACCATTACACTACCAACAGTAGCCTCCACGATTCATACAAGGCAGGATGGATCCATGCTTTCATGTTGTTTACTCCAAATTCTGACCCGACAATAGAAATGTTGCGGCAGAAATCGATACTCCTCACAGCAGGCAACATTTTTCCAATCTTGGTAAGCCCATGTGAACTGTAGCCAGTTTTCTGTTGTTAGCTGACAGGAGTGGCGCCCAGTGTGGTCTCCTACTGATGTAGCCCATCTGCTTCAAGGTTTGACAAGTTGTCCATTCAGAGCTGCTCTTCTGCATACCTTGGTTGTAGCAAGTGGTTATTTGAGTTATTGTTTCTTTCTGTCATCTTGAAGCAGTCTTGCCATTCTCCTCTGAACTCTGACTTCAACATGGCATTTTCTCCCAGAGAACTGCTCGCTGGATATTTTCTCTTTTTCAGACCATTCTCTGTAAAGCCTAGAGATGGTTTTGTGAGAAAATCCCCGTAGATCGGCAGTTTCTGCAATACTCAGACCAACCAGTCTGGCAGTAACAACCATGCCACGTTCAACTTACAGTAAATCACCTTTTTTACCCATTCTGATGCTCGGTTTGAACTTCAGCAGGTTGTCTTGGCCATGTCTACATTGCTAAATCCACTGACTTACTGCCATGTGATTGGCTGATATTCACATTAATGAGCAGTTAAACAGATGTATCTAATAAAGTGGCTGGTGACCATATGCTGCAAGTCTTAGGTCTTTTAACACTGGTTCTTTGGTTCTTTTCTACCTTATTTATTCTCGTGAAGATAGAGTTTTTGTGTTTCCTTGTAGTTTTGGAGTCTATCCTCTCCAGTATCCCTTTGTATTTTGTCTCTATATTTAGTTTGATTTTCTTAATTTCTGTTCTACATTGATAGGTAACTGTGTCTTGCTTCTGCTGTTTGTGTATAAATAGTCCTGCCTTGCTCTTTCTTTTGTTGGATCATTTGTTGTTTCTCTGAAGTTCCCCACATAAGTTTCCTTGTTAGTTCTTGTTTCTCTAGAGTTTTTTTCCCCTCACCTCATGTTTCATTATGGACTTTTATTATCAGAATTTGTAATAAAGCTCACTTGTTTTACAGCAAGTTTTTGAGTCTGCGTTTGGGACCACTTGTGAACTGAAACCTGAAACTTATAAACTTCTCCCCTTTGACTTTCATCATTACTTATATTCCCCTTTATCTGGTAGCAACAATTCAGCTTATTTTGAATATTTAGTGGCGAGGTGTGTTTTAATGCACACAGAAACCACACACACACAGGTCACTTCACTGCAAGGACACTTTAATGTATCAGAAGCAATAAATATTCACATCTCAATTCTCTATTCTTTCAGTACACATAGATAGTACATACACAGAAAAAAACAAAATCATTTGCTTAAAATAATATCCATAAGTGCGCTGACATATAAACTTTTTTTAGGCTTTAAATCATGTTAATTCATTCTCTCACCTTTAGTCTGAAATGATAAGAAAAGAAAAAGTTGATATTCCTTTTGACCAACATATCTTATCCCTGTTTTTTTCTGTACATACTTAGTGGCACTCACATGCACGCACCTGAATACAGAATGGGAGCAGTTCATCCCATAGTTATGATAAGAAGCCTATGTATATTATAATATGTACATTCAGATTTATA
This sequence comes from Archocentrus centrarchus, assembly GCF_007364275.1. NCBI lineage: Eukaryota > Metazoa > Chordata > Actinopteri > Cichliformes > Cichlidae > Archocentrus > Archocentrus centrarchus. The sequence goes on along the minus strand of NC_044352.1, from coordinate 10,285,100 downwards.
CAGTACAATCTATTCAATAAGTGCAGATATATTCATGCAAATAGAGTCAAAAAGGACACCATAAAAAGAAAAGAATAGCCAACACATACTTATAAAATCTTCATTTAATACTCCTGACTCTCTCCAAACCTTCTTAAAATCCTTTTGATGATTTAGATCATCAAGAAATTTGGCATATTCTTCCTGTAGCTTATTTCATCTGCATTTTTATATTTTCCTCACTCATATATTCTTCATATATTCTCTTCTGAATCTGATTATATATGTAGTTTTCCTCTGTAATCAGTGGCACTGAAGGTAAACTACATCAGTGCTCATGTTTATCTTCAAAATCTGCAGTAGCAAAAAGGAATAACACTAATACGAGGCCCACAGAGAGAAAAAAAAAAAAGGAACAGGAAATGCAGTATGCACCTGTAGGCTATTTTACATTCTTGATTCTTGTTATGGTTTCAAACAAGAAGCCCTCAGCAAGATGCCAAGGCATCAGAAAAATGATAGCAGAGATTTCTGAAAGTAGCAGGAGAGGGAGGATTAGAAGAAGGCCATTTCTGACTTAAGACATCACGTGTGCAAAACCACAAAACTTCATGTAAAAGCGTGCTTGTTTCAAAACAAAAAAACACACAATGAATAAATTTGATGACTACAAGGAAGTGGGCATATGTACCCTGGATGAAAATTTCACCAATTTCCACGACTGTCATTAAGCCTTTTAAAATACTGGGAGAGTCATAATAAATCAAAAAGGACACACTAACTCAGATTCATCCTATAAATTCAAGTTTTTGCTAGTCACATATTCAAGAATGTTGTGCCCCCTGTTTGCAAACACAACAGTAAAAAGATGAATATTGTAAATGTTCAAATCAATTTGAACAAAACTAAACCTCATTCGTTATCCTGAACAGTCAATAATACTAATCGTTAAGAGATGAGCTGAATAAAACCATGGTACTATGAAAATAAATCACACTTCACATATCTGATTACCCTCTAGTGGTTATGGCAAAGTGAGGGAATTTGTATGTGAATATACTCTCTAAAACCATGTACAAACATCTGCTGATATATTTACTCACTGATCAAAACAATTATTGGACAATATTCATCATACTCATGGCAGGTATATTATAATATCTATAAAACAGCAAGAAGCTTCATAAACATTCAAAATATATTATTATTTGTGTCATTGATTCCCATACCCCACGTTGCATTAGAAAGCCTGGTGACATCTGTTGACATATGAAAGACCAATAAGCAAAAGACTGTCAGAAAACTGTGCACTGGTTTTAGAAGTTTTAGACAAAGCAACATATCTGAGGTTTCCTTTTAGAAAAAAAGATGCCTGTCAGCAAAGCGTAACCTGCAAGAATGAACAGAGACATCATGAAGCCAAGTAAATTATTGCAAAGTCAAGGGGCAGTTTTAATGCCAAACTCCGCTGGAATACATTTGGTGTTTCAGTCTTTATTTACATGCCCATGTAAGCAGGTGGATACCTATGGTCTCCAGTTTCCCAGTGCCACATTATCGCATCTTTGTACTGTACATGTAAATAGTCTCATACAGACTCAAAGAGACTCCAAACAATTAAAACTGAGGCAATATACCTAGATACAGATTTAGTTTCATCTTAAATATATGGCTATAGACTTCTTTGATTGTGTGTGGAAATGTGTGGTATATGTGTTTGTGTAATGTTGCACGTGTGTTTCTGTTGGTGCAGGTTTCGAGGATATGTCCGCATGCCATTTAACTCTAATCGTGCCTGCTGTCTCCACCTACATATGTGGGAAACGGAGGTGAAAGTAACAGAGACGGAGCAAACTGCGTTTCCTCTTCTCAGTAGCGCTGCTGCTGTTACTTTCTGTCCTGGCAGACTTGGTTCTAGGCCTAGCTCTGCTCATCTCCTCCAATCTATCATTTGACCTTTGAACTCTGGAGCCCCACATCCTGCTCACACTACGGTACTTATCCGGTTGATAGGCTTGGATTTGGAGCTGCCCCCTGTACCGGTCGCTCCAGCCCCTGTCACCTGCGGCCCCTGCTGAGGCTGCCCGGGGTGCTGGGGGGGGTGAGGGGAGAGAGGTGTAAGAGGGGTAAGGGGGGACGAAGGGGGGGGTAAAGGGGAGTGTGGTGGGGGAGGGGGGATAGAAGAGAGAGGAGGGTACTGGGGCAGATACGGGCCGGCGGAGGCTGCGTGATGCGCATTGACGGTGGCGGATGGTAGATTGTGGGGCAGCGTGCCGAATATGAAGTGTGTTTGGTGGGTGCTGTGGCTGGCTGGGTGTGGTGTGTGCGCGTGTCCGGGGTGGGTTTGGGAGTGTGTGTGGGGGTGGGAGTGTGACAAGGTTAGTGGAGGTTTGGTACCAGGGCCGCCGGCCCCTCTGACAGAGTGTGTGGGCTGCGCGTGGTAGAGGGCGAACTGTTGGTTCTGGGAATGTTGGGAGAGAGGAGAAAGGGGTGGGGGACATCCCACTACCATGTTGGCATAACGACCCGGAAGCCCATGCTGGGATAGCTGGGAGAGATGGGCCAGCTGCGGGTGCTGGGCGAGCGGTGGGCCAAGCGGTGGACGACAGGGTAGAGGGCCTCTCTGTATAGTAAGAGGGGGCACTCCTGGCAAAGGAGGAGGGACAGTTTGGACGTGGTAGCGATGGTGATGGTAGTAAGGTGGAGGGGGCTGCACGATGGCCGCGTGACAGTACTGTGCGTGTAGTGCCTGGATTTTGGAAGCCCCCCCCTCCAACTGGCATAGAGATGAAGGGGAGTGAAGAGGGGGCCCTCCCGTAGTCGGTGGGGGTACAGGTGCGGGGTAGGGTGGCCCCGGTGGAATAAGGGGCCCTGGTGGTTTGGCGCGTTTGCTGCCAAAGAGGGAACCCAGGAAGGAACCGCTGTTGTTGTTGCTGCTCCCCCCAGGGCCGCTCCCCGCTCCTGTTCTCTCTGCACTGCTGGAGACTCCCCCAGCTCCTGTCCCAGCAGTGGTATGTTGCTGCCCCGGCCCACCCCCCACCCCCGTCCCGGGGCTCAGGATGGGGCGGTGAGGCCGGAAGTCTTCTGTTCCATAGCAGTCAGAAAGCACACCTGGCACTGCATAGCGCTGGTGAGGCTGTGGGCTGCTAATGATGGAGCCCTACGAAGATAAAGTATCATTGGGTTTCAGGAAAATCACTACAATACATCCCAATTCCTGCTTATTATCTCACACACACACACACAGGAAATACTTATATCTGGAGGTGGAAGACATGCCAGGGTAAATATGTACGCACATAAGTCATGCAAAAGGTGTCAGTCCAGGACACACACACATGCATGTACACGTACACACCATGTACACACTTTACTTGCTCAGGAAGATAACGCACCAGTCAGGGGGGAATGCAAATCTGAAGGTTACAGATCTAAATCTAGTCTTACACGGAGACTTACTTCCATTGTACTGTCCAGAGAACCAACACTGTTCCTGCGACCGCGTTTCCCTGTACCCCACCAGGAAGAACCAGGTTAGCAAAGCATGAAAGATTGGAATATTTGCTTAAATGCTTTTTTTGCGAAAAAGGTAAGAGATGCATGAGCTGTGTCTGTGTGTCACCAAGAAAGAGGAACGGGCTGTAGCAATAGCAACAGAGACCAAAATCATGCAACCCAATTCATCCCAGCAGGTAGTAATGAAATCAAGTTGATCTATTCTCTGATGCGGCATTGTCTCACCTGTGTCTGATAGGTCCCTGAGAGAAGAGCTGAGCGCTGTGCGTTTGAGACCTTCACCGACTGAGCAGTTGTCATCAAAACTTGTTCTTCCCAAGGTGCCATTCACAACATCGCTCTTCACACCTACGCCTCCTCCAACCACACCTCCAGTTAGCAAGCTGGGTCGCATTACACCTTTCTGTTTCTCCAGTTCCGCTGTACATGTGCACACAGGGCACAGGGGAATATTAAATGAAATGGAGGTGTAGCATAGAGAAGAATGGCCAGAAAAGACTTCAAGAACACGAGCCATTGTAGTAAACCATACATGGTTCCAAAAAGTAACATTATGGTTCACAGAAAAGGCCAGCAGATGGGGCTACTTACATTCGACTCTATATTTCTCCATTTCTTGCACTTCAGCAATACTCTCCCTGAGGTCACTAACAAAGCGGGTGCGGTCTTGCTGACTAGGTGCCATAAACACAATAAGAACCTTCCTCTCTCCACCCAGGACTGCTGAGGTCAGACGGATGCCATGAGGGTAGTCTAGATGCAAAAAAAAAAAAAAAAAGGCAGAAATTAATACTTTTATAATCACAGAGCATACTTAAAAGATGCAAAAGTGAGACTTTTTTCCTCACATGAGTTCTGGAACATGTGCACTTGCATTTCAACCAAAGGGAAAGATTGTCTGAAACTATAGGTCACTGAGGTTTTCTTCTTCTGGAAGATTTTGGTCACCTAGTGCAGAATAGAAACAGTATATTTTTACCAGGTCCTTTAAGGAAAATAGACCGCTCATCTGCCAAAAAAAAAAAAAAAGATAATGCAAATCTTACCACCAGCAGGTCATTAAAGAGAAAGACCTCTCGCTGGTGCACTCCTGTCCTCTGAGGTCTGTTAGGGTCAGGCACCTCATAGAGCTGGCAGCAACACACCAGTCTACGATGGGGAAGGGACAACACCTACATAGACAAACACAGTACAAATAAATTAAAAACAACTTTTAGCTAGAAATGACAACATATTACAGAGCCCCGTATGACAGGATAAACTCACAGGCTTCTTGCCCACAATGACTCTCTCCACTGCCTGCACTTGGGACACATGGTCATCATTGGTCCTCAGCTCCCATTTTTGTATTCTCTGGTAGATCCCAACCAGCAGGTCCCTAGGTATGTCCTGACCATTGTCTACACCTTGGATAGAACCAAAGAAAGGGATGGTTTTAGGGAATAAGCCACCACTGCTCCTTTAAAATATCTTTAATTGCATTTGAAGAAAACAAATTTAGAGATGCTTAAAGTTGCTACACAGAAAACCTATTTATAAAAACACTGCAGAGTACCTCTAACTGATCTAATAAATTCTTATGATGTAAGCGATATTTTAAAAGTTCCACTATATGTTTTATAAACTTAGGTAGAAGGTAATTTGTCTTTTCTGTCCAGCAGCACCTCTCAAATTCTTGATGAAATCCTCTAGTTTCATTTTCCTCTCAGGTTTGACATTGGGACTGTACATATCCGTGTTGAGAAGGATTATGGCAAAGGCCAAGATGAAGATGGTGTCGGGATTCTGGAACTGTCGAACCAGGGTCGGATTACACACACAATATCGCTGACTGAAGACAGAAACAAAATTTGTGTAAAAAAAAACAAACCAAACCAAAACAAAAAAATGTAATTAATAATTTTGATACAGCAGCCAGGCAATTTAAATTCAATCCTTTAGTGATCTGGAACAAACCTGAATGCCTCTATAAGTCGTTCTACTTTTTGGGCTTCTCCTTGAACTTTAATCTGAGCCTGGAACTTCCTCAGAGCATCATCGATGTCCATACCTGAGAAGTCCATCTCATCCACCACACAGCTGAAACACACACATCAGAGGTCACAGATGAAACCCTTCACCCTGGATATTTAGAAAAATTCATCCACTGCATATGGGTAGTTGCCTTGAGATTGCATTCATTCAGATTTGGCATGAAATATGTGATGGGGTGTGCATATACACTGAACTATGTTTGGGCAAACTTAATCTTTTTTTTTTTTCTTTTTGAAGTTACAAAATGTAGATGGATTTGGATATCTGTGTCTGATATATTTCCATATATTACAGCTATCTATCTTAAATACTCACTCTAAAACATCTTTGTTGAACTGTTTCTGCCGGTTTCCCAGAAACTCTCCAATCATCTGCCTGCTGAGACCCTTTCTCTCGAGGATGAACCGAGCAATGCCAACCGGAGTGTCAGAAACAAAACCTCTTTCTATCAGGTACTGGATCCCCTTCTCCGGCTTCCTGTAGTTGAAGAAAAATGACTGTGAACTTTTCTGCTGCAATATTACTGCATTCAATATATATTTACCATTAAAATAGATACTTATTTGTGATTGCTAGTACATCTTACTTGTTAAATAGATTAAGACCAATGCGGTACTGGCGTCTCTGCACGACATCACTGTTGAAGGGTGGTGAGTCCCAGCTATGGCGGCTCTCCCTCTGGTATGTCTGCTTGCCCAGAGGAGGCAGAGGCTCCCGCAGGCTGTCCTGAGATGAGGAGCCTGAGCTGCAGTTGACGGTCTCATTGGAATTGGTAGTGGAGTTGAGTGAATCATTGTCTCCATCGGAGCAGCACGGCTGCTCCAAACCACCAGGGGGCAGAGCTGTGGAGGAGGAGGAGGACAGAGGGGTGGTGGGAGGCTGCTGAGGGGACGAAGATGATGAAGGTGTGTCAGGGTACTGATGGTGGTGTATAGGGTGGTGGTGATGGTGGTGGTGGGCTGCAACCTGGTGTGGGATATGTGTGGGTATGGGCCTGCCAGGGGCCCGGGTCTGGCCCTGCGCAGCTGCTGTGGAGGTGGTTCGGGTGCCTGTGTTGGGGGAGTGTTTGAGGGTTCCCTGAGGGGAACCTGCGCCCACACCGGCCTCCTGCTCAAAGACAAGCGTTCTGCTCAGAGAGCCTCGGTCTGAACGATCACTCATGTCCACTGAGCTGTCACTGGGTGGCTCAATAGTGAGGAGAGGCAGATGTGCACCTCTAAGACGATAGTCTCTACACTCTGTACATGGGGTACTTCGCCGACTGTTACTGCTGCCCCCTCCCTCAGTGTCCCTGCTATCCTCACGTCCTCCCACACCACCACTAGGACCCCAGTACTCCGTATCCGTGCTGCTAGGTGCTCGGTCAAGGGACAGCGGGGAGGACGGCATACCATCATCCATGTAAAGGGTGACATCACTGTACGAGGTGGCTGTACTGTCACCATGCATACTGAGTCCTCCTCCAGCACTCCTGCCTCTTTCACCCAAACCTCTTTGGGAGGATGGGTTGCTGCTGCTGCTCCACACACACTCCCCAAAGTCTTCACTAATCCCTCCACCCTCCTTGCTGCCCTCCTGGGAGTCATCGCGACCTGCGCGGCAGGTAAGGGCATCATCTATGGAGTCAGCTAAGGACTTGACCTATAGGGAACAGAGGGTGAGCTATTATTATAGGACAGTTTCCACACATCTGAAAGAAAAGAAGGAAGTGTGCAATGATAAAATTATTTATCAGCAGTTTGCTTGTAAGGATTGCTTTATCCTATTATTTAAAAAGTCCAGTTCAGTTTATTATAATGTTTCTTTGATCGTTCCTTTCTGTCTCTATAAATGCCTTAAACTTAGTTTAACTAAAACTTAGAAAACACAACACTTTTACCTGTTTGGAGAAGGAGTCCTCTAAGTGGGTGTAGTCTCCTGTGCGGTCTGGATCAGGAGAGTGGGGAGGCCCCACGGCCACACTGTGGGTGAAATTCGTTTGTGTCTGGGCCTGCTGCTGTGGCTGTCGCTCATCAAACGAGTACTGCAGTCTCATGTTGGACAGGATGATGCGGCGTGTCATGCGGCTCTCTGAAGCGGAGCTTCTGAGGCGCTCAAAGTTTTTGTTCATGCGATACTGTCTGAAGGCCGTCTGAATGGTCTTAGCTGCTCTGCGACTTACAAAGGAGCCACCATATTTCCTCTCCAACATCTCTACCTGGAATAGGGCAGGTTTAAAAAACAAAAAAAACCAAGTTGAAGCACAAATTCACATTCAGGATGTTTTGCACCCGTGATGCCCCAGTGAAAATATGCTTGCTACTGCTCATTGCTTTCAAAGAACACACATTTACAAATATATATCTTTCGATCGATACCTTCTTATCCTGCAGATCCGTTGATAGTTCATAGCTGTCTGAAAGGGCCTTGCATCTCTTGTTCTCCTCTTCCTCTTGCTTGCGAAGAGCCAGACTTGCAGGTTGGTGGCGTGTTCGCAGTGCCCAGGCCAAGCTGGCTGAGCTGGAAGCTGCAACACATGAAGGGCCCCTAGAACCAGAGGGAAGGTTGCTGCTGCTGTCACTGTAGCGCTCTGAGCCTCGAAGGTAAGGCGCCTGGCTGAAAGAGCTGTCTTTGTGGGTGCCTGTCTCTGGACACTGGGATTCCCCTTCCACACTGCAGGAATAGAAGAAGCAGAAGCTATTAGAATGACTCACAAGCAGCTTGACTAAGTATTACACCAAAGACTTTGAAATGTGTTGAGTGTTAAATAGAAATTGAATGAATTAGTTCTGTAGGACAGCATTAAAAACGTACTAATAAGGACTTACGTGTAAACTTTTGAGCGGCGGTGAACTAACCATCTCTTAGTGGAGCTCATGATGAACTTTTAGGAAAGGAATATTCTGATTACTTCTGAGCAATGCCAAATCCTATGATAATATTCCTTGTCTAGAGACTGAATTGGTAATCCAATAGACATAAAAGGTCTCTGTCATCTATCTTCTTCCTTACAACAGTCCCGAGGATTAGTTAATGTACTACCAAGTGGTTCCAGGATCAGTATTGTTTCTGCACTGCTGCACTCTCCTAGTCTGACAAACGCAACAGTAGTCATCTGCCACTAAAACACAGTCTACCACTGCCAAATACCAGCAACACCATACTGACAGGATAGACCGGACTGTTACATTAGCATCAAGTGTACAACAGGTACCATCAGCTTAAATACTGGAATAAAATGCACACAGTTCCTTCCAAATTGACTCTCATTCAGTCCATTGTGCAGCTGTAAATGCAAGCAGTTAAGTGTACGGTTGCAACCAAACTGCATCCTATTTCCAGTCAAGATAACAATAATCACAAAACTGATAAGATATCAGTTAGTTCCAGAAGTCTTCCTGTCCTCCCGTGTCCTATTATCCAGTTTTGAAGAGACCAAATCCGCCCGAGTCAACCATTCAGTGTGTGTTTGGGATAACAACTGCAGTCACATGTTCCTGCCTACATTTCCTTCTTGTGTTAGCCGCACCCCCTTCTGAAAACTGTGTCCTGTCCCGCAACAAAACAGAGAGTGTGCAGCAATGGTCAGGGATGTGTGGGAGCATTACAGTCAGCATGTGAAACGGACAGATTTTGGCAGTAAAGCACTTGTTGTTTGGTATTTTGCATTGTTTAGGCTCTGCATCACACATTAGTTCACATGACAGAAAAAAATGACTAAAATGCTGGCTTCTATATTTGACCATTTTAGCTTTGAGTGTGCCACTCAGTGTCCTCCCTCCCTCCCTCCTTGAGTTGTCGCTGTTCCATTGGATCAGAGACTTCCTGTTGTTAGAGTTTAGCTGGCAAAAACAAGACAAGGAAAAGTCTTCTCGGGCAACAAGGAAACTATTTTAATTAGTTTTGGTTTTGATGTTGTAAGTGATAGTGTTGAAATTCAAACCCCGCATATAATCAGACTCGGAGGCATTGCAGCGGTCAGAGGGGGGAGAACGCTGTACAGGACGAGGATTTTAAGGACATCCTGTGCCTTCAAGCAAAACATGACCTGGCCAATTTATTGTTGAGTCTAACAACAACTCTGAGGAAAGCTTCATTATGTTGCAACACACAAAGGTCATGTTAAAGCCCAGTAATAAAGATGCAATTCTGACATCTACAGGAAAGCACATATTACCACAGTTAAGAGCAAATCCACATATATTATATGTGAATATATAATAATATATTATAGTATATTATAATTATACCTTACTCAAGAAATTCATCACAACATTAACAAGCTGTGCTTTGGCTTCATTTCGAGTAAATCAGCTGCAAGCAACAAGTTTTTGTGTTTATCTCCTCTTTCTTTGTGCAACATCATTTATCATTCCTCCTCCTCTGCTCCTTAAATAGAGAAACTGAGAAGAGGGAGGGGGGTTGCTTGGTGACGGTTGCTGTGGGACCTTTGTGGGCGGTGAGGCAGTTGTTAGGATGAGAAGCGTAGTTGCCATGACAATGTATTGACTGTTATCACCATTATGGTGGGTGTTGAAGATACTCAACAGGTTGTGAATGACAGACTACGTAATACTTGCCTTTTTATAAAAACAGGAAAAAAGACATATTTGTAAAGAGCGAACCATGAAATTGCCGCATTATCTAAACTTGTTATTTGAGCCATTTCTGGATTAATCATTACTAAATTTATCTTAGCGATTTACACATTGTCTTTCATAACCTGTAGGAACACGAAATTCTAACTTAAAGCAGCTTCTTTTAAGGAAACTGGCCACACAAGTGAATGTGCAGAGCCTCAACAGGTAGAGTAGTGTGTGATTTCCAGCTGTGCACATCACTTGGAACAAGTGCCACTTTCATTCAACCGAACTGCAAAGGAATATTAGGGAGTTTCATATATCTGTTCTCTGAAAAGTCACAGCTGATTGCCAGATTTTAGCTTTTAAGCCCTTATTAACTCATCAAAAAGGAAAATCTAAAAATACTAACCAAAGACTTGGGTGACATTTTCTCAACTACCACTGGATAAGAGATCAACTATATGGATTATGTGACAATATAAGTGTGATTTTCATTTGCACAGACCGTACACTACAAGATGAAAATATCACAGATTTATATTTCTTTCTCTGAGCGTGGGGAGAACATTTGTCACACTGTAATATACCCAGGTTGGTGAAATATTAAAGAAAACATTTTTTAAAAAGATTCTCTTATATAGGTGCAGTGCAACCCACGTCCAACTGTGCACGCAGTACTTCCTTAAAACTCTGGCTATTTTTATTTCACCTGTAAAAAAAAAAAAAAAAATCACACTCTCAGATTTAGTCAATAACCACTACAAAAACCATAACACCAAACACAACAAGCTTCAGCTTGATGTACAACAGACATCTGAGAGACTCTTTTCCCATCAGATCACAGTAAGGTTTGAAAACCTCCAGTAAAGAAAAATATATTTTTTCTTTCTGCATAATCAGTGTGAATTCAATCCTCAGAATAGGTCACTCACACAAACACTGATGCTCTTAAACCTGCTCTAGAAATTTTAAGCTGCAACGCTAATGCAACAAATTTCACGGATCAGAAATGAAGCACAATAAGGCTTCACTGAATATGCAACTTTTTTTTTTAAAAAAATGACGGTTGTGCTTTACTGTCACTGCCTGCTGGTACAGGGAGCTCCCCAGGTGGAAAGACATTAATTTGGAGTTGCCTGCGGTAAGAGCCAGGCAGTATAATGCGGTAAGAGACAAGACCAGGATATCTGAGTAAAAAGTTTGTTGTATAAAACATGAGTGCGGCCATATTGCAGCTGGCATCTGAATCTCATTATTTATGTAAGAAACACTGTATTCCTGTTACAGAGAGAGGTTCTCTCTAGAGGATCCCTCATAAAGACCAGCCCAGGGATTCACTACCTCCTATCATTTAATTGGAGATGAGACAGATGGCTGGAACTTAATAAACAAGAACAATATTGCTGATAGAGTTTAGGAAATAAAGAAGTGGTCAGAAATGGATAAGAACTCTGATGAGAGAAAGTGGATTGGAGCATGCGCTGTAAAGGACACTGCCAACACCGTGCAGTCCCCGGCCTCCTTTTCCTTGATCATATAATATTGATGTGCGGAGAGTGTGTATGTTCGTGTATGCTCTTATGAGAGGACAACAGTTGGTCTGACTGTGCTATTGAACCCGCAGCAGGACATGGAGGCTGAGGGATTAGCCTCTCTGCTGTCTGCCATGAGACGCCAATAACTGCATCGATCTGTATGTTGACTCATTTCCACCTGAGCATTGACTCAGTGCAGTTATCTCATATCCTTTCTAATTTCTTCATCTCCGACTTTCGTGTTAATTTTTCCATTTGTCCCTAAGCTTATTACCCAATATAACCCTGGCAAGCCAAGTGTGAATGATAAAAAGTGCAGAAAAAGCCTTTAGCAAGATCCAAGCTAATTACTTTGGTGATGTGATAATATTTGCCATTAATTTCAGGACTTAAAGAGATCAGAAACCACAGAAATGAATCAGAGCTGGAGCAATCAGTATTCTCTTTCATGGCCAAACTGAAAGGAAACAATAAAATCATTCATGGGTCAAATCAGAGCATTCCTGTACCGCCAACACTCTCTAGCCATTTCACTGTCTCAAGCTATGAGCTTCCCATCACACATATGAACACTACACACTTTTTTCTATGACCCGAACCCTCCAGTTCAAAGCCCTACGAGGCTGTGTGGCTTTGGCAGCTAAACCAGAGCGGTGAATTACTCGATGAAAGTGAAAACAACTTGTTCAGAATGCTGAGAGTCGGCAGTATTTCCTCAATAATAACTCATCAGATAATCTGTGGCACTAAAGCAAGAAAGAATGAAGAGATAAGTGTTGTGTCAACAGACAGGGTGACAAGATACTGTAATCTTTAATTGGAAATTGACTTCATTTTCCTTTTTCTCATTTTCCTGGCAGTTTTTCTGTATTTGACATCTGTTTTTCAGACTTTTTTTTTTACTTACAAGGTCGACTGATTCACTTTCAGTTTGGGTACAGCTGATTTGGTATTTGGCATCTTGTGAGCACTCATCAAAGTGCTGCACTGTAATTGACAAGTACTGCTCTAATAGGCATTCAAATTAACATGTCAAACATTTGCAGGGGCGTTTTAACTAATTTACTTAAAGCCATTTTTTTTAAAGCCCTCATTTGGCACATGGCTGCATGCTTTTTTTGCAGTTCCTCAAGAGCTACCCCCATGACAGTGGTAGATAGGCAAGACTTTTAAAAATATGCAATCTGTCAGCTTATTGGTACATACAGTCACAAGATTACTTGTCAGAGCCCATTTACAGCCTTTCCTTTTCCATTTTTCTCTTTCTCAGACTGTGTCTTGCATTCAATAAAAAGTCATCTTCTGAAAACAGACCCTCATTTATTATCAGTTTCTGCTGCTGTTTGTCTGTGATGACTAGATATCACTGTCCCTACATACAGCAGGTTATCTCACTGTGTAAGCCATGTCATGAATTTGCACCACTGCCTTGTAGGCCACCAAACACCCGTGTTACAAATCATCTCTTCCAGATGCCAAAATAAATATTCCTTTTTGATAGTTTTACAAGTAAAAGAAAAGTGGAAAACGCTGGGTTCTTACCATGTTGCTACTGTCAGAGAAAAGTCCCACACTAACCGGACTAGCGTAATAGCAAACACACCCTTTCTCTCTCTCTTTCGCTCTCTCACACTTTTTCATACACACATACTGTGTGTGCAGGGTTCTTGTTCACCCTGCAGAGCTGTACGGGCTACATTCTTGACGATCCTTTGACAGCTATGAACTTCCCTCTCCCTGCCCAGCTTCTCATCTCCACCCTCCCTGTGCCAGATCACTTGCAATCGCTTTTACTACACAGTGGCAAACTAAGCAAAAACACATAAAAACACAGGAAACAGAGACACATGGAAGTGCATTCATTTATTGAAAAAAAAAAAAGAGAAGAAGAAATTGAAGACCATAAGAAATGAGTGTTGTTTCATCTGATGTGTTTATATTTTTTTTAGGTGTATGACAGGAAACACTGGCAGTGATGTTTGTGATGACACGTCTACAAGAAGCAAGTGAAAGATACATGGAAATGACATGGACAACATATTGTTAAGCAGGAAACGTTAAATGGTATGAAATCTGGTGAAGTTTGCATGTTCTCCCCGTGCCTGCATAAGTTCTTTCCGGCAACTCCGGCCTCTTCCCACAGTCCAAAGACATGCATGTTAGGTTGATTATTGATTTTAAATTGCAGTGGGTGTGAGTGTGAATGGTTGTCTGTGTCTTTGCGTTGGCCCCGTGATGGAATGGCGACCTGTCCACAATGCACTCCAGCTGGATAAGTGGTTAAGAAATTGGACAATATTGGTAAACATAAAATAGATTGGGATAAGAAGCAGTGACTCTTTTTAAAATGCAATCTTCAGTGGCATAATAGTAATAATATAACTTTTTTTAATAACTTTTTCAGACAAAGTTGGAGCTATGTGTAAATTTAAATACAAATGGAATGCAAAGGCTTGTAAATCACTTAAAGCTTAAATATTTAATAGAAAATTGTACGCAGTCAACAAATCAAATGCTGACAACTTTTATTGCTTTTTGAAAAATATATGCTAATTTTGAATTTGATGCCAGCAACAAAGAATTATGACAGGGGGCACATTTCACACGGTGCTGCATCACCATTTCTTTTAATAAAGCACTCTGTAAGCATTTGGGAACTGGGGAGCCCAGCTGCTTTGAAGCAACACGGTTTCCCATTCAGCTGCTCAACAGTTCAGATCTTCCTTTGTCGTATTTTTCATTTCAGGATGCTCTAAATGTTTTCAAGAGGTCTGAACTGTAGGAAGGCCGTTTTGGCACCCAGAGTCTTTCACTGTGATGCTATTAGCTGTCATTTACATTTAAAACAGTTTCCCAACATTTTGAGAAATGAGTTTGTGTTACTGACTCTAAATCTGTCTAATATGCTGCAATGTACACAGATTTTAAATGTCTGATAGCTCCTGCGTAAGCTAAAAAAAATATCTTGACTGAACGGAAACTTACCAATAAATATAACACTAAAACAGAATTACCATAATTATGTTCTGCAAATACAATGGGCTTAAGATGTAGATGAATGAGGTGGCAAATGTGCACAAGCAGCATTCCTGCATGACTGAAACACCATCAGCAACTGAAGAAGCACAGACATCATTTTCAGATAGTATAAAGGAAAGAAAATCTTGTCAGGAGCTTGAAGTCTTTATTTTTTTCAGAATACTAAATCGACAAGACTTGACTTTAAAGTCATGAATAAAAAATGATAATAAATAAGAGGATAGTTAAGAGATGGAACAAATAAATTAACACGTTAAACAACAATGCTTTTATATCATATATGCTAGATTCTCTGACAATGCATAATCACTGGAGACAGAGGTGTAGGGTCGTTTGCACAGATAACATATAGTGACTACTGTGCACATTCAAAATGACATGACTCAACTAGTGGATCCAAGATAAGCATGAGTGTGACAGTAATGAGCGGGCGATAGTGATGCGTTCTGACAGCTCGGTATGGCTGCAAGTAAAGAAATAAGCAGCAAAGAATTTAGAGAGAACACAACATCAAGATTCCATAAAGTGTAAATTAGCACACAAAAATGATACGTAACTAACTCAATGACAGCATACATTAAAAACAAACATGGCATGCATTTCTATTTTTCTTGCTCAAATGCATTATGACTGTATTTTTGGTACACAGTGAGGTCTCAGTTTCCTGGCAGCATAAGCTGTGATATCCTTTTCACAGGTAAATGTGCGAGCGAGTCGTCGTGCGGTCAGTCACACCTCAGCTCAGCTCAGCGAGAGGAGGGGCTACTGCAGCCTGAGGCAGAACAACAGAACTGATGGGCAACCTCATCCTCACCCTCCTCTCTTGGAAAACAACATGGGACAAGCCAGAGCACGTGAAGAAATGCAGGAGAGGAGGCAGATGGGGACAAAGAGAAAGAGGAGGACAGAGAGTGAAAAAAAAAACAGTATGAGACACAGAAGCAGAAAAAGCAGAAAGCAAACAGGTGGAGACTGGGTGGCGTTTTAAGTTAAAACTGGGACATTAAGGCATCTTTTTAAAAATGTTTTCTATACACAGTTTAAGTAGTCACAGCCTTTTAATGCCATTAGATGGCAGTGTTGGACCATCACACGCAGATGTGTCTGAGAATCAGTTAAAGGATAAATGAAATCAGGGCAGGAGAGTTGGGGTGAATTCACCAGGATCACTTGTGACTCAGTCCACCTCAGTCCCAAAGCTTTCTGAGGATGACTGCGTCCTCTCACTCTCTAAAAGAAGCTGTGTTTCTTTTTTCAAGCTGGCATTACTGCCTCACTGTTAGTCACACCTGGGAGTGGTAGGAGACTGAAACACAGGCTCTTAAGAGAAGCAGGTAACTGGCAGATAAAGATTAAATGTAAAGAAGGTGATGGTGGCAAACGGACAGGCCACAGTGTGAAGAAGAGATCTTCATGTTGTTGTCAGGCTTTGGGATTGCAAGGCTTCTTATGGGTTTTATTTATCTATTAATTTTGTACTCACTGTAATCAGGCCCCATCATGGTAGCCCTTACCTGTCCTCCTGCTGTAAGCTTTGGTCAGTAGAAGGGCAGCAGTACTGATGGAGACTGACGAAGCTGTGAACAGTCAGACTGGTGGGAAACAGAGTGGCATAGGCAGCGCTGCTCACTGCCGTAGGAGTGGAGGGAGCCGAGGTGGGCTGCCCTGAGATAGACGGCGGCCGGACACTGACAGGAAGGACCAGAGATGGACAACACACACACATACACACAGAGATGGAGAAACCAGAGAAAGACAGACACATACAGTCAGCACCAAAGCAGAAAAAGCGACAGGAAAAGAAAGCATTTGAAGCTGCACATTGATAGTGACAAATTATAGCAATGGTAATGCAAAGAATGGGACGTTTAAAAGGAGGAAGAAGATGCAGATGTGCGAAAGCGTGCATATTCTAATAACATATAATAACAAGGTGACTGACATCATTAAGAGAAGCAACCTCACCAACTAAACCAGTTTTGCTGAAAACTGACTCCTGGCAGGTGGGTTACTGGTGGATTATAGAGTAAGAAAAGGAATTTAAGAAAAGGAAGTAAGATGGTAAAAATGTCCCGTCACTAAAGTCATCAAATATGAGTTTTATTAGTGAAACTCCAACCACTCTAATGGATTATATAAAGCTCTATGTGCGTTCTTCAGTGGATCATCCTGTATGAAAATGGGAAACCACTTTCTGTAATGCATGCAAAAGTGCACATATAACACAAAAGCCTCTCTACGCTGGCAGAAATTAGAGATGCTCCATCTGCAGATTGTGAGTGAGCAGTAGAAGAGGGAGCAGTGGTTGAGATTAGCATGTAAATGGCTGGTTTCTCGCTGGGGCCAGCTGCTGTCAAGGACATGCAGTCCCTGTCATTTTAGCATGGAAACACTCTCAGAAAAGAGAGAGAGAGGGAGGCACAAATGCAGCAGAGGGAGAGAGAAAGTAAGATAATGCAACACTTTTGCAATTCACTGTAGTTTCCCAGCTTGTTTTTTTTTTTTTTTTTTTTTTTTTTTTATGGACAGCGGTGAGAAACAAAGCAGCCAAACACAATTTTAGGGAAAAGCAATAAAAGAAGCCTGATTTTATTGGACGCTGAAGAAGTGATATCTTGTTAAAGACAGAAGACGTTGCATATTTTTCCCATTGTCAACAAATCCCATGAAAAGACAAAACCAACAAAGACTTGATTCTACTAAAAGGTTGGACTATTGTCAAACAGTAGGAGTATGCTAACGGTGTTGTGTAAAGAAATCAATTAATAGACTTCAAATTGCGTAAAACAGGGCTGTAACCACTAAAACAACAAAAAACACAAAACAAGGGAAAACAATGCTCCACTTTTAATTATCCGGTGCCAGCTGCCCATTTAATTGCTGTCCCCTTACCAACCAATTTCCAGCCTGAGATTCGCAGGCAGGAACCTGCTGACTGTTTCACCTCCATGCTGCTGGGCACAAGCGTGATGAAAGATCCGCCTTAGGAACTGCAGATTTAAATCATTTTTCTTCTTCTCACTTTTAGAAGTTTTTAATCTCAACTGTTGATTTATCCTGTACTTTGATGTTGACATTGGACCAAAGAGCAATCCTATATGGCTCTATTTTAAGTTTTAATACACCCATATTTGATCTATCTTTGTTTTTTTTCATATCATTCATTCTTAAAGTTTTGGTCTTTTCTTTTTTTATAAATTTTAAGTACAGTATGTGTAGCCAAAGCCTGACGTGGTTTATTCCTCTCTGCCAGAAAGCACTAAGACTATAAGACATAACAGAAAGGCACACTCTTGCACCGAGTGACATGTTCCATCATTACTATGAACATGGGCACTGTAGTTTATTTTGAGTCAAACCCACACACACCCTCCAGCTTCCGTAAATACTCACTAGAACACCAAATCCACGGCTGAAAATAGTCCCCGACAAATATGGTATTTACTCCTGTTTGAATAGCTTTTCACTGCACTGTTATAGAAAATTACCATACATTTTTATTGAATATATGTTATTGTGACCTTCTGTGAAAACAGTAATAATAATAAACCCAAATATGCAGTTCCCCTCAGCTTGGATTTTTGGTGAACATAGTGGAATATTTAGCAGCTAATGATCCAGATATTTTCGTCAGGAATTAATAAAGACCAAAAACATAGCTAAAAGAATAGTGATTATTTGCTAAGAGATTGAATGATGCTGTTCTCCTGTATATCTTAGACATGTAAACCATCCATCCATTCGCTTCCGCTTATCCTGTTCAGGGTCGCGGGGGGGGCTGGAGCCTATCCCAGCTGTCATAGGGCGAGAGGCAGGGTACACCCTGAACAGGTCGCCAGCCTGTCACAGGGCCAACACAGAAAGACGTACAACCTTTCACACTCTCATTCACACCTATGGGCAATTTAGAGTAGCCAATTAACCTAACCCCAGTAAGTGCATGTCTTTGGAATGTGGGAGGAAACAGGAGTACCCGGAGAACATGCAAACTCCACACAGAGAGAGGGAGAGGCCTGGGCCAAGGTGGAATCGAACCCAGGCCGTCCAGATGGTATTCTATCTGTGAGTATTCTATCTGTCAGAGAGACTTAAGTATTCCTTTATGAACATCACCTCTTCTTTTCTGTCCGACACAGGCTAAAATCACCCATTTTTAACATTTATGTACCTATAACACCTTATGAAAGTATCCTATTATTTAAATTTCATGACAGTTACATCTCTTTTATATCCGAAAAAGTTGAATTATGCATAATTCATAATTATGAGGCCATCACGCTGCCTAGCAACCGTGTAGTAAAGGGTTAAAATTACCCATTTTCATTACTGTGCAAAAGTCTTGAGCCATGCATCATTTCTTTATATTTTGCTCAGAAAATGGCAAATAGGTGCATTAGTTTATTGAAACATGCATACATGGTAATACCGTACATGAGACAAAAACAAAGTTTGTATAATTCTAACAAGCTTGAAAGTCAGTATTTGATATGACCACCTTTATTCTTCAACACAGCCTGAACTCTCTTAGGCCATCGTTCTTGTAATTTCTTTAAGCAGTTTTCAGAAATAGTTCTCCAGGCTTCTTAAAGGACATTCAAAGCTGTTCTTTGGATCTTGGCTGCCTTTTGTTCCATTCTCCATCAAGATGATCCCACACTGCTTCAGTAATGTTGAGGTTCGGGCTCTGGGGAGGCCAACCCATGACTGATAGTGTTACACTGTGTGTTTTCATATACAGATATACTTTTACTGCATATGTTGCATGCTGCATGTGTTGGGGATCACCGCCATGCTGAAAAATGGATCTGCCAATCAGAGGCTTTCCAGATCTGCATGGTGGATCAAAATGTTTCTTTTTTTTTTAATTTTCTGTGTTCATAATTCCATCAGTTTTGAAAAGATCTCCAACACCACTGACAGGAATGCAGCCCCATGGCTGAGCATCCATCAGCTTTTACAGATGGCTGTAGACATACATTGTTGTACCTCTCTCCTGACCTCCTCAGTACATACTGACGATGATTTGAACTGAAACTTTAGAATTTGGATTCATCACTCCATGAGACCTGTTGCCACTGATTTTCAGTCCACTTCTTGTGTAATTTGGTATACCTCGACCTTTTCCCCCGTTTCCTTTCCTTAAGCATGGCTTCTTGAAAGTCACCCTTCCACTGAGACTATTTTTGATGAGGCTTCAGCAATCAATAGACGGATCAACTGAATGGCCAGCTGCATCAAGTCCTGTGTCAGGTCTTTGCTGGATTTGTTCCTGTTTCTTAAGGACATGACTTTCAGATACTGTTCTTCTGCTGTAGACAGTTTTTTAGGCCTCCACTTCTTCTTTTGTCCTACACTTGTCCAGTTTCCTCTGTCAGCAGGAGTGAGCCTTCCCATCATGCTGAGATATGCCAAAATTTCAGGTAACAGCTCTTTGCGAATTGCCTTTTTGGTGCAAAAATAATATTTTATCTATGTTAAACTGTATTATGTTTGATATTTTTTGTAGATTTGGTTAAAGAAATGGGAACAATTGATGTGTTTTTTACAGCAGGCTGCTTGTAACAAAGTGCCTAAAGATACAATTCAAAATTGTCTCTTTTCTAAGTTGTCTGTTACATGCAGACAAAGCACTTGTACATCCCTTGAGCTCATGCCTTTTTATGCTTGAATGATTCATAGTTCACTGTTAAATGGCTTAACAAACAACAACAACAACAAAAAAATTACTCTGAAAATAGTCAGGTACAAGTACTGAACTGAGAACAAGTGAAAAAGAAGCCAATGTCCAAAGAAAAACTTGAAGAACTATTAAAGACCACTTTAAAAAATTACAAGAAAGCCTGACTCCTTGGAAGCAAAATATAAAGAAATCAGGGGCAGCTCAAGACTTTTGCATAGTACTGTAAATCAAGTTATTGTTACAAAGCACTAAGTAGTTTAAGCTTTAAAATGATACAAAGTTACATTACTACTGGGGGGGTGGATACTGAGAGATAGATTGGTTTGGGGCTTTTTATGGGCTTAGCTGACAATGAGAAAACCCATACTCAGCCTTATCCTTTAATCCTACTGATGACATACTTTTACATATAGCCTAATAGATGTTTGATAGGATTTCACTCTGATTCTGCCCTTTTTAATACTGGCTCAGTCAAAGAAGACAAATCTAGCACAGTGAGCAGCGCTCAGCATCCTATCGGTTTAATTTTAGGAGCACTTTAAGAAGCACAAGAGTGGTAAAAATTAGGGTGTTTAAAGATATAATCATGTAGGTGGAGTGCTTGTTTGCTTAGTGCGGATGCATAAAAAGTTTCACTTAGGGCAACAAAAAGCTGTCAGTGGCTACAGATGTTATATTGTTGAATATTCTGGCACCATGTCACTTCTGTCTTGGTCATTTTTCTTAATTAGGTCTGTGTAAGACAAAGAAATGAAACATTCAGAGCAAATAAACCCGTTGACCCGTTCAGCTTCGGATAGAGATGCTGGGGAAGGGAGAGGTGCTGTTACGTAAGTCTGAGCCATGCTTGTACACACTGTGTGGTCTTACACAGCCAAGATTTGTATTTTACCAGCAGTAACTAATGCCTCCTGTTAAGAGTATCCCCAGTGAGGCAGGTGTTGACAGGCTCATCTAGAATCTGATTTCTGCTTCATGAGCAGTTACACTCGAATCCCCGAGTGCCATAAAAACAGACACACACTGTCTCCCCATCGTCCTCCTCTTTCTTCCATAGAAACACACATACTACCCACACATTCTCTTAGTATGTATACATCTCTCATTCTGTTATTAGCAGGCCCACATACCATAGCAAGACAATAGAGAGAGGAGAATAAGATATAAATCAATGAAAGTCAAAAGATATTAGTGAGAAGACACAGGAAGTCCAGGATAGAAGAAAAAGTGGTACGTTGGGAGAATGGATGAGGTGGCGTGTATTTAAAGCAGTGAGTTGACAGAAGCTGGAGGCAGGAAGAAGAGTGGGAGGAGAAAGAGCTACATAAAAGTGGGAGAGGTTGAATACAGAGGAGGGCAAGGGTGAAAATAATCAAGAGAGGAAGAATGAAGGTAAAAAGGATGGAGATGGGGGGGGTAATGTGGAAACATGATTTGGAGTGATGGTGCTGGATTCAGTGTTTCCTCAAACCTGTGCAGCGCCTTGGGGGTGTCAGTGTGTAGGTGAGTGTCTATGTATAGACGAGTGAGGAGAGTGGGAGCAAGGCTCACACACGGCAGTCACAGGAAGACATTCAGTCTCATCACTGTGGCAGGTTTACATACCACAGCACACATCTTACAAAGCACCCCACAGGTCAGAGAGCACTACCATTTACATTTGTGTGGCTTTTCGGGGGTTTAATGTGAAAATCTGCCTGTCCAATTCAAAGGTACGAGCCACTCCAAACTGTGCTTTCACCATTTTTGTTATTTATTAATTTTTTTCCACCATTGTCTATGAAATAAACGTGTGGGAGCGTACTGCGTCATCCCACCTCCAGCCTGACCTGCCTCACTCCTGCTGACAGAGATTTTTGATGCAGCTTCAAGTTGAGTGCGTTTTTATCCCCACCACCACCTTCCACCAGTTCTTCCACAACCAACTCCCCCCCGGTTTTCCACCGCAAGCTTGAGTCTCCTGCTGCTTGGCAACAGGGCGGACTGCCTGTGTGGGCGTCTGGCGTTAAGTGCCAGGCAAAAGCACTGACAAGGAGGGGCACAGTTACAATTCAACTACACATACCAGGCACCTGCTGTACCTTATGAGTCTGTGTGCACGTGTGTGCACGTGTGTGCACATGTGCATAGGTGCGTATGTGTGTGTTGATTATAACTGGATATGATTCATCGAAGTGAAGAAAAATTGGGCTTCATTTGAATGTGATGTGGGAGACGTAGAAGGAGTAATTCAAGAAACTGATATCGCTGCAGATCACCAAAAGGGATATTCTTATTATCCAGAGTATCCAGAGAAACCGCATCCCAACTTTTCAGTGAAACAGAACATGCACCGCGTGATGAATAACATATGGCAGCATTCATCTGTCTTCAATACGTCTCCCGCATCTCCATCAAGTCGTCATTCAATCCCGCTTCTGTCTCTCACCCTGCTCCTGCTCCCACTCCTACCCTCTCTCCACTTCTCTGTATCTCTCTCTATTCTGTGTCTCTCGCCCACAGAGTTCTTCACAGAAGAGCTCACAGCGTTCCCACGGTAACCAGTCTCCCTTATTCGGCTCCGCAAAACGTGTGCATGAGTGTTTGACAAACATCCCGCCTCAAAAGTGCCACTTATCTGCATCTGAACAGGGGAGACAATGATTAAAGTCATAGCTGAGAAAAGACTTGGGAATCACGCCTGTGTTGGTCAACTGCTGGGTCCAGTATGCCGAGAGATTAGAATGCATTTTGATCATGGATTAGATAAGACTTAAGATAAATTTATCCATAGCACAAAGCACTTCAGACCTTGACTACCTCAAGCAAGAGTATGGCACAGTCAATTATGAGTAAATTGTGATTTTTTTTTCTTCAAAAAAAGTAAAAGCTAATACATAAAATGTCCAACTGAGTGACCCTGGGAGAAAATGTTTTCCTAAAACAGGAGGAGAATGTGGGAAGAGCTTATAATTCAATCTCTTTCCCGGTGTATTCATCTGTAGTCCTAAGCCTAAATCAATCAATCCAATCAAAGTTGGCAAATCTCTGTACGACATGGGCTTCGTAATAAACCAGTGCTTTCTGTGTTTATTTTTCTTAGCAAACTATGAGCCATATTCTTCTCTCGTTTTTATTATTGTTAGATGTTACTGGTAAATGCCTCCATTTACCAGTAACATCTAACGATGGCATGATGGTTACAATGGCTGGTTACAATACTGGATTTTAGGTTAGCCTGGATGTCAGGCGCCTCATTTCTTTGGCTTAAAATTTGTTAGTGTTCATTTTTGTGAAACTTAGTAACTTGCATTAGACACTTTTATGAGCAAATCTAAGACTGGGCTACCCCTACAGACCAGTCTAATTAATCTTTGTGAAACCAGCTCCAGCTTAAACATGAGAAAAAGCGATGATGTGTAAAAGTCCTGATACTATAGCGAGGGGTTCATAATTAGATCCCCAGTGATGACTGGACAGCAGCTTAGCACTCTGCCCTCCTCACTAATGACCAAGCAAGACCCCTAATCTCCCCTAATTTACAGTACACTGGCTGCTGTTAGGACACACATCTGCCCTTTACAAACAAAGCAACAGTGGCTGCTCCACACACAGGAGGACGGAAATGGGAGGACGGTATGTCAGGCTGAAGATACAGGTGAGGGGAGCAGGAGGGAGGGGCAGAAATGCAATATCGCAACTGTCTTGAGGACAGCTTTACAGTAACCACAGCAACATGCACATTTCACTTCCTGTGGAAAGCTTTATATCACAGCTGCTCATTTGTCTCCTCGCCATTTCAAGAAAGTCGGGTCTGATGATATATGCAGATATATGGTGAACGAAACTGGGAAAGCGTGGAGCATGAATGACAGGGGCATGGGCATGTGTCTAGGAGTGCAACAACATGCTGCATGAAACACTTAAGTTCAACTTATTATAGTTACAATTTTATAACTTTCATTCTGCCACAGAGCCACATGAGAAGACATCCCATGCTTCAGTTGCCTCATCTCTCTTTAAAACCTTTGATTCAATCTGGATTTATGTATAATATCTATGGTGATAACAAAAAATAGAAGCTAGGCTTGTGCGTTACATCTTAATTATATTGAATACATGCAGAAATAGCCAGGTTCATTGGTCAATCTGCTCTGGAGATGAAATGCAGGTGTGTATTTTTAATTGGTCTGGTGATATTTAAAAAAAACACACACACACACACACACACACATGTATCCTGAATCCTGACTAATGCATAGCTAAATATAAATGAATAAAACGATGACTTTTTTTTTGTGTGCATTGTATGCAGCCACGAACACTCGCTGCACTCAGAAATGGCAAGTAAAAGGCAACAAACACCACCCACATACAGTTGCCTCCCCCACTAACACACACACACACACACACACACACACACACACACACACACACACACACACACACACACACACACACACACACACACACACACACACATACACACACACACACACATCATTTAAATATATGTCAAGCTAAACTGCATCACATTACTCATTATCACCATTATGATATCTTAATCCTCTGCACCGTTATTTACCATCATTCCTGAAACCGAAAATATTAACAAGACCACCGTAGGGCTCTCGTGAAACAAACAGCTGCAGCTTCACTGTATTTTTTTTTTCTAGAAAGTCATGCCAGAACCAGAGAGAATAGATTACCTCCCATCACTTCACACAGTATGATTCGAGAAGGTC
Source organism: Archocentrus centrarchus (assembly GCF_007364275.1). Taxonomy (NCBI): domain Eukaryota; kingdom Metazoa; phylum Chordata; class Actinopteri; order Cichliformes; family Cichlidae; genus Archocentrus; species Archocentrus centrarchus. Next base: position 10,260,031 of record NC_044352.1, on the reverse strand, counting down.
AGTACAGGCTCAGCTGAGCTTACCCACACATTTGCCTGGGGCCAGTTGTATCTGTGCTATCTTAGTTACCATAGGATGTAAAATATAAGCCAAAAGGCTTAAATGAATACACATTATGAGCTTGATTTTAGCCTCAAGAAAGAAAATTCAATCAGGAACAATAACTGTGCTTCAGTTAAAGGGAAGGAGAAAAAAAAAAGGCAGATGAGCACAGAGGGGAAGAGAAGGAGAACAGCACAAAAGTAATTTCTGCTGCTTCTCTGAGTCATATCTGCAGCAGTGGGAAACAGAAACAGCGAGGGGGAGAGAGTGAGTGTATGTACGTGGGTATGTGAGAGAGAGAGAGAGGGAGAGAGAGAGAGTGAGAGAGTTAGAAATGAAGAGTGAGAGAAGGGGTGGAGTGGGGGTTGTGAAAGGGGATGGCTCATGTGTAGTAGAGCAACGTAAAATTAGCAAAATTGAGCTCCTTCTGAAACAAAAGGCCATTATCGTTCTCCATATTCCCTCAGTGGAATTAATGTCAATTTCCGAGGGAGTAGTGAACATGCCATCAGTGGCCTGCGTGGAGAGGGGAGATGGATGGAGGGATGATGGAATAAAGAGACAAACGGAGACTCGAGCACCTTCACAGGGCTCTTTGGAGCTTCTGAACTCTCCCACTGTGACAGTCGAAGTGGAGTGAAGAGAAAAAAAAAAGAATTATTTTTTTTTTTTTTGCCATTATATAACTAAACTGCTCTGAGTATAAGCACTACTGGGGCTGTCACCAAGACCTCCTGCATGTCATCCTATGAGCTGTTTGAGCCCAGTCACATGCATGTAGCACATAAGTAAGGACACAGTCTCTCACCCACACAATGAACTGCCACAGCTGACAGGCTCTATTGTCAACTGCAGGGTTGCATCAGCTTTATAATAAAGGACATCCCAGGTGATGTCCTGCAAAGCACATACACACTCTCAAAAAAGACACACCAAGGAGACACACACACACACACACACACACACGCACAGCAGTAGTTGTCACCCCTGGGCCAGTGATAATTATACCACTAGTCACACTAATTAATCTCTCATGCACTCTATGTCTGTCTTCCTCCCTCTTTCACACATTTTTGTGCACTCACACCAGCAAATGTATCGTATAAACATACACTTCTCTGCGCACACTTACATGCATAGGCTAATATGAACTAGACTTAGATGAAGTCTTCCAAAATAGCAAAAAAAAAGAAAACAGTGAGCTGTGGCAGTGCCCTCAACCCTGCTCCTGCTTCTTGGAGAAGGGACTTGACGTCAAATATCATTTCACCCCAAGGCCTCAGAGTGCCATTGTTCACACTGCCATCAACAGCAGGACAGGGATGAAACAGGGCTGCATTTGAGACAGCTGTTTATGGTGTGCCGCTAGGAGGACGAAGAGGAAAGGCCTTTGTTTTGATGCACTTCTTGCACGCATAGTTAATAGAAGAGGGGGCAGTTTATTCAGTTTCTTTGTCTGAGATCAAAATTGTGGGTTATATGACCCACATGGAAACACAGGGCAGAGAGGAGGACTCCTGCTGGAGGAACAAAAACTAATTGGATAAAAACAAAGACAGCTCTCAGAGCCTTGCCTTCCCTTGCCCAGACTCCCCTTTTCATATCTCCCTCCCTCTTATATACACTCCTTTGACAGATGGCAAATCAGTGTGTGTGTTCCACCTTTTTCTCTTTTAGACTGAAGCATGCTGAGTAAGGTCGCTCAGTCACTTTCCTCCCCCTTGTCATCCTTTTCCCTCTCCCCCTTCCTCTCCCACATCTTCCTTCTGTCTCTCCCTCTGATCCGAGCCATATTTTGAGTGTCACAGGTACTGACGATGAAGAAATTCATGTTTGTATCTGATCCACTATCAGAGCAGAACGTATTGGCGCTGACCTAAGCTAATAGGCCAGTTTTGGGTTGGGCTGAGTCACAGCCAGACAGGCGCAATATGGCTCTACTGTGCGGGTGACTATTTATTAAATGTGGCACTTCATATGATACGCTTGTCTGAGCCTGGATCCAAAGTCAGTTACAATGGCTACAGGCAATTAACAAGGGAGATTCAGCAAGATCTACATTTACAGTTCATCACTGCATTTAACACCCACATAGATAACTAATATGTGCTTCTGTCTAATGACTAAGTCACCCCAGGGGATGAGGAGAAGCGACCAGAGACAACTCTAATCGATAAGGGATTCGGTCGAATCTGAGTCAATCACTGATGAGAGGATTGGGACCATAACAACTCAGACATTGAGCAAAATTCAGTAATAACTGCTGAGATGATGGTGTGTTGAGAAATACATATGCACAAGAACAAACGGCTTCTGTTACCAAGACTGCAACATTTTATTTCACTGTGTGCTTTTTCACATGAATTGCTGCCTACTCACAAAGCTTAATGCTTCTAGAACAAAAGCCGACTCTATCAGCGTGTATGTGCATGTGTGTGCGTGTGTGTGTGTGTGTGTGTGTGCGTGGTTAAGTAAAGCAAGGACAGATGCACTTGCTGTTTGCCAAAGCTGTGTTTTGCAGCACTCTAACTTCAGGTCAGCCTTGAGTTTGGGGGATAAAAAAACTCTCTTCGAGACCAACCAGCCGGCAGTTCAGAGAGAAGAGGAAAAGAAAAACACACTTTTAGCAAACAGTGGGTGGATTTTCATACAGAAATGCTTCTCTGGTCAGGAAAGTTCAGATCTTCATGAAAAACAAAAAAACAAAAGGACTCTCCTGCCTGGACTCAAGTTTTCCTCAGCATACTACCATGCAACTCCTACAGAGCTCACATTTAAAACTGAGATCATTACTCAAATCATCCTCTCTGCAGGCAAACTCATACACAGCGTGATGAAATAGACACCTCGAGCACTTATCACTCTACCCATAATCCTTCAGCACTCAGCATATTTCCTCATGATGGCGTATTAACATATCCCATCTTGGGTTTAGTCCCATTACTGTGAGGATTATCTCTGATGGCTAGAAAGGCCGATGCTTCATACAGCCTGTCATTATGTGGGCACTTGGGTGTCAAGCAGACTGTGGTCATCACTATAATTTCAGAAATAATACCTGAAATTCATTACAGGTGGAAGCTTAAGCCAGTAGAAGAGGCCTGTGTGTTTGAGGGGAACTTACTTTCGGCGCAAGGTGGAACTGGTGTTGGTGTCTGTGCTGTCAGTGCGTTCAAGCCGGTCTGTGGTGGAGGAGCCGCAGGACAGCCCTCGCGTCAGCCTGGTGTGGGTTCTCCTTTCCCTGCTGGGTGCCGGAGTTGTAGCTGATCCGGATATCACCTGAGTTGTTGAGGTGCTACCATTCCCGCTGCCGCTGCTGCCACCAGCACCACTCCCATGGATGGGGAGGGACAGGGGCTGGCTGTGATTGTAGTTCTGCTCGGGGGTGTCCGTTCCTGGGATACGCGGGCTGCGTTCCTGCCTCAGATCCTGGTTCTCTTGGCTGACCCGGTCAAGCTGGCCCTCCAGCTCCTCAATGCGCCGGCGCTGTGTCTCCAGGAGCTTCGCCTGGCTCTCGATGATGTTGTTGAGCTCCAGGAGGTACTCCACTGCCCGGTTAGGGCTCTCTGGGCTGGTATCCATGGTGGGAGCCCTTCCTCTCAAGTATGACCACCACCAGCCACAGGTTCTACCCCGTGGGGCTGAGATCCACCCTCCCCACCAGCCCTGATGAGTTGGGGGGAGGGAGGGACCAAGAAAGGCTGTGGCGAAGATTAACTATACGCTTCAGATGTTCAGAAACAGGAAGTCACAGAGATTAGGAGATTGAGAATGTCATATTGACTACATATCCCCAAATCTGAGGGCGGAATTTACCATTATAACATCTTAGTAGCCATTTAAAACATTACAAAGCCAAGAAAAGAAGTTAAAGCTCAAAAAGAAGCACATGCCCCTGTTGATTGTTTGATTTCCTGAAGTCACAGTCATTTTGAAATCAACCTGTAGCAGGTAAAGAGTTTGGGGCATCATGACTAATGTCAATTTGCTAAACAAAATGTTTAAAAACAGACTTGTGGGCAGAGAGAGTGACACAGATAAGTATGGTCTAATTTGAGCTTGTCAGAGCTTTATAATGCACCTGCTTTGATGATTGTTAGAGGGAAAAAAGTAAGTAGAATATCACTTTATCTACTGACCTGTGACATGCGCTGCTCATGAACTTTAAAAGCTCTGGCATCAGCTTTTACTTAATTAAAAAAAAAAAAAAAAAAGAAAAACTCAACCACTTTATATTTTCATCAATATACAGGGGAAAGGGGGTGGGGGAGTAAAGGGGGGACGCTAGTTTTGATCTACCACTAATTATCAGGCGCTGTCGATCATTACATAACACAGAAAATTCTGCTCCTTCCCACGTTGAATATCCCCGCAGTCTGTCATCGTCGCTTTCAACCCATGGTTTGATGTGTCTTTAAAGCACAGAGAGTGAGCAGCGATGGTTTACAAAGTTCATTCTTGAAGTCCAAATCCTCCCCCTTGGTCCACCAAAACTACATCCCGATTTATTTTTTTTTTAATTCAGATTAGATCCCAAAGTCTCTGTCTCTGCGCTTTTTCATCCAAGAAAAATGCACTTTACCTCCACAACACGCACTCATAAAACTGATCTTCAAGACAAAACTTGTCACCTCTTAAAGACCAAAACCTAATCGTGAATTTTTTTTTATTGCTGTCCTAAAGTCTTAATACTAGGCTGTTTCAAATCTTAACACTGTACTTTTGTTTTTGCCGCTTTTGAAAATAATCTAAAATTGGTCGAAAAGGACAGACAGCGTCCTTTCCTACTTATCTGGCTCTCAGAGGCATCAGGTCGGTAATCCATGCAGGAGAGTAGCGCTGGGTGTCCTTTGAGGTGGCGCAGAAACAGAGATTGTCGCTCCTTGCGTGTCTGAACTGCAGCGATGCGTGCGCCTTTTCCTTCGAAGCGCATCACGGTCAAGTGGGCAAAAATAAAAGTAACATCCGGACAAGGTTTTCAAAATAAAAGACTAACTGTTGAGCATCAAGGACTGACTTCGGGTGAAAAGGTGTAGGAAAATAGGCACGAAAATCATTGTAGAAATAGCAAATTAATGAGTTGATTAAGTTTTTGCTATTGTGACAAACAAGATTGCAAAAAACAAAAATCAAAAACAGCTGGAGTAATGACAACACATTCAGACTTCCACAGCTACAAAAAGCATAGAGCATTAGTAATTAAAAAAAAAAAAAAAACACTGAAAGCTGAACTACCTATTGGGTAATGTGTAAACTGGAAATCTCATATAAATCGTAAATGATAGTAATCTAAAACTTATTTATGTGCTGAATTAAGCTTCAAACAAAACTGATAGGTTTCATAAAGTTTACACACTACTCCAAGAAAATAAAAAATAAAAGAAAGACTTAATCATGACAAAATCAGTTAAACTTCAGGGATATCAAACTGTCCACTTATGAACCATATACCATTGTGGATCCATTTCACCTGCTGTGGTGGAGATTAAAGTGACAACAGGTGCATTGGAGACGCAACAACAAGACAAACCCCAAAAGGGAATGCTTTTGCAGATGGTGGTTACAGCGCATTACTCTCTCCTCATCCCTCCTGACTCATGACGTGGTACCTGTAGGCCGCTCAGTTTGCACAGATAGCCCGGCTCCTGCAGGATGGCACATCCACACCACACAGAAGATTTTCTGTCTCCCGGCACATGCTAAGGAATGTGGAGGAGATACCAAGAGATCAGTCATTATATGAGGAGAGCTGGACAGGGCCGGAGAATGACTGCAACCCAGCAGCAGGACTGGTATCTGCTCTTTTGTGCAAGGATAATCAGGATGACTACTGCCAGAGTCTTACAGAATGACCTCTATAGTGGGCTATTCACGTCCATGTTTCTGATCAAACTGTCAGAAACAAACTCCATGAGGGTGGAATGAAAGTCTGATATCCTTCACACAGCCCAGCAGCATGTTATACTGTGATCTTTGAGCATTCCCTTAATTTTTGTAAGCAGTATTATCATATCCCTTCAAAATGCTTTTGTTTATTTGAAATAAAAAGGAGAGCTTTTTTCTTTTTGGGGGTTAATCTCTACATTTTTCTGGAGAAAACCTGCTTGGTAAATAATTCATCTGTCATTATTGGTCATTATTTCCCAGGCTTCTGAGACAAACACACAGACCTTAAGAGCTCGTTAATGATGTCTAAACAAGAATATTTCAGCATATTAATGACCCATTTCATCCTAAGCTGGCACTTTTATTCATGCTTGTACACCGTGCATTCCAAAAAAAAAAAAAAAAAAAGAAAGACACTCACTTTTTCCAAAACAGTTCCAGTTTCTCTGACACCATTTGTCAGACAGTGAGTTTAGGAATCCAGTTTTCAAGTAAGGATGACATTTTATCTTGAAAATACTGCGAGAATCTCATTTTCTATCTTCGTAGCTTTACACACTTCAGGAACCCTGTTGAGCGCCTGAATCCGTGGTGTCCAGGTACGAAAACAATACAGTCCACTGCAACACAGTACACGTAAAACAGTGCTTCTGTCGTGCCAAATAACTCCCTATTATTAAATTTCAAACGCCGTATTTGAAGTCGTGCTTTAGGCCACTTCTGCAAGACCCTCTTCTCCTGCAGCTGAAGAGAGCAGCGCTGTTATCACTGCCGTGATTTTTTTCTTTCCCCCTTTTGCATCTGAGCTGATTTGAACAGAAGGATGCGGCTTAGGACAACACGAGAGAAAGACAGGCCTCAGAGCGCTGTTATTTTTAGTGTCAGTGCTTAAGTGCTCATATCTGAGCTGAGACACTGTAAATTCACCCGCTTCTCTCTCTGCACAATAGCTTGCACAGGTGAGGCTGCCTCACTGTACAATTAATACGGCATTGAGAAATGAGTCTGTATGCAACATGCAAAATGTATGCAAAAAAAAAAAAAAAAAAAAAAGCAGGGTAAATGATAAAATTTTAGCCTCTCGGATCTCATTCATCAGCACTTACAGGATTTACCATCTGATTTATTAAGAGACATTTCATCTTATATTGCATCTTAATATCAGATATTTCCCTCTTTCTCTCTCACACACCCCTTTTTCTTGTGAACTCCCGCTTCGCATAAATATACTGTTGTCTATATATTTGCTGCCATCTGCTGCCCATTATGCGGCTCATGCGTTCAAAGGAGCAAGAAAAGGAAGACGGTCATGACCACAGACGAAATTGGTTCAGCAGTTTATTTGCAGTTTTATTAGAGTGTGTGTACAGTTACTTAGGAAATGAAAGTTAAAAAAAAAAAAAAAAAAAAAGAATATTAACAAACATTATATAAAAAAAGGTTTTACATATAGGCTACCAAGCAACACTATATGGTCACTGGATGGAGCATACAGTATGTTCGTTTGGCTGCTGTAATGCCTTTCCGCAAACAAAGAGACAGGGAACACCAAGCTTTTTATTTTTCTGCTTTGTTCCTCTGGGTACAAATGGAGGAATGACGTCACTTATGGCATCAACCTTTAGATGATTATGGAGAGCTAACAAATAACAGCTGTAACAGTCTGTGTCTCCAAATGCCACCGTAGAGAACCAACGTAATATTGCTTTAACATTTAAATAACAGGAATCCACTGTGCGTTATGAAAATGGCGTGAAGTGACTGTAGCTGTAGCTTTTCCTCCTAATGGCTTATCAAGAAAACCTGAGTATATCAAAAAAGATAATTTCATAGAAAAATAACATCTCACAGTATCCATTCAACTTGGCTTCTGATTTTTTTTATCCCCCCATTACAGAATATTAATAAAAAACAGAGAGAGAGAGAGCAAAAGAAAACGATGCGCTAATTTGTCACCTCAGATGCGATGCTGAGCTCAGATTCGGCAAATGATTTTTTTTTTTTTTTTTTTTTTTTTGTGGGGCGTTTTTTTGGCATGACTTAAATTACTAAACAGCCCACACACTTCTAGTATGAGAGACCTCAGAGCAAAGGTTTTCACAGTAAGAAAAATCAGTGGTTAGGATAAAGTGGTTTATGTTACCAAGGCAACTGTACGTGGCACGATGGGCACAGCACTCTTTAGAATCTAGATAGTGGTTTTGTACTGACCCCACATACACAATATTAACAGTACTTGAATATGCACGTACCTGATGCATATTTTGGCATCTTTATCTGACTTCTGAAGTAGGGTACGACACAGAGCATTCTAATCCACACTCAAGCAGCATAATACAAAACATTCATGTATAAATAGGATGGCTACAATATAGTTCTTAGTCTGTTTACAATTTTGAGCCTTCACAAAAGCTAGTTCTCACATTATTTGTCATCACACAATAATAAATAATATGAATAGTTAGCTGTTTGTAATATCTAGATATACTGCATATATTCAAATGTTTAGACATTTTATATATATATATATATATATATATATATATATATATATATATATATATATATATATATATATATATATATATATATATATATATATATATATATTACAATACAATAATACAAATCAGGTATAGTATTTACAGTGCTTTCTATTAATTATTTGTCTACAGATATTTACAGAATATACTGTCTGCTGTCAAAAGGGATTTGCATTATCACAATCAAATATGGAACAAGTTGAGGCAACACAAAGAGGGTGCTGTACAAACACTGACTCCTCTCAGGCTAGATAGATACGGTGCCGTGGATATGGATGGCTGATTGCATTATTATTGCTCAATATCTTCATGAGGTATAAGTGAATGTCTACGTTGTCTTTGAGCAGTAGGGGGTACTTAAAGGGACAGTTCAGCTGAAAATCAAATTTCTCTGTTTTCCTCTGGCCTGTGGTGCTGTTTATGGTATTAAATCCTCAGCAGCGAGGGTCCTTTCCAGAACACATGACCCCGTTCGAAAAGTGCATTTTATTTATATAGCACCAGTTCAACAACTGCCTCAAGGTGCTGTACACTGAGAGGCAAAGACCCCACATTATTAGAGGGAAATACCCAACAATCTGATGGTTCTCTGTGAGCAAGCACTTGGTGATGGTGGGAAGGAAGACCTTCCTTTTAACAGGAAGAAACCTCCAGCAGAAGCAGGCTGGGGTGGTCTGCCTTGAATGGTTGGTGGGTGAGGGAAAAGAGAAGAAGAAAAAAGCAAAAGGAGAGGATAAAATGTCAAATGTGAAAAAGTGCAAAGAGGGGAGTCGATTTTCTTTTCTAATGTATGAGTGCAATTTAGTTCCATATATATTCAAGAGAAGATGGCCATCTCTGCCAGTAGATAGCTCCAGAATAATCTAGATGGATAAAAAGCACTAAAAGCCAGAGGATGAATACACAAAACTGACTTTGTGATGAACTGTCTCTTCAAGAGAGGACACTGCTAAAGCCATCTGAATCACTCTGCTGAAGCAGGTAAGTGCGAAAAGACAAAAGTGCAACCTAAGGGGAACAGCAGTGCATAAAAATAATGACAATGACACTGTTGAGAGAGAGCTAACCTTGTTTTGTTGGTGTCATTTAGAGTTAAAATATTAACAGCCAGAGACCAGCTGTAAAAAGGCACAAAGAATATGATTTCATACTACTTTAAATATCAAAGTGACTCAGAGGAAAAAAGTTGATAGTGGGGGTAGCTGCAGAAAACAAGTAGAGGTCTAACAGTGTGAAACTGACAGAATCTGTTACAATACCATTCAGCTACTGGATGCTCAGTTTCCTGTTAAAAAGTGAAGAGACATCACTTCTTCTTCCCCCATGTCCTGTCCACCTCCCGTGTAGCCTGTTCTCCTTTACGACCTGAGTCAATCTCTGCTGGCTGGGTGTGAGCCAAGGGCCTGCTTTGGTGGTGGCCAAAGAAAGGACTGAGATGCTGGCAGCAGACTCGCTTCCGTCAGAGTAGCTGCCTTCAGACTCTGACTCATCATCCCCCAGCTGATCTATGGATAATGCTGAAATGAGGAAGGAGAAGGGCTTTCTCTGTGATGCCGGATCAGTCACACCCACACTTAATAAAGACCGCTTGAAGCTGCTGCTCTGTTTATCATCATCACCTTTTTCATACTCATTCAGTCCTGTGTCTTTATTTTCTCCACTGTCTTCACGCCAGGACCTCTCCTTCTTACTCTCTGGCTTCCTTTCTTTCCTCAGTTCTCTGTAGTCTGCTGCCATGTCCCAGATGTCATCACTCTCCTCCTCCCAGATTTGTTTGGGTCTGGGAAGCCTTTGGACAGGACTTGGAATGGGTAAAATGACTTCGTCGTCACTGTCTTCACTCTCAGTTTCAACCCTTTTCTCCAGCCTTTCTCCCACCCTCTTTTGCTCGTCCTCCTTTTCAAACTCTTCTCCCTCTGATATCCTCTCCCTCTCCTTGCTCCTGCTTTTCCTTTCTCTGCTTCTGCTTCCCCTTCTGTCTTTACCCCTTTTCCTTCCCCTCACTGCCCTCCTTTCTGTGTCACTATCATCAGAGTTCCTGAGAGCATCTCTGGGTAAACTCTGAGACCCTTTATTTCTCCTCCTCCTGTCCTTGGCTTCCCGATACCTCTCTGTCTGATCAGACACGGGGCTTTGCAAACGCAATTGTGCTCCTCCACTTGAGCTTCTTCTTCTTCTCATTCTGCTTCTACTTCTCCTTCCAGTCCCTTTATCCCTCTTGCCTCTCCTTGGCCTGCTTTTCCTCTTGTCTTGTGAACTGAGCCCCCTCCGTCCGGTGGAGTCTACTGCAGCCAAACCCTGCTTCTTGGGGTGATGCAGGAGGGAGGGGGAGGTGATTTGGTGCTCATGGCCTGGACACACATTATGTAGGGTTAGGGTGGTGGGCAGAGACAAAAGAAACAGACTGAACAGGCAGGTAAAAGAGAGGAATGGCAACAACTCTGGCAAAGAGAATTATGTAATCTGTTATTAAAAAAAGGTGCCTTAGGTCAGCTTGTGCAATAACAGCTGCTTTTCTATTTTGGTACAACTTTCATTAGTAATACAACACACTCCATTTATCAGGATTCTCAGTGATTATGCAATTAGATCATTTTCTTTGTTTAATTACTCTGGATGGACAAATTACAAGTAGGAGAATTCAGTTTCAATGTAGGTTTGAGAGAAATTAAAGTATAATATTGTACTCTGCTACATTACTAATTGCTAATCAAGTCCAAGTACAGGTTTTATGCTGTCTTTTACTGAGTGAAGACAGCGGTGTTGGTTTGGTAGAGGGATGTAGAGAGACAGAAAATGGGAGAACTAACAGGAACCATTACCAACCGCGTATTCTCTGTCCGTCCAATGACATAGAAGCAAGGCTCGCCTAGCTTGGAGTTGGTCATACATAGAGACAAACTGGAGAGCTCCACTGAGAGGAAGAGAGAGAAAGAAGGGAATGGAGAGGAAACAGAGGAATGGAGCAGAAAGACAAGCAGTGTTTGGAAGAGGAACCAAAGAAAAACCAACACAGACAGAAGAGAAATGTGATGTGGGAGTGTTAAAAGCAAACAAGATCAATGAGCCAAATGAACCACAGATATGATGGATTAAAAGAAAATGTTTAAAAAAAAAAAAGTAGAGAGCATTTTTGTTAGAATTAGTCCCATAGAAAAAGAAGAACATATAAGACACCCATGGCATGCATATCACATGCAAAAGATACAAGGTTCCCCAGGTTTCAGTATCTAAGTTCTCTATTTTTATCTCATGTATTGTGACTCTTAAATTTAAAATATTCCCACGCTGTCTTACCATAATCAGGCACGTAGCCGTTTCCTCGCTTGAGAACCAGATGGATGCGATGGCCTCCTCTGCGGATCTGCTCGACGGCCTGGCTGTGGGTCATCCCGGCTGTGCTGTTGCCGTTTATCTCCACAAGCTGATCGCTCACCTGCAGCCACACCAATATCCCATCACTTCACAGACTGGATCTCAATGATTTAGAGAACCAGAGTCAGAAAGATTTATCCTGTTAGAAATCCTAGAAAATAATAACTAAGGTATATTTCAACACTTAAATATTATTAATAGCAGGACAGAATGAGAATAAAGCAGTAGAGAATCAAGCTGAACAAGCACGTCGTCAATGAATGAGTGAAAGAGCGAGAACACAAAGAAGGAAATACTTCATCTTAGGCTTGTGCGATTTTCAGGTTTGGAAATGGGCTGTGGCAGTCTTTGTTGGTTGCTCTACTAGCTAAGCAAAGTAGCTTCATTTATTACATCTTCTAGCACAGGGTACATAGAGAGATAATGCTGTCAGGGAATTAAAAGTAAGACATAGTCTGACCATCCATGACAGAAAATGAGCAACACAACTCATTAGTGATCATCTTGTAAATATGCTTGTTTTTTTCTACTTATTGTGAAGCTGTTGCCTTGCTTGAAGCATTTTGTTACACAGCTTCAAAAAAATTATGAAAGATAGCAGACTCCCTGCTTATTATGACCCCATCCTGCCACAACAGAAACTACAATTTAAAGAAAAGTCTTTTCATAGAAAACAGAAACTCTTCTTGTTTTTGCTTGAAGTTTCTTCAGAAAGGAAGACTATAATTTCTGTAACTGGTCTCAGGAATACCCTGACAGTTCATCCCTTTAAAATCTTTACCTCCACTTTACAAATATGTTGGTTGCTGCTTGTTGCGGTTTTGATAACCATTGGCCATTCATTTTTGTAAATTTGGCTGCCTTTGGGTAAAACAGCATCTCCCTCTTTCACTTTTGGGTTTTCTTGTGTCCATTTCTTCCAACTTTGTAGAATAGAGAAATATTTCCCTTTTCCATTGCTTCTATAATATGTCTGCAAGACATTGGGCTTGGATTGCTGGGGTGAGGAATGCAGGCATATCTGGGTCAGTAGACATAGGTACTAGGGGTCTTGAATATATGATAGCCAAGACTTCAGCCATGAGGATGCTCAAGAACTCATGAGTGAGGCAAGTTTCTCCTGTTTGTACAGTACAGCATCCAAAATGTGCTTGGCAACAGCAACAAGCCTCTCCCATAAAACCCCCATGTGTGACGAATGTGGTGGGTTACATATCCACGTGCATCCTTTGCTTTGGAGGTAGCATTTTACTGTAGAATCTGTGTCAATTCTCAACTCCAACGTAGCTTGTCCACCTGTCAGAGCGAAGGCGTCTACAGGGTCCTCAGATAGCGGGGCATTTATAAACCTGTCAGTTGACATGGATTCAATAAGCTCATTGTGCACAGCTCTGTTTGACCTACAGGTAAAGTGTAATGACGAGTGCTTGGTGTCCACACTACCTCCCCTTGGACCACATGTAACGATGGTCCACGGCCCAAAAACATCATTTTCCACCAATAATACAGAATCCACCTCCTTGGATTGCTTCCTCCATTATAGGATGTCCCTAATGAGATACTTTCTCATGACAGAATCTCACAAGCAGTGTAGCAATGTGATGAATGTGTGGATTCATCAGAAAATGTTTCTCTTCACTTGAGAGGTCTGCAAATGATACGCGACCTCCAACCCGAAGCAAACCATCTTAATCTGTCACAGGATTTAGCTTTCTAAGTAGGTTTTGCTTGTTAAACATCTTTCCCTCCTTGAGACAGCTGAACTCTTCTTTAAATACATCATGTTACACAGATCGAATAATTGCAACTTTCGCTTGTGCAAGCTCAGTTGGGGATGACATTTGTTTGAAACATTTCCTTAAAAGGATGCTTCACCATCAATCAGCCTGGCTGTGGCATTGCAGAGTTTGAAAATTGTTCAAAGTGTTGTGAGCCTAATTGAGCAGGGCAGGTTTTTGCTAGTACACATAAAAAAATCATCTTGTGGAGTTCTGGATATATCCAAGTATAATCTTGCTGTCGCTGAAGTGCCAGCACAGCTGCACAAAGCTTGAGGCATGTGATGGTATGAGCGGGGCGTAGGGCCAGCTTGGACTTTTCCATGATGAATCCAAAACCTTTCTTCCCATTGCAGTCAGTTGCTCTCAAGTAGGTCACAGCTCCTTCTGCCATCGTAGAAACATCTGATAAAATGTACCGTTTTCTCCTCTTTACTGAAGACCTTGAGACAGGAATGTAACATCTCTCTTTTAGAGCCTTCGGAGAGTCTTTCTGTATGTTCCACTCTACTTCTTTTTAAGGGAGAAGTGGAGTGTCCCAGTCACTACTTTCACATGAGAGCTCCCGTACTAATGCTTTTCCTTGCATTATTACAGGAGCAATAAACCCCAGAGGTTTGTATAGATTGTTCACAGTAGGCATCACACCTTTGTGTATATGGCTTCTCCTCACTAGACACCAGAAAGTTGTTTTCGGGTATCAGGAGAGCCCTAAGCTGCATTACGAATACGAATACAAATATCTTTATTAGTCCCACAATGGGGAAATTGCAAATGAAAATGATCTACACCAAGTTCCAAATCCTTCAGTTCCTTTAAACACTCCTCCACAGGGAAGGCTTCCATTACCTGGTCACTATTTGATGCTACCTGGTGCAGCCTCAGATTAGATTCTGTGAGCACCTGTGTAGTTCTAGTCAGGAAATCTATTGCTTTTGACAGTAAACAAAGGAGAGGTCATTCTGTGAGCAGAGATAGTTTTGGATGCTCAGTGTCTGAGAGGTCTAAGGATGAAAACAAACCAGTACTATCTGTGAATGACAAGGTCTTCCTGGACATCATGGATAAAGAAGTTCATCAAAAGGAGGAATACAGCTGGGTGGCACCCTTACCATTTTGTTCCCCAGACAAAACCTTCTAAGCAACAAGGAACAGGCAGTTAAGCATCTCTGTTCACTCAGAAAAAACATTGGAGGAAAAAAACAGAGATGAAAACTCATTATGTAGAGTTTATGCAAAAAAATGCTCATCGCTGGTACCACTCCTGCAGGAAGGGAAACCTGAGCAGTAAATATCTGTATTTGTTTTAAATGCTGAGTGTAAAGGCGCGTCTCTAAATGACATACTCCTTAACAAGCCGGATTTGAACAATATTTTGTTGGGAGTTTTTTTCTGAGGTTTCGAAAAGACAGCATAACCAACACGACAGATGTGCAAAAAAAAGTGTTTTATTGTTTCGTAGCCAGAGAGCTCCACTTCGTTATCGCTGGTACGAGGACAGTGACGTCAACAAAAACATGATGGAGTACAGGATGAAAAGTGCATGTGTTTGCAAACACTCCATCCCCTTCTGCTGCCATATATTGCCACAGAGAAGGGTGAAAATGAATACGGCTCTGATGCAAGGCAGTTTGTGGAGAGGCAGTTCTAAAACATTTCTATGAAAGGCAGCACATTATCATTTATTCATTTTACCTTAATAACAGATGCTGAAAGCCTTAATAAAAGCAAGGGTTAAATTAGATAATCGCTATAGCAGAAAAAGAAAATAAGAACAGACATGAGCATCCAATATGGCGATTTAATTTCCCTCTTGATACTGATAACGACTCCATTAATTATCTTTTAAACTCCAACCTCTGTAATGAACTGTGAAAAATTGTCCATGTTTATACATCTTGAATGAAACAACTTGCACAGGGTGATGTGTCTAAGATGATTTTTTTTTAACTACACTGAATTTTCACCACAGAAGACTCAAGCCAACAATTTCCTTGACCTTGAGGTCAGGGAAGAGTGTTTCGACACTCTCGGCTACGTTAAATGCGTGCTGTAAGTTCTGCTGACTTAAAAAAAATAATTATACACTATGTAAACAAGCCTAAATGTATGTGGCAAACAGACCCACCTGCATTTTTTGGCTCCGTGAGGCAGGCCCTCCCTCCATCAGTCCCAGAACATAGAGGCCCATGTTGTACTCACTTCCCCCTCGGAGGCTGAAGCCGAAGCCCGAGGGGCCGCGATCCAGATCTACGCTGTAGTACCTGGAATCCCGCTGGGAGACAAGGATAAAGAAGTTAAGGCTAATATTATACACTGGGAGTCAATAAGAGCCACAACAAATGCAGGAATTTCAGTTTTCATGAGGCACACATAATTTAAGGTGCTGACCTCACCTTTGGACGTGACCTCTGCCCCTTTCTGTTTCTGTGACCAGGGTCAAAGTCAGCTGTTTCTGGAAAGGTTTGCAGAGTCTAGAAAAAGATAGCGATTACAGTTTGATTGTAAATTAAGAGCCAAGCTTTACACTGGCGTGTATGTGCATTTTTGGGTGCTTATGTCAATGCCTACAGGTGCTGGAACGGGGGACAATAGTGAGACGTAGAGTATTTCCTGCACGGCGAAGTATCTGAGCAAGCTCCCGATGAGGCAGAGTCACCACTGATCGTCCCTCTACAGCCTCTAAACGATCTCCAGGCCGGATCTGACCGCTCTTTGCTGCAGGACTGCCACGGCGGACCGTCACAAACCGGTGGGGAAGAAGAGAAGCCGCTGAAATAGGACAAAATAAATCAGATATTACTACATGAAACAAAACAATAAGTTGTGGCTGTCGTGGGGTCAGAAGTAGATAAACATAAAATCAGCAATATTTAGCTCATCGGTGCCTGTGCCAGAAATTCTAAAACAACTCATGATTTAGCTTTGGGTCGCTTTTGACATTGTCTGCTTTATGAATTACTTCCCACAGGAGCCTACCTCAACCCTCCTTTCCCCACTATCTCATTGAAACACTCTCCTCTTCTCCCTCATCTTCCCATCTATCAACCTACCTCTCTATCTGCTGACACACCAGGAGCTGTTTTTCGCTGTCCAACAACGCATCTTTCCCCTCAACAACAAACTGTCGCAATCTTTCTAACAATATTTTTTGCAACCCAAATCTGTCAAGCTGCACAACAAACTTTAGATCTTTACATATCCATTTACACAGCATCAGTGATTCTTGTGCTCAGCACATCTAAGATCCCCCCTCCAAATTGGAGCTTGTCTGCATTAGCATGCCACTGGTTTACAAAACACACACACACACACACACACACACACACACACACACACACACACACACACACACACACACACACACACAGCAGTACTATTTTTGTGCAAGCACCGTGAAACATTTTCTACTCAGTGTGGGAAAATGACTCTTCTCACCCTCATCAGCTATAAGACAGTGTGAAGATGAGGTTACAGATAAGACACAAGTGTGTTGTTGAAAGCGAGGACCGGACCATTAGCTTTATTTATAATGAACTCAATTTGTCTTATTGTCTGTATGAAGAGATCACATGCAATTAAGCTAAAATGGTCAGAATCTGAGGTTGATGAGAAAAATATTGAGTAGCCTAAAAATACATTTGTTTCCATTAATCTCCTGGGGGGAAAAAAGCTTCTTACAGTTTTTTAGCTGGACAGTCCATCTCTGTCTGCTTAGATAGCTATCTCTTGTGTCTCTTTTTGTATTTTTGTAAACTCCCTTTTACTCTCTTCCTGACCCCTCTTTGAGGGAATGCAGAGATTTAGTGGCAGCTGGCCCCTCTAGAGTCTTGCCAGTGGCCTTATGTAACCCATCAGGCAGCATAAACATTCTGAAACTGTTATTCAGCTGAGGTACATAACACTCAATTCAGTCTACGTCCCTCTGGAATAAAAATAGCATGTTTAAAGTGATTTTAAGCATGAAATGAAATGCTTAGTTAACAGATTAAAATTGTATTTATGGGGCTAGGAGTATGTCATATCAGATGAGGTGCATGTCATATTGGAATCATGATTCAGTTACAAGGTTCAGCTTATAAATCAGAGCCCAGAGACACAAGTCCAATCTGGGCCTAATCTGGGTGACCCAGGCGGAAACGGCAATCAGGTCAAATCAAAGCCAAGGCAGCTTTGCAAATAGTCTTCTTATCATGCATAATACATCAACAGTGGCTAAACACATGAATAAACATGCAACAGCGATGCTCACACACACACACACACGCACGCATGCATGCGTGCACGTAGTGACTCACATGCAAAGAGATGAGGACAGATGTACTCAGCCACAAATGCACAAACAGACACACAAACTGCACACAGATGCATCTGAACGGACTGCATTATATCGTAGTGTCTTTTCCTCTGGCTCTCCATGTTCTCCTGTCCACAGTAATCCCACTGCGGTATGCCCAGCAGCCAGCCAACCTCTGACGTGCTGCACTGATTACCGCTCAGGAGTTGAGCAGCCCCCCTCCCTGTTCCTGTAAAAATCCCTCTCCGGAGCCCAGATGAGGCGGCGAGTGCGGACATCATTACAGCAGCCTGCAGATGTATACTACGTGTCGGAGACCAGAGGGAGAGAGGAGAGCTGGTTTTCAGCAAGATCACTCACATGGTAGTGTCTCTCCCAGTTAGTTAATGCTGAACATCACTGCTACAACCTAACTACCATTAGAGCTGACACTGATAGCCCAGCGCCACATTTGATCATCATGCCTTTTGCTGTTTTACAACTGACTCGGTTAACAAAAACATTTCCTTTCATCAGTTGTTGCTTCAATCATCAGGTTGAATAACTGCAAAATCAGCCATAGAACGCATTTCTCACAGCATCAGTTTGATCAACCATCTGACACCTGGAGCATGTGATCCTGAGGATCTAACTTTCATACCATCGACACATCTGACCAGGAAAACTTTAGAGTGCAACACAGTATTTAAAACTGCTGCCTCATCTACAAAGCTGACTGTGAAACACTGCACCAAACCAAGACCAACAGAATTTCTGCTAAACATACGAGAAGAAGTGGAGCAAATAATTACGTTTGGACTCCTTCACAGTTTTCAAAGCAGACTGTAGTCTCTCCAGCATGGCTCTCTGATTACCGTGCACAGAAAAATAAACAAAAGAAAAAAATTCCGTGTCAAGCAGCTTGAAGGTGTTGAGATTCACGTGCAACGGTCAACAGGAGTGAAAACACAGGTTTGCCGTCGCCTCTGTTGCTCCTCGGTGAGGGTAACGTTCAGTGTAGCATTCAAAGAGTGATGGAGAGAGCAGGAGGTAGGGAGAGATAGCGAGAGAGAGGGAGAGTTTTAATCTTTTGGAAAACCCGACTGGACGCTTTTACTGCAGAGTAAAGGGGGTGTGTGAGAGAGAGAGAGAGAGAGAGAGAGAGAGGGAGAGTGGGCAGGAGCTTATGAGTGAGAGCGAGAGAGGAAGAGAAAGACAGAGGTGGGAATAGGAAATTAATAAGAAAAAAAAGAGGAAAAGAGAGACAGGAGTGGCACGGCAGGAGTGAAATGAAAAGGAGAATGAGGACATGATGGAGATGGTGGCTTACAAGAGTGGGCAGACTTTGTACTGCAGGGACAGGTGCACCTACAACCTTAATCTCACAATGAAAACACAAATGTGTGCTCGCTAGGACCATAAAGCAAATTGAACTGCATCAAAGTGGAACAGAGCAGCCAATAGCCAAGACATGGGAAGGTGAGGGGGTAATACATCATCGGGATGCTGCAGCTAACCTGCTATTCATAAACACGACACTAAAAGGCAACAAGGTAAAAGGCAATTGGATGTGTTCACTTATCAGACATAAGTGAAACAATGCAGCATGGTCCTGATCTGATACTACTGATTTGACATCTGATTTTGTTGGAAGAGGTTTTTCTGAATTCAAGCTCAATTAAAAAGACTGCAGGCATAAAAAAAATCCATGGTTAACCATTGAAGAAATAAATGAAAGATAGAGTAGGGCTGCTAAGTTAACTTTGTTATCTTTTAGCAAAGCAATTCAAGCTGTCTCAAGCTTCAGTATTTTTTAGGACAATAAGAAGTGGAAATGGTACGATCCAGACAATTTTGTGCAGTTTTCTTGTCTTTACCGATACATTTTTGTAGTAGCCATCACATTTACAATCTAAAATGGGCAGCATGGTGCTGCGCTAGTTTGCACTGTTGCAAACGAACAGCACGTGTCAAACTTGAGGCCTGTGGGCCAAATCTGGCCTATTTGCAAATTTTATTCTAGCTCGCCTATGAATTTGGCCCATGCAGTTGTAGCTGTGATCTGCCAGCTTAAGAATTCAAATGTATCCATTTGCAGCAAAAAAAATCTCTGTTTTGCAAAACAAAGCTTACTTCCCTGTGTGGCCCTTCTCTGGTTTCCTCCAAAAAACTGCAACTTATGTTAACTGATGACTGCTCATAGATCTAGCCTGTGCATGTTAGTACTGGCAACCTGCCCGGGGTGTCCTTTGTGAGATAGAATCATGGACTGTATATAATCTTAAATACTAAATCACTTGTTTTAAGTATCACTGAATAAAATATTGAATTCATTTGGATAAATATGGTTAATTAGTACCAGATAGAGGATAAAGCTGGGTATGCCTCAGGGTGGTCCTAAGATAGGATTGATTATTCTCTACCCCACAACCTTTGATGGATAAGCATTTAATGAAATGGATGGATGAATGAATATAAAACACAACTGTATCCTTGACAAATGTTGAGCAACTTCCTGCTTCCAAGCCAAAAGCGCATTTCATGATGAACCAGTCACTTGAAAATAGAGGAGGTCAAAACTGATTTTCTTTACAGTCCAAATAAAGCCAACCTGGAACCCTTTAAAAGAGAAGGGTTCATGGTGCATCATGACTCATACGGTGGCATGTGGCCATGGTGACCACTTTTTAATCTGTAATTACCTAATGGTGCTTCTGTCCACAAGGGCGTCCAGATGAGACCCGTTTCAGTGGGCATCTCACCAAATCGCTTCACTCGGCCAGAAAAGTACAACTAATGCTGCATAATGTCTGCCCAATTCTGTTTCCTTGGATTAAAAAAATACCAAAACAAGTTAAAAGCTTTTCTATCTCAAAAGCATTCATCCTGACACACGTCGTACAGTATGATAAGTTGAATCTCACCTTTACCATTCACCATATCCTGCGAGGCAATCACAAAGCCAAAACCTTCTCCCGTCTTTCTCCTCAGCTCCACTTCAATTCCTCGATGCCGTCGAGTTCGTTCACTACTCTGCTTCTCCAGCACCGGGACACCAGCAGCCTCATCTTCCAGGCCCGTGCTGATCCAGTCTTTGGGCTCCATGGTCAGAGTTACCGGAATCGACTCCAAGAAACTCGTGCTCTGGATCAGCGAGGGGCGTGCTGGGGAGGGAGGTGTGCTGACAGAGGTCTGGGGCACTGGCAGTGCTTCTGGGAGCACAGAGGAATTGTCAGGACCAACAGGTGGAGGAGGGGGGCGGAGCAGAGGTGGAGGGAGTCTCCGGATAGTGCCAGGGGAGACAGCTGAATGATAGATGCCTGATAAGGACAGAGAGAGAATAAAACTGAGATGAATAAAGCCAGTGTGAATCCACTTTGTTAGTGATTCAGTAAAAAGAAGAGCCTTTGATTTTATTGATTATGTGTTTTGAGTTTTACATTTTCAAGCTCTGTTATTAGTTATTACTTAGTTATTCATTATTAATGTGTTCTGTGTCACAGTGTCTGTTTTCCTCAAACTGTGTTACCTGCTAGGCCTGATTTCAGTTTGTCTTTTGTATGTAGACTCCTTGTTTTTTGATAGATTGTTATCAGCCTAAATGAAGGCTCATTTTTTTGTTTCTTCAGTTTGTCTCCACATGTCACAGGGCGAGAGGTGCAGTGCACCCTGCACAGGTCATCAATCGCTCACGGTACAGTATAATTTGAGCCTCATTAATTACATCACTGAATATACAACAAATGTGAATCATGTACCTCCTCTGTAAACCAGTAAGATGACTTCTCCCCGTCTGGCATGCTGTTGGATAATTGTTTGTACCTATCAACAAACATGAAATGGTATTATGGTTAATTTTCAGATTGTTTGCTTATTCAGGTGATTAAAACTTGAAGACAGTGAGAAAAAACGTGACAAGAAAAGACTGGCAAGCAGACACTGATTCTTGTTAAGCATAAGATAAGATAAGATAAGATAAGATAAGATAAGATAAGATAAGATAAGATAAGATAAGATAAGATAAGATAAGATATCTTTTTTGTCATTGCACAATGCAATGAAATTTAGTTGGAGCCATCCTCCAGGTGCTGAAATAATAAATACAAGACAGAAATATAAATAAAATAAAATAACTTAAATAAATAAAAAGTTTGGAAACCACTGTTTTTTCTCCCCTTACCTGTGTGAAGCTAAGACTCTGGACATCAGCTCCGTTGATTTTGACAATAGCATCCCCTGGCTGCAGGGAGTTGCACTGCTTCCTGTCCCAGACTCTCTTCACTACAGTCATACTGCCTCCTGGACCGCCAGCCATCATGCTGAAGCCGAGGCCTCTGTCTCCTTCAGTCTGGGCCAAGGCCACTGGCACCAGCTCTCCTCCACTGAAAGTGCCAAATCCACTGCCTACACTCATTGCCCCAGGAGAGGACATGCTGCTGGGACTTGCAGTGGGGCTGGTGCTGCCCTGGAAACCATTAAAACCACGGTGTTGCGGGCTGTCTGGGGTCGGAGGAGGTCTGAGATGGGAGGTCTGTGGTCTGAATAGGTGGGGGTGAGTACTGCGGGGGCCACCAGGGGAAGAAGAGGGTCTCCCCGGGGACTGAGGCAGGGGCAGCCGGGACCCAGACAGGGTGCAGGTGGACAGGTCACTCTCAGATGACTTGGACGTTCCATAATGTAAAGGATGCCGAGGTGTCGAGAGTGAGTTATTGTTGTGATTACGGATCATTGATGCCCTGATGAGGAAGGGAAAGGTGAGTTAAAAATCAATACTAAATACCTCTTTGCTCTCAGACAGTCTCATATTAAAACATGTATGGCTGCAGTATCTGCCATTTATTTGAACAAATAATGCCCATCCACTGTTCCACTGTTTTCTCTCACCAAAACATATCACTTAAAACAACAACCCAGCAAACTGCACTTACATTTGACAAGCTGAATCCATCCCCCACACCATTACACCACCACTAGCCTGAAATGTTGATACAAGGCAGGATGGATCCATGCTTTCATGTTGTTTATGCCAAATTCTGACCCTACCAAACAAATGCTGCAGCAGAAATTGAGACTCAGACCAGGCAGCATTTTTCCAATCTTAACTGTCCAGCCTTGGTGAGCCTGTGCAAACTGTATCCTCAGTTTCCTGTTCTTAGCTGACAGGAACTACACCCAGAATGGTCCTCTGCTGCTGTCGCCCATCTGCCTCAAGGTGCAATGTGTTGCGCAGATGCTCTTCTGCATACCTTGGTTGTAACAAGTGGTTATTTGAGGTACTGTTGCTTTCCTATCAGCTTGAAGCAGTTTGGTCATTCTCCCCTGAACTCAGCAATGCATTTATTCCTGGAGAACGGCCTCTCATTGGATATTTTCTCTGTAAACCCTAGAGATGATTGTGTGGGAAAATCCCAGTAGATCAGCAGTTTCTTAAATATTCCAGCGTATCTGGCACCAACAATCATGTTATTTTCAAAGTCACTTATATCACCTTTCCATTCTGATGCTCAGTTTGAACTTCAGCAGATTGTCTTCACCATGTTTACGTGCCTAACTGCATTGAATTACTGGCTTGTGATTGGCTAAGTAGATATTTACATTGAACAGATATATCCAGTAAAGTGGCATGTGAGTTATATCTCAAGATAACCAATAAAACTGCATTCCACAAATTATTAAAAATGAGTCTTTTTTGTATCTACAACAACAGAGAACATCTCTGGATACTTTTGTTTTGTTTTGTTTTGTTTTGTTATTGGCCAGTAACAGTTGAGAGATGACAGTAAGGGGAATGATATGCAACAAGTGTTGACAGATATGTGCAAAAGACATTGCAGTTTATGGTTGGCACCCTGACTACAGACTGATGATGAACTTGTCAAGCTAGCTACACCCTAAAGCAGGGGTGGGCAATTAATTTTCCCAAAGTGCCACATGAGAAACTGGGAGATAAAATTAATATTGAGAAGAACTGACTTCAGCTTATTGGTGAATTAATTACCCACCCCTGCCTTAAAACATACCCTGCTTTATTTTAAAATTATTGATAAACTTTAAAAAATTATACCCAAACTACACACATTAAAGGAGAATTAATCACTTTACATGTAACCTTTTTAGGTACAAATCAGTTTTTGTGTAAACCCATTTAAGGTGTTACCTGTGTGAACCAATTGCAGAAACAACTTCGCTGTCACTTTGGCTTGCCAGCGTTGGGTCGAGTGACTGCAGCCTGGCTAAACTTCTGTGGGAACGAGGTGGGCGAACAGGGGACGAAGAGACAGCATTGCTCACACTGGAGCGTCTGTAATGGGGCAGCTGTCTGGAGGTGACAGACATGGCATTTCCGTTTGTGTCCAGAGTCATGCCGGGTTCCATGTACCTCCCATCATTGTGGACCCCGTTAAAGTGCTGCATCTGGGGTGAGGGTGTTTGGAGGCGAGGTAGTTGGTGAAGAGGCTGAGGCTGGGTCGTGGTGGGTGGTAGGATGGAGTCCCCGCTGTCCAGTAATCTTAATTGGGCCTGCTTTGGATAACCATCTGGGTTGTAGAGCATGGGATACCCTCTTCTAACTTCTATATCCACACTGTGGCCCACAGGCACTGACTTGAGCATCTCTACAACCTCTTTGTGAGACACTCCCAACACACAAACATCATTGATGTACACCAGGATGTCCGCTAATAGAACACAAACAAAAGCACAGGGACAGAGGAATAATTCTCACATATATGGCAGTCAAATTGTAGATCATTTTAACCTGTACATACAGTACAGTTTGGGTCAATTGTGACCTGGGCCAAGAATTCCCTCATATAGGACAGCTAGAGATCAATTTAGAACATATAACTAGCCGATCTGAAATTAATAAATTAATGATTAATCCTTAATTAATGCTTCAATGACCAGGGAGAGTGCCTTTGCAGTCTTATGGCCCACATCCCTCTTTTGATCTTTTAATTTCAGTTGGCTCAAAATGAATGGATTCTAATTTGTTAATTGTTGCATTATTTTCTTACATTGTGTGCACTTGAGCATCGATAAGCACAGACAGGCATGTAATGTACTCACATTTATAGAGCACTTTTCTTACTGACCACTGATACACTTCCAACACTTTATCTGCCTCACATCCACGGCCAGTTTAGAATCACCAGTTAACCTAGAATGTATCTTTGGACTGTGGAAGGAAGCAAGAGTACCTGGAGAAAACCCACTCCATCTAAAATCCACACGGAAAGGCCCCAGCCAGGATTTGAAACAGGAACTTTCATAATGTGAGGCAACAGTGCTGACCACTCCACTACCATGCTGCACTATTTCAGATCTCACATCTGTGTTAATGTGCACCATATATGCTCACTGCTATGTTGTTTTACTGCTGCACTCTTTGGAGATTCTCCTGTGATCTTTCAGAGACCAGCAGGTTTCTGTCTCTGCAGGAATCTGAGCAAAACTCGTGAGAAGACACAGACCATTCTTACGTTAGTGTCAACATCCTCCTTGAGGCGACTGTTTGTTGTGATTTGGCGCTATATAAATAATAATTGAATTGAACTGAATTGAACTCTATCACCAGTGTAAAAAATACACACAGACACGATATATATAGTTTCAAGATTCCTTAAAACCCCAATTTTCCTTGATTTGAACAACACTGGTGGATCTAAAATCCATCTCAGTAGGTACAGGTCAAATCTGACCTGAAACAGCCTCAATAAACAAAAATTTGCAATGCCTGTACAACAGGATAAAAAATTTAAATATTAAAATTCTTGTGTATTTATGTATTTTGAGCCACTTTAGGAAAAGTCATCAATTTCAAATAAAAAGAAATTGAGGTTATTTTTGCTTCTGTCAAACATCAAAACTGGTTAAATTTGACCCGAACAGCATGTAAGGGTTAACCCTTCTGACTAGTTTCATATGCTCAAGTGTGCAGATGCATGTTTTCAAATGGAACACAGTCTGTGTGTGTGTGTGTGTGTGTGTGTGTGTGTGTGTGTGTGTGTGTGTGTGTGTGTGTGTGTGTGTGTGTGTGTAGAATAATCCAACCAAGTAATCCTCCTAAACCAGCCTATTAACAGATATGAACTAGATCAGTCCCTGCAGAGACAGCCTGTGCTCCGGCTTTCTAGAGTAGAAATATCATGCCTGCATGGTGCATTTGCATGAGTGTGTCTGTGAACAGGATGTGCAATGCTGTTTATGCATGATAGCTAGATTAGGGTGTACTAGCAATAAAGATTAAGAACTGATTGTACACACTTTCTGTGGAAAATTTCATAGTTGAAACTATAAAAATTGCGATGGAGAGAACAAAAAAAGGAAAAATACACTTTTGATTAAATATTTTCTGTTTCAACACTTGCAAGACATTAGCAATCATGATTGTAGCACTCAGTCTGTATAGAAGGTAAGTCTAGTGCTATTACAATAATTAATTCAAACTTACATTCCCAAACATTATTCAGCCCTGATACATATCATCTTTTACCTGTCTTAATAGTCGATGGTCCACTTTCAGTCACACTGTACACCTGAAGAAACTCTCTCGGCCTGCTTCCCCCCACAATGTTGAAACCAAACCCTCTGGGGCCTTTGGTCAAGTGTGTGTGCACAGGGAATCCCCTGAGCTCCCCAGGCTCATCCGTGAACCCTGCGAGTCACCCATATAAATGGAGACAGAGAAAAAAGAGAGGGAAAGATAGGATGGGTTAATAATAATGCTTACCTCTGAGGAAAAGTCATAACAGTCCTTAAGGAAAGGAATATAAAAAAAATATACCACCAGGGTGGTATCGGAGAAAAGAGTGAACAGCGTCCTGCGTGTTTACATACACTTTGATGCTTAGAACTGCCAGCTTTTAGGAATAAGGGAAAAGAGAGAGAGAGCTGTAACACTCCAAACCAATCACTAGATGGCTTTTAACAAAATACTACACAAACCAAAGCATATGGTGGGACGATTACATTAAAAGCAGAATCCATTACAGACGATCACCTTAAAATGGCAACATAATCCTTTAGCTCGACCCAGCTCTGTAGAGTAATCTAGGTCTTTTTATTTACTGTTTACTGTTGCATCAAGAAATCTGTGCTGCTGCAGGCTGCGCCTTTCCTTCCATGCTTACTTCTTAATTTAATCCTTTCTTAATTGTGGCGACAGAAGCAGCAATCATTTCAAGTTGTAAACATGTAAATGAACGTCTGAACTGCCACAGAAACAGTTTGTACCAGATTGTGCAAAGATCCCATCAAGTATCTCTGATCATAATGAATATTATATCACCTTCTGCTGGTGAGAAAAGGGTACTGCACTTTATTGAGACAAGCCTGAGTCACAGTGTAGCAACAGAGTTTCCAATCATGACAGAGAGCCATCTGCGACTAGATTACGTCTCTAAACAACAAATGATGTGACCAAATCATGAAATCAAGTTGCCAGTCACATGTCAAACACGTGTCAGGCCTGCCAGTCCCAGCAGCGAGTCTGGCTCTTTGCCAGCAGCTCTGAGCTTTAGACCTTAATCACTTACACGTCTCCGTTCAGCTAAAAGCTCATTCCATCTCATTTGGCGCTAACAAGCCGGCTGTGTCTGTTACCTCTCTTTTTGACAAATATATAGCTTCATTTAGGCTGTTCAATAGTGTTTTAATAATTACATAGAATTAGAGAAAGAGAAAGAGGAAGAAAAAAAAAAAGAAAGAAGCTCACATTCATTTTTGTAGAGGTTTTCTCTGCTTGAGGCTCGTTGACTCTGCCAGCTGGTCCTCTTTGGGCTGCGCCTTGGAGAGACAAAATTGGAAAAGAAAAGGAAAGCCACCCTCTTCAGAAACACAGTAGCACTGGATATAATATGACAGCACTGGAATTTATTACACTTTCAGCGTACAATAGAAATACCTGCCATCAACAGACATTGCAACTTTCCCAACCATCTTTTCCAGCATGCTTAAAAGAGTTGAACAATTTGAGAAAATTGCTTATTCACTTTGTAAGGATTAAATGAAAAGAATGATAAATACATGGATGTCTGTCAATTAAATATAAATTTTGAGTAAGGAGATGTTAGGTGAGCTTAGCTCAAGGGGATATGTTATGATTCACTATAATGCCAAAAGTATTTGCTCGTCTGCCTTCACACACATATGAACATGAGTGAAATCCCAAATCTTAATCCATAGGGTTTATTATGATGTCGGCCCACCCTTTGCAGCTATAAAAGCTTCAACTCTTCAGAGAATGTTTTCCACAAGGTTTAGGAGTGTTTATGGGAATTTTTGATCATTCTTCCAGAAGCACATTTGTGAGGTCAGACACTGATGATGGACGAGGAGGCCTGGCTCGCAGTCTCCGCTCTAATTCATCCCAAAGATGTTCTGCCGGGTTGAGGTCAGGACTCTGCGCAGGCCAGTCAGGTTCTTCCACACCAAACTCACTCATCCGTGTCTTTATGGTCCTTTCCTTGTGCACTGGTGCGCAGTCATGTTGGAACAGGAAGGGGCCATCTCCAAACGGTTCCTACAAAGTTGGGAGCATGAAATTGTCCAAAATGTCTTGGTATGCTGAAGCATTAAGAGTTCCTTTCACTGGAAATAAGAGGCTGAGCCCAACTCCTGAAAAACAACCCCACTCCATAATCCACCAAACTTTACACTTGGTACAGTGCAGTCAGACAAGTACCAATTTCCTGGCAATTGCCAAACCCAGACTCATCCATCAGCTTGCCAAACAGAGAAGCGTGATTTGTCACTCCAGAGAAAACGTCTCCACTGCTCCAGAGTCCAGTGGCAGCATGCTTTACACCACTGCATCAGACACTTTGTATTGCACTTGGTGATGTAAGGCTCGGCTGCAGCTGCTGCCCACTTCGTGGGAGAGTTCCTGTCATTCCCAGTCACTTCCACCTTGCTATAATACCACTAACAGTTAACTGTGGAATATGTAGTAGTGAAGAAATTTCATGACTAGACTTGTTGCACAGGTGCCATCCTATCATGCTAGAATTCACTGAATTCTTTCACAAATGTCTGTAGAAGCAGTCTGCATGCCTAGGTGCTTGGTTTTATTTACCTGTGGTTGTGGAAGTGATTGGAACACCTGAATTTAATGATTTGGATGGATGGATGGATGGATGGATGGATGGATGGATGGATGGATGGATGGATGGATGGATGGATGGATGGATAGATAGATGGATAGATAGATGGATAGATGGATAGATAGATAGATAGATAGATAGATAGATAGATAGATAGATAGATAGATAGATAGATAGATAGATAGATAGATAGATAGATAGATAGATAGATAGATAGAATCTCCACACAGGCCAGCCTTGCTGTTGTCTTCTAATTCCAGTCTTAATGCTAAGCTATGCTAGCCGGTTCCTGGCTTCAGCTTCATAATGAACAGACATTATGGTCCTGGGTCTTAGATCCAGGATTTCTGAGTTCCTGGACTTATTAAATATATTCTGCTTGATTCCTTGTCTGCTTTTTGTTTATAATTTATCTTATCTTATAACTTATCTTAGTATATATCTGTAGTGCTTAGTCGAATGCTATTTGTAGTTGAGTTAAGTTCAGCCTCAGAGTTTCATTTCCTTTTATTCATTAGCCTCTATGGTTCCTTAGTTCCAGGTGTTAATTTCGTATTTTATTGCATTCAGTGTTCTATTTTTTTTTTTTTTTTGCTTCAGTTTGCTGCCTTCTGGAATTATTTTTGCTTTACCTCAAATGTTAGTCTGCATTCTGGTCCCTCACTCCACATCATGTGACACAGACAGAATGGCGGTCTTGATCTTCTCATCTAAAGCCTTATTCACACAAGACTAACATTACCTGAGGACCTTTAGTCATTTGTAATAACTGCTCAAGAAGTCCGAGATCGTAATCTCATATAAAAGTCTGCAGGGTCCATAGTTTGGAAAGCTAATAATTCTACCACAAATAACCTTTTTATCGTGAATCTCAGAGATGCTGAAGTAATATTTGTCTGGGCATATCTTTAATTTCTGCCTTTTTGCAAAGAGTTTTGTGTTGTCCACTCCTTGCTTCTGCATCTTTCCTGTCTAAAAGTTATGATGTTAGATTGGCAATAATAAAAGAACGTTCAGGAGGGTTTAGTGTCACTACACACCATAAAGAACCATTCATAGAAAGAGCAAGTTCATATTCTCCAGCAGAAGAGCAAAATGCCAAAAGATGAGATGGATAACTGCATGACAGGATTCCGTAATGAACATTTTTGCTGTCTTTCAACAGACTTAGCTGTTATTATGAGGTAGCCTATTATTATTAATCTTAGGCCTGTAGCTGCCGGCCACAGATGTCAGCAAATTCAAATAAAACACAGACTACGTTTATCCCGTGCGAACGTGCTGCACAAAACACAAACGTGGGAGGGTAATTTCTAAATCACATGAGCTCCCCTTTTAATACTAATCCCATGTGAATAGGACTTAAATCTCAGAATATGAATAAGCCTATTTCCCAAAATGTTGAACTATTCCTTTAACAGGGGAATGAACACTTACTCTATGTAAACTGACTCTCCTGGGTCACTGAAGGCCTGCTCCCAGTGATCAGGCATCACGCCTCTCACTCTGGCACCACTCCTGCTGCCGATGATGCCGTTCTCTATGACATGACCTTCACCTCCGCTACTGGATACTCGTGCTCGACCAGGGGACCGGTGACCAAGAGGGATGCTGCTGCTAACGCCTGCAGAGCCTCCTGTAATTATAAATAGATCTCATCTTTATTATCAAGTACACACGCAGAAATTTGTGACATTTAAATTTAATGACCGAAAATAAAGACTTAAACACTGATGTAGTTTTAACAGCTGTGGTAGGTAAAAAGTTTCTCCTGCAAACTGTAATGACCTTATGCTGGCATTTCCATTGGGGGTTGTCAGATAAAAAGACCTGAAGTCAGCATCTCAGCTGTCTTTGTCCTTTCTCTAAGGAGGAAGAATGTGTGACCATGCATGCCACACTACCAATAGATGAAAAATAAGCATATATTTTTCCTAGCTGTCCTTGTAGTTGTCCTTCAATTCTGAGCTCCAGCATGGATCTAAGAGATGTCGGACCTGATGCTGGGAGTCCTGAGTCCTGCTGCATGCGACAAGTGCTGCTGGACCCATCCACCCACACGGTATCACTTCAAAAGATGACTCAGCAGAGGTCAGGGTGTTGGACGGCTCTCTCAGCCTCCATCCTGCCTACATCCTGCATTCATTCGTTCCAGTCTGGACTGCCTGCTGCGATACCTGACTGCTTGGAGCACGTTTCTAACAATCTGGATAGCTGTCTCCCTGATTTTCTCACCTCCCACTCTGCCTGCCTCTCTCTTATCTTCTGTCCCATTCTGGCTCCCTGCCCTCACCCGTCTTAACACTCAGCCACCCTACCTGCCACCCCCACCCCCCACCCCCCCCCACCCCACCCCCCCACATTGCTGCTGTGCTCCCTTTGCCTAACATTTAATCTCGTACTCGCCTTCTGTTCAGCTCTTGTGTACTAGTTTCTTGTTGCCATCACTTCCTTTTGCCTGCAATCTATTTAAGTGTACTATTTTGCAGTAAATTTCACTTGGTTATTTTCCTTTAACTTGTAGACTACATTTCAAAGGGTAATTCTGTTTATCCTCTCTGTTTTTTACTTTTTATATCTTGTGATTCATTGTATGGTTGAAGTCCCTTGTCATTTCCTTTGAACATGCACAGGTTATGAAACATGCCCTGGGGAAAGCTACAAGAAAGGACAAAAAAGCCCCCTATTTGTCCTATTGAGGACCAAGAAAAGCCCATACTTACAGATACAAAACAACTACAATTGATGCAGATACAATATGTAATCGTTTTGTGTTTTGATCCCTGCATCCGTCAAAGATTTTGCCAAACTTTTGCACCTTTTTGCTTCATTTTGTGTTATTTTTAATCCACAAAGTAATTTTTTGTGTATCATTTTGCATGTTTTATGGTTATTCTGTCTTTTGTGGTCTATTTTGCATGTGTGTCCCATGGTTGACATTTTGTTGCTCATATTGCTAATTTTGTGTCTTTGTGGTCATGTACATTTATTTCTCATTATTTTCTAACTTACTTTTTTTGGCATCTATTCTACTCTCTCTCTGGGATATATAATACAGGTACAGAGACCCCGGGCTGTTTGGGCCCCTCATCCTATGACTGGTTGGCTAAATAAATGCTCCTACTATATTCCTCAGATGGACTGAATAAATGTTTGAAATCTGAAAATGCACCAGTTACACAAAAGTCCACAGAAATGACCACACATTTGCAACTGTATAATCTAGAAACCATTCAGACCCCACATTGAGTCCTAGGCAGAGGATATCTGCACTTGACAACCTCTCTGTACACAAAATTAGGTCTAGCTTGGCAAAGAAATGCCACTCATAGGCCGTAGCATTATTATTAAAAAGCTCAAGAATAGGTTTGCTTGGGAAGCCTAATGATTTGAGTTGAGCAATCCTGCTTTCTTGTCATATGACTTGTTAGCTTTCTTCTCTAACCTCTCTGCATGCGCACTTGCCTACCTGTCTACTTGACTCTTTGCCTACTTGACCCAAGGCAGCTTGACCTTCCCTTGGAGGTGATCCAGCAATCAATGAGGCCACAGCCCAACTGAGATTTTAGAGCATACTAATCATGCTAATGATTGATTAATTTGGGCACTGGAGACTGGAACTATTGATGGAGGGATGATGCGGTATTAAGCTGCGGAATCCTTTTAGATCTTAAACTATAAAACTGGCCTGATAACTCCAATGCTTCATTTATGATGACTTAGATGTAGATTCCATTTACATATTTAGATTGATATTGATATACTGCTCACACCAGCTATCATTTAACTCAGTGACACTTGCCTGACAGGGCCAAGTCTTCCTCGTTGTGTATGCCTTCTGGCGCAGCCTTTTCCAAGTTGCTGAGTGATTTGCTGCGCGTGCGGAAGTTTCTGAGCAGGTTGCGGTGTTCCTGGTAGGTGATGGGGGGGCTCTCTGCACTGACGTGAACGGGCCGAGGTGTGCCGTAGTAATTCCCTGAGATAGAGAAGGGCAGGAGAAAGATGCCTTTTCTTAAGAAATAGAGATGCAATGAAAAAATGTCACTGTAAAATGAAATAAACTGAGACGTTGGGATGAATGAACATATAAAGGTAAATAATATATATATAAGGATATTCACTCATGTAATTATGCACATTTATACCTCATATAACATACACATGCACGCATGTTTGTTATGTATCCCCTGAGATCATAGACTATATTCTTAGAATCAGCCATCTGCTCCAGCTGCTAAAGCAGAAATGAAATTACCTCCACCCCTCCATTTGGCTCATGGAGATCCAAATGGGCTGAGGGAAACATTAGATTAGTGAACTCAGCAGCAAGGTCACCAGCCATCACCATTTACTGCGCTTTCTGCAGGCGATAGGACGAACAACGCTGCCAATACTCCAGACTGCCTCGCTGTAGTAATGTGTTCGTCAATGTCACAGGTAAAGGCAGGTGAGGATGACATTTATTGCTACCATTAAACTCTTATAAATTATGGATGCTAATGTATGGAGGCTTTTTAATCAGAGGCAGCACTCTGACCCTTACAGAGGGAGGAGTCTGTGGGGTAGGCATGAGCTAAGCATCACAAAATTTCACGAATAAACACCAGGAATTCTCTCCTCTTTTTATTTACTCTGAAAACCTTATTCAACAAACAACAAACACTGTTTCACTTGTAATGGGCACAATGAGGAAAGGGGGGGGGGCTCTTGCTGAGAAGTAAATGTGAAGAGTGATATGACATGGCTTTGATAAATGTTTACTTAATATGAGCCAGGAGACATTTAGCTGAGCTTAGCATAATAAGAATGCAAATTGTCTCATGGTCAAAAATGAACTTGAGCAACAAATCAGTTAACAAGCACCTACAGTACAGATTTACAAGTTATGTCTCAGTTGTGTAACCTGGACAGAAGCAGAAATGTACAGATGACAAGTTGTGGCTGGTTTACTGTTAAGTATTTGATTCTTATTTGATCTCCTTTCTTATGTTTCTGTGTTTCCTTTTGTTTGACTATGACTGATTTGCTTATGTTGTTTTCCATCTCAGCAACATTCAGTTCTTGATCTCTAGTTGCTTTACTTCCTTTATTTTCCCTCCTTTTTCTTTCTCACCCTCTAGTTTTGTTTGTTTGTTTGTTTGTTTCTTGCTAACCCTTCCTGTGGATTTTTCTCCTTGTGGCCTTCAAGATGTTCCATGAGCTTTTTATTATCTTTATTGTTGTTTTTTTTGGATTACTATATTGTTACATTGACAGAGCCAGGCTAGATGATTCCCCCTATTTTCAGTTTTTTGGCTGAATAAAGATTTTCATCCAATGGCTGCACAGAAATAAGAGTGGTTCTGATACTCGAATGTAAATCTAGACAAAACTCTATAACATACAATAGTATCTATTGTCAAATTGTATTTCAGTAATACAGTGGAAATATGTTTTTTTTGTTGTAAAAAATACTTCAGTCAAATGATGTTTATGTAATTTCACCAGTATTTTAACTACAGAAGTGTTTGTGTAAATCACGAAGGAGCAACTGTCTTATAATTATAAGTACTAGGACAACATAATGACACACCAAGCGATCCGATCATCTTGTCGCCAGCTGTCCGAAATTAAAATATAGGCAGCAGGCGTGCCCGACGAAAAAGGGCCTAGCTTTTAAAAGCAAGTGAGTTGTGGCTCTCAGACTGAGAAAGAGGCCTAGAATGACAGAAAACAGCCACATTCAGAGCATAGGTGCTCAGTGTCACATGGTAAATGTCAGAATTTGGTTCTTTTTGTTAAAGCATTAATAAAAATCTTTTATTTTTACCAATTTTGCTTTCATGTCTCCTTTTGTCAACTCTGTCACTTTTTGTTACTTCCCCCGAACCCCCAAGACTCTTTAGGGGGAACGTAACAACCAGATGTCCATGGATGCTGGCCAGTCATGGTTTCCCTTTCACATTAGACTTTCCTTCAGATTTCAACCAAATGTTCAAATTGGTTCAAAGTTAAAAGTGGAAAGTCATCTTTTCAGGACAATGAAAATAATGACACAGTAAAACTGCAAATTCATGTCTTTGTTTGTCACTCAAAGGGGTAACATTTTACTTGGTTGTGAATTAGTTTTGATCTGCATATAAAAGCAGGTTTATACCATTTATATATGTATATCTACACCTAAATTGTGTTGCTCAAGGGCTTATGTTTCATTGCCTGTTGCATGGGAAGCCAAGTCTATGGGCCTCTGGCCAGTCAAACCATGGTGCAATGGTAAGCAGTGACATCTCATAGCAAGAAGGGTCTGGGTTTGAGTTCGAAGCTGCTGATTGTCTGATCAGCAGCTGATGTTTCCGGGGTGGTGTGGAGCAAATTTAGTCAAAAAGTGTCATCTTTTTATCTCCCTGAAAAGACAGCATTTCACTTTTTAACCAACTTTTTACTCATAACGATGTGCCCTGCATAATGAATCACCATCTAGCAGTCTTTGAACGCACAGGGAGTTCGTTGACGTGTTCACCTATAGTTTACCTTTGAACTTTCCACTCTCAAGCAGCGCTCCTGACTCATCCAAAGAGAAAAACTCCTCAATGGAGACAAAGTTGTAGTCTACCCCTGAGATTTCCCCCTCTCTGGACTGTCTGGTTGTACCTGGGAGCAAAGGGAAAGAAAATATTATGTCATACATCAGCGTCAAGCGGCTCAATACACCACCAGCTGTGACATGGGTGATGTATCAGTTAATCAAGACCTTTTCCTCTTGTCAGGGGTCATCAATCTGTGTTCAGTGTTGAAGAAACTGCAAATCAGCAGGTTATAAATAGCCTAGGATTATATATGTTTGATAAACTATGCAGAAATAGTTAGAAATATGCAACAAACCTATGGCTCTATACAGGATGAATTTTACAGAAGAATCTAAAAAAAAAAGTCTAAAAGGTGAATTAAAAGAAATTACAACGTGCATTGATAATTATAACCAGAAGGACATTTGCAGATTGTGCAAAGGCCAGTGCTGCATTTTGCATTGATGGAAATCTGCACCAAAATGTACCTTACCCCCTTTCCCCCGTGTTCTACTAAGTTTCATGAAATGTGACAAACAACAACGAGCCCCATCCTGTGCACTGGCTCTTGCCTCAGCAGAGAAATATACATGTATTTTTTTTAAGGATTTCCATCTTGTAAAAGCAGCCCAAGGTGAACAGAGCATCCACAAACAAGCCAAAATCTACTCCTCGGTATGAAAAGCACAATGATGACAAAAGGCATTTACCAAGGCCTCTTTATTATAAACAGATCAATAAAAACGGAATTAAACATTAATGAGGCACTGAGAAAGTCTTAAAGTCGCTCTATCACCATTGTGAAGATGGAACACTGGGATGATCAATGGTCTGTCATCATAATTGATTCACATTGACCTTGGCCTGCAAGAGAACAGTGAGTCCAAAGCATGGCCTGAAAATCCCGCATCATTACAGGATCACTGAGGTAACACTCTGTGTTTGCTGTGTTTTAACCCCAATGCCAAATCTCCAAACAATTACACACAAGTACGGGCATGTGGTGTGAACTATATCACGCTTTCATATTTCTCAAATCCAGTAGAGTAATTTTAATTTGCAAATTGAACACTGTGGCACCCATACTGACCTTGAAACAAGTAATTCATTTCCCATGACAGAAAAAACACACCAAACCCAAACTGAGGACAAGTCTCTGTCCTTTTCCTGGAGGACCATATATGATGTCAGTATGGAGCCAGCAGGAGGGAGTCATACCCAGCTACCCTATAAAACCCATGATTAATGCACTGCTGTCCTGGGAGGAGCTCTCCCAGCCACAATGACACATACAGGACTACATGCACGCAAACGCACACAAAACTCCACAACGAGCCCTCACGCACACTGCAGCCCACTCACCCATGTAGTCGCACAGGAACCAAAACATTAGAGAGCATGAGGAATCTCCATCAGCCTGACCTGTTCTTTCTGAAGCATAAAATGTGTCTAAAAGTAACCTATATGCTCTTCATTATTTACTGTCATATATCTAGGCTGTCGTATTAAACATGACCAGTTTAAAATAATGAGGTCCAACTATGTACAAAAGATCTCAGCCTTCATGCTGCTCTAAGCACTTGGTTTCAGACATATTCAAGGTGAATGCTTTTAATTTGTTCATCTGACATTAAAACAGCAGTCCCACCCACCCATCTTCTGTTTCCAGGATCAGCCAATCAGAAGAAAGCTTCCTCAAAGGGAGGGCGGCCTTAAAGGCAGGGGAGCTAAAACAGCTTTTTCCAGACAAAAGATGAACTGAGGGGCTTTGCCAAAAGCACTGTATCTGATAAATATGGATTATTTTTAACTGTACATGCAAGGTTGCTCTAGTATATTCCAAAAATAAAAATATGCAGCTGGAAATGAGCACAATAGGTCAACTGCAGCATAAAGCCTGCTGGCAGATGGAAACAGTCAATGTGGCTCTTCCTGAAAACATCACCCACCTCACTGCTGTTGCTTAAATTATAAGTCATTTGCAGAGTTAGTTTGGTAGGATTTGGGCACGCATTAAGCCTGTAAGAGAAAAAAACAATTCAGGAGCTTTTCCCACAAAAACAAAACAAAACAACTTTTAGACAGACAGGATTTATTTTTAAACCGTCACACGGAGCAGACAGATAAAACTGTGTTATTGATCTTATCTTCTAAAGCCAGATTCACAAGAGACCAGAATTACCCAGAGATCTCTAGTCATTTGTAGTATTTTCTGAGATTGTCAGTGAACTTAATCCCATGCAAACTTGGTATGCCCATAATCTGTCGAGTTAAAATTCAACCACAAATTACCTGCTATATTTTTCCAA
The DNA here is from genome assembly GCF_007364275.1 of Archocentrus centrarchus. NCBI lineage: Eukaryota > Metazoa > Chordata > Actinopteri > Cichliformes > Cichlidae > Archocentrus > Archocentrus centrarchus. The sequence goes on along the minus strand of NC_044352.1, from coordinate 10,222,175 downwards.
TCATTTGGGGTTCTGAGATAATATTAGTCCAATGTGAATCAGCACCTCTGCAATTTGGGTTTTTTGCATTCCCGCACCTTTTATTTTTCCTCTTTCCTATAGGGTGGCTTAAAAGTAGAATGGCTAAAACAGCTTGTTTCTAAGCAAGAATGAACTGAGGGGCTGCACCAAAGACAAGTATAAGATAAATATAAGGATTATTTCAAACTGTGAATCATGCAAAGCTACTCTAGTATTGTCCAAAAAAGAAAATTAGGAGTTGGCAATTAGCACAGTAGGTCCCCTTTAACACACAGTATGTGTCCCAGAAACTCAAAAACTCGTCTTTGCATGCCTTTACTATTGTGCCAGTAGGTTTAATGCTTGTTGGGCTAACCTCCTTTATTGCATTATATTTCCAGATGCTAAGTTTTCCAGTATTTAACTTGTATTCTATGATTCCTTGAGATGGACATTTTCTCCAGTGAAGTTTGATACTCCAGTCCCAGCTTATTAGGAAACTGTCAGCTTCTTTTAAAGTGGATGAGAAGGTCCAAAAAACAACAAAAAACAAACATTAACAAACAAAAAAATCTTTTCTTGCATGCTTTTCTTTTAAAGGAAATTAGCAGTCGCTTTTTCTAATTAAAGATTTGATTGCAAATCTCCTGATGGCATCTGACATGTCTCCGATTCTTCTTCTCCCCCCTCAGGACACCCAGCATCTCTCCAGCTGATATGGTGAGAGTCACGGCTTCATTATCTATGCAGCCTCCTCGGAGACATATATGACATGTCAGCAGGGAGACAGGATGGATTATTGACATCTTCTTTCCCGCCTGTCCCTGTAGAAGCGGCACTCTGATCCTCGGGGGACGGGGTGAGGGAGGGATTGAAGAGGTAATTACGCAGAACTCTGGATCAACACCCAGAGAGAGCTGTCTGTCAAGATCACTGCACACAAATAGCCAACAATAAATCCTACAGTTGAAAAGGCCACAGAGAGTCTGGCTGACATGCTGGAGCGAGCATATTAGAATAACTAAATGATGATGTTTCTTATCTCTGACTCACTCAGAAGACAATTATAAAAGTCTTTTATGGAGGAGAAAGAGAAACAGCCAGCCTTGATACCGTGACATTGGCTCTGAATCATCCAAGGGCACATGTACAAATGCGATTATACAAATATGGATGGGAAAGTTGAGGAGGGTCATGTGAGGTCTGCAAACCCTACATACAGAACAAAATGAGAGGAATCAAGAGACAAAAAGGACAATTTATACAAAAGAACTGAACATATGGTGCAGGTTTGTTTGCTGAGCATGTACCTGTTCTCCAAAGATACACAGTGAACATCCTTTCTGTAAACACAGGGCTATTAGACTGCAGCCATCCCCTCCTCCACTTTGGCACTAGTAGACATTTGCTTTTAATTTAATTCCACCTCAAAATTATTGATAGAGTAGCCTGCGTTCACTTAATTCTGTAACTCATTTCCATTTTTTATGCACTGTCCTCCTGACTGAGCCTTTGTAATGTTATTTCTTACATCAGCGCCTGCTTCCAATATCAGAGAACACTGTCTCATCAAAAGGATTCAAGGACTGAAATAGCTCAGTGGTACTAAGCACAGTTTGAAGGAAAGAACAAGTTAAACATAAAAAAGCAAATCAAAATCAAGGTCTTGTCATACTATCCTTGCTTCTTTACAGCAAACACATGTTTAAAACCTGAACTGAGTCTAATTACTCATTGCATTAGATAATTGAAAGAGGTGTCAAAGAGAGCAGTAGGGACATGCATGTGGTCCTGAAGGGGGCCACAATGAGCCACTGATGAAACCGCTTCAGCTTTAAGTTCCTGTTAAACACAGCTGCCTACTTGTGAAAAAAACAACAACAACAACAAAAAAGGAAGAAAATTCTGCTTCTATGCATCTACAAGTGATCAAATATAAAATGTAATAGTTTCTGAGATGCTTGTGTTATCAGCATGAGATGAACAGCATTATGTTGTGATCTTCAGCAGCTCAGGGGATTAGACATGGGAGGGGGGGGGGGTCTGCTTTATTGTCACTCTTACTAAAATGGGGATGGGGGTGGTTTGCCAAGTTTGGATTCTCTGGACGGCTTCAAGTGATTTAAATCAATAGCTTATGAATATATATATATATATATATATATATATATATATATATATATATATATATATATATATATATATATATATATATATATATATATATATATATATATATGAATACCCTGTTTCTTGGATTAATGTCTAAAACATTCTCTAACAACCATTTATCTAATTTTGTATATAAAAATCCTCCCTTTTTCATGCCATTCTCATTACAAACCAGCTGAAAGGCTTAATGTTAATTTGGGCGATTCGGTCCCCGAGCAGCTGCTTGCGTAGCTGCATGGCTAAGTAATGAGAAAGCTTGGCTAAAATTGCAATTACACTATAATGAGAATAAGCATGTGGTACCCTGAGAGATGCTTTTTAAACTCTTTTACGCACTCCTCAACTGTTCCTTGTTCTGTCAGCGAGTGTGTCGTGTGGCGCGGGGGCAGATTGCCCCACATGACCTACTTCGTGGACTACAGGAGAGATTAGCAACAAAACTCGACACTGCCACAGCAAGGTTAACAATACAGACACACTGGGTGGGCTATATATTCAACTTTACCACCTGAAAAAAAATGAAAAAATTAACAAACAAAACAAAAAAGATAGAACCACAGCCAGGAAATTAGAACAAAACACAAATCTTCTCTCATAAAACTGTCACATCCTCTAGCTGTTTCCAGTGACGTCATATTACAGAGGATTAAGATAGCAACAGATGCACTACAACTAGCTGCCTTTGGCTGCCATTGTGTTTTATTTTAGTCATAGGCATCAAAATGAAATGGCTTTTGCGGACCACAGACTTGATTTTCAGGAGATGACATAAATGCTGGGACAAAAAAAAAACCAAACAAACAAAAAACTTGTTAATCATAAACACTACCAGATATACCATCAATCAAACAAACAGCCAAACAGCTTAGGGATGTGGATTGTAAACATGAGACTACCAACCAGGAGTAAGCACAGTGTTGTGACAATACAAATAGATGCTGTTTATAGCTCTTCTGTCTGGTTTCACTGAAAGCTGATTTAAAAATATTTCAGTCCTTATATGCAAAAGTTCTTTTTAAATATATAAATATATTTAATTAAAATCACCCCATGCAAGCATACTCTGACACCAGAAAGGGTGGAAAACAGCTCTGCAGGCTCAAATGCCAATTAACACCAAAATATTTATGTGGTAGAAACAATGAGACATGTTATAAAAGAACTAACAAGGCTAGCAACTAATAAAAGAGACATGCCCTTATAAATCAGCATTTTAAGCCTGGTGACGATACGTTTACTATTTGGCATACCACACAACAACAACGAGACAAAAGTGATGAAACAGCAGTAGACAGGGTAAGATATAAAAAGGTAAGATTTATAAAGAAATATTGGACATAAAGATAAGAAGTGAAACACTTGATCGGACTTACAAGGTACAGCACGGAGGTAGAGGTTCTCTCTGATGACCTGCTGGAGTTGGCTGTCCACTGATCCGGGTGTGAAGCATTTACTCAGATACAACCTGAGATCCTTACACAATGTGGGGCCTGAGGGAAGGGCAAAGAAAACAAGTTTGGCATGGAGACGAGGAAGCCGAGAGAAAGAAATCAGCTCCGTAAGCATAAACACTAGGATGATGTATGCTTAGATTTATCTGAAGTACTAATCTTTACTCCTGACTGGATTTAACACCAGTACTTTACAGCCTGCTGATGTCTCTATATCACTTCATAGTACAGCCTGACAATTAAATGTCCCTTCCTAAGTTCCTTGTGCATATACCTACAATAGTCTACTGAGGTTAATTGGTCCAGACGCAGTGGTAGAGGCTGTCAGAGGAGGCAGAGCTGATCACCTCTCTCTGATCTCTTAATATCATCTTGCGTGCTTTACGGCCTTTGATGACAGGCCACGTGCTGTTATGGATGGACTGAGCATGTCTCCTGTTTGTCACTCTGACAGACGACCACTCTGTCAGCGCTTCCCCTGAAGGCTGTTGCCTAGCTGTCCACACTCCTATCACCACCCCCCACCCCCACCCCCCCCACCCCCGCTCCATAGTGGCTGTTACAGTGGTTCTGCCCAGTCACAGGCAGAATTTACTGAGGGCTATTTAAAAAAAAAGCATCAGTGATATAACTTTATTAGTGAAGGCAGCATGTACATATGACTGGTCACATATGGCTGCTGCCAGTAAAGGGAAATGAATCTAGCCTGCCGCCCTTTGGGAGAAATGACGGCTTTGTTCATGATGTTATGAAACAGCTGCTATTTTCTAGTCTACTGAAGAGCAAAATTCAGACCTGAACTGACAATGTTTAAGCGTATGTCTGATGCCAGGGATAACAGCAATGCAAAGAAGATTTTCTGGAGCTCTGCTGTCATCTAAACCACTGAATGAAAGGTTGGGGATTTTTTTTGATTTGTGTGGCATCGCTGTTCTTTGTTTTTGCCCTCCAGCATTAGTGCTTCCTTCCTCTTGGGACTGTAGCCTCATGTCAGTATTTGGAGGCAGGAGCAGAGGGAGTTGTAGTAGTAGGAGTAGCAGAGGAGGTGTGGTACAGAAACTCAGAGCATCAGATCATCCATCACTGTCCACACCACATGCAGCCAAGCTGCACAGAAAGGACCGGGCAGAATTCAGAAATGATAATGGATCTGCTGGTGGCAGAGGGACCAGGAGCAAAGGTCCCCGTTTACACCCCTGTGGCCAATTCAGCCATCAATCTAGCCTGCAAGGCCATCGGGAGGCGCAGTCAGGTGACACTTCAGTGACATATTGTTCTGTTCACAGCCGACAAAGACATCCATTCCCCCAGCCCCCTGTTCTAAACATCAAGGCCCCACTACGAGTGACGGGCAATTCGATCGGCACACTCTTGTCATGTGTCATCAGAAATTTTGACCTCCTACCCACATGTTAACCAATCCCCTCGACATAATTGACAAGTACAAATCAGCAGAGCGGAACGCTACAGGCTGAAGATTTGGCTTGTGAGTTGGGGGGGTGTTTAGTGTGCAAGATTTTCATGGATGACAGCTTGGATGCCAGGGTAACAGATTGTTTGGGTGTAGACAGATGAAACAAGTGCAATGGCGTGCAAAATAAACAGTGATAAATTACTGGAAACTGGCTACAGTATGAGTGAGGGAATTTTAGAGTTTAAATCTGATATATGAATGCCCTTACCAGAAAGAAAGCACACCTATGTCCACACATGTTCACTGCCTGGGTCCTGATTATTCATTCATCTATTTAAACAATAACTTACAGACGAATCTGTTGGCTGTTTTGTGTGTAGAGTCATACCTGGTGACACGGTTTTGATGCGGATTGGATGGGGGCAAGAGTTGAGGATGCCACGAACATCTCCTAATGTCATCCCTAAAACTGGTGTTCCCCCAATCTCTAGGATGATGTCACCCACTGTGAGGCCACCACCTGGGGCTGACGTGACGAAGGGAAACTCTCCATAATCTGCTCCTCCACCGATGGCGAGCCCCAGCTCCCCTGATGAGCCTTGCAAGGGTACGAAGCTGTCTAGCACCTTTGAACGCCAGTGCAGCTTCTTCACCGCCGTCTTAGACATGGCAAATGAACTGCAGAGAAAAGGAAACAGGTTTTTAGAAGGTGAGTAGAAGGTGTCAGCAGTAAAAAAAAGAAATAGAAAAAGAAGTGTCAATTACATAACAAGCAAGGCAAATATCCTGTGACTTCATGTTATTTAATCTTTGTCAGTTTGCTGATTATTGCCTGGGGAGTTGCTGTGTTTCACATCAGAGACTCGTGAATAATTCCAGCGTCACGGGTTAGGATGGCAGCTTGAAAGTCAAGCGCAAGACAACATGGAAAATATGTCTATGTTTTATGAAAACATACTACAACACAGCAGCCAAAAGGCTGTCCAAAAGATTGAGAGAAACTTTCCCTCATGTTCACTGTGCTCTTGGCATATATAATGTTTCTGTGTAAACAGACAAAACAGGCGCGAGTATACATCCACAGTCACACGGGAAAATTTGAGTTTGCGTTCAATGGAGGTACGAGAATGCATTTTCACACACTGTACAGTAGCTACAGTTGAACACACGCAGTAGCACTTACATGTCTGTATCCACACTTTTTCTAGACAATCAATAACCACGACATTTGTTTTACTGTGCATAGATTCTCCCACTGTCTGCTAGCGTGATGTTTTGTGCACTAATGGCAGTTGGTTACAGTTACAGTGAGAACTGTTAAGGCAAAGCTGTCCTTAAATAAGGTTTTTTTTTTTTTTTGGTTAAAACACATTTCCTGGAGAGCAGCTGTGTGTTGTGGGGAGATGAAGGGTGGGGGGGTGGCGGATGTAGCTGGCATGGTGAAGATTTGTTTGAGCCGTCCGTGATGTGACAGGTGCTCTGCTAGAGAACAGACAATGTTCCTCTGACATTATCAGAGCAGCATTGTCACCTTAACACACGGTAAGACACAGCCACACAAGGTGGCACATCGCAATCAAAAAGACAAACACAATGTGTGGAATAAAAGCTTTAGAAGTGCTGGAAGGCAGATTTAATTTCCTTTGGGCAGCATTTGGCAAGCTTTTACCCTAAGTTTGTAGTCTTTATGCTAAGCTAAGCTACCCCCACTCCCCGGCTCAGGCTTCATAATTACCATAGCAACATGATGGTGATATCAATCTTCTCATCAAACACCATTAAGCATATTTCTTACTTACTTTGGAACACCTCCACTAAGTCAATTTTGCTTAAATACAATATCCCAAATGGATACTACTGATCTCCACTTCCAGTGTGGCCAGGAGATTAGCCATTACTCTTTACTTCACCAAGATCCAATCCTCTTAAAAGGCTGTGGTGACCCCTGGCCAGGCAGGGTTAACATGCATCACCAGACTCAGACTTAGCAGGGGGCCTCTAGGGTCCTCTGGCCCAACAGGCCTAATAAGTCTGCTTCAAAGAGTGAGAGAAGGACAGGATATATCTAATCCTTTCCAGTTGACTGGCAAATCAACTGGCGGATCTGACAGAGATCTTCTTCCATCCTCTCTTCTGCTGCTCAACTGAAGAAGTGAGGTCCCTGGTGTTTTTTTTTTCTATGTACAAAAACAGACAAATGAGGAAGAGATTGATTATAAAAAGCAGAACCATGAAACAAAGAAATGCAGATGGATGGTTTGTGTTTTTGCAGTTCACTCAGTGAGTAACAGGAGAGGAGCAAAAAAGGGAAAAACAGAGGTCAGATGGAGATCGAGAGGCGCCGCTCGGCCTGAGGGCTGGCGTAGGACTCACTTGTTTGACCTTGCAGGACTTCAGCTCAGGCGACATGAGTCAAAACTGGAGAAATAGTTGAACCCCAAAACACACAACTTGCATTTCATTTTTTCTAGAACAACAGGCTGTCACTGTTGTTCAAGCACACTTGAATTAAACACAATCAAACAAGTAGTGCTGTTTATGCCGGCATATTTCAGCCTGAAATTATGCTTATCACTTCAGTCTTGCCAAACAGTGCCCCCAGTCCCTCCCTCTCCCGCTCCCTCTCTACCCCACTGTGAAACCTTCTGCAGCAACATTGTCGACCTGCTTCTTCAAAGCCAGCCAGCCATCCACCCACACAGAAAACAAAGCAATACAACGTGCATTAGGGATAGCGTGAGACCAGAATACAAACAAAAGCAACTTTTTTCCATCTAATCATATTGTACACAACATCTACATTAATCCTGAATAATAAGTCTGTAAGCTGTTGGTCTCTTCATGCTTTATCTAAAGATTTCTGGGAACTTCTCAGCAGTAAAGATTAAAATGCTAAAAATAAAACAGCTGATAGGTCTGGAGTATTATTCTATTGGAACTACACGGTTGCACTGTGTTTCTGCATAATGCGTGTTGCCCGATGTAGCTGTTGTCTCGACCTCCTGCGTCTGATGGCGGTTTAATGAGCCACAGCCTGTCAGTTTGCTGAAGCCTGACTCGTCCCGCCGCAGACACACACCCTGACACTCTCTTTCCCTCCCTGCTGTTAGTGTTGACACTACAAACCGGCCCTGCACGCTCATCTTATCATGTCCATTAAAAACACATTGTCATCAAGGCTGGGGAGGAGTAAGGGCTATTGATTCTTCAAAGTGATCTCAACATGTTAGACCATCATGTAATTCAGAGATCATTAATTTGCAATTAATATAATTTTGAACGTGATGCTGACTTGTCCGTATAAACCAATTTTTACCGCATGGGGGAAAAAGTGCAGTTCCTCGAATGGCCAATCCACACATTAAAAACTTTATTTATGCCCAGCTTTAGAGCAGAAATAAAACAGCCTGATTTGCAAACAGTACAAAAACACGTTTTGTCTCTATAGCTAATTTTCATTTAATGTCAACTGTGTGTGTGTGTGTGTGTGTGTGTGTGGGAGGGGGGGGGGGGGGGGGGGGGTCTTCAGATCAACTTAACAATATGTGATATTCAACTGATGATGAGCTCTTAATCATCCTCTCATGCTGTGCTAGAAGCACTGCGACTGTGGTCTGAGCTAAAGTCGGCCACATGTTCCCAAAGAATGGCAACATCCTGATAGATAACAACTGTAGCTTTTACCTTGTTCCTCATCTTATCCACCATCTTATCAATAAAGAGCAGCTAAGGCTAAAAAGGATGCCAACAGTGCTGCAAGGATTTGGGCACTAACCAAAACACAGCATAAATTGAAATGTTAGTTTTAAAATGACAGCAGATGAAAAGTGTATCACTGAAGTTGTGAGACTAATACAGCTCGTCCTGGGGAAAACTTAGATCTGTGTATTTAAAATCAAATCAATCAAGAGATTGATTACACTATATGGATAAAAGAACTGAGTCAGCTTCACATTACACCTACAGGAGCTGCTCGGCCATGGAAACCCATGCCATGAAGCTCCCAGAGCACAGTTTTTGCGCTGATGTTAATGCAAAGGATGTTGTAACCTCTATAACTCCACACGGTCTACTACTTCAAGGCTGAGTTGCTGTGGTTCCTAAACACTTTCACTGTGCAATAATACCACTTAGTTGATTCCATAATATCTGGGAGGAAAGAAGTTTCACAAACTAACTGGTTGCAGTGGTGGCAACCTATTACAGCACCACACTCTTTGGAATTCTTTCACAAAAGCCTGTAAAGGCAGACTAGGTGCTGATTTTTTACACCCGTGGCAATGCAGCTGAAAACACCTGAATTCAAAGATTAAGAGGTGTGGCCCAGTCCTTTTGTCCATATATTGTATTTCCACTAAGAAACAGATCAAATAATGACATGAAAGACAGCAGGATTCATCCACTGCTAACTATGACTGCCTGTACATAATTTAAAAGCAATTCATTGAATAGTTGTGAGCTCAATACAGACCAAAATAATGGCCCCACCAGCACTGCCATAAGTAAAGCCCTTCTGCTAGCATGAATTACATAGAGTCAACAAGATGGAGACACAATATGCAGGGTCACGGATATCCAAGCCTATAAAAAGAAAGCTCTATAGAGATTTCTGACCTTTAGGTCAGAAAAGAGCTGACCAGTGCATATCCTGTTTCACTGACTTCCTCTGCACCATTGAGGATCCCTACTGTAAAGCTTGCAACCTCTGCCTTTCAGTGCAATTTCAAACCTCACAGTGATCTGTCAATGGCAAAACACACATCTTCTTGATTTAGTCTATTCTTATTGGCCTTTTGTTGAAAATTTCTTCATAATATTGGTTTATTCAGAAAGTATAGTGCATGTGCTAGAGGCTATGAGTCAGTGTATAACACAAACAGCTGTGCCACAGAGATTTCAGGATGAAAATGTCTTTTTCGCCCTGAACTACATGAACACTCATTATCCACAGAACATTCATTGTTCTTAATTAACCACCATAGTTATTTTTCCACTGAAAGAAAGGCAAACTGCACTTCAAGCCTCATCACAATATAATAACATCTTATGAAACAGCAGTGCAAAAGCTAAATGTTCATGTCATAGGCAAAGAAATCCTTTACTGCGATTAGTCTAAAAAGCCATTTTACCCCTGGCAGTCCATAGTCATGAGCAGAATATTTTTATTACAGGACAAATTAACTTAGCGGTTATTTCAGGTTGGATCTCGAGGGTGTTAATTTATTAAAGTTACAAAGATGAGTTTTGCCATGGAGCTCAATAATTCAAAGTCAACTTGAAGCAACGAAGCAAGGACAAGAGGGAATAGCACTTGACATTGGGCTGGACAGTGTCTTAAAAGACCTTCAGAAAAAAAAATGGTGGTGTAAGCAAAACACATCAGTTAAGATGAGTGAATAATTGAATTGCTCAGTAAAAAGTATCTCTGGCGAGGCTAGAAAAACAAGAGCAATGTGTCGTGGCAGATTTATCCAGCAGGGTGAGGCCAGGGTGCACAGACTTCCATTTAAAACAGCACTTAAAACACTTTTATTGACCGCTGTTAGCAATGAATTTAACCTTGGTTTTAGCACCTCAACACCTATTCTCATAATCTGCCTGTATCGATAATAGAGGTCCAGCTCCATGGAGGAAGCAGCGACTGTCAGCTCTTGTGATTCTCCACATGTTCCTGATGTCTATCTAGATGCCGGCCCTCATCCCCATCAAAGCCGTCTCTCAGCTTGTAGATCACTCTCTGACATAATCGGCTTTGACAAAAGCAGAGTTTGTTCGACTTCTTCCAAAGATGAGAAACTTTTAACACAATCAGCTTTTGCCTGTGAGTTGCTGCTCTGATCAAACCCTGCTTTCCTCACTTTAATCAGCTAGTACGACATGAAGCAGCAGAACCGGTATGTGCTCATAAAAGCTTCTTGGTTGGTTTGACTTGGTGAAGTCATGCTTGCTCTGTTGTCCACATTTTGTTTCAGCTCTAAATGGAGCCTACGGTAATGAAATTAGCCTGGGCAATTAGCTCAGCTACAATGCACTTTGAATTTGTGCAAGCTTATTTTGTATTTCATGCATGCTCACTGAAATTCAAAGCAGTGAACAGTTGTCTTTCCTAAATGTAAATTTTGGTGGATATTGATGAACTGACTGTGTGTTTTGTCAGCTAGAATGTGACCAGCATACTTAAGGGCTCCATTTGTTGGTCTCAGTGCAAATGCTGGCAATGAATGAACAAAAAAAAGAAATTAAAAAAAAAAAAGATTTGAGTTTTTTTTTTTTTTTATAAGGCTGCACGAGCCAGTCAGCATGACTGTGCATTACATAATAATTACTGACCAACAGCACTGTTGCTGCACATCAAACCTTTACAAGAGCAATTGTGAATGTTTCTTGGTCAGTAAATAAATGAAAAAATATAAAATGTCAAATAATTGTTGACTCATGTTTCAAAGGTTTTCCTGCTAATCTATTTCTCATCACTTGAAATTGAAGTAAGGGTTACAACTCAATATTTTCATGATCACTTAATTTCCTGGTTATTTTTCCAATTATCACATCAACCTTTAAATCTGTAGAATGCAAAACAAAAAACTATTATTAAAATTTTTCAAGGCCCAGCATATTCCTTTAAAATGCCTAAACCTAATAATATTTCAGTCAGACAACTCACATTTGAAATTATTTATTACAGCAGCAGCTCTAGTTATAGTTCAGCATCAAAGCTCAAAGCTCAACACTTCCTAATACATTCACTGGTCTCTTTACTAGGTACACCTGTTCAACTGCTCGTTAACGCAAGCATCTAATTAGCCACAAGGCATGTAGACATGACAACCTGCCGAAGTGCAAATGGAGCATCAGAAAGGAGCAGAAAGGTGATTTAAGTGACTTTGAAAGTCATTTTTAAAGTGGCATCAAACCTTGAAGCAGATGGGTCACACTGGGTGGCATTCCTGTCAGCTAAGAACAAGGGAGTGAGGCTACAATTTCACACAGGCTCATCAAGATTGGACAATAGAAGGTTGTAAAAATGTTGCCTGGTCTGACCAGTTTCATTTTCTGCTGTGACATTCAGATGGTAGCATCAGAATTTGGCATAAACAAAATGAAAGCGTGGATCCGTCCTGCCTTGTATCAGCAGTTTCAGGCTTTTGGAGGTGTAATATCGTGGGGAATTATTTTCCTGGCACACTTTGGGCCCTTACTACTAGTTGAGCATCGTTTAAGTATTGTTACTGACCATGTCCACCCCTTTATAATTGCTGTGTACCCATCTTCTGACAGCTGCTTTCTGCAGGATAATGGGCCATGTCACAAACCTCAAATCATCTCAAACTGGTTTCTTGAACGTGAGAATGAGTTCACTGTGGAGGAACGGGAGATTCACATCATGGATGTGAGGAATGTTTCCAGCACCTTGTTGAATCTGTGCCACAGAGAAGTAAGGTAGTTCTGAAGGTACAAAGGGGTCCAACCCGGTATTAGCAAGGTGTAACTAATGAAGTGGGTGTATGTATATGTTGTAAAAATTAGAGCGTGATAAGTAAATATCACCCCGGAGCCTACAGGTGGTGTTAATTAGGACGTTTAAAGGAAAGTTATTTTATCTCATTGGTCAGAATGCAAAGACCACAGCCACAATTCTCCAGTGTTTTAGGTTTTACTTTGGAACAAAAGGTAGTTTAACTAAACACGGGGGAGACATACGTGGACTGTGTATGCTAAATTCTGAAAGAGACAAAACAAGGTTAGACTAAATCATTGAGTCAAAGATAGACAAGTTTTAAAAAATCAGGAGAAGAACAAAATGCACTCACCTTAGCTGTCCATGTGGGAGTGGAAGGGAGTGCAGTCCTTATATAATGTGTGAAGGTGAGTTTGGTTAAGCAGCAAAGGAACACAGGAGCCAATCAGTGATTAGAAAACCAGGACAGGAAGTGAGGTAAGGGAGGTGAGATGTGGATGAGTGAGGAAATGGGTAAATGAAATTTCCGACAGGTGTGTTCTGTAGTAGTGGAGTAGCGCTGACACGTTAAAGGCAGACATCTAACGTTTGTAGCTATGTTATTACTGTATACAGAAGGATGACAAATAAAACAAAACCCAATAAAAAGTATGTATGAGGTATGACATACTGGACCTTCAAGTAGCACCAGAACAGCTTTGGTGCCACTTGCAGTGATTCCTCAGGATATGCAATGGAGGCTTAAAGCATCAATTTTCCAAAATATATTCCCTCATTGGTGTTTTCATGATGGCGGTGGAGAGACACAAAATTTTCCATAGGTGTTCACTCGGGTTAAGATCTGGTGACAGCAAAGGCCATAGCATTGATTGATCCACATTATTTTCAGAATCATTAAGTCCTTCAGTGACCCCTTGTGCTTTTTTATGAATATGTATTGATTTGTACTGACTATCCCACCAGGGCTACAAGTGAACCCAAACCATCCAAGGATTATGCATCCCATTGCATAACAGAGTCACTGGATCCCCTCACTGTGGGTCAGGAGTTCAAGGTTTTTCTTTGGTGTGTGACTCTTCTCCATATAGTTCCCGATGACTTTTCTGCTGATATTGATTACTCAAATAATCATTTCTATTCTAAACTATATATTTAAAGGGTTTGGATTGCTGATGCGACCAAACGCACAATTTGACGTTTTTATGTTCAGTTCACTTTACTTGTGAAGTTTTTCACTGTTGAACTGACACTTTGACTGTATCCTAATTTTTTTTTTATTGCCAACAAATTAATTAATCCATTCCACCGGTGGGGGCAGCAGTCTTAGCAGAAACACCCAGATCTCCCTCTCCCTTGCCACCTCCTCCGTCTCTTCTGGGGAAACACAGAGGCATTTCCAGGCCAACCAAGAGACATATTTTGTCCAGATTCTGCCCTGTCGCCTCCTGCCTGAAACGTCTCGCCTAGGAGGTGTTCAGGAGGTATCGTAGCCAGATGGCCAAACCACCTCAAATAGCTCCTTTCAGTGTGGTAGAGGACCAGTTTATAATCAATAAATTGATTATTACTATTATTTGTTGGCTCAAGCTTTATACACTTAACACTCACATTTTGTAAAGCATCACTCCAGGGTTACAACTAACCATTAATGACTGGTTTGGCTGAACTAATCAATAAATATTTTGGTTCTAAACTAGCTGTATGGTGATGTAGTCATATAATGACTTCCTAAAACATACAGACAAAGAAACCCAACAAAGCCAGGGAATGTTTTAGTCTTTAAAATAACTGCTGAATCATTTTCAACAAATCCGTTTATTTCTAAGATTTCCAGCATTCATTCTGAAAATAGCCCACAATTCCACTAAAAACGTCTCCTCTTTTCTTGTTAAAAACATAAATAATATTTTGGACTTCCTGAGTTTGTCCTAAACAAAAATTGCAGAACAAAAATTAGGTATCGGTGAAGAAAACAAAACCTTGAGCTGAACCCATCCCACACACTGAGCACTATAAGCTCATCTATTCCCTCTAACCTGTGGTGAGGCACACTGCTCTTAATCTTACAGCATCCTCCCAGGAGGTGTTGGAGGTCAGCCAAGTAAAGCATCTTAAATAATCAGTGACCTTGAATTCATCTGATTGGTGGAGTGGCACACAGACGGAAAATGCACAGGAAAGTTCTCCCAGCTCCGACTTCGCCGCCTTATCGTTTACCCACGCCCTGACCTCTCACGCCGAACATTTACAGCAAACTGCGCAAGCAACACTGGGTGTACTAAACCTCCCTGATGCTCACTCATTTCCAAATCTAGGGCACGGGAGTGCTCAACACAAAACAAACAGCAGTGGCAGATTTATAAATATAAGATTAAATGCTTGTGGGTTTAAAATGTCATGCACAGTGGCATACACATGCACTAAAGCATTTTCCTCTCTTAAACACTCAACATAAACTTAATACATGGATAGATGATAAGAATACGAGAAATTAAAAATATATTCTCTGAAAGCCATCAACAAATCCAAAAGCGAGTGCATGTTTTTATTGAACTATTACTAAGCTGCTCGGGTGTTGACGACAAAAAAGGGATTTAGCGTGAGATAAAAAAAAATTGTTGAGCTTTGGAGCGACACCCGTACAAACACACAAACACACACCTGAGAGGATAACACCAGCTCGGTGATACTCGCCTTAGGCAAACTGTATATTTAGAGTCACGGGATCAAGGTCAAGGCAGGAGGCACATTACTGGGTCCCTTTATGGTGTGCATGCTCTCTGTCCTTTTGTGGAACAGCACTGTGACAACAGGTCCCCTTTTACGCAAAAGCGTTGCATCCCTTGCCGCGATCCCAGATTAGCTCTCATCAGGAAGAGGGAGCAGTTTAATTAAACACAGCAGATCAGCTACTCAACAGTGATGATGGATAAGAGAGACCAAAAGGGAAAAGCAGACAGAAATTAGGAAAATTAAAAGTGGAAGGAAAAAAAAAAAGAAAGTCAGTGGAAGCCTGGAAGGAAACAGAATCCAAACAGAGAAGGGTGCGGCGACCTCGTGAAAGAGTGGCTGAAATCATAATAACAAAATGAATAATTCATAAGGAAATGGGGGGAAGGTTCAGTTCACTATAATGAACATTTTTGTGAGGTCGCAGTTTGGTAACCTAAGCAGGCCCTCGAGTGTGTGTACATGTGTGTATGTGCCTTCAGTTGTGTGTGTGTGTGTAAGAAAGATACTGCTGATTCAGTGGGGATGGGTGAAGGTGACCCCCGCCTGATCCTGCTGCCAGTCTCACCACCTGATATTGATCCCAGTTGTCCAACTCAGATCTGACTCAAGGATACAAGGATTCATTGCCTTCTTGACGTTTCAAATATGGCACTGTGTAAATTGTTACTCCACACACTAACATTGATTAGTTATTGATTTTCTACCTCGGTCAGAGTAAACCACTTAAAGGCAGCTTAGCTGATCCAAACTGAATCTCAGTGTGTACAGGTATGGCCACGAGAGGTAGTTCCAGCACGGGTATGCTGCTGTTGTTGTTGTTGTTGAAATTTCATATCAGACTGCACACAAACTGCTGAGAACTAAGAATAGAGCAGGCTACAACTGTAGAATTCAAAAGCAGTGGCTGGGAGCAAAGGTTTGGACCACAGATGGGAGAATGTGCCTGCGTAGCCCTGCCCTGTCAAGGGTAAACACACACAGCCCATACACACGCATACTTTGATTTCACCACACCTTAAAAGGCATGAATATGCATGATGCAGAAGGACACAGGAGGTACATAATTAGACAATCACCAACTCCCAGATGACATGCATTACTACGACAGAGGAGACATGCACCTCACTTCATCCTCGCCTCTTGTTAGCGGTGAAAGGGGAGTTGACATGCATTTCCACTTACTGGTGGTTAAAATTTGAGCTGGAAAACTAGAAACAAAAGGAGGACAAATGCAGGATAAAAGGATCTGGTTATTTCTAGTGCAAAACAGGTGCTGGGCTAATAGGTGAAGCTAAGGCAAAATAACAGTGTGAGGACCAGAGCAGAATGAGCCCATGTGTGGACTGCCTAACACACTATGTATCTGTTTCTCTTCCAACAAATTAAAGATTCATATTAAGAGCATAACCCTGACTGCTCTCTAAACCCAGAGAAATGCGCACTATTAACTCAGGCTTACACATCTGTCACTTTAAAACAAGATGCTTTTATCGAACCGAGACACACCCTAAACGAACTGCAACAAAACACTCAAACACTCAGGCATGTACAGAGAGTACAGAGAGCTGCCAGGCACTTGTTCACATACATGCACACACCTGGCTGTGAACTGTAGAGTATGTTTTGTGAGTCAGTCTATTTCTGAGGGCAAAATGGGTGCAGGTGCATCAAGCATAGGCTTGTGTTCACATTTCATTAAGGCAATTTCTGGAGCAGGAGATTGAAGAGTGGCGAGAAAAAGAAAAAAAAACAAAACAGGGAGATAGCTTTATGAAATGTGTCTCAACAAACTTTCCAAGCCTATTCATGAGTTCATGTCTGTGCACGCGCACACACGCACACGCACACACACACACACACACACACACAACCAAGCATGTAAACACAATCACCAGCTACCTAATTTGTTAAAACTTACATTGCTATCCAAAAGATCTGCCACCCTAATCACAAACCCACATTCTTCACACTCTCTCTCTCTCACACACACACACACACAGGCTGACTAGTTTACATGCACACACACACACACACACACACTCTCTCTCCTCTCAGTCCACCCCCACCACCACCACCTCACCTCACCTCACACACTTGGCTTACACACAACAAATTCTCATATTTCTCATATTTAGGGAAATACTAACCTGCCTTGCCGCTGACACACACACATCCTCTTCAAGCAGTTGAGCCTTTCAAAGAGGATCCGTTTGAACGCGTCTATATACATTGACCCGACTGAGGTTAAATGATAAGCCAGTATACTTAATAAAGAGGAGCTGCTTGGTTTAAAAGCAGCAGCAGCAGTCCGGTGGGTAATTAAAAAAAAAAAGCGGTGTGGGAATGCAGTGATGTGTAGATGCTGCCACTGTATCCCAGACAAAGTCAGATACGATGTGCGCGGCTGACGGGATATATTTGGACACTAGTGATGCTCTCAGAGCCGCGGTGATCTTAGAGAGAGAGAGAGAGAGAGACAGGGAGAGAGAGGAGAGGAGAGAGAGGGAAAATTACACATGCACACACACTATCGGGCAAATGTGACAGCGGCCGCTCAAAATTTGTAACAGATGCTGCACTGCCATAGGCAAACCAGCGTGGAGGATGGATGAGAGACGTGGTCACAAATTTTTAACTTGTGTGAAGTGTCAGTAATAATAGCCGGACTTACCTCCATGTCCGCTTTACTCGCGACAAATCCTTCCTTCCTCGTTTGCCAAATCGTCCAGGTTAATTGTTTACCGATGCATAGTTATTTGATCGATGCAGCTGCAGCAGCTAACAAAAAGACAAACATCGGTACTATCGATTCGACCGGGTAGAGGTGTCATTGAACTGCAGGCGCGGTGCTCTCAGTGCGTAATTGAGAAAGGCAAGATTAGATTAGGCTTCACTGTCCAATTGAAAGTGCAGCCATAGGCTGGAGCTCCTGCAACTAAAATGCACTTTTGAAGCATAAGAAACAATGACAGCGTAAGTGGCAAGTGAGAAGGTTATCTTGAGAAGTTAAGGAGCACCGAGGGGAGGGAATAAAAGAGTTAAAAGTACCGCCCCTGTAGGTCTCTTTGTACCTGCAGCAGCTGCAGCAGCAGCAGCATCACTTTTCGCTTACGAGTTAAAGGCGTGAGAACAATATTAGAACAGGAGGCTTTCTAGGCCAAATTTGCAGTATAAGGTATTTAATACAGCGTTGAAAAGCATATTTTTGCAATAAAAATAATATTATGGTTATGAAGCTGTCCGTTCAGGGAAGGTGAGACTTTAGGTTGCCCTTCAAGAATGTTGCAAGTATGTTTTGGGATGTGTGGGAGCCCGGATACATTACTGGTTACTGCTTTTCGAAAGACGAAAGAAAGGAGATTTTAAATGCCTCTGAAATTATGAAAATATTAATAAGGAAATAGCCTTATGAACTTATAAAATTTAAGCTGAAATAAGCCGTGCTGGAAATGTTTTATATTCTTAAAATTTACCCAAATATTCCACACAGGTCAAATTAAAAAGCCTTCACTGTTATTATTTATTTAAATTAAAGGCACACAGTTTCATTGCATTGAGCATTATCAAGGACACACTTGGTTATTTTCTCTTTTTAATCTGTAAATATAAAAACTCTTTTTGTGAACTGTATTTGCTTCCTGTCTAACTTGTTCTCTCTTCCCCGTGGATTAAAATCACACAACAGAGACAGAACCTGTCCATCGTGTCGCTGTCAAAATTATTCTGTACCTTTAATTCTGATGCATGACGGGAGATGTAGTAAACTGCAACTGCAGTGAAACTGTTCAGGGGCCGCGAATAAACTACAAATACCACAATACCACTTTTTGTGTGCGTCATTCTCCCACAAAAAAACAATGGCGTCGCACGGAGGAGATGCGGGTTCCTCTAAGCCCGTAGCTTCTTCTGAGGAGCAGCAAGGAGAGAGAAAAACAGCGGCCGTGTCGTTTGGTTTCACCAAAACAGCCAGTAAATTTAAACCGTTGACCGGCGACGCTCAGATTAAGAAAGTCGACAGAGATTACCTGACTGGAATTGATGGAAATGAACTGCAAAGGTATGTTTTTTTTATGCTAATGCTAACATAACGTTCCGGTGTAGGGTAGCGGTTATTTTCCCAATCGTAGCTAATTATTGAAATCATTGTGCTTTGTTAACAAATAATAGCCATGTATAATTGTTGTATAGACATAGTTGGAAACGCAAAGTCTTGTTTTGAAAAACCCCTGCCTGCTAGCGCAATAATTGTATTTTTTGATGCAGTTCAAAACCATCTGAGAAACCCAAGGAGCTCATCATCCCGCTGATCCAGAAGAACCGCTGGCATCGAGCGGGCAAGAACTCCGAAAATGGAGGCAAAACACAGGACACGACCCAAGATAACGACTCTGTGGAGTCTCAGGCTGTTAAGGAGCTTATTGAAGGTTTGTATGTATGCGGAAGGCAGGGCTGGGGGGGACCATTAGATCCCATATATCGACTTAAACTTCTCTTAACTTCTGTTCTTAGATTCACGGAGGCAGCTTGAACTGTGGCAAAATGGCCCTAAGTCAGAGAGCCTCAATCTAAGTATCCCCCTGTTGATGCAAAACAAAGTGCCAGAAGGCTTTGAGGATGGAGACCATGTAAAGGTGGACCTGAGGCCTGAATCCGTAAGTATGGAGACTAACACAAGGACATAAATCAAATTATTTTATATTCTCTTTGCTGTGCAGTTCAGAATATGATCCTGGCCATATAATCTGCTGAAGGGTATAGTCTTAATTTTTAGTCTTTTTATATGAAGTTTTGAAGTGTAGAGAAGGTCAGAAGGAGTTGCGCTGTATCTTTGTGAATATAGAGAAAGCATATAATAGGGTGCCAAAAAAGGAACTGTGGTACTGCATGAAGAAGTCAGGAGTGGCAGAGAAGAATGTGAAAGTGGTGTCGAACATGTATGAGGACAGTGAGGTGTGCTGTATGAGTTACAGATAGGTTCAAGGTAGGGCTGTGAATCTTTGGGTATCCCACGATTCGATTCAGAATCGATTCTTGGGGTCACGATTCGATTTTTTTTCCGATTCTTTCAAATCCAAACGATTCGATTCAGAAACGATTATTTTCCGATTCAAAAACGATTCTCGATTCAAAACGATTCTCGGGATCTCAGGATCTACTCCAGTCTGCTGGCATGAAAGCAGAGTACATTTATAAAGATTTTATAATTGTAAAGGTTTTATCATTAATTAATCATGAATTTGAAGCTGTCTCTCACCACTGCACTGTATGGTCGCAGGTCTTTTGCGATGAAACAAGCGATGGATTTTGTTATCTTCTTTGCCCGTTCACAATTGTGTGGCAGTTTTTCAAAGTGGTGAAGTGTGGGCTGATCAGCTGGTCGTGTTGGCGCTGTCTTCAATGGATTATCCAATTCTACCAACAACTCTGGGTGATGTCTTTCCAGGTGAGAACGGGGATTTGAAGTATTCCCGAAATACTTTACCGTTGCAATCTCTGCAAATCGCATGAGTTATGTCATGCCCTTTCTTACCCGGGCCGGGTTTCCCGGTAAAATCCAAAGGGTTTCCAAATGGTTGCTTTCAAAGACCGCGGAGGCGGTTGGATTTCTTTTTCTTCATCCTCCATACTTTAGCGGCGCACCAACAAACACCGTAACACGACACTACACACCCCTCTGTAGCCTACTAGGCTTGCATGCCTGTACATAGCCCACGCTGCTTCCTTGTTTTGCCTAGCACTACGGTGGCTGAGAAGGCACCGCCGCACCCGCAAAAAAAAAATCGATTTTTTTAAAAATGAGAATCGATTCTGAATCGTTCAATGTTAGAAACGCGATTCGAGCTTGAATCGATTTTTTTCTGCACCCCTAGTTCAAGGTGGAGGTGAGATTACATCAGGGATTACACTGAGCCCCTTCCTGTTTGCGATGGTGATGGGTAGCTTGGCAGTTGACGTCAGGCAGGAATGAAGGTAATGAAGGAGAAATGAAAGTCAGTAGAAGCAAGACAATATGTGTGTGTGTGAATGAGAGGGAGGTAGGTGTAACAGTGAAGCAGCAAGGAGTAGAGGTAGTGAAGGTAGATGAGTTTAAATACCTGGGATCAACCATCCAAAGCTACAGACAGCACACAAAAGAGGTGACAAAGAGAGTGCATGCAGGGTGGAGACAAGTATCAGGGCTGATTTGTGACAGAAGGATAGCAGCAAGAGTGAAAGGGAAGGTTTACAAGATGGCAGTGAGACCTGCTATGATATATTGTTTGGAGACAGAGGCACTGACACAAAGACAGGAGGCTAAGCTGGATGTGGCAGAGCTGAAGATGCTATTTTCACTGGGCGTGACCAGGGTGGACAAGATTAGAAAGGAGTATATCAGCGGGACAGCTCAGGTTGAGCAGTTTGGAGCAAAAGTTAAAGAAAGGTTGAGATGGCGTGGACATGTGCAGTAGAGGGATAGTGAATACATTGGACAAAGGATGTTGAATATGGAGCTGTCAGGCAGGAGGAAAAGAGGAAGACCACAGAGGAGATTCATGGATGTGTAGTGAAGGAAGACATGCAGAGAGTTGGCGTGACAGATGAGGGTGCTGTGGTGACTGCTGTGGAATTTTAGTGCATTAAATTAAAAAAAGTCTACTGCTGGAGTTGCCTTTTGAAAATTTTATACTTGCAAGAAGGATTTCAGTTGGTACAGCGCATGCAGGAGTGTAGTGACGGAATTCACTGGAACGAAGGAGAGAGACCTCATTTATACAAGGTCCCACAGCATCATATTACACTGTTGCTTGGTAGAAGTCCAGTTATCCTACACAGATCAAACACAGTTCAACAAGATATATGTAGCAGATGGGGCAAACAAGTCTTATCTGTTTGGAGATGGAGGTACTGGGACAGAAAACAGGACACATTCTCAATTGGAAAGTCCCACATGCCTGCATCGCTCCTATGTGCAGGGGTCAAGGGTTTTAAGCATAACAGGACATGGGAGAAAGAAAGCTGAATCTATGGATGTAACAAAATAATCCTCAACAGTGACCCTTAAAGGAAGCAGCCAAAAGAAGGTCTTTTGAATGAAGTTTTGATTTTTTTTTTTTTTGTTTACACATGTCTCTTTATTCACATCTGGTTAGCTACAGTAGAAAGATCACAGCAAGGGGGTCCTGGGTCTGAACCTGAGTCTGTGGAGTTTGCATGTTCTCACGTTATTTAGCTTCCTCCTTACTGTTCAAAGACGTATGATTGGCTATAGATGTGACTGAGTGTGAATGGTTTTCTGTCTCTGCATTAGCTTTATGATGAACTGGTGACTCATTCATGGTGTTTCCCGGCCTATGACATAATTGGCTGAGCTGTTAAGAAAATAAATTGATGGATGGAAAACATGGAATTATTTGTTTAGGTTATCAAGAGAGCACAGTTTTGTTTTGTTTTGTTTTTAACATATGTAAACAAATTCTCAATTGTAGAAACAAAGGTGGGAAATCAAATAAGACATGAAAAAGCACATCTGTGCATCCATCCATCCATCCATATATTTTCTTCCGCTTACCCAGTTCACGGTTGCAGGGAGCTGGAGCCTATCCCAGCTGCTGTAAAAATACGTGCAAAAAATAAGTACCTTAAATTAATAAAGCTCAAAATACATAAAAAAAAGAAACAAAAAAAATACCCACACACAATATGAAAGAAAAATATCAAAGTAGACATTTAGGCCATAGGCACACAGTCTATTTAGAAATGCAAATGAATTTAAAAACAAAGATCAACTGATGTCTAATTGTGACAGGATTAAAGGGCTTTAAATGTGACAAACCAGATTATTTATCCTAAAAAAAACAATTTCTTATTAGCTCTTATCATTCCAAACAGCAAGAGCAATGCATGGACTGGAAATAACAGATTTCCACTTTTTAACAGTAATCTTTCTGTGTAATTGTTGTGTAATTCAATCTGCTAGAGGTAAAGAAAGGTCACTTGGTGGTCATTCAGAGCATATAGACTAGGAGTGAAGGGAAAATCTGACCTATTATCTCTGATATAGTTTGGTAAGCATATAGGAATCCAGGAAGCCAAACTCAGTGCAGTCCTACTGGTCCCCAGTATTGCATAACTGAAATCTGAAAAGATGATAGAGGTTGGATAATTCTCAGAGAAAAATCTGAAATGAAAGAATGCCTCAGAAATCGCAATTTAAGGAACTGGTATACGGCTCTTTTAGTTCATTCAAACTAGGTGTGAAAAACATTTTAGGTGACTGACACAAGAAAAAAATGTAATCTAACTGGAATGAATATTGTACACTTTCTAAATTAATTGGTGATATGTAATGTTATAGTTTTGGATATAAAGCCCAGATATATCAAAAAAAATATTTACAAAAATTGTCGTAATTTAGTCAAATTTGTCCTGACAACATGCCCGGGGAAGCTTTGGCTCATTTATTTATTTAAACTTGGATGTTTTTATGCCTGTCAGTAAACTAATTGTGTTGAGTTGATATTCAAATGCTCCCACAATCAACTCCATATTGTTTTAGAACAAAAAATAAACACTGAAACCAATAAAGACTAGATTAAAACTAAGCATTTTAAAATAAAGTGAATTGAAAGTGAATGAAAAACCTTCCCAAAAAAATAAAAATAAATAAAAAAATACAAAACTATTACATCTCTGGTATCAGATGTGAGGATGGCAATATACTCTGCTAGAAAACAAATGAAAATGCCTGACAGTCCAAAATGTCTGGTTTACAGGCTGCTTTGACTCAGACTGAAATTTAAGTGTGGGAAAGTGCTGACTCTCGACTGGGAGACACCCCTGGTTGCATATGCAGCTGCACGCACGCGTATGGGTATGAATGACTTTGTCGTACAGTAAGACTTTGGTGGCAGGCAGGCATCAGCATCTCCCAGAGATCTCTTTCTGTTTCTTTTCATAAAACGGCCTCACATGTCTTCCCTGTCGTCCCATATCTGCTCTCTATCACTGTGGATGTGACTATCAGAACGCGAGAGTCAGGGAAAATTTGCTCACGGTGCCCCAGAGCTCATATTCATGCAGCCTCCTCTGTGAGGGGCTTCCAGCCTCCCTCAGAGGAAAGCCTTCAGTGGAGAGAGATGAGCAGGGCCACTGCTTTGATGAGGGCTGCTGTAGCTGCGGCCTGGTGACTCTGAGTCAGCCGGGACTGAGTCTGACAGCCTCTGGCCAAAAGGCTGCGTAAGACCGGCATGACAAGCTGTTTCTCTCTGTCAGCTGCAACAAACAGTTTTTTGTTTTTTGTTTTTCTTGTGCTTCATAAGTCAAAGATTACATAAGCACCTCATTTAGCCCCTCAAGAATTTTTAATGCGCTCTCTGAATTATACTTGAATTTTATGTGTCTCGATTTCTAAAATAATGTATGTATGCATTTGTCAGTCAACAGAGGCAGATTATGAGCGTGTTCCTGTCCAGGCTTATGGACTTGCAATGCTTAAAGGGATGGGTTGGAAGAAGGAGGAAGGCATTGGACGTACCTTTAAACAGTAAGTAACAAACTGAAACTTCTGCTTTACAATTCCTGTTTTAATTTAATACTATTATACTGAACTTTTATCACAGTGGTGTTCAGAGTTGAACTGAAACAGCAAGTCAACTGACAAATTGACAGAAATTGCAATTACTGAATAATTGCTTAATTCCTGCAGTTTTCCTCATTAGCCTGCAATAATAGCACAGGCTGTATAAAACTAGTAATAATTAGAAACTATGCATTGTGCTTCACCTATAAAATTGAAGCAGTGTCCACCTTTAGCCTGTTTTACAACCTGGACGTGTTCATCTCCCTGTATATTGATTCATTCTTGTTACTGCCTCACTGCTATAGAGATGTGCAGCCAATCGAACACCAGCTGCGTCCAAAAGGGTTGGGTCTTGGAGCAGATCGTTCGGCAATAAAGGACCTGGAGCCCAGTAGACATAAGCGTCCCCCAAAGCCAGGCGAGGAGCAAGGAAAGGAGGAGGAACTAGTGATGGGTCCTGGGGGTTGTGTGCTGGTGCAGTCGGGGCCACATAAAGATCTCTATGGCAAGGTAGAGTTAATCTGGAATCTGTGGTGTCATTTTCTCCTGAAACAAAATCAGTGTTTCCTACTCAAGGATTACTGGGGCTGGCTGGCCAAGTATATTCAGTGACTCATTTCAGGATTTGTTATTTTTATTTATTTATTTTAACCATACAAGTGTATGATTCAATTGTAGATACATTTTTTCACTATTAATTTGAAAGTTCAGTCTGTGCTAACAAGGGCCCAATTCCTGTCCACTCCCTTTCACCTTTCTACTCCATAATGTGTGTAAGGGCCTCTAATTAATGGGTAGAGTAGAAATACAACAACCACCTTTGGGACTTCCTCACCTTCCTGCACTGGAAACTGGGACTTGTAACAAATATCTCTGGCAATTTGTGTTGAGAGCTTGTCCACCTATTGTCACCTGTTCCATTTCAGTTTTGTTCATTTCTGTAATACCCCACTCTTTCTTCTTTCCTTTTATTTATAATCAGCATTTATATGAAGAAAAACTGAAAAATAAATAAATTATGAGACAGTTTTCAAAACCATGTACAAATCATGTTCAGACATGCAAAAAAAAAAAAAAAAAATCCATGAACTCCATCCCGTTTTATTTCTGAAATAACTGCATGGAACTCAGTTGGTAAGACAGTATTTGGGTGGACTTGTTGAGGAGGGCTTTATAACCTACTTGAACTAAAGGCTAGTCAGTTTGGAACGGCTTTTAATATGGTGCATCCCTCATAGAGACACACAAACTGCAAGTATATAGGTAGGAGTGGATGTAGGGGCTGCATTGTTGGGCCCTTGATTTTTAATAACTTAAACTGCCTCTACTGTTAGTCTTGTGTGCTATGGTTGGAAGAACTCCAGCTTCATCATGTTGGACTACAATTAGTGGTATAGTCCTTGCTCAGCTCTGTAGATCTGCTGCAAGCTTGAGCAGAAGCCCCTCCCCCAAACAGAACCTGCAGCAGATGGAGAACTGGTTCATGTATCGGTACACAGAGCAGAACGATCTGCAGTCAAGATGCGGAGCTGGAGTCTGTCCACTGGAGACTCACCGAGGGAGGCACCTAATTATATTGTTCAGTTATTTGGTGCTTGGCTTTTACAAGCATGTGTGTGCACATACAGGTGACATACACTAGGTTCTAATTTTAAATCTGTGGGAAACACTGGAAGTGTAACTAAAGCTGGTCATTTGTTTGGTAGTAGCCAGTTCTGACTGTCTTTTATTTTTTTGCCTGGGGCAGATAGAAGGTGTTGATCCAGACAATGCTCGAGTCGTGGTGAAGCTGGCTATTGGCAACAAGACTGTGACAATAAGCCAGTATGCCATTAAACTGGTGGAGCGCAAAGAATATGAGAAATACAGCAAAGACCTCAGTGAGTAACCCTGAATTTAAAAAAATGACTTTTATTGTGTTCCTGCAAAGCAGATTAGAAGAAATTTCACTTAAATTATGGTAACATTTAGAGATCAACAAATACCAAAATTCTGTTTGGCCATACTTTATATTACATGTAAAATACTTGTATTGCTATTGTAATTATATATAATACAGTTGTATTTTTTTTAAAATAAAGTATCTAAGGTAGCTTGTTAGTGTGTGGGGAGTCAGATTTATCCTTAATGGTGACAGAGATTTAGCTTCAGTTTGTACTTAGAGCAGTCAGCAGTATTCCTCCTAGAATAAAAACACCACTTAGAGTTACTCTTAAAAATACTGCTGTCTGTATTTGCCACATTTTTTTGTAATGCCATAATGTTTTTCCCAACAATTAGGTCGCCTCAGCAAAGCCCACAAAGACAAGGAAAAGGAGAAAGAGAAGGAAAAGGAGCGAGAGAAGGAGCATCAGAGGCGGGAGGAGAAAGAGAGGAGTAGTAACAGCGACAAGATAAAACACAAGTCCTCAGAAAGAGAGCGAGAGAAAGACGACAGGAAGAGGAAACACAGAGAATCAAGTCAGGAAAGGTACATTTTCACTAAAAAAATGCAGTATTTCATTAGCCAGCTTTTTACTTCACTGTATTTAATCAATTTATAATTTTGATAGTGTGTTTTCCCTGATTAAACATGCTGCATATTTGTTCATCTGCTGTTTTCTCTTTTAGAGATAAGCCTCCGGTGAAAGAAGCAAGGCAACCACCGGCTCCCCCCTCCTGGCTCCAGAGAGACCTGAAAGTTCGGTTTATAGACAAAATGTTCAAAGGGGGCAGGTACTACAATTCAAAGGTATTACTTTATATATACCGTATTTTTCGGACTATACGTCGCTCCGGAGTATAGGTCGCACCAGCCAAAAAATGCATAATAAAGAAGAAAAAAACATATATAGGTCGCACTGGACTATAAGTCGCACTTTTTTTGGGGGGGGTGTTGATAGAATCCGAGACTCAGAGCACAAATTCCATCTTGAACGGCAATTTAAAATAATAATGGATTAAAGAACAGGACGAACACGGTTACGCCTACGTTATGCTAACGTAGCACATTCAACTACATGACGCACAACGAACACGTGTTCGGTATTGTTACGTTGTAAACACACTTCCAAAGTCGGCGATATTCACAACAAAGGTCGTCTTTATTAACAGAAAAACGGCTGCTGTAGGCCACAGCCACGCCAACCACAACTACAACAGCGGAACAGCAACACACACACAGGCAAGCTCTCGGTCTTTTTCTCTCTCTCCATGCTGCCTTCACGAACCTCCCGAACAGTCCGAAATCCCACAACATCAACACGCTCTCTAACTAAGAGAATCGCTACAGTATGTTAACGTAACATTAAGTTATTCAGATAACCATAGCATAAAGAACATACTAACAAGTTAACCAAACCATCAATCCATTGAATTCTTCATCCTCGGTGTCACTTCTAAACAATTCCGTACACTCCGTAGACGAAGCGCCGCTTCCTCTTCTGTGTCGCGTTAGTCAGACTCGTCGTCAGCTGCAGTTCCAATTATTCCAGTCTTTTTCTGAATACCGTAATTTCCGGAGTATAGGTCGCACCCCCAGCCAAACTATGAAAAAAAGTGCGACTTATACTCCGGAAAATACGGTACTTATATTATACTTTTTTGTGCCATAGCTTTGGATTAACATTAATGTATTGAAGGTACAGGCAGATGACAAATTAAAGGAAACTGTGACATGAAGTGACAGGTGGGATATTTTCCCAGCTTTTCTGACATTTCACAGACAGTATAACCGACTAAACAGTTAAACTACCCTTTCCTGCTTAGCAGCAGAAATACTAGTTTGTTGAGATCATTTTTAATTTCAGCGTGTACAGCCGGTTCACTTTTGGATTTTGCAGCCCACTATCACATCTCATAGCTGCAATCTGTGTCGCACTGCATCCTGACTGCTCCCTTCTCTCTGTGCCAATTAATGGTTTTTATAAATGAGCAAGGGGGAAAGTGAGACAAACATCATCTTGTAAAATCAGATGGTTCTAAGTATTTTAATCTAGAGTTAAATGGTCATTGCATCTTTGCCTGTGCCTCAGCTGTAAAAATGGGAGGGAGATTTAGGAGTTAATCTATTTACTATTTGCAGTTGCCATGTTTCACAGCTCACTGAGCTCAGTTGAATTAACCACTAGCAGAAACTGCCTTGTAGTGTTGTTTTTGTGCAGTGCTTTGTTTTATAGCACCTGCGTATGAGTTTTATAGACCGTGGAGGTCTGTTTGCAGTTCTGCTCAAACCTACTTTGCGTTGAGTCTCATAGATTTTGAAAGTCTACTGAGGCGATGAAACATCATTCTGCTAAAAAGAAATCCATAAACAGACGAATCACTTTTTTTCTTTTGGTCATCGTGATATTTCCAAAGCTACTACAACTTCCACACCTGCTCACTTTTTTGTGAGACAGACATTAATTATAGTTAGATTGCCTTTTCTTTTTCTTTTTTTTCCCCTTAAAACAGCAGCCAGCAGAAATATTGTCAGTTGCAGGAAAGCCGTGGAATATTGTTGCAGAACTGTGATAATCGCAAACATTGAGTTTCTTTCAGAGCTGTAAAGCTCAGTCTTGTTTTTTTTTTTTCTTTGTGTGTGTGTGTGTGTGTGTGTGTAGATGCGAGTGGAGGATGTCTTGACACCGTCTACCTGTGTGTGCCGAACTGAAGAGGGAAGACTGTTAGACGGTGAGTCATTAATGCCTTCTCAGGCTCACTCTGTGGTGTTCGTGTTTCCTGTTGCCTAATTGGAGGCTGGTCAGCAAATGTGTAAAATGTGGTTGTTACTGTTGGTTTTATAATCAACAGGGACACTTGGGTTAAGGGTTTTTTTATTTCACCTTTGTATGGAAAAAGCTTTTTATGTAGTATATTTATCCTAAATAGCATAAAACAAGCTACAAATCATAATTTTAATCATTGGTGTTATTGATTTGATCAAACACAAACTGTTTAATGAAAAGTAAATTTATTTTTTTGGTTTGTTTTTGAAGACATGTTATATTTTTTTTTCTAACTTGATTTCTTTGCACACATTTATAAATAAGTTGTAATTGGCAACAATTGGAATAACTTGTAGTAAGTAAGTTTAGGGTAGCTCTTAACCTCTGCCTCCTGGGTCTGTGCCTTTGCATATTTAGATATAAAGCAAATGGGCACATTTCCATAATAGTTGATCTATTCCTTTAAACTTATGGTGCTATTGAATCTTCAGAATAACCATACTTGTATATGCTGCACAGTTTGTTAATTTGAGAGGGATCTAATCTGTTAGGATTATGTGGTTTTACATTTGCCTAAATATAACCTTGCAGCAGTTGGCTGTTGTCTAAGGATACTTCAGCATTTTATTATCTTTTTAAATTTATTTGCATTTGTAAGTAATGACAGGAGACAAACAGGACGTGTTAACCCAGATATATGCTGACTATACTGGAAGCATTGGTTGTTATCCTGAGAGGTCAGTCTGCTGACTTAAATCAGGGAACAAGAGTCCCCAAATTTGGGGATTTATTTGATTGATTCCTTGTCTTATTGGTTATTAGCAAACATAAATGTCAGAATCTGCTGGTAACTTCTGAGTGCTGCCATTGTAGTTATTACTGTAGAAATTCTTAAATGAATGATTCACGGTTTCCTTTATTTTCTGTGGCAGATGTGAAGCAGGACATGCTGGAAACCATTGTCCCAAAAAGTGAATACGATTCTGTAATGGTGGTGCTGGGTGAGCACAAGGGACAGGTAAGCGAAGTACCCTTGCTGCCTTATATATGCATTTGTTTGAATATAATTAGCTGTTACTAATCACCCCCCCACCCCCCCATTCAGGTTGGCCGTATTCTTCAGCGAGACAAGAACAAGTGCAGGGCGATGGTCCAGCTCGACAGATACGAGGACAAAGTGTTCACATTGGAGTATGACTCCATTTGTCACTATGTTGGAGCAGCAGCAGATCACTGATTTTCTGATGTTTACTGTAATATTCTGTCCTTTTTCCACCCATTTCATCTCACCTGTTGTATTTTGTAATATTCAAGTATAATGGATTTTAAAACATTGCAATTTTGTAATAAAACCTTGTCAAGATTTTTTTTTTTTTTTGTACAGATGGCATCACAACTATTAAGAAAAGCTGCAACAAGTCTTTTTCATGGTAGTTTTAAGTTTATTATCATGTTCACTGATGTGTTTTGTAACACGAAGTCAATCTCTAAGTCATATAAAAACATATTTACAAATGCTCTACATGGCAGGAGTATGAATGCACTAGCTGTCCAAAAAGCTCAGCCCTTCATTTCTGACATGAACACATTTTACAATGAAAAGAAAAGCCTGTGTCTTACAGGGATGTTTAACATGCGAGCATAATGAAGACCAACTGTACAGGTGTGTGTTTGAGTTGCTGTCTTCACAGTGTCGGGTTTTTACTCTTTGGGTGGTTGGTTTGCTGCATTAGCCCGAAGAACAGCTCCTGGACTTGGGTACGGGCGCTGCTGGAAGAGAGGCCCTGCTGCTGTTGTGTCTGCACCTGTTTTTGCTTCATTACGTTTGGGCAGCCCACTCGACCACGACCCCCTGTAAACATGAACAAGTCTGCGTTTTTAACCAGCTCCATATGCCTTCTGTGGCTGAGAAGGGTTCAGTCAAGCCTGAGAAACAACCCTGATCAAATCACTATGACAATCTCGGCTTGGTCTCGGAGAGAGGACTTGTTGGTAACACCCTGGAGGTGTAGATTTTAAATAGACCTTTTCACAACAGACATTTTGACTTGCGGTGGCAAGAAAACCGTTAGCAAGGGAAATTTAATTAATGATGGCTTTGTTGTATTTAGAGCTACAATAAGATAAGGCAGACTGCACATACATAGATCATGGAGTTAGCATACTTACATTGTATGCAGCCATTTAAAAAAAAAAAGTTATTTTTTTTACACCTGTGTTTTTTCTGCCACAACAGACCCAACTGCCTGCTGTAAAAAAAAAAAAATGTATATGGCCCATTTTCACCCTGCGAGGGCTCAGAGCTGTCACACTGTCAAATCATCAAGTGCATGAGGGCTCTCTGCATTTCTGCAGACTTTGCTGGAGGGAATAACATTGTGAACAGCACTGTGACATTAAACATGGGGTGCGGTGCAATAGTCAATTTTGCTACAGAAGGTTGCTGAGTGAAGTGACCCAAAGGTGTGTGGCAGCTGCAATAAAAACTGGTTGAATTCTCTAAATACTCAAGAAAAGGTTCTATAATCCTGTATTTATTTCCCTCTTTAGCAGAGCATCCTTTATGAAAATAATCATCAAAACTGAGCATAGTTCACCACAGTTCACCTTATGAATATTATGTTGTTGTAATAAAATCTCTCTGAAATGCTGCCTTGCATGAAATGTAGATTCATGTGTGCTCTCTAAATCAAGATGAATCCAAGCGCATTTTAAGGTTGCTGTAGTTCAGTTTGTATTAGTGATGGGAGGATAGATGGATAAATTTTACTATAAGTCAGCTGAGTGGTGATGGATGGAGGGAATTTTAATTTGGTCATAGAAATCCTAAACAAGGAGTAGGAAACCAGTTACACTGAAAGATCAATTTCAACAACCCCTATGGAAAACACATCAAATGAACAGTTTACCCTGCCCAGGATAGGGTTACAGGGGGCCCCACCCTGGAGCCAGGCCTGGGGAAGGCGCTCGAAGGAGAGTGTCTGGTGGCTGGGGGGCCTGCCCTCCTGTAGGCCCACCACCTGCAAGAGGCGTCGTAGGGGTCGGGTTCAATGTGTGTCGGGCGGAGGTCCTGATCCCCAGCTATAAAGACTGGCTGTCAGGACATGGAAAGTCACCTCTCTGGTGGGGAAGTAGCCTGAGCTAATGCGTGAGGTTGAGAGGTAACGACTAGATATAGTTCCGCTCATCTCAACACATGGCCTGGGCTCTGGAAAAAGTCTCCTGGAGAGGGGCTGGACTCTGTTCCCATCTGGAGTTGCTTGCGGTGAGCTGGTGTCAGAATTCTTGTATCTTCCTGGCTTACTGCCTGTACGTTGGAGTTTTCACCAGTGGACAAGAGGGTTGCTAACCTGTACCTTTAGGCCATGGAACAGATCCTGACTGTTTCTGCCCTGACTGGGCAGGGTGCTCCGTCTGGTGACTCCATCATCTTACTGGGAGACTTCAACACTCACTTGGACAATGACAGTGAGGTGTGATTGAGAGGAATCGCCTGCCTGATCCTGAGTGGTGTTTTGTTCTGTGCTAACCACAGTTTGTCCATTACGAATACTGTGTTCGAACAGAAGTGCCACGTCCAAGTGCACGTGGCACCAGTTTGCAGGTTGATGAACAATTTTGTAATCGTATCATCAACTCTGCAGCCGTATGTTCTGGACACTCGGGTGAAGAGAGGACCTGAGCTGTCAACTGATCACCACCTGGTGGTGAGCTGGGTCAGGTGGCAGGGGAGGATGCTGAACAGACCTGACACACCTAAACATATAGTGAGAGTGTCCTGGAAATGCCTGGCAGAGGCCCCAGTCTGTGAGATCTTCAACTCTGAGGACATTGAGTCTGAATGAACCATGTTCCACACCTCCACTGTTGAGGCTGCTGCTCAGAGCTGCAGCTGAACAGTGGTTGGTGCCACTCCTCATCCTCCCCGGTAAGGTCTATGCCAGGGTACTGGAAAGGAAGGTCCATCCATCAGTCGAACCTCAGACTAACGGACAGAACAGAATTAGCACCTCTAAGTCTGAACCCACGGTCCTTAGTCGGACAAGGAACGCCACGGTGTCCCCCTGGATAAGCTGGAGGAGGTCTGGGCTCAGCTGCTTAGGGGCAACCCAGCCCCAGATAAGTGGAAGAAAATGGATTGTTATTATTTATATAACCTACATGAAACAACAAGGCAAGAAAAAGCTGGGGTAAAGTAAGATGCACGTTTTGTAGTCATTCTCTGCGCACCATGCTTCTCTTTTCCAAAGTCCTCATAAATTCTCCTTCACACCTTTCTTTTCAGACCTCATGATGTTTGTCACTGAGGAAAATGGAAGTAGGAAGTAATTTTTTGGACTATTCATCTGTATCCTCTGTGGTACCAGAGGATAGGAAAAAATGGTGGACAAAGGAGGAGCTACCACCTCCAAAGTTACATGAAATTACAGGAATGCTGCACATGCTTTAGTACACACTAGTTTATTCCTTAAACTGTGATTAAAATTTATCCCTATGTTAATGTTTTGACAAAATCTACTTCAAAAGTTACCTCTGGTCTTCTCTGTAAGGTAAGAGCCTAGATGATTTTCACACTTAGTACCTTAAGTGCACATAGTAAGAAACAGATTTTAGCTGCACTGGGGTAATGTCACGTGATATGCAACAAAGTGCTGTTGTGTTCATACCATTTTGAACTAACACACTCAAATACTACAGCTGTGCTGTCTGAGGGTTTATTGCTTAGACATTAGTGTGGACCTTGAGAATGGGCATCATGATGCATCATGGGAATTAATCTAGTCTGTCTCTCACAAGTCTCCGAACTTTCTACAAGTGCAACACTATGCTTCTGGCAAAATAGGAGCACCAGAGAGCTACTTATATATAGCTTATATCGAGGTGACTATTG
Organism: Archocentrus centrarchus; assembly: GCF_007364275.1. Lineage (NCBI taxonomy): Eukaryota > Metazoa > Chordata > Actinopteri > Cichliformes > Cichlidae > Archocentrus > Archocentrus centrarchus. The sequence continues at coordinate 10,187,808 of NC_044352.1, read as the reverse complement.
GAACTGTACCTTGGGGCATCAGAGTAAGCACTTGGATCCATCGGGTCCATCTCGTCATCTTTTCTACCTGTAAAGAAATGAAACTTTCAATAATCAGTCACGTAAAACGGTTCTACGCAAAAACGTACAGATGATTCAGATGTAAACGTTACCTTTTTTGCTTCGGCTATACGGTGCCACATCTTCTCTCCTCTGCTTTCTTCTGTCTCTGTCCCTCCCGTCATCACGCTCTCTGTCTCTGTCTCTGTCCCTGTCCCTTTCCCTTTCCCTTTCCCGATCTCGATCCCTTTCCCGATCTCGATCTCTGTGTCGTTCTCTCTCTCTGTCTGGTTTCTCAACCTGCCTCTCGCCTCTTTCATCTCCTCCCTCTGCTAAAAACACAATTTAAGACAAGGATCACAAAATCAACAATCTAGTCTAAGGTTATACATACAAGGTATAACAAACATCTACTGTAAGAGGACTGAAACTGTGATCATCAGTGCCTCATAAAAACATTACATTATGGAGGCTTAATAAATGCATACCTCTTATTTTCTTGGCAGGTTTTGTTATCACAGCAGATGGGTCATTTGGGGATAACCAGGCAACCATTTCTGTCTCGACATTCCAGTAATAAGGAAGACCACTGTGTAAGGAAAATAAAATAAAACAAATATATGTGACCAATCACTGGACTCTAGTGATTAATAATAAAACCTTGAAATTCATTAAACAAATATTTCGCTACTGTATTTAAGTAAAATTTTCAGGTATCTGTACTGTAGTATTTATTTTTCTGACTTTTTCCTTTAGCCCCTGCAATACTTCCTCAAATATCTGTACTTTTGACTCCTGACACTTTTAAAACAGGCTCATTGTCAGGTTCCACTCTCTTCCACTGCATGTCTTTTGTCCTGTCTTCCTCCACTTACTACCAACTGGTCGCAGCAGATGACTGCCCCTCCTTAAGCCTGGACCTGCCAGAGGATTCTTCCTGTTAAAAGGGGGGGGGTTCCTTCCTACGGTTGCCAAGTGCTTGCTCATAGGGGGTCCTCTTATTGTTCGGGTTTTATCTCTATTATTCTAGGCTCTTTACATTACAATATAAAGTGACCTGAGTTGTGATTTGGCGCTATATTCATAAAACTGAATTGAACTGAACTGAATTTAAGCTGCTGATGCTTAGATTAATTCACTGAATTCAACCTTTATACTCAATCTTAGGGTTCCCCCACCTGCCAAATCCCACTTTAACCCCTGATTATACTCCTGGTTAGGTGTGGAGGCAAAGTTAAAAAAGTTTGTATTCCCATGTCTATTATTACTTTATATTGCTTACTATATTAATCTAGCAAGAGGTTCAGTTAGCTTTGCACAAAAATAGCTGGAAGAAATGTCCTTCAAAGAGAGCCTGTACTTTTTCACTTTTACTTGAGTAAAGAAGTTGAATCAGTACTTCAACTTTTACCAGAGAATTTTCTGTACTTCTACTTAAGTAAAGAATGCCTGTACTTTTGCCACCGCTGATATTGTATTGTATTATAGTATATCAAGTATACGTACCAAGCAGGGTCAAACACTTTATACCAGTTTGGTGGTAGATTCTCAAGTCTGGTGGCTTCATAATCTACATTGTTGTCATCGTAATCTTCAGCAATAATCTCCTCATCTGCCTCTGGATGAATTGAGGGGAAAAAGGTTGTTACAAAGAAATGAAACATAACGAAAAAGCCACAAAGCATAGAGCTCAAGTCTGTTTCACTACCTTGTTCTGTTGGTTTAACAATTCCTCTCTTGGCCAATCGGGCCAGCAGTGCTGGAGGTAAAGGCATCCTGAAACACAGAGGAGTCCATGCAAAGCACTTGTAGGACAAAGAGGCTCATAACACATTGTTACACAGTAACAAAGTCTTATAACTGTCAAAAATCGGGTAATATCAAATGTATCACTTTATTTCCAATAATATGTACTCTTTGACAAATGAAAACATTGAGCAGCTCATCATTTAGACACAAACAACTGATTCACACGTGGCCATAAAGTAAAATGTACATAATTAACACCATTATATAGTCCTGTGATGTTTAATTCAAGCACATTTGTATGTTTCAGTACTCACATGGGCTAACCCACATAATATAAACACAAAGTCTGGTAATTATTTTTGTCATCATTATATTTAATTCTTTTGGTCCACCATTCTTGTTACACTTTATAGGCTTGGAAAACACTTGGCTTTGAAACAGCTCCCATTATGATCTGAAACTTTGTTTTTCTAATTTTGAGGACATTTCTTGTTTTCTGATAAGTAATTCTTTTATCAACAACAGCTTTACCGCTGCTCAGGAACCCAAATTCTGCAACAGACTCGTCATCTGTGTAGACTATCATTTCCTGCAAAATATTATAGCTGGCTGCTTTAATGTCACAATGGTGTTCATGAATTGCAGTTTAAGCATGCATGCTGGTGGGTCTGAATATCCCACTAAACTCCTGAACTGTCATGGCTGTCATGCCTAAATTTTTGAGCTATTCTGTTATTGTTTTTCACAGCTTGCATCATATACAGAAGTTTTCCGCACATAATCCTCCGCCTCCATAATCCTAATCAGTTTTTGTTTTTTTGTTTTGTTTTGTTTTTTTATGTTAGATGGCCACCATTTTGGTACCTTAAGTAACCTTCTTCAGGTACTGGTGAGGGTCACTCAAAAATAACAGAGAAGGTTAAAAAAAGATAGAGAAAAGTTGAAGGAAAGTTACCAAAATCAGGGGAAATTAGATTTTTTTTTTCATTTTGTAAAAATGCAAGGAAAATGAACACTTTCCCATTAAAATGTGCATTTAAATAACATTTGGGAAACCATGTGTGGCCAAAATATCTAAAACAGAAAGTCTGTTTTCAGCTCTGAAGCTAAGGAGCAGGTTTTTTTGTGCAGGACACATACAAAGAAAGAATCACAAAAACGTTTCAATTAAGATTGCTACACTGAGAGAAAAAAGCATTTGTTGATGATAAGCTGATGACTTTAACAGGCTTTTTTTTTTTAACGTATTTTTCTTTTCAAGAAAATCCAAATGAGATGATGGAGAGTTATAATGTAATAACCCCTGTCAATGTACAGCTGACAGTTTTTGCTTGTTTTTAGATTAAGTATCACATACAATAATAGGTTTTTGTTTTACTGGTCAGCGGTTGAGTTTTTGCTCAAAATGTGAATATTTTCTTAATGCCTGAGAGCTCTGTTGCTAATGGCGTTGTGAACATACTGGAAAAGGCAATAATACTGGAAAAGGCAAAGCACAGCAACACGGTGCCCCTGACTACAGGTGAAATCCTTCCTAGCTCCTCAACTTATCTTTTTTTATTATGAAATAGTTCTTGCCATGTACAATAGGAGATATTTCAATTAACGAGAAACTAACACGCTTGCGGTGCCTCCGTGGCTGCAGCTCAAAAATTAAAGCAATAAACACAACTATGCGTCTGAAAAACACTTAGATCACAAAAACACTATTATTACATTTGTTTGAAGAGATTAACTAACAAAAAATAATTAAATTCTTACCTGTATTTAAGAAAATTACCCTTTTGATCGTCGAGCAGCTCTAACGATACCGCTTCCCAAAACAGCACACAAGGGGGGCGCTTAATGATGATGTCACTACGCCCGCTTGAAGACGACAACAAACATGGAGGAGTATGCCCGTGAACCTTGGTAAGATTAGATTTTAAGCGTTTGTTCTTCCTTCAGAACTAATTAAGCTTGCCCCGAGTGTTGACCTTTTAATGTCATATTCAGTTTCGACGTGAGAGTGAGCAGAAAGGGTCTTTGTGCTGTACTGCTGGCCTGTTAAAGGGATGTTAAAAGATGAAGCCGCTATCAGGGGGCGCCCTCTGCACATACAATAAGCTGTTAGAGTAACCTTTACCTGAAAATGACGCTGTTTTTAAGTGACAGATGGAGTCAGGATAAAAAATGAAGAATATGTCAGGGTGGTTTTATGTCAAAATGTGGTTCTAAATAGGCAATGCATGAATTTTTATTTATGACGCACGTTTGGTTGACAGGTTAAAAACACAAATACCCTACAAGTCAAGTTTAAATGACACCGTTCAAAAGAGCAGAGGAAAGAATTCAACTATCAGACACTTTATTAGCTACACTTGTTCAACTGCTCGTTAATGTAAATCAGCCAATGACATGACAGCAACTGCAAAAATCCAAATATTTTAGGGACTTGAAGCATGAGTCATTCTATGTTAACTTGAGCTGCACTCCTCAGAGTGTATATTCATAGAGCCATAGGACCAGATATTTACCCTAAAAAAATAGTAGTTTTCTAGATAATGTGATTTTAAAATGGTCCCTCAAAAAAGCTGCTAGAAAACATGTAAACACACCCCTACCTTCATTCCTTGAATGCTTTTTTTTTTTTTTTTTTTTTTTTAGACAACTAGCAGGGATCTGAAAATTTGCATACACCCTTTAAAGAGCAGATCTTTCCCTTGAATTTTTTTTCAGGCAAATCTGAGATGTTAAGGGAAAGGCTTTTGATATTTGTCAAAAAGCTAAAAGGCGCTTTATTCTATCTTTGTCTATTCTTCGTGATGTAATGTATCAGTCTTGTTGACACTATAAACAAGATAAGTATTGATGGTGTCAGTACTCACATGTATTTCTTATAATATTGTTTAGCTCATATTAAATTTATGAATTCAAGCAATGATGTAAACAAAAGAAAAACATCAGTTGCAGGGCCAAGACTGTGACGTTGATGAAAGTACACTATATCCTATCCTATTCTGTCCTGCATCCTATCTAGTCTGCATGCCTAGTTGCTTGATTTTATACAGCTGTGGATTGGAAAACCTGAATTCGGTAATTTGGATGGGTGAGTGAATACTTTTGGCAATATAGTGTAAATCTGTCATATGCATGCAGGGGTCTTAAAAGAATCCTTGGCTATGATATGACTTTATTTGTCAGTTGTAGTTTACAGTAATGCTGTAAAAGATCCAGTATTTAAACACTCTTGTCTCAAACATGATAAACAATAGCAGTTATTCTCACTACACCACATGTTCAGTTATGATATCTGATGTGCTTTATGATAAAGATCATCAGAGGTGACTATGTAGTTACTTTTGTTCCTTTCAAGGAACGAGTTCTTTGTGTTTTCTTCACTTTTTTTCTCAACCAAAACTTTGCACAAATGGTCTTTCCAGATAGCATCTGCACTGTTTATATGTGCTGAAGGTGTCCCCATTGTCAGTTTTCCTGTCACATAGATATCCATTTCTCTCTTAATGCAGCCCCTGGAGGATAGTGGATGACTGTGGAGGTGCTTTCACAATGGGTGCAATTGGAGGAGGAGTGTTCCAGGCAGTCAAGGGCTTTCGAAATGCCCCTGCTGTGAGTTCAAAACACAGTTTGTTCTCTGGCTCATCAGGTTTTTAAAGGCAGAATTCAACTGTGCTCTAATATTTCAGGGTGTCGGACACAGACTGAAAGGGAGTGCAAAAGCAGTGAGAGTTAGAGCTCCACAGATTGGAGGTGAGGAGGTCCTGTTTTGTTACACATTCCAGTTGGTAATACACCTTTTTTTGTGTATATAAAAATCTTTAGGTACAACTAGGTTCATACAAGTAGCCGAAGTCTGGTTACTTCACATGTTATTAATGGTTTTTTAAAAATATTTGTCTAAAACCATAATGTATACATTTAGACTGACTTTCACTCACTGGATTGTATGTGCAGGTAGCTTTGCTGTATGGGGAGGGCTCTTTTCCACAATCGACTGTGGTTTGGTTCGCCTGAGAGGGAAAGAGGATCCTTGGAACTCCATAACCAGTGGTGCTCTGACTGGGGCCATCCTGGCAGCACGCAGTAAGAAGGAACGCAATAGCTCACATGTGCAAAACACCACCTCTCTGTGTCAGTAAATACAAACCCAGTTCTGAAAAGTTTGGGACCCTGTGTAAAATGTAAGAAAAAAAGAGAATTCAATTATTTGCAAATCTCATAAACCCATATTTTATTAATAATAGAACATAGAAAATATATCAAATGTTTAAATTGAGAAAATGTACCATTTTAAGAAAAATCTTACCTCATTTTGAATTTGATGACAGCAGGAGGAACATTTTGCAGTAAATCAGGTTAGCTGGGAATAGGTTAATAACATGACTGGGTATAAAAAGAGCATCTTAGAGAGACAGAGTTTCTCAGAAGTAAAGATGGGCAGAGGTTCACCAGTCTGCCAAAAAAAAAAAAAAACTGCATCTACAAATTGTGGAACAATTTCAGAATATTGTTCTTCAGTGTAAAATATTAAAGACTGTGAATATCTCACCAGCATTTCCAGAAATCACATTTCACCGTGCCATTCACAAATGCAGGTTAAGAAGCAGCCATACATGAATAAAATCCAGATGAGGAGGAGCTAGAATCCTATATCAGACAAAAGTAGGACAACATCCCACTCCCAAAGGATCAGCAACTTGTCTTCTCAGTTCCCAGATGTGTATAAACTATTGTTAAAAGAAGAGGGAATGCTGCATAATGGTAAACATGGCCCTGTCCCAACTTTTTTGAGACATGTTGCTGCTATTAAATTCAGAATGGCCCTATTTTGTTCTTAAAATTGCACATTTTTTTCAGTTTAAACATTTTTCTGTGTTCTACTATGAATTAAAATATGGGTTTATGAGATTTGCAAATAATTGCATTCTGTTTTTTTTTTTTTAAACCTGTCTTGTCTGGCAGGTTTTGCAAGCAGAATTATAATCTGAATGAATTATAATATGAATGAATGCTCTATAGATAGATGGATTCTCTATATGCATTCTGTTTTTATGTACATTTTACAGTGTCCCACCTTTCCTGGAATCGGGTTTCTACATTGGAATAATTAGTGTGATTCACTGAATATTGCATTTTTCTTCAGGTGGACCGTTAACAATGGTGGGCTCTGCAATGATGGGGGGAATTTTGCTTGCTCTCATTGAGGGTTTTGGTATTCTCCTAACAAGATACACAGCACAGCAGTTTCAGAACCGTAAGTGAAGTTAATTATGTTCAAGAAATAATAATTATAGCAGGCAGAACTAGTAGTTTACCAGTAGTTTAACACTATGTCACATGATTACATGCAAAACAAATTCAGAGTTTGCGCCTATAAAAAAGCAACTGTACAGGATTTAAATTTCCCCTTCTAGATTGTCTCCTTCTGCCATGATACACCACTCCCCGTGCTCAAACTACTTTTTGATTGCTCTCTGCTAGTCCCATTCTGAATTGCACATGCACATTTCTGCGTCATAGACCTCAAAAATCCGCAGAGTGCAAACATCCACTTCTTTCAAATTGACCCAAGGGTGATGTCAAGGATCATCAGTCAGAATGAGAAAAAGAAGCCTGAACAGCATTTTTCAGATGATTGTGCAGTGTACAAGCCCAAAGGCGGTGCATTAGGTCAGGAGCACGTGCTGATTGTTTTCTCCAACACTCACAAGGTTTTGCACCCTTAATTCATTCCCCCATTGTCAGAGTATCAACGTGGGGCTGTGTGTTACATTCCGAATGGTCTGATTTGGAGTAGATTATCCAAAATGTGATGTGTGCCGCTGTTCTCCTGCTTAAATGGTTTTGAAAACATGAGAGATTACAACTGTTACTCTATTCACCACATCTGACTCCCTGCTGTTTTTGTCTTCCCAAAAATGAAATTCAATTTGAAGGGTCACTGTTTTTGAGAAGATCCAGCGTTCATCCAGAATATCTAACAAAACTGCATGTATAAAACTAACTGTTCAGTTTATGAACGGGCAGTATCACATTTCTTTTTCTCAAGGGATTTCAAAATTTGTATAAATTTGGTGGAGATAAAGTTGTCTCTGGAGTTTGAAATTAAGGCGACTGGAGATCTTTAAAGTTTCTTAAAGATGGTTCACTTCTCATCTGAACTAAAGAGGCCTCTGTAATAAAATGTTATGGTCAGCAGTATCAAAAGCTGCACTGAGGTCCAACAGGACAAGAACAGAGATGAGTCCACTGTCAGAGGCCATAAGAAGATCATTTGTAACCTTCACTAATGCTGTTTCTGTACTGTGATGAATTCTGAAACCTGACTGAAACTCTTCAAATAAACCGTTCCTCTGCAGATGATCAGTTAGCTGTTTTACAACTACTCTTTCAAGGATTTTTGAGAGAAAAGGAAGGTTGGAGATTGGCCTATAATTAGCTAAGACAGCTGGGTCAGTGATGGCTTTTTAAGTAGCGGTTTAATTACAGCCAACTTGAAGGCCTGTGGTACATAGGCAACTAATAATGATAGATTGATAATATTTAAGATTGAAGCATCAATAAATGGAAATACTTTGAGCAGTCTAGTAGGAATTGGGTCTAATAAACATGTTGATGGTTTGGAGGAAGTAAGTTTTTTTTAGTTTATTGAAGTTAACTCTGAAAGATCAGTCAGAGAGTCTAAACGAATACCAGCAGTGCTGAAAGCAGCCGAACATGAAGATAAATCTTTGAGATGGTTATGAATCATTTTTTCTCTAATGTCTAAAATTTGATTTGTAAAGAAATCCATGAAGTCACTACTAGTTAACGTGAAAGGAATACTCGGCTCTGCAGAGCTCTGACTCTTTGTCAGCCTGGCTACAGTGCTGAAAACAAACCTGGGGTTGTTCTTATTTTCTTCAATTAGTGATGAATAGTAAGATGTCCTAGCTTTACGGAGGGCTTTTTTATAGAGCAACAAACTCTTTTTCCAGGCTAAATGAGCATCTTCTAATTTAGTGAGACGCCATTCCCTCTCCAGCTTTCGGGTTATCTGCTTTAACCTGCACGTTTGTGAATGATACCACGGAGTCAGGCACTTTGAAGTCAGGCAATTTGAAGCTTTCCTTTTCAGAGGAGCCACAGTATCCAAAGTCGTACGCAGTGAGGATGTAAAACTATTGAGGAGATAATCGACCTCACTGGGAGCAGAGTTTAGGTAGCTGCTCTGCACTTTGTTGGCACTGAAGAGCACAATAATGAAGGAATTACATCCTTAAACATAGTTACAGCACTTTCAGAAAGACTTCTGCTGTAATAAAACTTATTCCCCACTGCTGTGCAATCCATTAAAGTAAATGTTATTCAGTTTCTATGCCATATGTCAGGACAAGATCCAGAGTATGATTAAAGTGGTGGGTGGGCTCCTTAATATTTTGAGAGAAGCCAATTGATAATAGATTAAAAGCAGTGTTGAGGCTGTCATTTTCAGCATCTACATCTGTAATTATTTTTCTGAACTGAGCAAATCAGATTAAAAGTCTGAGAATCAGACAGAACCTCTGAGTAAAGGCCAGGTGGACGATAGATAATAACAAATAAAACAGGTTTTTGAATTTTCCAGTTAGGGTTTTCCCCAGAAAGTTTCCCAATTATCTCTAAAGCCCACGTCATTTTTTTGGACACCACTCAGACAGACAGCAGTTTAAGGAGAAAATTAACTTTGGTGTGTCGTCTTCTTTGATTTCTCCAGCAATTCCCTTTGCAGACGACCCTAGTCAGTTACCACTGAAGGATGGAGATCATCAACATCAGGGGTCAAAGGGGCAGTTTCAGTAGAGAAAGTTAAGGACTGAAGCCAGCTGTGGACAATCCAATGCTTAATGGGAGCACCACAACAGTAGCACCATCTACCAAGATGATCAAGAGTTGGAGATGCTGGTCCCTACAGGCGTGTCAAGTAGATGCCAATATATACCTCAGGGACAAATTAGTATTTCAGTTATTTATGAGTGAATGTTTGTTTATCATTCCTAATGTTTGTACCATCATTCAGTATTTTTAGTATTTCTAGTCATTTTGTTAAATGTGTAGTTCTAAAAACTGTATTAACTTGGTTATTGAACACAACTTGTGTCTATTAAAGGAATCCTTTTTTGCTTATTTATGTTCTTGCTGAGAGTTAAGGACATCAACACTACTCAAGAAACCAAATATGTTTTCTTCCAAAAAAAGCACTGCTTTATGCTTCCAAAGAGTTTATACCTTAGCATGCAGAGTTAATAAATAGTGAAGCGGGTATTTTAATGACTGAAAGTCAGAAATGCAAAATAAGAAAACTGTATATTTTTAAAGTCGTGCATTAGAAAGAGGCTTTCTGTGTATTTACATGAGATGTCACAGTCGGTGCAAAGGACTGATGAATTACACGTTTGTTTAAACTCAGCAAATCCATGCTTTGCAGTTTCTCTTGATAAATTATCTCAGTTTTTTGCAATCTTTGTTGAGTATCAGTTGTCAAGTCTGTTATGTGTGCACCATTTGTCACTTTAATTGCTGCTGTAAACAACAAAGCACTTTTTTAAAATTAAGTCTCTTCTCTCCTGAAATTAGCACCAGTGATCATATGATCAGTTGCAAACTGTCAGAAAATCTTGATACATTTACTGTGAACAAGGTTCATAAATATAATAAAGGTTCAAATGATCTTTAAAAATGTCATTGTTATTTTTTATGATCCTGCCTTCTTTTTTCAGATGGCTTGCAGTCTTGTGATTTACTGTTGACTTGCGCCCCCTGGCGCCGGTGTTCCGCTACTGCACTCAGTGGCTACCTCTGTCCGAGGTCCTGAAATATTGTGGGGGGTCCTAACTTGAATCTGCTTCCTTCATCTCCACGCAGTTTTCTTAATATTCTCTCTTAAGACTAAAACATTGCAGCAAACTGCTACAGAGCTGGAGGGTTTGTCCACCTCCACCTTCCCCTTGAAAGACTTCCCTGTCATCCTTTTAAACGGCTCAACTGCTTTAATCCTGACGGCTGGCCACCGCGGATATGGGCATGCGTTTGTTTTAATATTCCTCACCGTTATGTGCCCGCATAGATAAACTTAATTGCAGTCCTCATTTACTCGCTGCAAGAAATTACCAGGAAGCTGCTTTAATTGGAGTTCTGGTCTGCACGAAGACTGAACAGAATGGCCCGAAGCCTCTCAGCGGCACCGGCTTTCTGCATGCGGATATGAAATGACAGGCTGCAGATGGTCCTTTTTTTTTTTTTTACTTCTAAAAAGTTCTCTCTTTGGAGGCCACATTCATATCTGTGATCCATTACGCATCACAGATTTCCTGAGGAGTTGATGGTGCGTTTTCTTCAGTGATTTTGTGGCGTTAACCTGCGGAAATGGACGCCGCGAAGAAAGGTAGTCTGTCAGTCTTTCAAGATTGTGCTTAGTATGGCTTTACTGCAAAAGTTAGGCATGACATTTGCTATGTTTTATTGCACTGTAAAGCTATTCTGCGTGGAAACAGACAAATGCAGAGTGAGGATAAACTTTTTTTGTAGTTCTGACATTTCTTAAAACTGACACAACATGACTGGTAAAGTCACAATTGCACTTTTACAATAACTAGAAAAGGCACCTCTGGTTTTTTACTAGGGCAGACAGTTTATGTCTTGGCTGCTCGTTTGGTTTGTTCACGGATGGGATGATAAAAGTACCCTCAGGCTTATTCTCTGTGCATGGCATTGTCAACAGGTGTTCATGGGTCTACTTGGGGATAGTGCTGGGCTAAGTGCCGCACTGCTCCCGCTAAAGAAGTAGGTCACATCTGGTCTTATAATATGAGGCCTTCAGGACAGAATACCTCCCTGTTACCACAGCCACATGTCAAATCCTTTCCTAATTGTGTTAGATAATAAAATGTGAGCTGATACAAGCAGTGCTACAATAAAAGGATTTCAAACAAGACTGAAAATATACACTAGAAGTGGGCAAAAAGTTGTTTAACTTATGTGTATTTACACTGAATCTATGTCCCAATACAAAGAAATGATCACTATGCATGTATTTGTAATTACTTACAATAAAACAACTCAACCCATCTCTAACCCATGTAATCCCCACACAGTTAATATTCACTGTATGAAAATGCACATTGTCACCCTAATCAAATGTCTTTCTAATGTTTTGTATGTATTTACTTATTTATTGCCAGATGGCCTCCCTGGGGGCGATGCGGGCAAATCAGACACCCTCGGGTCAACTGGCTCGATCAGAAAAAGAGGAGGGGGGGCCAAGAAGGCGATGCAGGCAAACAAGTCTGCCCTCAGGGCCCCCCGAGCTCTTTGCTGCCTCACTCTCAGCAACCCCATCCGGATGGCAGCGCTAGCCCTGGTGGAGTGGAAATATCCTTTTTTCTGAGAGGGTTGCAGTATTTGTCTTGACACATGTGGTGTGGGTTGTCTGTGTATGTTTAATCCTACATAGGATGCATATGTATAAATTATGAATGAGAATATGGTAGGATTTTTTTCACGTGTTTTCTTAGAGAGATGCATTCACAGGGTCTGCCCTTGCCTTAACTGCAGTCTTCAAGCCCTTTGATATTTTCATTCTTCTTGCCATTTTTGCCAACTGTGTGGCCATGGGTGTCACCAAGCCATTTCCTGATGATGATTCCAACCCTACCAACCACAAACTAGTAAGTTTCCAAGGTAGAAATATGTAGTAGTTTAACCAAGCTACCAAAAATATACATGACATGCCCAGATTACAGATGCTAGTGTGGCTCAAAGATATTTTTTTTAGATGTGTGAATGCGAGCAAAACTGCTTGATATTCAATTATTTACCAAACGCAGTTTTTATACTATGCAAAAATGGCATATTTTTGTTAGACAGTTGTTTTGATGGCATCTCTACTGTATGAACATCAAGGTAAAAGCAGTGACAAAGTGGGTAGACTGAGGTAAACTGCAAAAATAAACATAAAGACAAACAGTAAAAATATGGGGTGGGAGGAATCAAAAAAAAAAAAAAAATGAAGGAAGTGAACCAAACCATACCATCCATCCTCTCCTGCTTACCTGGTGTGGCTCATGGGGGCAGCAGTCTGAGCAGAGATGCCTAGACCTCCTTTGCCCCAGCCATCTCCTCCAGCTGTTCTGGAGGTGTTTGCAAGCCAGTTGAGAGATAAAATCTCTCCAGTGTGTTGAAACACCTCATCTAAGAGGTGTCCAGGAGAAATCCTAGTGAGATGCCTAAACCACCTCAGCTGGCTCCTTTCAATGCTGTTAGATCAAAGATACCCCCATAGAGGAAGTCTGGACCGGCGTTCTGTCCAAAGAACCCACGTCTCTGCTCCTAAATGTTGTTACCCTTGTAGGAACTGCTAGAAAGGTATTTAACCTGGTGGTGGGACACTAACTCCCTACCCTGCTACCTCTGGTAATGCATCTAATCAAGTACTAGTCAGATACAGTTACCTGCCACAGAGGTTAATGGCAGCTCTCACTTTAATGATCTGTGCACTTGTTGAGTTGCTAGGTTTTTTACTTTAGTGGCCAGGAAATTAGGCCTCGAGGATATGTTACTTTTGTGGACTAGAACAACTGGTTAAAACAATGAAAAAGTTTTCATAGTCAGACTGTACTTTTACACAAGAATCCAAAAAGTGAATGTCCACAATTTAGACTTTAAATGTAGATAAGATACTGATTTAAGCATTTAAGCAGGGCCGATGTGTGCAGGAGGAATGGTGTAGAGAATGTATAGCTGGTTATCTAACCTATGTGTGGAGGACTACACAGGTGCCCCGACATCAGGCCTGAAAACCCGCCCTGCCTGCAGACTCCTGCAGAAGGAAACCCAGCTGAGAGTAGAAAGGGGAGCATCTGTAACACCACATAGAAGGGAAAGAAGGAGGTGTTTATCACCTTCGTTCCTTAATTTGCACGATAGATGACAGACTTGCGCATTCTTAGATACACCCATGAATACCTAGCTGTGGTGTCAGAAAGTCAAATAGATGAAGACATCATATAGTTAGACGATGCGAGAGAAGAAAAATGTTTGAAGAAAGATCTTACATGGAGAAGGTCTCGTTATCAATAAACTTCAAACAGATGCTGGTGCTTTGATCATACACAGCTGTCTTTATCAGACCTCAGAAAGACTGCTTGGGCCTTGAGAATATAACAAGGTGAACACTTTGTATTGTCACACAATGACATGTCTGATCTCCTGTAATACTTGTTATGCTCTTATGTTCCTGCTTTCTAAGGCTTCACTCTCACTTAGAAGACGTCGTTTTGCTTTCTGGAGTTTGTTTTCATTGTTGGGTCCCATAAGTCATGTGAGGACACTAAAGAGAAATATCTGACGTGTAGTAACAGTGCAGAAAATGGCAGTTTTAATAGTTTGTTAAAAGAACATGATTATTTCAGTTTTTTTATGATTATATTCAGTATTTTACCGAAGAATAGATTAGAGGATGGATTGGTGTTCTGGTGCATGGTGATGTATTAGAATAGAAAAAGTTGAGCTGTACCCTCAATGACGTGACTCTACCTGGGATCATGACTTACTTAAACACCAACCATCTGCCTCCTCCTTCCTTCCAGTGCTCTCTTTCTTTTACTAATTTTTCTTTTCAGTGAACTAAACATATTATTGTGAAATTATAAACTAGTCATATTGATAATAAATGACTAAACAGTAGCTTATAAAAGAAGCCATATAGTTTTAATGTGATTGCATTGTTTTACATCATCCTTACACTGTTTGCAGAGATATAATAGCTGATTCAGTATTTGAGTTTGAGCTCAGATCCGTGTAGACAAAAGTGTAGTGAACATACTTGCAGCAGGATAGATGTTAGTAGATCTCTTTATTGGATTTTACAGAGCTGACAGTTTAAGAAATTCTTCCTCATAAAGATGTAGCTATATTAGTTATTATCATAACTTTTGGGTCAGATTTTGGGGAATGTTACTGATTTTGTGAGCTCCAGTCTTCTTATATTAAAACACTTAGCTCCTGGATTATAGTGTCAGCCTGAGGTAAAGTCCCAGTGACAGTGACACTGATTAGGAGCTTTAAGCTGAAGGCAACAGAAAAAGGATCTGTTGGCAGACTTATACATGTGTTAGGCAGTGGGTTAAGAGGCCAGAAAGCCACCGGTATAAACTCTAAATGATTACACAAGTTTTTTTTTTGTTTGTTTGTTTTTTTCATTACAGCAAGAAAAAGAAAAAAAGAAGACAGTTGCAATGTAATAAAAAGGAATAACTGCATCTAAATGTCAGCCCTAACAATAACTTGACATTTTCTTTAGTTTTCTTCCATATTTTTCACACTCACAGTCTGTAAAAGGCCATTCCAATTTTAGTTATACATCCACATGTTACCTTTTCTTCTGTTCTCAGGAACAAGTTGAGTACGTCTTCCTCGTCATCTTCACCATTGAGACCTTCACTAAAATTCTTGCCTACGGCTTAGTCATGCACCCCAGCGCCTACATACGCAGCGGATGGAACTTGCTTGATTTCATTATCGTCATCGTCGGGTATTTTATGTGGTCACTTTTTGCATTCATGAATGTTCCATTGCTAATAAGAAGTGAAGTACAGCAGCTATTTTCTGATTCTGTGCAGGCTGTTCAGTGTGATAGCAGAAGGCATGACAGATCACAAGCCCGGTGAGGCCCACCATGCTGCAGGAAAACCTGGAGGCTTGGATGTCAAAGCTCTCAGAGCGTTCAGAGTGTTACGACCACTTCGACTTGTGTCTGGAGTGCCAAGTGCGTTTATCATCAGCTACAGTTTATCTTTGGTGGAGTATTAGTGTGAAGAGGGCTGCATTAAGGGGGAAAAATAACAAAGGAGATTGTTTTTTGTTATTATTTAGCATTTAGAGAAGACAACTGAAGTGTCAAGAATAAATAGTAACTTTTAGTATTAATGCCAGGCATAAGAACATAAGAATTTTAGATACTGAGAATTAAGTCATAATGCCAAGATAAAGCTCAGCTTCTCCAGTCCATAAAAGCAAAAACTAACTTGAATCAGTAGCACTTTCTATTCCAGCTCAGTAATAATGTGATAATAAGGTGAAAACATTAAGATAAAAATACGGAAAGAGCAAGTTTTTACTTGTTAATTACCAAAGTAACACTCAAGTAATAGCCAAGTAATTATCTTGTATCAACAGTAGTGAGTAATATTACATTGAAATTTATCTAACTGGATACTAAACAGGCCAGAAACTGCCTATGAAGCAAAACCAAATAATAATAGTATAGTAATATATTGGTAACGATATGATAACCTGCTAGCCAGGGGCGTGGTGGCCATCGGGAGGTTTGGAAAGTTTCCCGAACGGCCGGTCGTTTCCAGGCCAAACTGGCCGGTGATAAGAATTTTTTTTTTTTTACCCAGTTAAGCACAGCAGTGCTCGCTGCTGCAGCTCTCGCGCCCACAGGTGCAGTCCTCACCTGCAAATAAAGTTCTCTTGTCTTAAAATTATGGTTTGTCCGTTGTACGATCGGATAAAAGGACTCTCCAATCCAAGCTCCCGGGCTGAATTTTAACCCCAGGCCGCCCCTGCTGCTAGCAATAAAAAGGTCAAATCTGTGAATTGGAATGTTGAACATTCTGACATTTTTTTCCTCAATATTTTGACTCTTTTCTCAACATACAAATTTTATTCCTGATATTCTGACTTTATCTATTTTACAAGTCTACAGTTTACAAATGCATTCAAATTTCTCCTTTATTCTTAACAGTTGGAAAATTTTCTCTTCAACACTTTGAATTCTTTTCAATATTTTATTCTTATTCTTGACATTTTGACTTTTTTATTGAACATTACATTTTTTTAAAAATATTTCAATATATTTCAATATTTCACAATTTCAAATTTAAATTATAGATATTTCAACCATTATAGTTCATCAAAGAAAAAATGTATTTTAATCTTAAATTGTCAAATTTATTCTCATCATTTCACCCCCCACCCCCACCCCCATAGTTTTTTCCATGTGTTTTCTTGTGCTTTATATCACATTGTGTTTGCCTTATCAGGTTTGCAAATTGTGTTGAACTCCATCATGAAAGCCATGGTGCCCCTGCTCCACATTGGTATGCTGGTCATGTTTGTCATCATAATTTATGCCATCATTGGCTTGGAGCTTTTCATCGGCAGGATGCATAAGACGTGCTACTCCATCGGCACAGGTCTGTGTCATTTGATGCATTTTCCATATTTAATTGATGTCTAGACTCAAAGTCTGTTGGTCTGCTGCTGTTTCCTGCTCCAGGTCTCATGATCGAGGATGATCCAACACCTTGTGCGTTTGCTGGGAATGGACGCTTTTGTGTTGGCAATGGGACTGAGTGCAGGGGCAAGTGGGAGGGCCCCAATGGAGGGATCACAAACTTTGACAACATCTTCTTTGCCATGCTGACAGTTTTCCAGTGCATCACTATGGAGGGTTGGACAGATGTACTCTACTGGGTACACACACACACACACACACACACACACACACAAGTGTGTTTTGCTATCTTTGTGGAGAATTTCCATTGACTTCCATTCATTTCTACAGCCTAAACCTTACCTTTATCCTTTTCCTAACCCTAACCATCACATACCTAACCCTAACCCTAACCTAAACTCAATTCATACCTTAGCCCTAACTCTGACCCCTGACCCAAAAACAGGGTTTCCCCTTGTGGGGACAAGGTTCCAGTCCCCACAAGGAGCAATTGGTCCCCACAACGTAGTATATGTCAGGAAAATTGTCCCCACAAGGTATTATAAACATACGCACACACACACACACACACACACACACGACTGGATTACAGTTTCCAAACTCCATTATTCTTTTTTTTTTTCACTGGCTGACAATACTTATCTGTATTTTATCCCCTTGTCTCTGTACAGATGAATGATGCTATAGGCTATGAGATCCCATGGATTTACTTTGTTTCTCTGGTCATCTTTGGATCATTTTTCATTATCAATCTTGTATTGGGTGTATTGAGCGGGTGGGTAGTCACTGCACTCCATGTTTCAACTTTCTTTGCATGTATTGTGTTATAAGAAACAAAGAAGCTATTTTAAAATGAAACCGCCACGTCCTTTATGGTTTTTAAGTTTGTGCTTCTGTTTATGAGCACAGAGAGTTCTCTAAAGAAAGAGAGAAGGCCGTCGCTCGTGGTGAGCTGCAGAAGGCGCAGGAGAGCAAGCAGATGGAGGAGGACATGATAGGCTACATGGACTGGCTCATAGAGGCAGAGGAAGTGGACGAAGAAGGAAACAAACGTTAGTTAGAACAACATTTCCATTCAAATACACATGCTTAAATCCTTACATTTATACATACTAATCTGCCTCTATGTGTCTTTGAAGGTGCTGCAATTGCAAAGAAAAAAATGATGAAGAAGTTTGGCTGGTATAAGCACAGTGAGGATGGAGGAGGTATGACAGCTGTTGGTGTCTGTTATTATGTTTGCTTTATGTGATAATGTCTAACAGCCTATATATGCTCATTCAATAGAATCAGACTCTGATGATGATATAGCATACCTGGATGATGACAGTGGCTTCTGTGCATCTCTCATGTAAGGCAACAGAAAGGTCAACATTGTTGTAATTCATTATTGCTGTGGATGAGAAATAATTCAGATTTTATTCGTATCTTTCTCTCTTGTTTTATTTCTTTCTCAGGGCAAAGATGATGGCCAATAGCTTCTGGTAAGCATAAGAGAAGACATACTATACAAATGCATTTTCTTACTGAATTATTCATAACATTTGACTCTGTGGGTTAAAATTAAAATTAATTAAGCAATGCAGTATTTTTTTTTTTTTTAGCTGATACAGGATTGAAGCAAAAAAAAGGGCTCTCTTTAAGTCAAAGCTAACCACAAAGTTTGACTGAATGAGAACTGGTAACATAAAATAGCGTGCACAGCATGTGAAACTAATCTAAAAAGGGAAATATAGATACTACAAAACAGATAAATGCTTTTACGAGTGCATTCTGCAAAAATGTCATTGAATTTTGAATTCAGGTGCTTTCAGTCCCATTACCACAGTTTATAAAATCAATCATCTACCAATACAGTATGACCTCGCAAACATTTGTGAAAGAATGGGCCATTCCAAAGAGCGTGGTGCTGTAATAGGATGACACCGCTTCAACCAGTCAGTTTGTGAAACTTCAAACCACCTCTGGCATTATCATCAGCACACAAACTGTACAGTGGGAGCTTCATGGCATATTATTGTCTATAGATTTAGAAATGGATGTCATCAAATGTAAGATGTAAGATGACAGTGCAGTCTTACTTGCACCAGAGCCACAGAAAAGATTTTAGAAAAGTCTAAGTTATGTCATCGACAAAACAACAGTTACAATAATTATTAACTACAGTAGTGCAGCATGGGTAAGCATGATATGTCATAGCAGTGGTTTTTAAATCTCAAAAATATGCCCTTTATCAACATATTGATTATATACCAAAATGCTCCTAAAATAGTAACTTAATTGAATTATGTTAATTTTTTTTTTTTGCACTGTACATTGCGAAAACATTTACCTCCACATGCAATTCTGCACTAAAGATGCTGTTTCTACTCTTTCATCAGTGACCAATTGTGCCAGCTGAATCACACTTTAAGGAAGAACTGTCGTGTTGCAGTGAAGACCACTAACTTCTACTGGTTGGTGCTTCTGTTGGTGTTTCTCAACACTGTGGCCAGTGCTTCTGAGCATTATGGGCAGCCAAAATGGCTCACAGAAATGCAAGGTAATAAATAACCCCACCCGCTTTAATTTTAACCCTTGACCCCCACCATCATTATACTTTGATTCTGAATGAGTCACTCATATAAATAAAATGTTACTTTTCTGTCCCTCAGAGCGAGCCAATAAGATCCTGCTGCTGCTCTTCACTCTGGAGATGTTGATGAAGATGTACGCCTTTGGTCTGCAGATCTACTTCATGGCGCTGTTCAATCGCTTTGATTGCTTTGTCGTGTGTGGCGGGATTCTTGAAACACTGCTCGTAGAGTTTGATGTCATCCCGCCCATTGGCATATCTGTGCTGCGCTGCATCCGACTGCTCCGGATATTTAAGATGACTCGGTAATTAGTGATAAGGCCCAAGACACACCCTACATGACAAGGGAACCACAGATTTCCATTTCCCATCTTCACATCCTGACATGTAGTCATGCTCTCTTGTCTTTCATAGGCACTGGGCTGCCTTATCTGATCTGGTCACTTCACTGCTCAATTCAATGAAAGCCATCTGCTCCCTTCTGCTTCTCCTCTTCCTCTTCCTCATCATCTTTGCCCTCCTGGGTATGCAGTTATTTGGAGGCAAATTCAACTTTGATGACACTCAGATGAAAAGAAGCACCTTTGACTCATTCCCTCAGGCTCTGCTCACATGTTTCCAGGTGATTTACATCTTCAAAATATCTCTCTCCTATCCTCACTGTTTAGTATTTTTGTTTATGGTATCGATTGCATCTCCTTCCCTTTATCTGTCTAATTGTGTCTTTCTTCTTGTTCATCATGGATGGTCTTATGTAACAGATCCTCACTGGAGAGGACTGGAATGCTGTGATGTATGATGGCATTATGGCATACGGAGGGCCAGTATTCCCTAACATGGTGGTGTGCGTTTACTTTGTCATCCTCTTTGTCTGTGGTAACTGTATCCTTTTTGTTACAGTGTTTGTGCTCTTCTTTTAGATCCCAGAGCAGTCTAAACCTAAGTTTGGTCTTTTATTTCAAAAGGAATAAATTGCAGCTCCTTAATTTTGTGATCAGACATCCTGCTCAATGTCTTCTTGGCTATTGCTGTGGACAACTTGGCAGGAGGCGGTGGGAAGAAGAAAGTCGAGTAAGTTTGACGTGTAGACTGCAGGGTATACGAAAGATGGATGTAGCTACAGTGATGTCAGTCTTGTCTTGAGAGCTCAAGTTCAACATTATGTCCCTCCCTGTTACTGTATACGGTCATGAAAAAGAAAGTTTTCACAGTTCTGTCAAAAATTAAATATACCCTTACTGCTTCCATAACAATTAAGAAGGTAAGTAGCAGCCAGGTGCTGCTAATCAGATGCACTTGATTAACTGAGCATCAGTGAGTGTCACCACCTCGCTGGTTTCGATCATTCTGATGTGTGTTAACACATGCCACAATTTTCTCAGGAGTGGATATCCCAGCAAATTTATCTCAAAGTCAGACTGTGCAATGCTCGGAGAAACTGCAGAAAACTGAAGAGCTACATCTACAGGCCTCAGTTGAGTGTTGAATGTTCATGACAGTCCGATTTTGGAAGGGTTGCCAGGAGAAAACCTTCTGGAACAATGTCCTTTGGAGATGTTTGGCAATGCACATCATCACATTTGGTGAAAAAGAAACAGCATATCAGCACAAACACCTCATACCAATTGTCAAGCAGGGTGGTGGAGGGGTGATGATTTGGGCTTGTTTTGCAGCCACAGGACCTGGGCAGGACCTTGTAGAGAGGTGAAGAAGAAAGTGCAGGCAGGCTAGAGCAGGCGGATTGGGTAGAGACAAGTGCCAGGGATGATTTTTTACAGGAGGATAGCAGCAACGGTGAAAGGGAAGCCTTAAAAGATGGTAGTGATGTATGGCTTGGAGATGGTGGCACTAACAAAAAGGCAGAAGGCCAAGCTGGAGGTGGCAGAGTTGAAAAATGTTGAGATTTTCATTGAGAGGAACCAGGACGGACAGGATTAGAAATGAGTATATCAAAAGGACAGCTCAGGTTGAGGATGTTAGGGATAGCATGAAATGGAAGCAGAACAGCTGTGGTGATCTCTAAAGGGACCAGCCGAAAGAAGAACAAGCAGAAGACGACAAAAAAGTTAAACCCTTGTGTAGTTATAAAGTGGAAAATTATTTATAGAGACCCAAACTGTTTTGTACCAGTCTCCAAACATGCTTATTTATGATGTAAAGCTGAGCGTTTTAACATGCAAGTCTATGAGGATTGACTCACTTTTGGAGCTAGCCTCAAGTGGCCATTCAATGAACTGCAGTTTTTGTCCCTCTTGCATTGGCTTTGCGGCTTGGTTTGACATAATTTAAGTAACAGTGACACACTTATAACTGACTTGTTCTTTTTATTTCTGCTGCATTTACTCATCAATATATTAAATACAGCACATTTTAAGCATAATAGTAGTGTACTAACATCTGCTTATTCAGAGAGAAAAAGGAAGAGGAAGAAGAGTGGGATGAGGACGAAGAGAAAGAGGATGAAGATGCAGGGGTGAGGAAATTCTAAATCTTTTTCTTGATTGTACTGAATATGTATCAAAAGTGTAGTAACACCTGATACTGTGTCTTGAGTGCAGAACGAGGATGACGACTGGCAGGAAAATGAGGAGCTGAGAGTCATCGAGGGACTGGAGGGTGAGTTTGAGAAGCATACTCAACCCAACAGAGAGGCATTAATCATCTTGACCGAAAGTATATATTATAACTATGCCTTTATTGTAGGAGTTGCTCCTCTAAAGCCTGATTTCTCCGGGCCCAAAGAAAAGATCATACCAATACCTGATGGAAGCTCCTTCTTCATTCTTGGAAAGAAAAACTGGTAACTTGAAACTATGGATGTGCCACAATAACCCAAGAAATGATCAGAGTGAATCACTCTTAATACCAGTGCAATGCACATGATTTCTTTCCCATTCTTCATTCTTCAGTTTACGAGTCGCTTGCCACAACCTCATCCATCACCCCTACTTCACCAACTTCATTCTCATCTTCATCATCCTCAGCAGTATTTCACTGGCTGCTGAGGATCCAATCAAATCCCACTCATTCAGGAACACTGTAAGACCAAGCTTCACCAGCATTTCCTGTCACATTCCCTTCATATTTACTGACTTATAATATCATTATCTTCATGAACCTGAGAGCTGATTTAACTCCTGTCATCTTCAGGTGCTGGGATATGCTGATTATGTATTCACTTCAGTTTTCACTGTGGAGATCATACTTAAGGTAACAGCTACACTGGCTGCAAAGGACAAACTGAAATGGAAAATTCATGTACCAAGAAACCCCAGAAGTACATGGCAGTGCAATGAGTTTCTGTCTTTGTTTCTTCGCCTTCTCACTCATGTTTAGATGACTGTTTATGGAGCTTTTCTGCACACCGGCTCCTTCTGTAGGAATGCCTTCAACCTTCTTGACCTGCTGGTTGTCAGTGTGTCACTCACGTCCTTTTTTTTGCAGTGAGTAGTGCCTTCTTTTTTAAATTTATTAGCTCAAAATTTGAATTAGTCATTATTTTCTAATCCCTTTTCCTTGTTGCTTTCAGCTCAAGTGCCATCTCTGTGGTGAAGATTCTCAGAGTGCTTCGAGTGCTCCGGCCTCTTCGAGCCATTAACAGAGCCAAAGGACTGAAGGTAAAGCATTATTTCAGGCAGAGCTCCAAGTAAAGCTTGGCCTCCAAGCTGATAACAGCTGATCCCGTTGCCTACCTACATCAGCTGATGGCTCAGCTGATACCCTTCTATGCATCCAATTAGCAAATCTCATAAGGGGTGGACCGTTCAGCCTGCTGAAACTGCAAAATGCTTCCACCCCAGCTCCTCCTTTTCATGTCATGTGAGACTTAATAAAAAGTCCTGTATACTCACTGATCACTTTATTAGGTACACCTGTTCAACTGCTAGTTAATGCAAATAGGTAATCAACCAGTCGCATGGCAGGTAGTGATTTAGGCATGTAAATGTGGTAAAGATCACCTGCTGAAGCTCACCAAGATGGGACTCAAATGGCCTCCACAGTCACCAGATCTCAATCCAATAGGGCATATTCAATAGGAATGTGGTGGATGTGGGTGTTGATCATGGCTATGCAGCCAACAAATCTGCAACTGTGATGCTATCATATCAAAGTGCACCAAAATCTCTGAGAAATGTTTCCAGCATCTTGTGGGATCTATGTCACAAAGAATTAAGGCAATTTTAAAGGCAAAAAGGGGCTCAGCCTGGTACTAGTAGCAATATGTACCTAATAAATTGACACTGGTGTCTGCTATGTTCTGTGTCAGGTAACTTGCTACTGTGCTCCCCAACTCAGACTTTCCATGTATGCACATGGAAGCGTTGTGAGGTCCCAATTTATTCCGTATGCATAAAGTATAATGTGATGTTTTTTTAATCACATCAGTTTTGTTGTTTGTATGTTCACAGAATGTGGTGCAGTGCGTGTTCGTGGCGATCCGCACCATCGGCAACATCTTAATTGTCACAACCCTCCTGCAGTTCATGTTTGCTTGTATTGGAGTGCAGCTTTTCAAGGTGCACGTTCACCCTTTCAGTGTGATCATTTTAACACCCTCAGCAGATATGTCGAGTGTTTCGGGTGAGTGTATGTAATGGTGTGGCTTCTCTGTGTTTGGTGTCATAGGGCAGATTCTACAGCTGCACTGATGAAGCCAAACAGACTCCAGATGAGTGCAAGTCAGTGTTTTTGTTGTTGTTGTTGTTTGGTTTCACACAACATAAAGCCCTTGATAGTTTCTTACCATGCTGTTTATTAAAATATTTGCATGCGCCTAATTTTAGGGGAACATTTGTGGTGTATAAGGACGGGGATATGAATCACCCTATGGTCAGAGAGCGGATATGGGAGAACAATGATTTCAACTTTGACAATGTGCTGATGGGAATGTTGGCTTTGTTCACTGTATCAACATTTGAAGGCTGGCCACAGTGAGTATTTACTTTACATTTTAATATGTCAGTCCATCCTACATTCCTCACCTCTCTAATCTGTCAGTGATTTAATTTAAAATATTTATTTCTCAGAAGTTTCCTGAACAATTTACGATTTCTTCATTTTAGAAAACGGGAAATACTTGTTACTGAATCAAGTCATAATTCAGTGGTTTTGGCCCTTTTATGGAATTTGCTGCCAATAACATAAATCTTTAAATCAGTGATTAAATCAGTGCATCAGGAATCATCAGGAATCTTCCTCACCTTTGTGTTTTTTATTTTATTTTTCTTTTCACCTTAAGGCTCCTGTACCGGGCCGTGGACGCCAACGCCATAAACCGAGGTCCTATTTACAACTACAGAGTAGAAATATCCATCTTCTTCATCATCTACATCATCATCATCGCCTTCTTCATGATGAACATCTTTGTGGGTTTTGTCATCATCACATTTCGAGAGCAAGGAGAGGCTGAGTTCAAAAACTGTGAACTCAACAAAAATCAGGTGCGATATATTGAAAAACATGATTTCTTTAGTTTTGATTGCATTGTGATAGGATTGCGTCAAAGTCAATAATCTCTATCTTCTCCTTTCTCCTCCTCACAGCGTCAGTGTGTGTATTATGCACTGAAAGCTCAACCAATTAAGATTTACATTCCCAAAAACCCATCCCAGCTCAAATTCTGGAAAATTATCAACTCCAGCCAGTTTGAGTACATCATGTTTGTGCTGATTCTGGGAAACACCCTTACTCTGGCTGTTCAGGTACAGTTTCACTCAGATTTCTCATAAAATACTGAAATATTGTTTCGGGGGCTCTGATGTAAAGTTTTGTGTTATTTTTCTCTCAGCATTATGAGCAGTCAAAACTATTCACCTCCATTATGGACATCCTGAACATGATCTTCACTGTGGTTTTCACTATAGAGATGATTATCAAGCTAATGGCTCTGAGGGCACATGTAAGGATTCACTGTTTTCCCTTTGGGAATAATAATACAGTACCATTCCCTTCACTGTCTGCTGTCGATGACTCTCGGTTTGCTTATTTAATCTTTGCAGCACTACTTCATCGATCCTTGGAATTCATTTGATGCGCTGATCGTTGTGGGAAGTGTGTTGGACATTGCTGTCTCTGAATTTAGTGTAAGTTTGTTCATTCTTATATTTGCAATGACAAAAATATCACCAGCCAATTTATGTGCCTGTTCAACTGCTCATTAAAACAAATATCTTATCAGCCACTCACACGATGCATTTAGGCATGTAGATATGGTCAAGACAGAAGGTCAAATTGAGCATCAGAATGGGGAAGAAAGGTGATTTAAGTGGTCAGAGTATATCAGAAACTGTTGATCTACTGGGATTTTCCCTCAGGTGATAGGAAGGTAATAATAACTCAAACAACCACTCTTTAGAGCCAAGGCATGCAGAAGAGCATCTATGAATGCACAGCATATGGAGCCTTGAAGGACTAAATACCACTCTGGTCAGCTAAGAACAGGAAATTAAGGCTATGATTTGCATCCCCAAAACCAGACAGTAGTAGACTGGAAAAACATTGCCTGGCCTGATGACTCAATTTCTGCTGAGATATTCGGATAGTAGGGTCAGAATTTGTCATAAACAGCATGAACTAAAAAAATAATGCATCATGTTGAAAAAGCTCAGATCATCTCATCCTGGTTTCTTGAACATGAAAATAAATTCAGTGCACTCAAATGGCCTCCACAGTCACCAAATCTCAATCCAACAGAGCACCTTTGGGATGTGGTGGAACGAGAGATTCCCAACATGGATGTGCAGCCGACAAATCTGCAGCAACTGCGTGATGCTGTCACGTTAATATGGAGCAAAATCCTCAGGACCTCACTGACTCTATGCCCCAAAGAATTAAGGCAGTTCTGAAGGCAAAAAGGAGCTCAAACCAGTGCTAGTAAATCGTAACCCTAAAATAATTTCCTAAGTCATTTTTTCAGGTTTTTCAGAGAACACAAAAAACTGAACCAAATATTGAAAATATGATGATTTAGGCAAAGAAATAAACTTTTCATTAACAATGACTTAGGCTGTTATTTTTAGAGAGTGATTATACCTAATAATGTGGCCATTACAGTATTTTGTGAACACATTGGGCAATACCAACCTGGTATTTTCTGTTTAAGTTTGGTCAAACTTTTCCCTTAATATCCTGAAGATTTGCTGGTATTTAGTTGTAAACGAAATCATTTTTTTCTAAAAAGGGATCTGAATAGTTTGGTGTTGGTTATAAGACTGACAGTATTATTGTCATAATATCATGTAGGAATAAAACCAGAAGATAATTCAGGTGCCAGAATGAAAACTATTACTTTTCCTGCCGTACTTTTTTTGAACAGTAAAATAAATATATGGTTATCTGAAGAAATACATTATAAAAGATCCAAATAATAAAATAAACCAACCTTACTGGTATCCTTTGAGAAAGAATAACTGTTTTTAGATGTTAGGTAACTTCCTCATTTAAATGACTTGACACATGTATTACTCTGATAATTAAATCATTTGTGTTTTGATTTCTTTTCTCCTCCATGGTATCCCTGCGTATTGTTGACCGCATGCAATACGATCCAGGGGGGAGGCGGTCATGGCGAGGTAAGATCTGAATGCTGAACCATGGAAATGCTGAATGTGTTTTGGGATTGAGAAATTATCAGAGCTGCATGTTATGCAGGAGTGTCGAACTCTTTTTTTGTACATGGGCCATATACCTCGGGGTTGACAAAAGCTAATAATCTTAAAAAACAAACAACAGGAAGCACTGCGAGAGTGCAAACCTCTGCCAAGGCAGCTCAGTCTCTGGGCAGTATTTACTTTTAAGGGAAGAGTATTGTATTTTGTATATATTCATTTGTTTTAATGGTCAGCTTGAAAGAAATACTGTGAAAAGTCCAAGAACTGTGTCTTTAGCTACAATCTTTACACTCTGAAGGTTTCAAATGGGCCAGAATTGACCCTTTAGGTAGGCCAGTTCTGACCTGTAAGAAAAATGTTTGATACTCCTGATGCCATGTCTGCTTTGTCAGTCATAGACATTTATCTGTTTATGTCTGCCTTTTTCCTTTCTAGGGTCCTGGGAAAGGAGAAAGTGGAAAAGTGTCCATCACATTTTTCCGTCTATTCCGAGTCTTGAGGTTGGTCAAACTGCTCAGCAAAGGAGAAGGCATTCGGACTCTTCTCTGGACTTTTGTCAAGTCCCTCCAGGTCAGTACGGCACCAAAGTAAAAACAGTCTCTTGTGACACCTGTTGATCACTTTTATGTAACTTTGCTCTTGACTTTTATCTGTTCAGGCTTTACCTTATGTTGGCCTCCTCATTGCCATGATCTTCTTCATCTATGCTGTGATTGGCATGCAGGTGAGTCTTTCTTATGAAAGTGGTGAATTGTAATCAAAGTTGGTTTAAATTTTGACTGTTTCACTTATTGCAATTAATAAAATAACTCAGTGACGATAAACAAAACAGTACAGGCTTCCCCTAATTTACTAGATTATTATGAAAGTAAGTCTCTGGTTTTAACTGTGATATGCCGCTCATCCCATACACCACTGACTGCTTTTCTCGTAGATGTTTGGGAAGGTGGCAGTTGATGACGACACACACATCAACAGAAACTGCAACTTCCAGACTTTCTTCATGGCCGTTCTGGTACTTTTTAGGTGAGTTGTTTTAGGTAGAGAAAGGGGCAAAATCCAAGGGAGAAAACTGAAGTGCTGCTAAAGTGCCAAAAAACTGCAGTTCTTCCAATGGCCACTTGAGGCTGGCTACGAATGTGAGTCGATCCCTTTAGACTCTATTGTTAAATTACCCAAAGAGAAATGAACTGAACGTGCCTACAGCCTGGTACAGAAACAGGTTTGGTCTTTACAACTGATAAGACTCTACAGGGGCAGATTTTATTAAATAACTAATTCTTTTAACCTTTGTTAAGGCTTAAAGTTAGTCTGCTGAGATTTACCTTAACTAATCAGAGTCCTTGTATGTGGTGTCGGTGCCTTCTGGAACATTTTTAATGGAACTATCTGACAAATAACGTGATATGAGAGACATACAGATTGTCTGAGACTGCCTGCTTTATCTTTCTTTTTTGACCCTAATGAGGATCATAATTTTCTTGATGATCATCCTATTTTCTCACTGATATTGATACAAGGGAATTTCTTTGTGCAACCATGGGTATTGCCCCCTGCTGCTCATTAGCAAGAATGTAGATTTAAGGTACTTCAAGATTGGCTTCACTTTTCAGACCAGAAAACTGAGTCCATCTTTCCTATAAAGTCTTTGCAGCCAAAACAGCTGATGATGGCATGGTAGCCATGCCCATTGTTTATTTACAGTTTATGGTTTTCTTCTTTCTTCAGATAATACATTTCTTTACACTCTTATTCAGAATCATATGTTATTATGCTGCTGTAACACAAGCCTTTGGCCCAAAGAGAAAACTGCTCCCAGTTCGAAACCTGAGTGACATTTATGACATCTAGGAGGTCTAAATGTCAGTGTAAACGAGTGGTGAAGATACTTCTGCCTCTTTCCTTGTAGGTGTGCCACTGGAGAGCAATGGCAGGAGATCATGTTGGCAGCTCTGCCGGGCAGACGCTGTGACCCAGAAGCCGACGTTGAGCCCGGTGAAGAGTTCACCTGTGGTAGCAACTTGGCCTACATCTACTTCATCAGCTTCTTCATGCTCTGTGCTTACCTAGTAAGTGAAGTCACCAAGGATTAATTTTTTAAAATCACTTCCTTTTCATCTCATTTGTGGTAAAACATGGTCCTTCTTTTGATAGAACTAAATACAACCTCCTGACTCTAAATTAAATGTAGCCATAATTAATTCCTGTTCATGTTTTGCAGAATATCAGGTCAGGAGGAATCAAAGTCGGATGAAAGTAGATAGCATAGTATTACAGCAGCAGCGTACTAGCAGTTTTAAAGGCTTACCCTGTCTTCTCCAATTCCCAGCTAATCGGAGAACTCCCATCCGTGGATTTTATTAATCCAGGCAGCTCACCCAAACCACAAAATCCTGATTTAAAAGGGCACAAATATTTTGGTAGCAGTACTTTGACCGCAGTGCTATTTTAAAACATTAAATGTGTCGACTGAAGGTGATTTTTAACCCCAGAGAGCAGGCAGAGGAGGGTCCGTGCAGGACTTCATAATCTATCTAGCTGCTGCACTCCTGCAGTGGAAATGGTAAATGCAGAAAATATATTACAGCATAATCTGTTCCTGCTTAGAATCATTAGCAGCGTCACATATGATTTATTCAAAATATAACCCAAGTCCACCAAGTACCATTGCTAAAATATCACAACATGAAAAGTAAACAGAGGTAATTTTGCATCCAATAAATAGAAATTTTAAACTATCTATGCATCTGGTGTGATGCATGTAATTGATGTCTAGAGCTCTAACTGATGTTGGCCTTTAATCTCTTCCTCTGTTGGACAGTTTCCTCAGTTTAGGCTGCCCTATTTACAGCAGCGCCACAGTTCGTCTCTTCATGTGTGTCTTGAATTTCCTCTATGGTTTCTTCCCTTACTGACATGAATTAATCTATGTGTGGTCTTCAGCCTTTAGTAGAGACTGATGAAGACCCTACCAGCAGCTAATACAGAACAGGACTTCTGTGTCCTACTGGCCTTTTCATATGCTCACATAATTGGGGAGGCCTGACTTGCCTGTTATGAGTCTTTATGCAAAATTTAGTAATCCAAAATATCGTCTAACTACTTTTACTCACTTTTTTCTTAGAACCTTAATTTCCATTGATATATATATATATATATATATATTTAAATAATTTTTACACTATCCTGTTATAATTGAATTTCCGGATCAATTTTCTCACTTTTTCCTATACAAACAAAAAGATAATCAAACAACCATCTTTATACTAAATGTATATGAAATATAAGCTGTTATGTTTAAATCTTTCTTTTTCAGATTATCAACTTGTTCATTGCTGTCATCATGGATAACTTTGAATATCTGACAAGAGACTGGACCGTGCTCGGTACTCACCATCTGGATGAGTTTAAGAGAGTTTGGTCTGACTATGATCCGGAGGCCACGTGAGACTCATTTTAATTTCATTCCCTTCAACGTGTTCTGCTTGCTGCCCTTGCGTTCTCTGTTTTGCGTCTGTCTCATCAGCTCTGCGTGCGTCTGCCTCTTACAGCGGTCGCATAAAACACATTGATGTAGTCACTATGCTGCGCAGGATTCAGCCACCTCTTGGTTTCGGAAAATTGTGTCCTCATCGCGTTGCTTGCAAAGTGAGTGAAAACACATTCGGTGCTGCAGACTTAATGAACAAACTAAAGACGCGCATCTGACTGCTTCTGCCTCAACTTGTCCTCGCAGCGACTGGTTGCTATGAATGTCCCCCTGCATCCTGATGGGACAGTCACCTTCAATGCTACTCTGTTTGCTCTCGTGCGAACCTCACTCAAGATTAAGACAGAAGGTTAGACCTGCTGCACAGAAGCTCATTATATGTGTATGAGATTACCTCACTCTGTGATGATAGTGCTGTTTACATTCAAGGATCTGTTGTTTGTGCCCCACTCAGGCCCCATCGACCAGCAGAATGAAGAGCTGAAGGTGATTATCAAGAAGCTCTGGAAGCGCACTAAGCCTAAACTCATTGATGAAGTCATTCCTCCCCCTAGAGGTATGCCACAAAATTGCACCGCTTTCCAACATAATGAAAACTAAAGAAAACCTACAGTAAATCACGCTAAATATAAAATGAGGCCTTTTTCTTTCATATTGTATAGCCCATAATGAAAAATATGCACATTTACTCATATAAATCTTGTAATCTAAAAGAATGTTCATGCAACTTTTTCTCTCAGGGGATGAAGTGACCTGTGGAAAGTTTTATGCCAGCTTCTTGATTCAAGACTACTTTAAAAAATACCGCAAAAGAAAAGAAAGGGAGAGGAAATCCAAAAAGAAGGACAAGGCAGCTTCTCTACAGGTAACATGAACTGTTCTGTTCACCTTAAAGATCCCATTTTTGACACATTACCTCAATAAAAAATAAAATCATAAATACTTCTCCTTTACTGAAAAAATCCAAAGTATTTCAGGACGTTTTAGTTTAATGACACATCTCCTATATTACTAAAAGAAAAAGTTCATTTTAACACTCAAGTTATATCTTGAACCACGTTTGCTTTCCAGCTGTTAGTGATGCCACAAAATTCAAATTTTTTTATGCATGCAAGTCTTAAGCTGAGATTCGAAGGGTGACTTCACTCTACAATCAAATATATATATATATATTTTTTTTTCCCTCTAGTTTGCAGCGCTACTTATCCATCTTGGTGGTTTTAGTGTTGGAGACACCAGCTGTAAAATTGTCTAGCTGAGTGGCAGTGCTCAATGTCTCAAACTACCAAAAGATGCATTTAAAAGAATGCCGTTTCACCTTCCAGATATCATGGACTGATTATTAAAAAATATATTCACATAGTTTAGTGTGAGAAGTTTCATGTTGGAAATATATGCTCTCTACAAAACTTCTCCTACCACCAGTGGAAGTGTGCAGCTAGCTAATATTACAGTTCAGCTGAAGGCGGTTCTCACAACAAGATTTGTGATTTTTTTTTTTTTTTTTATTAATGATTCATGATTTTTGGAAAGAGGCATTTTATTCAGTGAACGGAAAATATCTCCAGAACTGGGCAAATCCCACCAAAACTGGCCTGCAGAGCTGCAGATGCATAAACAGCTCTACAAGCCAGAGGAAAAAAATGATTTCCCTGGAAGGCAAAAAAACTTTCCCCCCTCAGAAGTTGATCTTCAAGTGATAAAGGTTGTATGAATTTGTATAGTAACACTTCAGCTTCTTTATGCAGCAAGGGCTGCGGACACTACAGGACCTGGCTCCAGAGATGCGTCTGGCAATGGCCTCTGATCTGGAAGACGAGGAGGGAGCAGGCGATGAGATATTCGACAGTGGGCCTGAAACTTCAGCAACTCCCACTCCCTGCACCACACCGATGCCACCTCTAGACACGCTGGTAGAGCAGACGACTGTGATCGTGGAACCCGAGCCCAAGATCGCCAACCGGGATGTGATCACAGAGCAGGTGACGGGCTTGCAGGAACACCAGAAACCAGGATCAGAGCTGGCAGGTGTCAGTGTGGTAACAGAGCAGCCTGTGAGGTCAGAACCCCTGCTAATGAGGTACATTACTGCATTATAAGTTAATTCACACATTGGTACTGTAATCTTTGTATGTCATAATGAGTGGTTTTCTAACTTGCTTGTACTCTAAAAAAAACAGGATGGACTCCATCAGTGAATCGCCTCTTCCTCCTCTTCCTCCTCCTCCTCCTCCTCCTCCTCCCCCAGAGATTTCAGTTGAAGAGATTAAAGATGCAGGGGGAATATCTGAGCAGGTTTATAGCAATGAGGGAGATGTTGCAAGTCTTGCATCAGTAGACAGGTAAAGAATAATCAAGGTCAAGTGGTAGATGTAAATTCATTAAATTCTTTATTCTGAAAAACAATTTTGGAAACCAAGAGAGAATGGCTTAGCATTAAGACTGGAAAGAATCTAAGCTTGCTCTCCCTGAAAGTAGAAAATTCTACCTACCAGCATCTCTATAGCTCACTGATCAATACTTTTGCTCTCTATATCTTTGGTCTTGCAGGTATGTGTATACAGAGGCTGTTTCTCCAGTCCCTACTGATACAGGCTACAACGGCCAGAGTCTGGAAAGAGGTAGCAGCCTTGGGGAAATACCATATGATTCTAATGGTACCAATGACTTCATCAGCACTGGTTACAGTGATGCCAACATGAATGGAGGGAGTGTTGCTATGAGTCCCACTCCCTGCACCACAAATGAATATAATGTGACTGGATATCCAGGATACAATGAGAACGAAAGCAGTGTCATCCCCGCCAATGGGAATGGAAGCACAATGAGCAGCGGATATGAAAATGGCGGCAACGTCAAGGATTACACTGGAAATGGCTACAATACAAACGACAACAGCGGCAGCATCAAGGATTATGCTGGAAATGGCTACAATACCAACGAGAATGGCGGCAGCGTCAAGGATTACACTGGAAATGGCTACAACACAAATGAGAGCAGCAGTGCCCAGTTTGTTAGGAGACGGCTACTTCCTGCTATTCCAAAAGGTTTTCCTTCTTCTTCACTTCCATCCTTGAAGAAAAAGAGTAGAACTAATAAACTGTGATGGTCATATGTTTTTGGACATTGCCAATCAAAATGAAACTTAATAGTGAAATACTTTGATAATTTTATTTGGTGTTTAAGTAATCTCTTTGGTGAAAATACCAAATACTCTTGTTTCTTCTTTCCTCTTCTCACAATATGAACTGAACTTCTTTGAGGGGTTTTCTCACTTGGGCACATGTTTTACATTGTGCCAACTTTAATTGCAGGAAAATGTGATGGATACTATTACAACTACTGCTACTCTTTTCTGATGTTTTAGGGGCCAAACAAATATTAGATATGCATCAAATATTGCTCATATACAGCTAAGATGAGTATAATTCCTCCTCTATCCCATCCTACCTATCTAAAACTTTCACGTCTTTACTGTTAAAATATTAGGAACATATTCACCGGGGGGCCACTTGAGGCCAACCTCAAGTGGCCACTCCAGGAACTGCAGTTTGTGGTAGCGCCGCATTGGCTTAATTTTTCAGCCCCAGAGCCTGCCCGTTAGCAACAGTCCAACTTTGATTGGATTGGTTCATTTGGTCAGCTGAAACTTTTTCAATGGATGTGCACCACTAAACCGGAGTATCAGCTTCACACATTCGATTAATGCATTCAGTGAGTTTCAAATGGATAACTGAACCCTGCTCATGCAAATTCTCTCCACACAGGGTTATAGTCTTGCACTCAGATCAGTTTTCTAACATCTTCCTGCTTTCCCTTTCAGGTCATAAGCCTGCCTTTAATTTCCAATGTCTGAGGCCACAGAGCAGTGTGGATGACCTCCCTATCCCAGGAATCTATCAAGGCAACACATCTCCGACTAGATCTCGCTTGCAAGTAAAACATGCTCAGCCTGTTAGTGTTCATACTCAATTTTAGCCTAAAGTCAAAACCCCACAGTATGAATGATAAGAATATTTCTGATCTTGATTCACCTGGTCTTCTTTTGCTCTCTGTCAGACCCAGCACAGCCTGGACTCCCGGCCCAGCAGTGTGTCCTCAATGTCGTCCGCCTCCTGGGCGAACACGGCAGCAGCTGGTGCCACTCCTCTTCCAGGAATAATTGCCCCCTCAGCACGAAAGGGCAAGCTCATCTACACTCCTATGATCTTGGTGGATGAAGCCACAGGTACAAGTCAGCCACTGTGGAATGATGGCTCTGCCAGCCTTCCTGCAGGAAGGCGCCCAGGCTGGTACCCCGGTCAAACCAGGACATTCACCAGTGTAAGAATGCCACCACCTGTGAACCAGGGCTTTGCAAACAAAGGCAGTGCAGACAGCCTGGTTGAGTCGGTAAGTAATCAGGAAGCAAGAGATTTTTGTAAAGCTGAAAACTTCTGTACCCACTAATATGTAGAACTTGGAGTATTTTAAATTGCTTTGAACCTTCGCAAATGACATGACAAGAAGGCAGGTGCACTCGAAATAGGCAGATCTCGAAGGTAAGGATAAACAGTGTTTATTTACAGTGTGCTGGTAACAACAGGATTTGCAACAGTCATCCAGCGGGGCAGTAATCAGCTCTCTGGTCCAGACCAGATCTCTGGGAAACCGCTCTGATACTCTGGGTACAAAGACGATATTACGTTAGAGAAGCAGGTTGGAAAGCTAAGCAGAGGGACAATAACAAGAGAGCCGGCAGCACTAACTGTTTTACAGTTAACAATCCAGCTAAGACTAACCGCTGCCTGCCAGCTTAAATAGAGGACTGGATGAGATCAGGATTAGGTGCATCTCATCACTCCCAGGTGACCAGAATGATGAGGGCGGAGACCCGGCTCCGCCCACCATACATGAGACCATTGACACAAACACACACAGGAGAGGAGAGAGAGCCCAACAGCTAGGAGCACCCAGGAGGACAGAGGGACCATGACAGTAAATTGGATTTATTGGGATTTGAAGACCGTCTCAGTAGAGTGCTGGTAGTTTTGTGCTAAAAGGGTTGCAACTTTGGAAGTTATTCACTTCTTCGTCTTTTTTTTTTATTTTTGAAACCTTTTTTCCCGCAGTGAGTGTTGGACTCCACCAGGGCTGCTGTTTGTCACAGATTCTGTTCAGAATTTTTATGAGCAGAATTTATAGGTGTAGCCAAGTAATGGAAGGCTTCCACCTTAGTGGCCTCAGAATCTCATCTCTCCTTTTTGCAGATGATGTGGTCCTGTTGGCTTCATCAGGTGGTGGTATCCAGCTCACACCGAGTGTGATGCAGAAGTAATAAGAATTAGCATCTCTAAGTCTGAGGCCATCATCCTCAACCAGAAAAGAGTGGAGTGCCCACTCTGGGTCAGGGATGAATTGCTGCTCCAAGTGGAGGAGTTTCAGTATCTCAGGGTCTTGTTCATAAGTGAGGGGAGAAGGGAGCGGGAAATTAACAGATGGACTGGGGCTGCAGCTGCAGTGATGCAGATGCTGCCCCAGTCGATTTACCAGTCAATCTACATCCCTACCTTCACCTATGGTCAAGAGCTCTGGGAAGGTACCAAAAGAATGAGACTGCGGATACAAATGGCAGAAATGAGCTTCCTCCAAAGGGTGGCTGGCCTCTCCCTTAGAGACAGGGTGAGGAGTGCAGTCATCCGGGAGGGGCTCAGAGTAGAGCCCCTACTCTGTAGGGGCTTGTACGATAACACCTTTCCTAGGTTTTTGATACAAGAAATCAATTTCAGAGGTCATTGCTGAGTGATTACTTTTTCTCTCATCAACAACAGATCTTGATCTCTGAGGGTCTCGGTCTCTACGCAAGAGACCCAAAATTTGTGAGCTTTGCTAAGCGGGAGATCGCTGAAGCCTGCCACATGAGCCTGGATGAAATGGAGAGCGCTGCTGCTGACCTGATAGCACGTGGAACCACTCAGTCGATTTCTCGATTTGAGGAGGAACTGGCTGATGAAATGAACTGTGTGATTTCTTACTGAGTTCAGCAGAACTGTAAGAAAAATGTGTGAAAAACTGAGATATGAAGTTTGTTTTTTTTAAAAAAAGAAGAACAAAATCTTTTATGTGGGTGTGCGATTAAATTTGTTTTGAGAACAAAAAGAAACGTCCTACATGTGAGTTTTTTTTTTTTTCATCTGTCACTTTGGGCATGATGTGCTTTTTGTTTGTGAATGCCAAAAACACACACTGACTCTAAGTGTACATGTCATTATGTGGCAGGACTCAACCATATCAACTGGCTGACGAATATTTTGACTGCAGCAAAAGAGTCAACAGAAGTGTGGCTCTTAGCATTATTATGATACAAGTCCATTTTATGCATTGTACTCTCATTTTGTACTCTACTTGAACTGTTGTCACTATATACATGGGTGTGTTCAATTGCAGTTGGGGAAAATAAACTCTGAAATATGAATATTTTAAACCTGCACATGTAGATCAATAACATTTCTCTACTCTTTCAACACCATTAGCTTCTTTAGAGAAATATTTAAATATTATGAATATCCGCTAAGATGCACAATGCAAATGTATGGCAGAAATGTCCAAATTGTGTTTTGGATTTATTGTGACTGAACAGTTGTGTGGCTCTCCACTGTGCACAAATAAAATAAACATTTTCTCAAATGTTTAATTTTGTTGCAGTTACGAGATGTCGTTCCAAACAGTGCGCTTGGTCTCAAAGGTTCTTTGCATTTGTATAAAAGCGTATGTGGAAAACCCACAGCAAAATAAAAGCAGTGAATTATATAATCAGCCATTAATGGACCGGCAGATGGCTAACATCTGGGTTTCACTTCCCATTTTAAAGAAAAGAAGCATGCAAAACAGAGCCACGTATGTCTGTTGTTCAGTGCTATTGTAATAGTACATTAAATATCCTTGTAAAATCCTTTGTGGATTATGTGGGGGAACTTTTATTTTTGTTTATTTTGGTACAGTTCTGGTTTCTGGTTTTATATTTCTTTTGCCATTTTGTTTTAGTTGCTAACATTTGGAAAGGGCAGAGAGAGAAAGTGCAAAAAGAAAGGATTAAAAAAAAAAAACCTGGGACACACAATCTCAATGACATACATGGTGAGTGAAAGACAGCAGATGGCAAAAGCTCAGCACATGGTGGGAGGTCCCTTTTATCCAGGGTTTATAGCAGTATAACTAAAGGATGAGTTAGGGTCACCTGAGCAGTCCTTACTGAAATCTTTAAGAGAGTGTAAACAAAAACAATCCCTTCTTCCCAAAGAAGTCTCAGTTTCCATTTCAGTTTTCAGTTCAATTCAATTTTATTTATATAGCGCCAAATCACAACAAACAGTCGCCTCAAGGCGCTTAAGATTAATGTAATTAAACCATGACTTAAAAAAAGCTTTTACTTGATGCAGCTATCTTTCCAACCTTTCTTTCATGTCACAAACTCCCAAAAGAGTTGTTGTAAATCGGTACTAACTGGGACTAAAAAGAGAGATCATATTTTTCCCACACCTTTTCTTTTCTCTCTTAAATCCAGAATTGAAGAATTGAATTTAAAATCCTTCTCCTCACACATAAGATCTTGAATTATCAGGCTCCATCAAATCTTAAAGCCCTCATAGTACCATATTATCCAAATAGAGCACTTCACTCTCAGACTGCAGTCTTACAGTAGTACTGGAGACCAAGGCAGTGTTGTCCCAATAACTATTCAGTTAGCTCTGATCAGGGCCATATGCAATAACTTCTGTCTGATTTCAAAATATGACATTACATTGACACTGGGTTTGGCATTCTGAAACCTCAACGTTACCCTTTTGGCAACCTTCCATGTTGTTTTTTTTGGAGCTAGAGGTGACTATAAATGGAGCGTGCTAAGTTATCAACCAAGGTTATGCAAGACTGGTTAGCAAGCTGCATCCATAAACTGTATGAGCGTGAAGTACAGACACAGATATTTGCAAGTTAGTGCCAAGTAACAAGATAAATTAATGCTAGAATTCACTGAGCATAATTATAAAGATCACCTAGCTTCTGATGGGTGGAGCTGCAGCGTTTTGCCCTCATTGGTAAGTACGTTCCATGACACAGACACAAACACCCACTCAGTCACAACTCAACAAAATTGTTGGTGTATGTAACATGCTTTGTTAGTTTTGTTTTTCACACACAAATTTATTTTTGCAAGTAATGATAGTAATTTTTAATGTTAAAGTGATGAACTATTTGATTAATTTACTTGTGCTCTTTCCCCCTTTTTTTTTTTTTCTCTTTCTATTCTCCTTTTTTTGCTCTCTTTCTCTCTCCCTTTTTCTTTTCTTTATTTTCCTTTTCTTCAGCCTGTCAGCTCTGGCTGTTACATTGTATGTTAAAAGTAACTCAGATAAATAAAATAAAGGGTTAGAACATCAACAAGAAGAGCCTATTGAGAACCTATAGAGCTCATCTTGAAATAGCAAATATGTTTGGCACAACAACGCATTCCGATCACAGTTTTGCTTGCAAGATCTACCAGACATGACAGGCTTAAAAAAAAAAAAAAAAAAAAAATTATAAAGATCACCTGTCACAACTTGCCGTATTATTTTTGGGGTGTATTTTAAAATAGGAGTTGTTTTATTTTTTATAGGCTAATATAAACTGGGTTTCATCTACACAGCAATGAAAAAGTGAAAAAAGTACTGGCCCTAGTACAGATCTCTGTTGAACTACATGACTACTCTTTGTGTGTGTGTTACTGATATGCACAAAATGGAATCTACCTATATGCCTAAAAGTAATAGTGTGGTGCCTTTAATCCAAATGATATGTTCTAGGCCAGGGGTCTCAAACTCCAGGCCTCGAGGGCCGGTGTCCTGCAGGTTTTAGATGTGTCTCTGCTTCAACACACCTGAGTCAAATATAGAAGTCATTAGCAGGACTCTGGAGAACTTGACTGGAGTTTGAGACCCCTGCTCTAGGTTCTCATTGCAATCAGTGGTGTCAAAACTACCTCTAAAACCCAACAGTATGAGCAAAGAGAGGATGAGTCGATCCTCTAACGCTATCAGAAAATTGTCTGACCAGGGCTTTAGACTTGACCTAAAATCTTCAAACAAGCCATTCCAATACAAACAAGTGATTTCTCATCACATAACAGCTTGTTAAAAGGCTTTCAAGATGAAGGGGAGCTGGATTATCTGGATCTGGATTAAAACTGGGCCTTTTCTACTGTACAGCAACCTTAAAATCCTGCATTATGTACTCTTTAATGTGAGCCTACTATCTGCATTTCCAATGTCATATTTTTATTCCTGGACATGACTCACAGTTCAAAATATTTTATATTTATCTTATACTGGGATGAACTGCTGGGCTACCAGCAGTTCATCCACTGTCTGAAACAAGGCATTTAGTGTGACTCCTCCTCCTGTTAAACCAGCTTTCTTCTAAATAGCTGTGACTTTTGTCCTGTCGCCCTCCCCTCACCTCCAAATGGTCATGGCAGATGGCTGCCCCTCCCTGAACCTGGTTCTGCTGGAAGTTTTTTCCTGGTAAACGAGAATTTTTTCCTTCCCACTGTCGCCAAGTGCTTGCTCACAGGGAGTTGTCTGATTGCTGGGGTTTTCTCTTATTGTAGGGTCTTTACCGTACAACATAAAGCACCTTGGGGTGACTGATGTTGTGATTTGGCACTATATAAATAAAATTTCTTTTGACTGGTCAGGACTCCCTTTCAGTACATTTGAACAGCAGGTGTCCAGAGCTGTGTGGCTGAGATGATTTTTAAAAAACTACATTTGTTGCGTTTTCATGAACTTCCTCTTTTTACATAGTTATTCCAACATAAAGATGGGAAATATGCATTTTTCTTATGCTGTTTACTTCACTGCTTTTAATGTGTATGTGACCTTTAATTGCGTTAACAAGTGAGAATTAAAAGTAGGTATAGAGACTTTTACTTTTTGAGCTTCTTCTACTTTCAGCTGTTCAGTTTAGGGATCATTTGTCTCCATCTCTAGCACTCTCTTCTGTCACACCACCCTCTATAAGTCTTAGACTTCTACTTTTGGAGCATTGTGTGTATTTCAATGCTCACATTTGCTCATTAGGGGAAATTTTACTTGGAATTACAGTGACTTTGGCTGAGATGCTGATGCTGAGACCATTTGTGCAGGGTGAACCTTTTGAAGGTTCTGCTTCTCTGCTTTGTGGATATAGACTTTTTTTTCCTGACATTAAATGTTTGGACTTTCTATTGATTTAAATATTTTGCATTTATGTTATTGTACAGTTACCGTGCACCACAGCTCACAGAACATTTACACAGCCACAGCTACAGGGAATAAAATGCTCATAGATCTTTGTGGTGAAAAAAGTCAAATCCACCGGGCCTCTCTAGTACTGTTTATAATTCTGTCCTCATCTTCCTGAACTCTCGGTGAACTTTTCCCAACTTCCTTTCCCCTATAAGGGCTTTTAAAGGGAAAACATATATTTAAAAACAAAAAACAAACAAACAAAAAAAACAGCTGTTTTGTTAATGTCAGGTGATCGTGCTGACAGTTAATGACTAGCAGCAGTTCACGAACCTTCACTGACCTTTTTATTTTCTCCTCTACATCACTCCTTCCAAAGCGTGAACAGTCTCCATGCGCGCCTGTGTTCATCATCACCCCCCGGGGCAGTTTCTGCTCCCTCAGAATAAAGCAGCGCTGCGATTGGACAGATTGCTCGTCGCTACTCCACATCCTGTGATTGTTTTGACGTCACGACGCTCGCTCAACTCGTGACGCATTCCAGCTCTTCCTCCTGGGCGTCTTCCTCCCCTGGGCTGTTCCGGATGAGACGCCTCCCTCCCTCCGCCCCTCTGATCCTCTTATCAGCGAGTAAGCGGCCAAGATGGATGTTGTAAACCAGGTAAGGCTTTGGAGGGGAAATCATCTATTTCATTATTGTTTCGTTTGGTGGGAGGGGGGTTCATTCATTATTGCTCATTTTATTTTGTCGCTTGCTTTAATAGTGATATATATATATATATATTTATTTTTTACTAAAGATGCACCGACCTTAGGATGTGAATGCGGCGTTTTGGAGCCCTTGGAGCTAATGAATTTATAAATTAATCTTAGAAATGCAGTTTTATAGACACACAAAACAGTGCGATGCACTTGGAGATTTTTCCACAGCTGCAGTGGATGTTTTAAAGTGGCTCGCTGAGTGTCCAAAAAAGGAGTAGGATATCCAGAGATTGCTGCAGCAATGACATTTAGCTACGGAAGGAGACGGTGTTGCCCATCATCTCCGGGGATTCACCTAATTGATTTAGTTTGCCCCCCGTCTCAATTAGCCCGCGGTTGCCACGAAAACAAACGCCAATCTGATTAATTTCCAAGGCCCACGGTGTTTTCGTGTAGCCGCAGTAGGCCCGGCATCGAGGAGCGCGGTCTCCTGCACCTCCCTCTGGCCCCGAACAGCTCATCTCTCAGGCTGCTGAATGGTTTGTGTCAAACCCATCAAGTCTTTCCTGGGAGACGAGCGGATATCGCGCTGTCAGGCTGCTCTGAGCAGGAATTTTGTCTGTACCTGCGTCATCTGTTTAATATGGATGTTTGATGGATGGATGTTTTGGCTTTGTGCACAAACAATGAGGATGAACGTGGCCCCACAGCCTGAGAGAAACGTATCACTGCTGCTTATTCCTGTGCGGCCATTTATTGATGCACACAGGGACATACCGCCTTCTTTGCTGTGTCGCATTCACCTGCACCCCGACCCTCCATCCCCATTTCCCTCGATCACCAATTAAAAGCAAGATTTCCTCATGAAAAAACAAAAAAAGAAAAACCAAAACCAAAAAATAAATAAATAAATAAATTTATATATATATATATATATATATATATATATATATATATATATATATATATATATATATATATATATATATATAATGACTGCCGAGACGTGTGCACCACGAGAGCAGACAAACAGTCAGCTAATCAGCTTTGTCTAATTGTAAAGCTGCAGGAGCAGCTCTGTGCCTCATTCTTACACACACGTACGCTACAGTTACACCACAGCCTTTGAAGTCTATATTACAAATTACTACACTACATCATCTCGTAAGTCCACAAAGATGTGAGCAGGTGACTCACTGTATTCATTGCCAGATTGTTGCTGTACTACAGTATAACAAACACCTGCAGGTGCCAGGAGCAGGCCAGGCTTATGGGCAATGAGACTGAAGTAATTAGGTTTGTGTTTTTAATCAGCCTCATC
Source organism: Archocentrus centrarchus (assembly GCF_007364275.1). Classification (NCBI taxonomy): domain Eukaryota; kingdom Metazoa; phylum Chordata; class Actinopteri; order Cichliformes; family Cichlidae; genus Archocentrus; species Archocentrus centrarchus. Next base: position 10,144,819 of record NC_044352.1, on the reverse strand, counting down.
GTGCCTGTTCTACTAAGCGACACAGAGTTCATAAAAATAGAGGAAAGCTAAAAGCATGAAGGGGTTTTTTTTCTTTAAATTAAGTGCTTCTTTCTGATTTTTTTGTGTTGACAGCTGGTGGCCCAAGGGCAGTTCACCATAATCAAACAACCTTTGGGATTTATAAAAGTTCTACAATGGGTAAGTTTTCTGTTGTACATATTTATTGGTGGCAGTGTTAGCTAGCTCAGATGTGTGAATATTTGAATTAAAATTGCAATAAAATCCAATTATAACAGAAGAAAAATCATAACGCTTGTATGTATCTGTGTAATAAATAATGCCTGCATGACCCTTGATGGCAGATTTGTGACCTTCTGTCACAGAGAGGTCACAAAGCTGTATGGTGTGTTATTATGGCTATACATATCCATTCTGTGGGGGAAAAAAAATACTTGGAGGTCAGACATTTTTTTATCATTTCCCCTGAAACATGAACTCCTTCTAAGGTCTATTAATTACCATTTTGCACATGGTCAAGGAATGGATTGAGATTGCAGACTGCAGATTGAAACTGTGGAGTCTCATGTTTCCTAATGGTTATGGTGATACCTGCCCCAGCTGCCCTGAGTGGGAGATACCAGCAGGTGGTATTACATCACTCTGTAGTAACACTGGGTCAGTTCACTCAGGAATATAATGACAGTTTGTTAAACCCTACTCAGAGGATGTGACCCTTGCATGCTAGCGCAATTTTGTACCCATTCTTTTTCATGTGCGGTCTGTTCCAAGCAAGCTACTCATCCATTAATTCATTGATCGGGAGGGAAAACTCATTTTATAAATAGATCGAGAATTGTAAGGATTTAATTTGATTTGTTTATGTTGGTGGAAAGTGGTCCACTTGACACGCTGTGTTGTACTTACAGATAATGAGACCTCTATTTAAATTTTCTTTTTAGTTCCATTTAAGTTGTAAGAAGCTGATAAATCAGGTGGTGACTAGTAAACTCAATATCAATGTGTTTGTTTCTCCTTCGCCTTTAATGTGTCGTGCTGGGCATTTTTATTCACCACAAGTCAAAAGGTGAAACAGAAGAAATGGGGCAGATTGGGATGACTTATGGAAATAATTCCTGCAGTTGCTTCATGGTGATGCTTCATGGTAGATTTAGAGCAATTTCTAGTTTGTAGCTCGTTCTGGGTAGTTACACAGTCACAGATAGTCTCTTTTTGTGTTGTTTTTCGCAGTGTTTGTCCTCCATCATCATCAGCATCATAGTGAAGAGGCTGCAGGGTTGCGAGTGGTGCAGCTACATTGCACCCCCCCCCCCCCCCCCCCCCCCCCTCCCTTCTGTGTCTACAGCTGCAGGGCATTTTGGTGATGAAAACAGAGGCACTACTTATGGTTATGTTACAAACTGACTGTGGCTGGCTCTGGTTTGCTGTTATGATCGTAGCAGCCAGCACTTTAAAAAGTGACTAAACTATTCTCTGGAACAGTTAGCTTAATAATCCGATAGATCAGTTCATAAGTTTAGTCATTTAAAAAAAGGTTCCAAAAATGTCTTGCTCTGGTGTCTAATGCTGTTCTTTGACCAGAAAACCAGATGCTAGAATTACACCTTTAACACCTCTTGTATGATCACCTTCTTCACTGATTTTCTGACTATCCTGAACTGAAAACCTTACTTCACCTAAATTACCCAAGAAACCAATTAGCTGTGGGTTATTTTTAATAGATCATTTGTAAATTAGTTTCATTTTGGGTAACCCCCCCCCCCCCCAGTGACCAAGCCACTTTAACAACTGTAATGACCACGTAAGGTCATTCATATCCACTTTTTTATATTGTAATAAACAATGGTTTTAAATATGCAAAAAGGAGGTCAATCAATACGTGTCTGTAAGTTCAGCTGTTTTCATTGTCACTTTGCCAGTTAACTAGTAACACAACTATGTTCTGATCAGAAGTGGAAAATTGCAAAAAAATATCAAAGCCTGTATTGTTTAAAACACACACACACAGCTTTCCATTATCCTCGCCACACCAATGGGCCAATTCCTATGAAAAACTGTGAGCAGTTGTAGAAGGAGCAGATGAATAAATTCATGTTAGGAAACATTTTTTAACGATTAAAAATATCACAATAGCACATGTAAATATAGAGCACGACCTCACTTCTTCACTTGAAGGTTAACTAGCTCTAATGGTTTTAATTAACACTACATTCCTGATAATGAATCGTTAAGCGTCTGCATGCATGCATTTTCCAGAGGGTGCAGGGTGTGGCCCTCCTGTGGATGGGTGCTGCAATTCCTGACAACTCCCCTGCTCCTCAGCCTGAGGACACACCTAACACAACCCAGATGGGAACGTGTGTGCCAAAGCAGTGCTGACAGAGTTCCACATTGTAATGGGCTCTGCAGATATGCTCGAGAATAGTCAGAGCCATGAGTGTGCTGCATGACTCTGAAGTCCTTCCCTGGAGCTGTGTGAGTGTGCCAGCGCCTCATCACTGCCTCCCTGGGTCAGTGCAAGCCAACCACCAATCAGCAGCTCTGCTCAGGAGGCCAAGGTCCATGAATCATCTGTCAGTGGGCCTGCGTGCCTCAGCGTCAGGGCTAGAGGAGGAGCTGCTGGATCTGCTCCTCTTTCTGGATTAATATGGGCATGGCTAACAAGCAACACAGTGTTTTTAGGAGGGAGGAGAGAGGAGCCACTCCTCAGAAGTATTTTTCCAGATTCTAGAGGAGGCTTCAGTGGAAACAGAAATGAGAAAGATGTTTTTCTGTGTGTGTGTGTGTGTGTGTGTGTGTGTGTGTGTGTGTGTGTGTGTGAGAGTGTGTGTGTGTGTGTGTGTGTGTGTGTGTGTGTGTGTGTGTGTGTGTGTGTGTGTGTGTGTGTGTGTGTGTTTGTGTGTGTGTGTGTGTGTAGTAGAATCAAACCTTTTAGTGCTTTTATAGGGCACAGTTCATGCATCAATGCAATAACAGCAGTTTGCCAGCTGTGTATATACTAGTATTCCCACTTTTGCACTGGAAAGATGCAAGTAATTGGAAATGGACAGTGCACTATATGGGTTGAGGATCTGTGTGCTATGCGTTGAGGAGCTAGTGAGCACTATTTTTGTTGCATGGGTGAAACAGCATACTGTATGTGTGACTAATGTAGCTTTGCCCACCTCCTCCACCCCACCCCATCCTCTCTCTCTCTCTCTCTCTCTCTCTCTCTCTCTCTCTGTCCCTGGGGAATTGTGCTGACAAAGCCTAGATTTGATGGATGTTGGAAGACATTGAGTTCCAAAATACAGCTGATGTAGAGCTGAACCCCAGAAACCATTCTCAGCTGCTGCACAAAGGCACTGCAATGTTGAATTTAATCTGTATTCAAATTTCTGCTCTGACTCATTCTCAGCAGGCGTATAAAGGCTGTTTGTGAGAACATGAAGTAACAGCCTTTTTCACTTTGGCGTAGTCTCTAATGTGTAATAAAGGCTGTTGATTTTGTTGTAGCTCAGGGGGATTTTGCTGTTCAGACACTATGTGTGGTTATTACTCTAGGGCCTCCGGTGGAGGCTTACACAGCTTGTGTTTATTTTGCTTTTGTGCTTTTGGTATGTATCTTTTTATATATCTAATGGGTCAGTTTGTGTATTGTATGCCAAATGGCTATTATAGGAAATTTTGAAATGGCAAAAATGTCTTTGCTTCCATAAGAACTAGGCAGGTCCCAAAAAGACAGCATCTGCCATGCTCTGTTATTTACTATTGCTACTTTTATCCGTCTGGATCAATATTATTCTGAGACAGAGGCAAACTAAGGTAGACAGACAGTGTGAGAACAGCAGATCATTCATGTCTAAGTGTGAAGAATTGTATATCTTCTCAGCACAAGGAGCTGACAACCATCCAGCATACCAGGCGGGGTAGAAACCAGCCTCTGCCTCCTCGCTGTGTGATGCTGCCAGTAGTGTTACCATGGCACCTAGAACTCAGTGTGTCACCATCTCTTTTCCCAGTCTGGCTGTCCCACTCCTTCCTCTCCAGACCACCTCCTTCTACTTATTTATCACCATAAAAGTACAGTGCTTAATTGTCCTAAGGTGACTCCCATTTAGATTCAGTTTGCTTACCACAGATTTTTAGCCAAGCTTTGGTCAACATCAGATAGAAAAAAGTCCAGTATTTTGCTTTATGGCCAAAACTGATAGCAGTCCCACAGCTTTAGTGCTATTTAGTGTTATTTCATACCTGTGAGAACCTCTTTCAGGTGTGTCTGTGTATGTGTGTGTGTGTGTGTGTGTGTGTGTGTGTGTGTGGGGGGGGGGGGGGGGGGGCTTCAGTGATGGCAGTATGAGTTGGGTAGCACATTATATATATGCTGTAAAATGTACAGTGGTTATGCATGTAGTCTGATATGACGATGGTCTTTAAAATTAAGCCAACAGCAAAGTTATCACTGCACCTGTATCTCACTCTTTATGAGAGCACCCTCAACCAAAACCAGTGATGACCCAATAGCAAGCATGCCACAATTTACACAAACGCTGTCCAATAGCAGCCCTGCACTGTTTTAAAAGCCACTTTTGCAAACTTTTGCTATCTTGATGATCAGACCATTGTTACAAAACGAATGCATCATTTAACAACAGGCTAATGGTAATTTATGCTGACTTTATGGTGGATTGAAAAACTGGCCTTTCCTATTGGTGATACTCCAAAAGTATGTTTTACTATTAATACCCAATCGTTTCCTTAATAAATGTTAACTTTTTCTGGCTACATCTTTCTTGCCAGCAAAGATGTAGCCAGCATACTGGAGCTTTTTGACTCTCTTCATTTGCAGCTCCGCTCCAGTTTACAGCTGTGGTGACCACACTGTTTTTCTAAGATCCACTATATCCACTATTAAAAACTTACTTCAAAAATAATAATAAAATCAATAAAATAATAATAAAATAAATAATAAAAGCATTAAATTAAACTAAACTTGGCCACGGCCTTTCTGTGTGGAATTTGCATGTTCCCCCCCATGTCTGCGTGGGTTCTCACCGGGTACTCTAGCTTCCTCCCACCGTCCAAAGACATGCAGTTAGTGGGGTTAGGTTAATTGGTGGTTCTAAATTGCCCATAGGTGTGAAAGTTTGTGCAAATGTTTTTTTGTCTGTGTTAGTCTTGCCTAATGGAAGCTTAGCTCTCTGCACCACAACACACTGGTACAGTGTCCGCATCACTCCAGCCATGGCCCCAACCTCCCGCTCCCCTCCCCCCGGGGAAGGTGAGGAGTGTGATCCCCTATAGTTGGAGCACACCCTCCGGACCCCTTCTCGAAAATGGGAACCACCACCCGAGTGTGCCAGTCCAAAGGCACCACCCCTGATCTCCATGTGACATTGCAGAGGCGTGTCACCCAAGACAGCCCTACAATTTCAGGAACTCAGGCCGAATCTCATCCACCCCAAGGGCCCTGCCACCAAGGAGCTGTTTAACTACATCACTGACCTCACCCCCAGTGATGGAAAAGCCATCCTCCTCATCCCCAGACTCTGCTTCCTCTACAGAAGATGTGTGAGTGGGCTTAAGGAGGTCCTCAAAGTGTTCTCGTCTCATCTCGTTGTCTGAATCGCTTTTAGTCTGATCCCCTCACCCGGAATCAATTTGCCTTGGGAGACCCTACCATGGGGCAAAACCGCCTGGATCCCTGAGACACATAAACCCCTCCACCACAACAAGGTGGTGATTCACAGAGAGGACCATAACACTACAAATTTTAATTTAATGAGACACTATAAATCAGATTCTCATCATGTTGTATTGCATTAAAGTCAGACTTGTCAAATCAATCACATTTTAGGTTTATAAATGTGTTTTCATTTGATCCAAAAAAGTCTCAGAAGAACATACAGCTGAGGCACCAAATGGTCTCCACACTGATCTTACTCAAGATAATGAACAGTCAATGGTAAAAGTATGGGTGGTATATATTTATAGCATAACACTGCAGACTGTGTTAAGGATTTTGCTTACACTGCAGTGCCTGGCCATGCTGTAGATATTGATTAACTGCACGGCTGCTCATAAAGAACATAAGGTGAATGGACAGCGATTATTCACTTTCTAGGGTGCATTTTGGCCACTCAAATTCTCTCTGAATTGGAATTGGTCCATTTGCAAAGCTTCAACTGGATTTTTGCGCCAGAGCTCCACTGCAGATGGCAAATGTTTGTTCTTTGCTTTAAATTTATTTAAAAAAAAAGAGAGAGACTGCGTTGTTTATGAGTAGTCCCATCTCTCCTTTCACACATAATGCTTCATCTTTCACATCTACAGTCATTTGCATTGATTATTAAAACCTGTTAATAAGCCTTTGAGCTTCGGGAGAGGACACTTAAAAAAAAAAAAAAAAAACAGCCCTAAAGGAACAGAGAAGGCTGAGTAAAATAATCAAAGTCAGACTCACTTTAGCTATTCACTCTGCAAATCCAAAAAGCAAGCTTTGATACTCACATTAGCTAAAAGATTACTGTAATTAGTTTAGTGTGTTGATGCCTTCAGCAGATAGATCGTACTATGAGGCTAGAGGGAAGAAGTAAGTAACACTCACGTGTAGGGGCGTGGTAGTGTGTGTGTGTGTGTGTGTGTTGTGACCGACTGTACAGTAGCTTGAAGCTAAGTATTTGGTGACAGATGGTGGAGCACCTCCGTCAGATTAATAGCTGGATTTTCTATCCAATCGGATCTGGCCTGCAGAGTAGGGAGGGTGTGGTAAAAATAGTCTGATTTGTCTAATCTGCTGTGTGTGTGTGTGTGTGTGTGTGTGTGTGTGTGTGTGTGTGTGTGTGTGTGTGTGTGTGTGAGTGTGTGCGCCTGTGTGTGTGTGTGTGTGTGTGTGTGTGTGTGTGTGTGTGTGGCTGTGAGTTTATCTCTACTCATATTTGTCTGTGTTGTTTACGTGACTGCAGGTGGGAGGTGAGGAATAAGACTGAGCTGAGTGCACCTGCAGTAAAAATCACGCAACCTGTGAACAAATGCACAATGACTGTTTCTACTACAAAATTAAAAAAAAACACACACACAAAATAAGTGTACAAAATCAACTTAAATATACCATGGTAACAGGTGACGCCCTTGCTGTATAACCTGCTGATAATGGTCCATTTATTTTCACTCTGTGTGAATTTATTAGCATCTCTCCATGACTGGTGGATTGTGATCTGCTTGAATGTTGCAGGCAGGGAAGCGTAGTCCTGCAGCTTTCAGTGTGAATGATGGTGTCACCTGGAGATGTTTGTTTTCATGGGCAAAGCACCAAAAAATAAACTGGGGTATGGCCATCGTATGTGGACAGGCCACCATGGGGGAAAGTTTGGTGTTGATAAATCAATTAGTGCAAGTTTGTCTAGAATGTGTCAAAGGTTTTAAACTCAGTGCAATGTTTATTCAGGAATATGTGTATTCATTTTAAATGTTACAATACTAACATTTTTGTTCTTTTCTCCACAGATCTTTGCGATCTTCGCTTTCTCAACATGTGGAAGTTACTCTGGCATGTTCAAGATGAGTGTGGAGTGCAGCAACCGGTCGGAAAGTGATCTAGGCATAGAAGTAGAATTTGAATATCCATTCAGGTATGTATTATATCATCATACAACTGTTATTAACAGTGTTGGGGCCGTGGTCAGCTACATATAATTAAACTTACAGTTTAACAACCTTCTGCAGCATTTTATATTTTCATCTTCCAAGCAGATAAATTAGTCCTGTTATTATTTTTATTTAATCATTGCTTCTCTATTGCTCTTCTCTAGCAAAGCCCCTTTGAGAATGAGCAAACCTGCTAAATTATTGCTAAAGGTTCAGAGACATTTGCTATTTTAGAAGTTACCTGGCTAACTGAACCAATCCTGCTTGGTGCAGTAACAGACTGTATATAAAAAATGTATGTAGTTTCTGTGGAAGTCCCTTAAACCTGCATTCTATTCAATGGCCAGCAGGAGGTGCTGGTTGCAAAAAGAACTCCGGTTGTATGGAAGTTTATAAGAAAAACAACTCTTTGGCTCACTTACTCGTGACCTCAATAAACACTTGCCTGATGCGTTTATGGTCTCAGTCATTAGTTTAAAGTCTTACATCCTGGTGTTCATTTTATAAATTATGGGCACATTTAGAGTAAAATACACAATAAAGTAATGTATGCTTAAGGGCACGTGATTCATAATTCCCTGCCACAGTGTCCCTCAGCACCAATGTCCAAACCATTCATTACATCTGTTTCAAATACCAAGATGGTACAGGCAAAATGCTCATTTAGAGGCTTCAAAAATGGCACTTCATGAATCAGCAGGTGAACTACATTGGTCTTTTTTTTTATATGGTCTTTGGATGCATTAACCATTTGGGAAAACATTGTAAACATGAATTATTTGGGTGTTGTGTTGCTTATTATGTACTATGTATTAAGTAATAGTTGTATTTTTTAAGATTTAATACATTTTTACATTGTAACATATAATCACCTGTATATAAGTGTTTCGGGGTGCTTAGATGGGGGGCAGGGGTAGATAGATTTTGTGAACTAGATAAAGTTTGGCTAGCTGTTTGGCCTTTTCCAGTCTTTATACCAAGCCAAGCTCCTATATGTAGCTTTGTATTAAACTGACAGACATACAGAGGATCTTACTTTGAAATACTGTTCTTCTGTCACCACCTGATCATCTTTAGAAATTAATGAAAATTGTGAATATATAAAATAAGTATAAAAGAAACACTGTGGTACTACATTAATTAAAACTGGGCTACAGCAGGTTTCAGATTTACAACTATATCACCATCTGCCATATTTTTTTGCAGCTCTTACACCTTTTCATCTCTGTGTCTATCTCTTTCTTTTTGTTCCTGTCCTCAGGCTCCATCAGGTTTACTTTGATGTCCCCACTTGTAAGGGAGGGAACAAGGATCGGCAGTTCCTGCTCGGGGACTACTCCTCTTCGGCTGAGTTCTTCGTCACCATTGGTGTCTTTTCCTTTCTCTACTCTATGGCAGCACTCTCTGTATACTGTTTCATCTTAGAGAAGTATCGTGAAAACAGCAAGGGGGCCCAGATTGTGAGTTTTTTTGTCCTTTATATTTCCTTGAAGCACGTAAATAGTACATCTTGTCTTATGAGTAATATTTATCAGTTAAAAGTAGGTAACCTTTTGTTGCTGATTCCCAGGACTTTGTTGTGACGGCAGTATTTGCCTTCATGTGGCTGGTGTCTTCTTGTGCTTGGGCTAAAGGCCTGTCAGATGTAAAAACAGCCACTGATCCAGAGAGGGTCATCACTCTCATCCCAGCCTGTGATGAACCAGAAAATCGTTGTCGTGAGCTCTATGACCCCAAGGTCTCCGGCCTCAACACCTCTGTGGTAGGTCCCAAATGCTTCTGTGAACTAAACTATACAAAGAGTCGATACTAGAATAACTATAAGAACAAGCATTTGTTTCTTTTCTTCTCCACAGGCTTTTGGCTTCATCAACGTTATCCTGTGGATTGGGAACCTGTGGTTCATCTTTAAAGAGACTGGCTGGAAGGCTGCCTTTGCTGGAACGTACGTCCCATCACAGGAGAAGCAGCCCGCCCCAGATTCCTACGACCAGGGTGGCTATGGACAGCAGGACCCCTATGCCGGCTCCCAGGGAGGTTACCAGCCCGATTACGGCCAGCAGGGAGGCTACAGTGAGGATGGAGGTTATAACCAGGGCTATGACCAGCAGCCCACCTCCTACTCTAATCAAATGTGAGCCTGCCCTGAAAAACCAGAGCTGCAGAATGGTGAGTGCAAACCTGAGTAGAAAATGTGGACTTGTTAGAATAGAATGAGATGGATATCAGGAGCAATTATCCAATGTGATATTATATTTTAAGTACAAATAAAGGGTTAAATGCATAAAAACTGAATTTGTTATTCAACCAAACTCTAAACAGTCTGGTCCACTGATTAGACTTTTTTTTCCCCCATGTTGCCTCTTGGACAACATAAGTATTATGACAATAACATGGAGACCTTAGACCTCTTCAGTGATGTTAAAAACTTCTAAAACTCGGTATGCAACACCTTCAGAGAAGCTGCATTGTCCCTAATGGCCAGCTTTAGTGACAACTCCTCTGGTTGCAAAAGGAAATCTGTGAGATGTATGACCTGAGCAAACATTTCATGGTTTCAGTTGGTTCAAATCTCACAACAGGATGTTTATTATGGAAATTATGGTCCTATTTTGAATAAAAACAGATTGTTAATCAGGATGTGCTTTATGGTGTGGCTACCTGGTAATTGACAGGCCACTACCACAAGTGTCCAGTGTACTCAGTTTTTCTGGGGCAAACAAAAATGCGAGATGGTGACAGCCAGAGTGCTCACGGTAAGGTTTCAAAACAGGAGTCCTATGGGTGATGCCACGGTGAATACATCCATCTTTTATATACAGATTGTGGGTAAAATTGCCCCACCCCTATTTTCTGGAAAAAAAAATTAAGCTGCTATAAAAAATTGTATTTTTTCTTAGCAAATAATCTTTTAAAAATAACCTGAAAATGAAGACATTAGACACCTTCTTTTGTATTTTCTTTTTTTTTTAATATCTTATACAGGAAGTGATCAAAATGAAAATGTATAGATTCACTGTTAATTAAAACAATAGTTAGCTACAACCCAAATGCAAGTATTCCTACCCCCTCAACTTCAACAGATGCTGTATTTTGAAAACATATTTTAAATAAAGACTTCCACTTCTGCTGCCCTCACAGGCTTCAAATATATCAATACTATCATGACTGCAGGGGACAAAACTTGAGGTTTTATGATTGTGAGTTTGCCAAATTCAGTGGGTATCTTTCAAAGTTCACTGAAACAACATTAATGTTAATCTTCAGCAGTGAAGGTTACAGGAGCGAGATGCAGTTGTGTGATAAGGATGGACTGTGTACAAAGCATCTGACTTGCAAAGCAGCTTCTGATACAGCTACCTGTTAGCTCTGTTATCCCATCCAGCTACAGTACATACACTCACCAGCTCTCTTTGCCCTTTGAGTTCCACTACCCTCCAGAGGTCTTATAACTATGGTGGGAGTGCTTTTTGATGTAGTGCTCTGAGGCTGCAGACTACACTATCTGACAGCTAAAACTGCACTCAGTCCTTAAACAAGTGAAATGCTTGTCCGCCAGAGCACTTAGAAACATGGTTTAGGGTACACAGGAGCCTTTACCTTGTACTTCTAGATTTAATACCTGCAGTTTGGCTTGTCTTCTTTAATGTTTTTTTTTTCTTGTTAGATCAAAAATATTTTAAAGTCCCTGAAAATGGACCTTTTTTTATTTACTCTTAGCAATGGGACACAATCCCAAAATAATTTCTTAAAGTTTGAGCAGTTTTCATTCTTGATGCGTCCACTCATGTGAAGCTTAGCAGGTAAAAAGGAATGACGCTTTTTCTATAGGCCGGTCAAATTTCAGCAGAACTGAACTACGCAGAGCTGTGAGGCTTTGTATTATAACAGTTACAATACAAACAGTCTTGAAGTTTTGTACATCTGTTAATAAAATATTATTAACCAGTTTCCTTTAACTTTATAATTCAACTGAAAAAAAAAACACATAAATAAATACATACATGTTAACAAACCATGCTACAGCCTTGCAGGGGATGTATACTGCTCAAAAACCTTGAATACTCTTTAATTAGCCTCAAGTCAGTTAAACTTTTGTGATATTTTCCCTTTAATTTTTTTGTGCAGTGTATTTAGAGTTTTAGAGGGAAGCAAGGGTAAAATGAAAGCAGGGGCCTGAAAACAACAGCTAAAGCTGCTTTTAGCTGCTGCCTTATTCACAAGGGGCAGCACAGCAGGTAGCTCCACATGTTTGGTTTTTACACTGGATGCCCTTCTCGATGCAACCCCAAAGGGATTTGTGTCTCCTCCTGGGATTGAACTGAGGAGCGACTACACAGCATCGTTGCAAAAAATAATGTGGCGCAGTGATTTTTTTTTATTGATTATCTTGTTTTAATTATTGTTGGAAGTCAAAGGCATAATTGAAATTGAAATTTGATTAATTGCACAGCTCCTTATTGAGTCATATTAACTGTATGTTATGTAGCTATTTATACATTATGTATATATTACATCATACTGTCATTTCTTGGGGTCACTGTGGATAAATAGTGTCATTGTCAGCTTGTATAAACATAATTGTTGAGCTACAGTATAGTTATGTGTATGTCTAATTTATCCAATCATATGTTTGCTGCTTATTTAACATTTTCTCTCCTGTCTTTGCTTGTCTCCTTTACCCAGGGTGACCTTGTGATTTTGGGGGGTGGCTCTCCACCGACCACCACTTTCATTTCCACACTCCTCTGTTTGTCTGTTTGTGTATCTGTGAGTTGACAGGCGGAGGGAGGGAGGGAGGCCTGGAGGGCAGACACTGGTGGGGCTGGGGAGGAGATCATCATTGTGGGTGTTGTGGGGGCAGGGAGGGGATGGATCTTTGCTGTAACATGATGTTTATTCTAGTGATGTATTAACTGTAGAAGACAACAGAGGATTGTCTGTTTGGTTATACGAGAAAAACTTGAATACAAATACCAAAACATTCGTTTATGAACATTTAAGAGAAATCTTGTAATGAAAAAGACATTTATGGGGAAAAAAAAAAAACATTGTAGTAATATTTAACTTGGGAGAATGTATTTGTCTGTGCTGTGTAAATACCAACATGCTGATATATATAATTATATGTACACAGTTGAATAATTGTGCACTCCATATTAGTTGTTATACAACAAATGTTGAGCACAGAGTTATTCAATTGCATTTACTTTGGTTCTGTTTAGGAGCTCACATAGTTTAGTCTTTGTCCTTAAGTTCCCATATTAATACCAAAATCATGTTTTTATTTTCTCATCCCAAAATCTGGGCATTGTTTTTTAATGTTCTCATTATAGTTTTCCTTCTTATTTATTTATTTGAGCAGCATTATTTGGCAAGATTTAAGAACTGGGGTTATTGTGATGGCAAATGTTGAAGCAAAACAGAGATATGTATAAAAAAAATGAGCTGAGAAAGAGAAGTAAGATGTGAACAGTAGTGATAACAGTGGGTTGCTTTCATTTTTATGTTTATTAAAATATATTTTTCCATCAAATATCACTGTCAAGAGAGGATGAATTCTTGTGACACACTGAATATTTCAAATCCTGACATCTAGAATAAAGAGTGCGCAGGGAGAAGAAAATGAGCACGTCAGATTTACTGCGCTGTTACAGAAAGTGCTGTTGCTCTGTCAGTACCGAAATTGTGAACTGGAGCTGTGAGCGGCTGCCTTAGCAATGTGTGTTTGTTTGGATTTGTGTAGTGGCATCAAACAAATTTTGTCGATGAACCACATCCTGTTTTCAGTCGCCTTTTATGTGGTCCTGAAAGTTGTAAGACAGAGTTATATAGTTTTTTAAATGGTGTTTCTATCACACTGTAACCAGTGGCATACATCCATTAACATTAACTGTAGAGAAATGAAAGTAAGGTATATTCAATTTTAAAGACCTTGATCATGCCGTGGAATAACTACATATTATTATGAAGGAGTTTGACGAGTATGTCTCCATATATAATCCTTCTGCATCCTCAGTGTACTTTAGCTCTTCTGCGAGCCAATTTACTGCATGCATCCTGCTTCTGATATCTCAAAGCATCCTTAAACATATTTGAGAGGCTGAGGCTCAAAGCTGCAAGAAAGCATTAGGCTACACAATAAATATCGTGGTATGTTCAATCCATCGTAGTGGTTACTGCACAAAGCACAAACTGAACAGCAGCTCTGCTATAGTCTAATCAAAGCACAAATTAAGTGTTGCAATAATTACTTCTTTCCAGATACAAACACACTTTCCCAATCATCAGTCTTCTGGTTGGATATTCTAGTTCATGTTTCCCAGAAGGTAAGAGATGTGTCTTGATTGGTAATTTCGCTTCCACGGGCTTTGTCACAATAAATTGTTCATCTCCAGTAATATTGGTCCATTGTACAGCCTTGTATTCATTGAGATTTTTTTTTTTTTGAAAATAAATTAATAAATAAATTCAGGGTTCTTTGATTCAGGCAGTGTAGAAGCACCTTGCTTTATCTCCTCCTCTAGTCTCCCACCTCTGTTTTTTCTCTCTATCTTTCTTTCTCCTTCACTGTAGCTCTTATAAATATGCTGAAATGAAATATACTCTGTTGTTAGTGGTGAATGATGTCTTGTGATACTCTCTAAGCCTTTGGATAGTGCTGTGTTTATTGTGTATGATGTATTCATATTAGTATTTATGATAATGATAAGTCAGAGAAAAAAAAAATAACCGAGACTCTCCAGAATTCTGCTGTATTCTTATTATTATATGGGATCCATGTGAAACAAAATGAAATAAACTTGAAATTATTCTGTTGAAGGTTAAAAAGTGTTTTTCTGTTCATATGGGGTTTAAAATGGGTTTGTTCACTTTCAAAATATTAATACAATTTACATGAATGCCACTATTATACAATAAAATGTATTATAAATGATCTATTGGACAGTTTCATATGGCTTCTAAAATGCTAATCATGCTCTGGTAGATGGTTCTATAGATTGCACATATTTCTTAGCACAACAGGCATTTGCGCCAGTTTGCAAGTTAGTGTGACCCTGCATGCCACAGGCCTATACATGCACTGCACATAAAAAGTTTAAGGTTGTGTTTTGACCTTGACTGTAGTTTTGGTGGGTTTTTTTTTTAAAGAATATTTGTTTTGGCACACTGTAAACTAGGGTGGATTTAGACCTACAGTAGCCAGATGACCTACAGCAGCAGCCTAATCTTAAATTTTTAACTGTATTTTTATGACACTTCTGGATGGTGCTCACCAGTTTTTCTGAAATCACCTCCCTTCATCTAGGCCACATCTGAACTACACTGCTCAAAATAAATAAATAAATGAGCACTTTAGAGTATAGCATCAAGTCACTTAAACTTCTGGGATATTGATCTGCTCAGTTCAGTAGCAGTGGAGGTTGTTAATCAGTTTCAGCTACTTTGGTGTTTATGATATTAACAACAGGTGCACTTAGAGGGGCAGCAATGAGACAACCCCCAAAACAGGAATGGTTTTACAGATGGAGGCCACTTACATTTTTCCCTCCTCATTTTCTCTGACTGTTTTTTCACTAATTTTGCATTTGGCTAGGGTCAGTGTCACTACTGGTAGCATGAGACGATACCTGGATCCTACAGAGGTTGCACAGATAGTCAGACTCCTCCAAACCTGGCACTCCAGGAGTCCTCCAGGAGTGCCAGGTTTGTTGTGTCTTCCAGCACAGTCTCAAGAGCATGGAGAAAATTCCAGGAAACAGGCAGTTAGTCTAGGAGAGCTGGACAAGACCACAGAAGGTCCTTAACCCAACAGCGAGACTGGTATCTGCTCCTTTGTGCAAGGAGGAACAGGTGGTGGGTCAACGATGGTCTCAGGAACGCATGGAGGAACGCACAGATCTCAACTGGCTAGGCAACGGCACCCTGACTGCCATTAGGTATTGGGATGAAATCCTTGGACCTATTGTCAGATCCTACACTGGCGCAGTCAGTCCTGGGTTCCTCCTGGTGCATGACAATGCCCGTCCTTGTGTAGTGGGAGTATGCAGGCAGTTCCTGGAGGATGAATGGATTGATACTACTGACTGCCCCCCGCCCCCCCTCCCCCAAATGCTCGGCTGAACTGAAACCAATAGAACACTATTGGAGAACATCATCATCCAACGCTGCCAGGCTGCACTTCAGACTGTCCAGGGGCTTAGTGGTGCCCTGTTCCAGATCTGGGAGGAAATCCCCCAGGACATCATCCATCATCTCATTAAAGGCATGCCCCAATTAAATGTTGTCAGACATGCTTACAAGTGCATGGGGTCCATACAAACTACTGAGTACCATTTTGAGTTGCTGCAATTAAATTTTGGCAAAATTGACTTGTTTTGTTTTGGGTTTTTTTCACCTTGATTTTCGAGGTGCCTTTGAATTCAGCCCTTGGTAGGTTGATAATTTTCATTTCTATCAAACAATGTTTCTTCATTTCTTTCCTAGCACATTCCCTAGTCCGTGTCAGTATAGTTATCCAGCATGACTTTTTTCCCCATTGAGATCCAATGTGTTTTCAAAGTATTCTTTTAATTTTCGATTACCATATTTTTCGGACTATACGTCGCTCCGGAGTATAGGTCGCACCAGCCAAAAAATGCATTATAAAGAAGAAAAAAACATATATAGGTCGCACTGGACTATAAGTCGCACTTTTTTGGGGGGGGGGGTTTGATAGAATCCGAGACCCAGAGCAGAAATTCCATCTTGAACGGCAATTTAAAATAATAATGGATTAAAGAACAGGACGAACACGGTTACGCCTACGTTATGCTAACGTAGCACATTCAGCTACATGACGCACAACGAACACGTGTTCGGTATGTTAACGTAACATTAAGTTATTCAGATAACCATAGCATAAAGAACATACTAACAAGTTAACCAAACCATCAATCCATTGAAGTCTTCATCCTCGGTGTCACTTCTAAACAATTCCGTACACTCCGTAGACGAAGCGCCGCTTCCTCTTCTGTGTCGCGTTAGTCAGACTCGTCGTCAGCTGCAGTTCCAGTTATTCCAGCCTTTCTGAATCCCAACAGGATGGTTTGTCACTGAAGCCCATGTTTTCTTGATCCATCCAATGACTTCCAGGAAAGTTGGGTGGCGCATTCTCCCAGTTGCCGTTAAGCTGTGCTCTCCATCCATCATCCACTGCGCCCACAGGTTACGCAAGACTGCCTTAAAGCTGCAGTTCACGGAGATGTCAAGTGGCTGGAGTATTTTGGTTCATGTGTTATAAATGTCACATATACGTCGCTCCGGAGTATAGGTCGCACCCCCAGCCAAACTATGAAAAAAAGTGCGACTTATACTCCGGAAAATACGGTAATTTAAAAAAATTTTTTTTGGGGCAGTGTATTTTAACTTTCTGTCCCTACTGTATACATAATGGTAGAGTATATAATGTATATAATGTAACTCATGGAAAAATGCACTGTAGAAACAACAGTAGTGAAAACTGATCTTCACTTTCACTTTCACATTCCCAATTTTTTAAATTTCCTTTTATTATTTGGGGATAGCCCTATAACATAAGTGTAAACTACAGGTAGTCTATCATACAACAGATGGTGATTTTTCAGAGATCACAAAAAAAGCATAAAGAAATATGACTGTTATAACTGAAAGAACCACTCCCATTGTTTACTGTAACCTGTGCACAGGGAGAGATAAAAGTCTCTTGTATTGGTGTACAGATCTTATCAGCTTGTCTGTCGCCATAACAAATATTTTAAAACGTCTTGCTTTCTGTTTAAAGTGGCGCACGCCTTACACACTCTTCAAAAATAAAGTTAGCTTGTAGTATACTTTAGTTTTTTGTTTTTTTTTTAAATACCTACTCTAATAAAAACAGACATAACAGACTTTTCTTTACTTTCATACTACAGTTGTTTGCAACTTTTCAGATAAGTAAGGCCAAAATGGTATTGTAACTATCTGACGCAATATGAAAATACACAGTACAGTATTTTCATCCCTCCTTGTGCTCTGGTATCGTATTTAGAGACAATGTCCCACATTTTGATTAGCATGAGAAAGCTGTCATCATCAAGGGTGGGTCCAAAGAGTGGACCCCCCCCCCCATACACACACACACACACACACACACACACACACACACATGCCACTTCTTATTCTTCAGATTTGAAAATATATTCTACTATAACTTTATATTGTATTATTATCAATAAACCTACCAAGCAGTATATACAGTAATTAATTAAAATCTCCAGCTGCAACTTAAAGTGATACATACTTTAATGAATCAATAATTTTGATCCATCAATATAATGTATATTATTATTTTTGATGCAAAAATGTTTGTACTACAAGAGTCGAAATATTTCTTTCACCACTTTGCAACAATGTTAAAGACTCTTGTCTGCACCCTTATTTCCCAAGGGGTCACTTCAGCAGATGGATCTGCATATTGATTTGGCACAGATTTTATGCCAGATGCCCTTCCTGATGCCACCTTCACCACCCTGAGGCTGGGTTTGTGTCTCCTCCTCCTCAAACTAGGGATCTATATATAATAATATATCTGTATTAAGGCTGCACATGAGACAGAAAATGATTCAACACTAGATTTATTTCTGATACAATAGCTCCTGTTGCCTCGTCCTCGGCTCCTCCCCGTGCCTCGTGCCACCCCATTAGAAAAATCCTGGAAACGCCCCTGTTTAAACAAAAACTGACATACATGAGGGAAAACCGCTACAGTTAAGACTCCACATGCACTTTTCTTTGTTTAACTTCCTTTCAGGCTTATTGTTTTCACTTAGAGGGGGACAAGGGAAAGTTGCATACTATATATTCATATAAACTTGTAACTTGCATGGTTTGCTTTTGTTTTTATTTTTAGCAACACGTACGCCACACATGCAGTTTTTTAGAATCTGGTCGCCCTGTGCAAATATGTAGCAGAACCACTAGCACACCGAACTACTTATTTATTAGCAGTTAAATAATCCCCAACGCTGCGGCAATATAAAGCAAGTTTAAGCAAACTAAAATGACAAAAAACAATAAAATAATTTCAGACAAACGATAGTGACAGTATTTCGCCAGCAGCAACTCCCCTTGAGGAACGTGGTAGCGAGCCAACGCCCCGTGAGCTCCTCCCTCCCCTCCTCCTTTCAGAAAGCAGAGTTTCCGCAGATCTCCTGTGGTCGTGCCGGAGTCCAATCAGCGCATTTTATCGAGACCGCTCCTCGGAGAAGTTGATTCATCCTCCTGGAGGGAAATAACGAGTCGCCAGTTTGAGCAGGAAAAGCGCTAAGCCGCAGCGGGGCCGCACGCTCTAAACTTTCTTCCACTTTGGCGCTAAAGAAAGACTAGCTTGTTTGTTTACGCTGTTCGTCGTTTACCTGCGTTAAGGCTAAAATCCAGAAATACAGCACACTGTCGGCTCAGTGAAGTTCAGTGAGGTGCAGAATGGCCGATACAACCGGGTCCGGCTCCGCCAGCTGCTTGGAGAGACTGAAAAGCTACGTGAAGACCCAGAAAGGGTTCATCCTCGCAGCAGAAATAGTGAGTTTGCTTTGAGCTTGAGCTCTGCTATGATTATCCACTGTTAACGGCTCACAGACATGGCTTGAATGTGCTGTGGAAAACGTCCTTGTGACTAATCAATAATTTATAATAATTTATGTTCTATATCTATTGATTTTTATCATTATGAGTCATTTTTTCTTCGTTTTCTTGTATTTTTTTCCTAACTTCTGACTGTAGTCTGTTTAGGAAATATAAAGCATTTGCTCTGGGGGTTGAGGGATCATTCGCAGAGGTTAAGAGTTCCCACCTGTCACGAGTTCCCCACTGTTATCCCATTTGGCACCAAAGAGCTGAAATGCTGACCATTAAAGGTCACTGGGTTGAGTTAACCTATGGGTCAACTCAACCCAGTGACTCTTGTCAGGCATCTCCTCCTGTACTTACAGGCTGGGGAGTATTTGTAGGCAGAATAGCAATAGTTCAAATCTGGCACTGCAATGTATGTCACATTATTGGCAGTATAAAGGCTCATAAAGAGATTTTCCACTATACCTTATAGCTTTGCACATCTGGCTCTGGTTAACAGGCCAGTATGCACCCTGCAAAGGCAGAAATAGATGTGTAAATGCAAACAACCGGCAGGAATAATAATAGTGTAGTCTGGGCAAAGTACAATCACTTCCTGCCTGGGAATACTTTTGTACTTCATACTGTCCTTGACCACTATTTTCACATGAACGACTTTGTTTGCATTTCACAGCGGTGTGATCTCTTAACACATGAGTCACTTTAACCTGAAATGTTTTGCATGAGTTTTATATTTTTAGTTGATGAGAGTAACTAAGTACATTTACTCAAGTACTGCACTTGAATGTCGCTGCACTTCCACTACTTTTTTCTCTGTCTAGCAATTTACAGACTAAGATTTTAGATATAAACGAGCCAGTTGGTGAAATATAACACCTTGTATGAAAATGCAGAACAGCCAGCCCCACTTAGAGAAGCATAATATCTTACATATTCATATGACAACCGTGCGGATCAAGTCGGAAACCTTGGAATAAAGGACTTTTGCTTGTATTTACGTCTACTTCAGGTAGTGACTGAGTACCTATAAAATTATTTATCAGCTTCACATTGGGCTTGTGCACTGAAGTATTATTGCATCTCTACTAGGCCTACATGATAAGAGGGAAATGACTTGAGTGAAACATTGCCAGGTATTTGCCACGTCTTTCTGCTTTAATAGGTTCACTGCTAACATAGATGCCAAATATTTAATAGCCTATATCCACCTGATAATGAATAAAATCATTGTCCATGTTATTTATGGCAAAGATAAAGAAAAATAAATAAAACAAAAAACTATCATTGCATTCCCACTGAGTTAAACAGGGGAAGCGCTTTATTTTACTGATCAAAGCATGTTGCTCTCATAGCTCAAAAAGCTCATTATAAAGCAGCCTCTCAGATGATGGTGGTCAGTAGTCCACCCACTGTTTAAAAAAAAAAAAAAAAAAAAAGTCTTTGCCAAGGTAATGGAAATTCCAGGCTGGTGTGAAGTTTTGCCCGGGGAACAAAGAATCCATGAAATGTTTAATGCTCCCATCACTGCTCTGCCATTCAAGGATTCCTTTATGCTTCACTGAACACCCGTCATAGTTTGTTTCCTCTCCTACTCGCTTTAATGGAAACTGATAAACTCTAAAGGAAGTCATCTTTTTTTAGTGGATGTCTGAAATGCTTTGCAGTGCAGGGAGACGGGCTGTGAGAGCAAACAGGAAGACAAATGTCATTACTGCTTATTATGGGTGTTTCCATTTTCATGGGAAATGGGGCATCTCACCCCAGCAGCCAGGGTTCCAGAAGTCCGACAGTTGTTAAACCAAAAATCTAAAGGAATAAATGTCCTAACTTCGCGCACAGTATTTTAGCAGCAACGTTTCAGTGCTTCACCAAATAACATGTAGAGTTATTTAGTTTTTTCTTTAATTCTGCCTGTCAGAAGCATGACCGTGCATCAACATGTTTGAAGTTGCAAGTCACAGTCACACCCACGTAGTGAAAAGTTCACAGTTAAGCCAGTGGTGACAAGCTGGGATGAGTTGTGCACTGAGCTAATTATTAGCCTTGTGTGTAATATTATGAATAAGAAGTGGCTCCAGTGTCTTTATGAGTGGATACCATTTTTTTTTAAACTCCAAGAATACAAATTGTGTAAAAGGTACAAATGCGTTGATAATGAGCAAGAAGAGTGATGAAATAAAACTGAACTTTCCTTTTTTCGCTCTCTACACACATGCTCTCCGCTTTAGCAAGTTGCAGCAAACCCAAAATCTAAGTGACTTCCCTAGTAACCGTTGCTGTTTAGGGTGTCTCTGCACTATGTACTACGTCTTGGCTCTCATGTTGCTTCTGACTATAAATAGCCAGCCGTTCACAACAGTTTCCCTCCAGTCGATTTAGAAGAGCAGCTCATTATGCTGATTTGAAAAGATCCTGCCTGGGATCCTTTAAAGCTGCCCCATGTAAAACAGATCTACTGCTGTGTGAAAAACATAAAGGTGTCAACAACTGAGAGACTTTCTTGTTCTGAGGGACTCTTGTCTAGCGGGAGTTTCTCTATGTGACGGCCTCCTCAGTAGCCACTGCTCTCGGAGCAGCCGCCTCGAGCCTGAATAGAGGTTCTTTTGTGTAGGAGCTTGGCCTCGGCCTCCTGACTGCACTACAGAGGCAGCCTGTGCCAGTCTCGGGAACACATGAACTACTGATGCATCTGAGTTGCTGGCTGGCTGTTGGTGTGTGGGGAGGGGAGGCTGTAGTGACAGATGTAGAGCTGGTGTCAAGTCAGTTAAATCATGTGTGTATCATATAGACTGCTGTGATTTGACACTGTCTCCTGAGTCGTCTGTGTCTGAGAATAAAACATTGCGGTGGGAACAGTGTGCTTTTTTTTTTTTTTTAGATGCACGTCAGAATCAGAGTATGATTTATTTAATAAGCATTACAAGAATAAATTGTTGGAACTAGGATTTATGTAGCCACAGATTATGATGTATATTGATTCAAGGTTTTATTTGTCACATGGTGATTGGCTTTTTATTACACATATTTGCTGATTTCTTTTTTTTTTTTTTTTTTTTTTTTTTTTTTTGTATTTTATACAATTCTTATATTAGTTATGATTCCTTTGTTGGCCAAGAAATCATATAATATATAGATTTGTATGAAATAAAAAAAATCAACAAAAATGTGTAATTTGAGTGTTAAGATACTTATATGTTTAAGAGTAGTTTTCAAGCATATACACCATGCATTTAATGCTTTCAGCTGGTTTTTACCATTTCCCCTTGTCCTATATTATAGAAAAATAGTTGCCGCCCTGTTTGTTGGCCTCATGTGTAGGTGTGCCGTCCATTTTTTTTCTATTAATTTATAATGCACAAACCGTTTTTCACAGTTGTAGAGCAAACTGTGCTGTGAGGTTTAAACACAAATATGCAAATGTGCAGCACACTGCAAGGAAAGGATTCACTGAATGTTGTCATAAAGCAAATAAAATGAATGCAATTTAGTCATGTTTTAGTAAATGTAATTGTTATACATTTGAACCTTTAACCAGTTGAAGTTTCCACTCCTTCACAGTTGGCATATAGTTTGTGTGAAAGCATCTGCCCACAGAGTTTGACGGCAGCAACAATACTGATATTGAAATAGAGACTGATATGAGCCGTGTTCTGCCTGAGTTTATGGTTTCTCCGCACTGGCAGCATTTCACTGGACTGACAAGAATGCATGCTGACTTTTTTTCCCTCATATGGAAAAATATGATGGAACAAACACTCGCTGTAAATCTAAGATGAAAGCAGCATGTGATAGAGTGCATTATACTCCGTGCAGTTGTCTCACTCTAATAGTATTTAGTCTAGAAAATACTTTCATAGCATGAATAGTTGTTATCATGTGAATGTTGATTTGGAAGCAGTCAAGTGGCTGCTGTAAACAGAACAATGGTGGCTTTGTTGGAGTGATTTACTGTCCAGCTGGACTCCACAGTTCTATGGACACACATTATTTTCTGCTAGACTTTGCAGCTGATCTGCATACCTGCAAAGTCTAACGGGAGAGAGGAATGTGGGCAGTGCGTGTTAAATTCCTGTGAATTTTCCTGATATCACACCTTATTATTTCCCCCTTTTCCTCTCATTTCTGTCTTAGCTTGTCAGTTTAATCATCGTCATCTGCTACGCTGCATCCGTGTATGGCGGCTACTCTGCTTTGGCCATATGTGAAATGATCTTCTCCATCGTCTTCTTTGGCATCTTCATGATGGAGTTGGACAAGCAGATCCTAGTAATCAACTGGGTCTGGACTGTGAGTCCACACACACACATGCGCAAACAAACACTCTGACACATTTCTGTGCCAAATTGCATAATGCTGCATCTTCTGCTTCCCTCATTTGTGCAGGATCTGTTCCGTGCCGGTATTGGTGCTGTCCTCTACATCATCACCTCACTGATCAATTTCATTGGAGGAGCTGGGGACGGAGCTCGTATCGCAGGCGCGGTTAGTTACGCCAGCATGACTCAGCCTGAGTTCTTGGCTGTATCAGCTCATAGTTTTTTTTGTTTGTTTTATGCTTTGATAACTGATGACTGTTATCTCTGACTAATTTCAATGCTACCAGTTATACATATGAAACTAGAAACCCCTGGGCTTTTTGTCACTTGTTGTGTTCAATATGAAACAGCCAGACTTTCTGAAAAAGCTCTCCCTCTGTATTGAGTAATACTGGTACTGTCATACTTCCTTCCTTTTCGTCTAGAGCTGCAGGGTGTGACTTATTTTTTGCCTTAATTTAGCTTGTTTGCAAATTTCTAAGGCAAAAAGGAATTTTCAAGATGACACTGAATCCACAGGATATGTAATTTAAACTGTTGAGCTGTCCTGGATATAATGACAGTTTGGATTTTATTGCAGTCAAAAACAGAACACAGTCATGACTGGAACATCTTGGAAATTAAAGAGTGCAGTGGGAATCAGGAACAGGGAAGATAGCATAGCCCAGGCAAATCTGAGAGCTGCGTGTCAGTGTCTGATGATGATTTTGCATACTTTTGAAAAGCACAATGTTTTGTGAAATATGAAAGAAAAGTGGAAACAACATACTTGTTTCGCTACTTGAGGCAAAAACACACCTTCAGGTACAAGCAGGCTACAAAGGAGGAGATACTAGCAGCTGGTGTTGTGCGACCCAAAAGCAAACAAATGACTCAACCAAACTTGGCTCGAGTACTTGTTAGTTGCCCTTCATATGACAGGAAGAGCAAACAGTGGAGGGAAATTACTGACGTGGTCAAATGGTATTAAAACAGGGCTGGGCGTAAAATAAAACATCCCAGGTAGAAAATATTTTTCAATTTTAATATTATTATGTGACACTACTAATTCAAATTCTTTGCACTCCTGAATATGTGAGAGATGTGCCAGAGGAAAACACACAAAAACAATTAAATGTAACTGCTGCACACTGTCTCACTTACCCCTGATACATTTATTAAATTACAATCAAGTATCTGATGAAGGTCAACAGGACCGAAAATGCTGTAATTTAATAAATGTATTAACAGTAAAGGAGACGTTTGTTTTTGTGGGATTTTATTATGTGACAGTATTGTGAAGCTCCCGAAGAGTTAAACCCAAGTGTTAACTTATTTTACACTTTTAATTAAAATTTTCAGGGAAAACAGTAACTAGGCTGCTGGGATAAGCTGCAGCCCCCCCGGGGACCCTGAATTGGATAAACGTTAAAAAAAAAAAAAACCTGGATGGTTGGATGCAAGATTGCCAAATTTATACTTTTCTTTTGACACATACCAATTCAGGTACTGACAACTATCACTGGATTACCTTGATAATGAACTGATACTTCAATATCACTGTGCCACTTTGTGACTTGTGCTAAATATGAAACTGTAGTCCAGACAGTAGAATAAACTTACACTTAGAATCTGTTTTTTTCAATAAAAAAAGCAAAACAAAAAGTAGACTTAATTATTTAGAAAACAAGGTAGGGCTTTCCCAGATCAACAGTGAGGTTTAGTGGTTGGTTTTGACATCTGACTGAACATATTGCTGCTCTCCCAAGTCCACATGAGAACACTGAGCAATTCTGACAAGTCTTTCCAAGTGAGAGAAGTTAATCATAAACCATATGTAAAAGATGGACACAGGTTGTGTCTGAAAAGTGAAGCCAGTGCAGAAGTGCCTTAAACCTGCATTCTTTGCAATGGCCAGCAGGTGGTAATTCCTTTGGTTACATGGAGAAGTCGGGCTGTATGGATGGACCCCGGTAAACGTTTTTCTGATGAGAGGGAAAGACCAGTACAGCTCATAGTATACAGGTGCTGGTCATAAAATTAGAATATCATGAAAAGGTTGATTTATTTCAGTAATTCCATTCAAAAAGTGAAACTTACACACAGACTGATATATTTCAAATGTTCATTTCTTTTAATTTTCATGATTATAACTGACAACTAATGAAAACCCCAAATTCAGTATCTCAGAAATTTAGAATATTTCAGTACAAAAAAAGGATTTTTAGAAATACCAACTGAAAAGTATGAACATGAAAAGTATGGCAATCAACTAATTTGGAATATTGGATTTTTGAATGGTTTCCCAGTAAGACTGAAGGCTGTTGGAAAAACAAGCAGCCTGTTCCAAAACAACTTCTGTTATCAGGAATTCGGCTCCCCTGCCGGCCTTGGGTTGGCAACCATATCTCTCTCCAGGGCACTGTGTGCGGCTGCTCTCCCCCCCACTCCGCGTTGTGATTTGTGAAGCTGGGTCTGGTGTATCACGGCCGCTGATGAAATTCCACCACTATCAGCAAACTGTTTTGGCTGGAACCTGGCATCTGGCTCCACAATGCCCCCACCTCTCGTCTCCTTCTGCATCCCCTCCTGCCCTGACCTCACCTACCGCCGCTGTCCTTGCTTTACATGTGCAAATGCTTTGCTAAGGTGGTTTTTTTTGGACCCTGGTATAGTGCTCTTTTTGAGCACTGTACCAGATGACTTTTTTTTTTTAACCTAACTTCCCCATGATGTGTTGTTTTCTCCTCCTGCCAAAGGTAGCGCCGTAAGAAACGGCTGCATGACCCAAGGACACATATCCCCCTATGTGTGTTGTGTTTGTGTATTTGGATGGTGTTCTGTAACTGCAATTTCCAATGTGTGAACTTGTTCACCCACATGGCAATAAAACTTCATTCATTCATTCATTCATTCATGAGCATGTACAGCACTTAATACTTAGCTGGGGCTCCTTTTGCCTGGATTACTGCAGCAATGCGACGTGGCATCGAGTCGATCAGTCTGTGGCACTGCTCAGGTGTTACGAGAGCCCAGGTTGCTCTGATAGTGGCCTTCAGCTCTTCTGAATTGTTGCTTCTGGCGTATCGCATCTTCCTCTTCACAATAGCCCGTAGATTTTCTATGGGGTTAAGGTCAGGCGAGTTTGCTGGTCAATTAAGAACAGGGATACCATGGTCCTTAAACCGGGTACTGGTAGCTTTGGCACTGTGTGCAGGTGCCAAGTCCTGTTGGAAAATGAAATCTGCATCTCCATAAAGTTTGTCAGCAGCAGGAAGCATGAAGTGCTCTAAAACTTCCTGGTAGACGGTTGCGTTGACCTTGGACCTCAGAAAACACAGTGGACCAACACCAGCAGATGACATGGCACCCCAAACCATCACTGACTGTGGAAACTTTACACTGGACCTCAAGCAGTGTGGATTCTGTGCCTCTCCTCTCTTCCTCCAGACTCTGGGACCTTGATTTCCAAAGGAAATGCAAAATTTACTTTCATCAGAGAACAAAACTTTGGAGCACTCAGCAGCAGTCGAGTCCTTTTTGTCTTTAGCCCAGGCGAGACACTTCTGACGCTGTCTCTTGTTCAAGAGTGGCTTGACACAAGGAAACCCAGCTGAAACCCATGTCTGCATACGTCTGTGCGTGGTGGTTCTTGGAGCACTGACTCCAGCTGCAGTCCACTCTTTGTGAATCTCCCCCACATTTTTGAATGGGTTTTATTTGACAGTCCTCTCCAGGGTGCAGTTATCTCTATTGCTTGTACACTTTTTTCTACCAAATCTTTTCCTTCCCTTCGCCTCTCTATTAATGTGCTTGGACACAGAGCTCTGTGAACAGCCAGCCTCTTTAGCAATGACCTTTTGTGTCTTGCCCTCCTTGTGCAAGGTGTCAAAGGTCATCTTTTGGACAACTGTCAAGTCAGCAGTCTTCTCCATGATTGTGTAGTCTACAGAACTAGACTGAGAGACCATTTAAAGGCCTTTGCAGGTGTTTTGAGTTAATTAGCTGATTAGAGTGTGGCACCAGGTGTCTTCAATATTGAACCTTTACTGAGATACTGAATTTGGGGTTTTCATTAGTTGTCAGTTATAATCATCAAAATTAAAAGAAATAAACATTTGAAATATATCAGTCTGTGTGTAATGAATGAATATAATATACAAATTTCACTTTTTGAATGGAATTACTGAAATAAATCAACTTTTTCACTATATTCTAATTTTATGACCAGCACCTGTACAGCTCAGAGGTGTAAATGCATCTAATCTCTTAATGGAAAACTGAAATAAATGCATTAACATTTATTTAATCCATGTGGCTCCTCTTTCCTTTTGCACTAATCAGAGGACATTAAATTTTATTTTCTGTAATTTTTAAAAAATATTTGTGTACTTTTTAAAGAAGATGAAGTAGGTGTGCTCAGCATGCTTCTAACGTCTGTAGATTAAATGTAAATTTCACATCTTGTTTCCCCACCACAACCATTCTTGTGGTGTGCTATATCTACATGTGGTCTTCTGTTTGTGAACGTAGCACATGTGTTTGGGACCAAACACGTGATCTGCACCTGAATATCAGGCACAAATCTGCCCCCGCATTGGCTTCTTCATGAGTCTGGGACTGAAATGTGTGGTGGCGTGAACAGCACAAAGTCTTCTAGCATTTTAACAAGAATACTGCTAATTTATTTATAATGATGTCCAGCATGTGTAGTTGTGATTCTGATTGTCAGTTCTTGCTTCTTAGGTGTTTGGTTTGATCGCTGGTCTGATATTTGCATATGACACCTACACCATCTTCCTGCAAGTCAAAAGTAACAGGCAGCACTCGGCAGCTCCCACTGGTGAGAGAAACAGTTTTTTTTTTGTTTTTTTTTAAAAATGCATTCAAAATGTGCTCTCGGCTTTATTTCATATGTGCAATTTTCCCTAACATCTGACTTTTTTTTTTTTTTTTATAAAAACAGATGACAGAGTTTAAGCATTCCCAGACGGAAATACTTCTGTCAAGAACACAGAAGAACAAAAAGCAGTCATTTGTGCAAAAGTTAACAGAAGAGCAGGTCAAAGAGGAAACAAGTCACAGTTTAATAAATGCCACTGTATGGCCTGAAGAAATGAGATGTATCTTACAGAACGAAGCCAGAGAGGAAGATGACATAGCCTTAATGAGAGGTACTGTTCATCTGTCTGTATGTCTACTCCATGAGGGATTCCCCTCTCAAACTTTTATTCCAACCAGATTAAAAAGGGGAAAATGTCAATAATAGGCAATGTAACACTGATTGATGCAGAGACATTAAAAGAGAGTGATGTGGCACTCAAAGAATCCTAAGCTGATATCACTGAGAGAATTTGGTAAAACTATAACCTCCAGAGGGACAAAAAAGTCCACAAACTCATTAAGCATTCTTTTTTTGATTTGACAGGTGATTTTTTTTTTATGTCCCCTAAATCATTGAAATTAAAGTTCAGTTTCCTAATCCTTTAAAATATCCTCCCAAATAAGTGCCCTGAGGCCTTACTAAGATGGCTGCCAAGTGGCCAGACTTGCTTCTCCTGGACTTTGGTTGATGTCATCGTGCAACTTGTCTAACACACTTGTCTACTGTTAATGGACTGCTGTATTAAATAGTAACTGTGTTATTTGGACTTCAGAAGCAACTGACACAGAGGTGGGTGCTTTTGGAATTGTTTAATATTGTAAGTGTGTTCTTCTTGAAGGGTTTTTTTTTTTTGTTTTTTGTTTTTTTGTATTTTCTTAGCTTTTCCTTTTTCCGTTATTTAATCACTGTGTTCTGTGTGTTTTACAGTGCCTTAAAAGTCTTACTCAGAGTAACCAGTTCCTGTTTTGTTCCTGAGTACTGAAGCATTTGATTTGATTGTTATTAATCAGCAATCTGTTGCTGTTTTTGTTCTGGAGTTTTGGAATTTAGGACCCATTAACCAAACAACCGCACATTTATTATTTAAATTACAGTCCCTTCCTCCAGTTTTTGCCTCCAGTTCTTGGATTCTTGCTCAGGTTATTTGTAACACATTTTTTAAGGTGCTACAATATTTTTCTGTTGACATTTTATACTGTCCAGTAGCACTCTTCATTTTTTTTGAACATGCTATGTTAATATTGAGATAATACTGTAATGCAAGTGTTTTTCCGACCCCTTTGGTGTTTGTCATTTTTAACCTGATTTACAAGAGTCTGTAACATCGAAGTACAAAGGGAAATAAAAAAAGCCATTTTACCACAAAGAAAATGTGTTTTTGTGGTTTGTATTGTATGCTTATGTTTCCAGCTAA
Source organism: Archocentrus centrarchus (assembly GCF_007364275.1). Taxonomy (NCBI): domain Eukaryota; kingdom Metazoa; phylum Chordata; class Actinopteri; order Cichliformes; family Cichlidae; genus Archocentrus; species Archocentrus centrarchus. The sequence goes on along the minus strand of NC_044352.1, from coordinate 10,114,971 downwards.
ATAATCTTAATGCCTAAGATCAACTTTCATTTTTAAGCATTTAATTTAATTTATTTTGTTTGATAAAAACAAAGGACACCACCTGTCTATTAGGTATTTTATATTTGGACATCTTGACCTTACCAGGTCTTAAAATTAGGTTAGACAATCTCAGATGAATAAAAAGACAAGACATATGCAGAAGCAGTCCTGTGAAAAACTAAGTACACCCCCATGATTCAGTAGCTGGACTTTGACTTGATTCTTTTTCAGCCATTTTACTGTAGATTTGCTGCTGTACTTGGGATCATTTTGCAGTTGCATGACCCAGTTTGGGCCAAGCTTTAGCTATCAGACACATAGCCTCACATTTGAATCTAGAATACTTTGGTATACAGAGGAGTTCATGGTCGACTCAGTCACTGCAAGATGCCCAGGTCCTGTGGCTGCAAAAGAAGCCCACATCATCACTTCTCCACCTCCGTGCTTCACAGTGGGTATGAGGTATTTGTGTTTGTATTTTGCCAAATGTGGCACTGTGCATTATGGCCAAACATCTCCACTTTGGCCTCATCTGTCCAAAGAACTTTATTCCAGAGGTCTTGTGGTTTGTTCAGCTGCAGCTTTGCAAACCTAAGCCATGTTGCCATGTTATTCTTAGCGAGAAGAGGCTTTCTCCTGGCAACCGTTCCAAACAAACCATATTTGTTCAGTCTTTTTTCCAATTGCACTCTCATGAACTTTAACATTTAACTAAGGCTAACTGAGCCCAACAGAATCTGAGATGCAGGAGTTGGGCTTGGCTGAATGTTTTCCACTTGTGTAATTTTTCTCATTTTAGAATGATGGATTTCAAATTTATAACCCTTTTCAGATTGATGAGCAGTCAGTCTGGGAAGGGTTTTCACACATCAGCCAATTAAGATTGATGGGCTGATGTCTTTTCTCTTTGGTATCGTGTTAACACATACCTGAATACTCCAGCAAACTGACAAAATGTCTGATTTTAAAGATGTGCACTTAATCAAGTGTATTTGATTAGCAGCACCTGGCTACTAATCAAATACTCTTGCTGCTTACACTCTCAATTGTCATGGAAGCAGTAAGAGCATTTTTCACACACTGCTTCTGCTTTTTGGTTTAATTTTTATTCAAGATTGTATTCACTTAATTTTAAGAACTACTAAGGACCACATTATTTTTTATTATGTCTCAAAATGTTAAACCTTACAACTGAAAGAGGGCGTACTTTCGTTTTTACCATGATTGTGTTCCTAGGTGCTGTATATTTGTACTCTAAGTTGTCTTATATCTCACTGCCACTAGATGGAAGCAGTCTTCCACTCTACGACAATTAACTGCTTTTTTTTTGTATAAGCCACTGGGAAAGGAAACAGTGTACAACCATCAAGGATCAACAAAGTTATGCTGGTGTCCCTCATCAGCATGTTGATATTGAGATATGATCAGAAATTACTATGATTTGACACAATTCCTGCCAGGACTGAATGACCTTGGGCAGCATGCATCTGTGATCTTTAATCTCATCTGAGTTTTTTTTTTTTTTCTCCCCTTCGAATATTATTATTTTTGCAGTTTGTACATGTTGCCCCTACTCTCCTTTCTGGGATTACATTGTGTTTATGTAAATCCTCTCCTACTTTGTTTTGAGCTTTGATGCTGCTGCCTTTAAATTGCAGTAACCATTTCATGACCCGTGTTATTTTAAAGACCTGCAGTGGAATGATAATCCCTTGTTTGGGGTCATGCTGGATGTCATCAAACTATTTACGAGTGACATTCAAGAGTAATATTAACCCGCCATTCCCCACCCTAAACACATCTGTGTGCATATATTCTCGTCTCGTTAGGAATATTTAATTTGAAGCTAAAGTCAGTGTAGCTGACTCCTATGCTCATGTGCAGATGTTATGAATCAAAACGTCTCAGTAGGCTTTACAGAACTTTGTATATATGCATGTAAACTTCCTTGTAGCCAAGGTGAAGTATGGGCCAAAACTTTGGGACAGTAGGCTATTGAGGTCTCTCTCGGACAGGACAGGTAAAGTTGGAGGTTCGTCAAGGTGGCAGGTGGTGGCAGTTCCGTGTCCACACATTCAAAGTAAAAAAGGAACGGGATCGGTTTGATTGATAACAGTTTGTCCGCTAACATACTGAATATTTAAACAATGTCATGAATAATTAACGAAAGCGCATTTATTAATTTTGCTTTAATTTCGTATCTGCGCAAAAATCTTCACGCATATGAGTTAGCAGGGCTTTTATTTTGAAGGTTCTTCCGGAAGTTGTTTTACAGTGAGGCTAGCTTTAGTTCGGATGCCAAAAGTCTTTCCTTAGTTAGCAGAGACGGAAAGAAGAATCCGGGGTAGTCTGGAAGAAACGGCATGTAGTTTTACACAAAGCGTGTTACTTACAGTTTTATTGCTCACAGTTTCTCTGCTCTGCTTCTTCACCTGGAAACTGCTTTCAGCGTCTAGCCGACTTCATGTTCCTTCGCGGGTCAAAAAAGCGACGGTCCAACCGCTCGGTAGGTGCCTGTTTTTTTTTTGTTGTTTTTTTTGTCTCCCATACATTTATTCCTTAATCACAGGTCACCTTGGATATCATCTTCTTCCAGCACAAGTTACACTTTGGGGTGATTTTAGGCTTTCTAAGCATTTTCATTGTAAACGTAGACTTTAAATGAACTTGTTGTGCATTCAAGTCCAACACAGAAAGCAGTCCAAGCGGAACTTCGTCCCACCTTCACCTGGCTTTTGTTCCCCTCACTATGCTCGAAATAAACGAGCGTTATTGTCCTATCTGCCACAGAGTCGTACATTCTTCGTTTTTTGGGTCATGTCTGGCGCCTCAGGTGTACTCAGAGGGGCGAGTGTGCGTCATATTTGTACCTTAACAGGTTAGGATGGAGTAGCTGTAACCTGGACGTGTTTATCACCCTTGTCAGGCTTTCATGCTGTGTGTTGAATTGCGTTGTGGTTGGAATGCTGCTTTAAAAAGCAGCCTACGCAGTGAGGAGGTTAGTGGCCATGGGAGAACATTTACATCTGTTTTGACGTGGAACATCTGGCTCTGCAGCTCACCTGGGTTACGTCCAGATGAGTCCAGTGACTGTAGATCCAGCTACTGTTATAACTGTACTATACTTAAAATTCACAAAGAAAACGGACTCGTTTGACAATGTTTGAATGCAAAATCTTAAGTATTTAATATTAATTTATGTAGGTATTCTATTGTAACACAAGCACACCTGTTCCTACCTGTACATGTAATAACAACACTGAAGAATTAATTAATTCCATCAATATTTAATGCAACACTCCCATTACACCAGCATTAGAAAAGTGAGGTTTGACTCATCTTACAGCACCAATGCTCAACATCCATGTATATATCAATGGGGCTTTTCCTACATTTAAAGAGGTTTTTCTTTTTTCTCCCACCAAAGGAAAATTATCATGACCAATACAAATATTTTTACCCATTTTTCAAAGTGGGGTTTGGTTTACTTGGGCTTCAGTACATTTTGTTTGTAAAATGTCTAGAAATAAGAGGAATAAGCATACTTCTGTTAAATAAGGTAACAGATTTTTCCTTAACTACAGGTAGACCAGTCATAGTTATGCACATACTACCCCCAATCCCAAAAGGGTTGTTTTAAACCATAAAAACTCTAATTGTCTAACTTAGACAATTTTTAGATTCATGTGAGGCTTAGTGGGGATGAACTGGATTTGTAGGATGTGAGATTAGCAATGATCTGCAGTTTAATTACATGTGGTTAAATGGTTATTCATACTCCCTCTGTGCCAGCATGGGTTTCCTCTGGGTACTCTGTCTTCCTCCCACAGTCCAATGACATGCTTGTTAGGTTAACTGGTAATCCTAAATTGGTTGTGTTAACCCTCTGATGGAGCAGGGCGTACCCCTGTCCCAGCCTGTGTGAGCTGGGACAGCAGCTGACCTTGAGTTGGCTAAGTGGTTCAGAAAATGGATGGAAGATTAAACGTCTTCCTCTTCCTGACAGTTGAATTGCATTGAAGTTATAAATTGTTATTAAATAGTAGTGCACGAACAACTTTCTGTTGTTTTTCTTTTAAATATTTCTCAAGAAATTCTCTGGGAAAATATGGTGTAATCAACATTGAAATGTGACAAATAATCCATATACTTTAGACTTTGCCCTTCCACAGTGCAGCTCTGAACAGATATTTGCACAAAAGCCTTTTGATTCAGGCTGGATTACAAATTTAATTAGTGTACACGATTTGGGAATACAGACTATGTACACAATTAGGATACGAGGCCTTCAGCAACAATATGAAACTCATGATTTTCTTGTCACAGTGTCTTAGATAATATATTTGCAGAAGTCTTTCAAGTACTCGCCTCTTTCTTAGCTTGTAAAAAAGGAAGTGATAAATTAACCTCATTAAATTCAAATATTTCCCAAATGGCTATTAAGAAAACCAATGTCATTGTGCTTTCCAATTCTTTCCTATGAAATTTTATTATGATAGTATGACAAAATTGACTGTATGCTCTTGTTTGTTGCAATTATTTGGGGTCTGAGAAGCTGCTGGCATAAGGGAACGTGCACTGCTTTTGCTAGCAATTTAAATGTGGGATGTGGCTATAGCTGAACTTCATTTTATTAAAGACATATTGAAAGATGAACATGGGAAAACAGCAGGTGTCACAACTAGAATGCCTTTTAGCTGCTTTGGATTTAGAGTCCTGTACAGTCACTTCATTGATATTATATTAGTAACGTGCTTTTGCTACTGTGGCTGCAAAATTGGGATTTAACATAAACTGGCCTGGGCCAATTAAAAAAAAAATGTATGTCACACAATTTTATTGGTCTTTTCTGGCTGCTGACTGTGTTTTCACTAATTATAGTCATACTTTCACCTGTGAAGCAAACTGGATGAAGCAAAGCCTTGATTTGCTAAAAGTTTATCATCCAAGGAAGCATAAGAGACTACTGAAGAAAAGAAGGGTTCATGTGGATGCTAAAATGTAATTAGGAGCGTAACTTCTACATGATAGCAAGCAACAAAGTGACTACTCAGGTACATTTACTTTACATCTCCATCAAGTATTTTGCAGATTAAGTTTATTAATGCAAAAAAATACATCAACTCATAAAGTCTTCTTGATTGATAGATTTTTCTTTTTATAGATTAAGCTACTCAGCAGCATATAAATAAGATAATACTAACTGTTTTTTTCACCCCGGGATTGTAAAACTACCCGAGGAGCCAGTAAAACTCAGATCTGTTGGCTCGGGGGGGTGGCAGTGGGGGAAGGTGTACACTGAAAATGTAGAATGTTTGAAGAGAGGTGCGTCCACTCAGCAGGGCAAGACCACAAAGCCCCTGACCTGTAACCTTTCCTGTTAATGTTTAATCCATCCAATACCACAGCTTTGAGATCCAAAACCAACATACGGTCATTTTCACTTATGTGGTCAGCTGTCTTTTCCACTACCTGAGAAGTACAACTCACTTAGCCTCAGTATAGGCCACACGACATCATTCAGATGTATTATTCATCCTTTCCTTTAAAATTGTTGCATGTAATTCTTGGCTTAGCCAGTGCTGCTGTATGCTGATGTCAGATAACAAAGCTGGCAGGCTTTCAGTTTGCCCATTACCTGGTTACATGCCACGTAATTAAACTTTATACCTACTTAGTGAAAACAAAGGACCTGATATGAAAAATCTTGACCCCCCCCCCCCACCACCATCACACCACACACACACACACACACACACACACACACACACACACACACACACTCCTAAATGTATTATTTACTTTACCTACACTCATTTTAGAAGAAACTTCCTATCACCACTCCCACCACATCCTTCACTCAGAGCACAAATGGAAAACCTCTTTGTCCGGATGCAAACTTGACACTTTATCTGTGGGGGAAACCTGAAAGAAAACACGCATCAAACCTCCAAGTCTGCGTAGGATTGATATGGAAATATAAAATTGACAGTGGCGATTTCAAGACTGTGGGATAGTCCTGTCAAAATGCAATCAACTCTTAGCAGTTGGGAGAACCTAAGATGTTGATGGATTTTTTTTTTCATCTCTTAATCTAGTTTGAATTTGCAACCACAATTACTACTAATTTTAACCCTCCCTACATGGTTTACTGCCTGTTTGGATATGATTCCATGTTCTCCTTTAGGCTCATTTTTAGGTAATTTTAAGCTTTTCTCAGGATTCCTAATCTGTCTTCATTACGTCACCATTGAAACCACGCTGAGCTCTTAATTACTGTCTGCCCTTAAGTGAGTGAATATTTATGCTATAATGTTGAACCTCTAATCTGTTTTGTACAGTTTATGCTGAGGGGCAATGACACAGTGGGTTGTTATGCTGTAATAAAGGATAATGTCAGAACACCTTTTAATAAATAATAAATCTCACTGCCCAGAGTGGCCACTTTGAGTAGTTTCAGTTAAGATTCATTTAGTTTCCACAGTGGATTTGATCATTTTGTTCTTATTGCTTAAAATCTTTAGTTTTTGTTTAGTTTTCATTTGCACCAAAGACTCATTATGCAAGCTGTGGTAAGAAATTAGACCAAATCAAGAAAGTTAAATAAAAAAAAATTTAGGGCATTTTCTCTGCATTTGTATTTCACTTTTAGCGTTGTAAGTACACAATTTTATTTCAGGACAGAAAAGACAGGTTAGTGACATGAAAACGTGAAAGTTTAGAAGAAATAGTGCATCATGGGAAATCCCCTGGTAGCCTAAGCTTATAGTAGCACAACTAAGGGGTGATTCAGGATTCAGGATTTTTTTTATTAAAAACAAACTAAAAACAACAAATGAACAGTTAACTGTATTTTCTTTCACATCTAGCTATAGTTTGGATTACTTTATTAACACCGATTCTGTCCTCGGACCTCTGACCTACAGCAAACGCCTGTTCAGATTTAACCTAAAATTAGACTGTAAATTCTTAAAGAAGAAATAACACCATCTCCCCTCTTACAAATGAAAAGTTGTATTCATAAACGATAAAAGACAGATTTTCTCACTCCAGGTCAGTAACTCAATCTTATATAAACAGCGCACAGACTGTTTAGAACAGATGGACGTACCCTGCTAGCAGGTTCCTGAGCTGAGCGACTTCACTATTGTTTTTTAGTGTTTTGAAACTGGGCATGACGACATAGGGTAGCAACCCTTCAGTCTTAAGATAGGCCCTTCCTAAAGCATATTCTGCTTAATCTTCCTTTTTGACTCCAGTGGGGGCCATAATTTCTAAAATGAACATCATGTTGGACTCACTAAGACTTGAAACTGGAGATTCTGTTTTTGAAAGCTATGTAGACTCGTAGTACAAAATAGTCTGTCCAACTTTGTAGTGTTGGCTCTCCACATCTGTTATTATTGGGGCTGAGAGACTGGTATTTTTTTTTAATTACTTGTGTTACACATTCAGACAAGTGCAGCAAACTTTCAGCATCAGTTTCACTGGTTTCTCCTACCAAAAGTGAAATCCACTAAGGAGAAAAAAAGAAAATCATTTCTAAATCTGTTTTCTATTTCGCAGCGATGTTGATGTCAATCCTCAAAATTGTCCAGCAAAGCAGTTTTTGTGCTGTTATGTATTGTGCACTGGCACAAGAAACTTTATTAATCAACTTCTGCTTTACTAAGAAATCAAAAGGGTGTCTGAATGGAGTGAAATTACAGCAAAAGCATAAACATATAAAGTATCATTTAATTTCTTCTCTCTGTGAATTGAAAGGCAGCAACACCCTGTAGTGTTCTGAAGTGTAATCATATCAGGTCGGCTACAATTTCCAAAAGCATTTTTTATCCTGCAGCTATTCACGGTCATTCTCTGAAACCTTAATAAATGCAATATGCAGGGCTGCATCTGTACACCAGTGTTGGATGTACAGACCTTTTTTAGTGTGTGCCTCCAGGGCTTTGTCTGTCACTTTGTCAGTGTGACATCTCAAGCGTTCGTTCCAAAGAAAATAACAACTGAAAGGTTCAGTCACCCAGAAATCATATGTACGCTTCATTTAACCCATCTTGTCACCATTCATACCTGGCTTTGCTAACAGCAGTTAAAGCCAAATTAAAGTGGTGATTAACAAGGCAGCGTGGAGGAAAACTAATGCCAGTGTGTGTCACTCTGTTCTCTTGTAATGCAAACAGAAAGGCGTTTAAAAATAAAGGCATGCAAATTATTGTTCATACAGGAATTCTGGATTAACTAGTTCCCATGTTTCCATGAAACTCGGTGTTGTCATCAGTGAAAATAACCCCGATACCTCAACCCTAAAGACAGCTAAATAGTCAAAATTTCAACTTATGTATCTGTGGTTTCTCACTCTAGTAATAATACACTTTGAGCCCTCAGAGGTCTGTGAGAAAGCAAAGTAAACTCATTACTAATCAAAGTAATGCACTGCAGTTTCTGAAGTGGCTTATAAAAATCTCTACTTGGGAAAACAGGCTTAACGTGAAGAACAATGATTATATGGTCAGAGTAGCAAAGAAAAGAAACACAGGGGAACAGGTATGCACAGGTATCGTGCTGTATCACATATCTGCATTTTATTACTTTGCTCGTTAAACTCAGCGACGTGCATTTTTACGTGGTGTTTTTCATGCGTTTGGAAGTCATTTATAAGTGTAGATTTATACATCTCTATTTTTAAAGCTAGAAAAAAAAAAACAGCACTATTATTGTCATGTTTGTTTTATGTACAAACCATATGAAGTATGGTGAAAACAATTGTAGCCAAAAAATAAGAATCTCAGCAGAGGGGAAAACTTGTTTACCAACCTGGAAAGAACATTTTACCCCTCTGTAAGCTCTTTTCAAATAAGATAGAGGTACTGCATATTAAAGGACTAAAGAAGGTACACACAGAGTAACTATACTGAGAGGGAAAGGGTGCAGCTCTCATCCTGTGTCTGTTTCCTTCCTCCCATCTCTAAAAAGGGGCTTGTGCATGCAGCAGAGCGGCAGCAATCCAAGTGAGATGTGAGGTGGCTGATTTAGTAGTGCTAAGCTGTGGAGTTGCCTTCAGCAATGCGCTGCTCAGTCAGCACATTTTGCAAGAGGCATTTTTGGGGATTTTACTACCTGTCATGTATTCTTCTATATATTTCTGCAAAACAAAACGAATTGCTGGAACTCACTGTTGAATATAATATGCAACTGTGGCTGAAATGATCTCAAGTAAACAGGTTTGGTGAGGGGGATAGTTATGCTAAATTATAGGTATCACTTGCTGTTTTTTGTGTATTCTGTAACCTAGAAAGGTGAACACCAAGTGCTAGATCATTTGTTATTCTTTGCTGCATTGATTAAACACACTAAAAGAAGGTATAAAAGCTGTATTATTTACATTCATGCTGTACTGGAGCACCCAACGCAAACCATCAGTGTTGTTATTCTTATGTGCTGTCACTCACAAGCTGTGACAAGTAACTTAACGACATCACGGGCTGTATGTAAAAGATGGATTGAGCCACTTTGTTTGCATCGGTTGGTTTCTGGACTGGCAAGTAGTGACCATATTTAGACGAGTGGGTGCAGTGCTAAGTTATTGGAGAAAGGAGGCTAACTTGTTTAGCAAGGTTAATCCACAGAACCCAAAACATCTCTTTAACCAGGCTGTAAACATGCTTTTTATTGCTGTTACATTGGGCGTATTAACATGGAAGTTATAGACGGTATAAAAATAGATACCAGAATGCGGCACAGTGGGTTTTGGACCCTACAGTTTAAACCGTCAGGTCAGTGCTTTTTCCTTGTTGGTTTCTTTGAAAGAAATGACCATATTTGGATGAAAGGGTAAAGTGCTAAGTTATCAGCTAATGCTAACTAGATTGTTTAGATGACTGAAGGTGACGGTAGAAGCTTTTTGCTGACTGCCAATAAACAACAAAAATAGAATAAAGTACTACTAACAACATGGCTGCATGATCGCAGACACCTGTCTCCCCTGTTTGTTTCTGTTGTTTGTATTTCTCTTGGATGGGTGTTCTGGAATGCAAATTTCATTATATGTTTACATATAATGACAAATAAAGTCTTCTTAATTCTTAACAACCAGATGTCACATTAATAAATAGGGCATGGTTATTTGAAAACTGTTTGATTTGGTTGTTAGTGAGTCTGTCTGTAGTAAAAACTGAATAGTAATTTTGCTCCAAAAGCCCATCCCTAATTCACAGAGCTCCAAACCATTTCTGTATTAGGCTGTAAACATAATTTTGGGCATTTTCACGTGGGAGCCAATGGGGATTGTCTCACTTTTGGAGCCAGCCTCAAGTGGTCACAAGAGGAACTGCAGTTGTTGTCACTTCAAAATGTTGCTGCTTGATCTGCACTGATAAAACACATGGATATTACATCTGCCACCTCAAGCTCATATGCAGCATTAGGTAGGATTTTTGGTATAATGGAGGGGTATTAATAAACTTACTAACACGTGATGTCACTAATCTATACACAGCCTATACTCCCCCACAAACATGCTAAGCTAAATGCTGAAGCGGTTGAATATAAGTGCATTCTGCTTGTGGCTTAGGTGGACTCACTAGCTTGGTCTGGTGTTTATGTTTCCCTTAGCAAACACTATATATCTTATTCTTTTGTGTCTTTTGCCAAAAGACACAATTGAATAATGTTCCAGTCAGAAATTATGTGAGCTGAAGTGATTTGTGTTGTTTTTTTTTTTCAGCAGGAGGAAGAGGATCCAGACAGAGGCCAGCCCTGTATGCGCTGCGGAGACCAGTGCCCTGGCTTCCGTGTCCATGGCTGGAGGTATGAACTGTAGGACTCTTAATCACTGCCAGCACTGCGTGTGAGCGTTGCAGGAAATGTTTGTTTCATGTCGTAGAGTTAGTTTCTCCTGCTGCTTTCTGGATTTCAGGAGCAGGTCTAAAAGCAACTATTTTGTGACTGCTTTCTTAAAAAAAACTGACACTTTAGCTAGAAAAGTGATTTACAGAGATAAGCCACATTAAATGTTTGATTATTTTGCAAACAGAAACAATGTGTGAAGAATATGGATTAAAAGGTTTTGGCGGAGTTTCACTTTTATTGCAGCAAGCAAACAGAAGTGGCAAACTATGTGTTTGTGTTTTTTACACACACATGAAGGACAGCATCATGTATGCCAATGCAAAGGAGCTTAGCTGTGATCTGTGTACATGATGAGCACAGATATACATTAGGAAACAAAAAAACGTGACCCATTCAGGACACTACAAGGTATTCACAGATCAGTGCAGATCACTGCTGCTGACTGTTGAGATACAAAAGAATCAAGGCTATAGACTTATGTGTCATTAAGCTTTTATATTCACAACAGCAGCTTTAGTTTGAGTTAACATTATCTTCATAGGAAAAACAGAAGCATTAGAGAGAAGCAGGATTACCAATAGTTATCCCTTAACATGTGTTTTATGTCCAAGCTGCAGTGATTTAAACTTAAAGCTGCATTAGGCAGAAAATTAGAAAAGGGAGGAAAAAAGCCACCAGAATTCAAAAATAGACAAGCCTCACCTGCCGCCCTCTCCTCTTTAAGCCCCTCCCACCAGATGAACATGTGGGTATATGCGTGTGCTTCATACAGGCTAAAAATAGATTATAACCTTTGTGCCTATAATTCTTTGATTAGCTGAAGTCTCCCAGCATAGGCTAGATTTTCTAAAACCTGAAAAATGAGCCTCGGGGCAGTTGGCATTCTCAGTCTGACCTATTACCATCCAGCTTTAAGCCTTCTTGTTACAACTGGGTGTAAATAATACACCTAGTCAGAAGCAGGCATAAAGCCAAAGGTTGCTTCTAGACTATGTCCTTCTAAAGGCAACTGGTATCTTGAAACACCACTTTTATTTATGCATTTCTGAATGAACTTTAACTCTAGTGCCCACTGGTACAGAAAAAATACATGGATAATTTCTCCAGTAAAATCTGATTATAAACAAAATGTATTGTGGTTTGCTGACAATGCCCCGTTTAGTCTTTCTCCCACAATTTACAATTCTGTGCATTGGCACTCCCAATTGTGTAACTGCTTTTCAATGCCAGTAGAATTGCAACCACACAGAGCAATAATGCTTTTTGCATATGAAACCAGAGAATTTACATGTCTGTATCATGCATTCAATGTGTCCCAGAGCGCTGTATCCTTCCTCTAACGGGTTTGCAGAAATCGCGTAAAAAGCACTAACAACAAAACATACTTAATGCGCGTTATCGTTTTCATTAGCATGTATAGCTATAGCATTTCTGTATCTAGCATATTATGTAGATACAAAAAAACGGTTTTCGATTTCTTGGCTACTTTCTGTAGTCACTATAGATTTCTTTCATACATATTATTAAAATTGGGGTTATGAAGATTCTATTGACGTATAGTGAGTTGAAATATTCTACAAGGTGGTACTACAGCATGTATAAATGTAAAGATATGGTGTGGCGGACTTGTTTTTTTATAGGTCATAAAGGGGTACCATGTCTGTGTCTTAGATTTTTGGGACAGAAATCATCTGATAGACATATTCAACACTAAGAAGCTCATTGAGAGTTTTTGATCACAAGATATCTTTATTGTTCTTACCAAAGAGTCTTCCATTTGATGTCAGACCACATCCTAGCAGCTAATCAGCATCCCGCTTTCCAGGTTGACTAAACAAGGAAAAGCCGGTGAATCCTCTCAACAGACATCAATAATTACATCCGTCTATACGGACTCATTTGTTGGCAAGTGCCATCTGAGTCAGTAAGACTGGTGTAGTTCAGACAAGACTTAAGTTTGGTTAGTGCACATGACCCAAGTCGGTTGCATTAACCAAACATAGTTCTAAAAACTGGTATTCACAAAGATCTACTAATCAGTTAAGACTAGGTTTAGTAAAGACTAGTTGGTGACTCTGGTCCCAGAGACGATCCAGAAGTCCAGTTCCCCTCATACTGTTAAATTACAAAATGCTGAAAGATTATTTTGTGGATTTTTTATTTTTATCTTTTGTGGGTCCTGCTGCATGCATTGCTTACCAGTAATGGGATATTTTTCACAGGATAAGCAGTTCTTATCCAAGAAAAATAGACTTATCTAGTTAGTGTATATACTCGCGCTTAAGGGGTGTATGCACAGGAAATCGACTTGCAGTGAAACAGCGACCAGTGACCACAGATTATCAATCTGATCTGAGACTGAAAAATTTTGGCATTGCAGGGCAGATACGAGTTAAACTTTGAGGCGAGTTACTGAAGCAGCTACCAATGGAAACAAACTGACCTTTAGGGGGAAAACAAATTTTCTTCAGTGCAAATCATATGAAAAATAGTTTTTTATAGGCACAAACAAAGCTGTACTCAGCAGAGGGATACATGTTTCCATATGATGTCCATATTGTGTTCAGAGATTTTGTAACTGATGTTTAATTCTTCGGATTTCTGCATTTAAACTGCCACATACCTCTTACACCTATTTGTTCAGGAGTTGTTGAACACTGTCAAAGTCCCTCCTGACCAACAATTCATTCTCCTCTATCAACTCACTTTTTGTGTGCTTTCTTTTGAGCCCCTCTTTCTTTGCCCTCTCTCTTTTAGTCCTTTAGTGTATATCCAGCTGGTAGGGTCTCTTGGTTAGTCTAATCCTGTCAATCTCGCTAATAAGATTAGACCTTACTGCTGTGATAGCAACCACTTCGAGCCCCCCTCTGTCTCTCCATTTTCTGCTCTTCACTACAGTTTGCCCTTTACAGATGTGACTTTTTTGTTTCATTAGGCTTTGATGTATGAAATGAAAACTGTGGATGCTTCAGGTCTACAAGTTGTACAAAACTAAGGCTCACTGGTTGTTGTTCACATTATGTCAGTGTAGAAGAAGTAAAGAATGAGTCACTTAGAAGGAAACTAGCTGATTCAACTACATTGTTGCGTTTAGTGCTTCCCGACCCAGAAACTGTAGAGGACAATCACAGGGTTTGACACAGACACACAAGATTTATTCCTGATAATGAAGGCTGCATTTATAACCCCTAATGGGTACTGCGTGGCTGAGGCAAACTGTGGCATGGTGATGAGAGAGTAAAACAAATGGCAGGAATGTGTAGTCCATAAAACCAAAAGCCTGTAATTTTTATCTTTTTTTTTTTAAGTTTTCTTCCCTCTGTTCGAGTCAAGACAAAAGCTTAGAAGTTAAGATGTAATCTGAAACATGTGTGCTGTGCTCTACCATGCACTTTGATCTGTTTACAGTGTATTTAATCTGTGTAGCATTAACATAATGCTATAGTTCATTGTTTATGCTTTTTCATTACTCATTTGGCTGATGGACAGATCAGAAATGACTTTGGGTGAGTTGACAAGGACAAATGTCTTGTTTCGTTGTTGCATGTCTCTTAGGCGATTCAGGAGAATGAGGAACGTGAAAGTGATTAAATGATTGAGATTTATAGGGGTCAGATTTTAGGACCCCACAGTCTGGCACTAATTGCATCTGTCTTAATAACCAATTTAGACTCACACCTTCACTGATGGAGAAGATCTTCCAAGTGACCACAGGCTCAGCTGCTGATGCTTGCTGAGAAGGAAGTGATCCATCTTCATCCTGAGCTTTATCAGGCACAGCTTAAACTGAGGAGGGGGGCAGATGGTGTTTCCGCTGCCCAGCAGCAAGTGAATTGAGTTACTTTTGACCCACAGGTCCCCAACACGCTTCAAAAGTGTTCAAAGCCGCCATAGCTATTAGCGCGGGTGGCCATGCGGCAATTAGTCTGTCACTAATGAGTGGCAGGGAGTTATGGGCTGAGGCCCATCTGTTTCTTAGAACCAGATCTAAGGAGGGTTCACAGTTCCCCACTGCAGGTATAGATTATCACACCAGAACCAGCTATTTAAAACAAAGAGTTATTGTATGGCTGCCACACTAGATGTCTCACCAGTTTTAATAATGTATGCTGACCTAGAACAGACCTGTAGGTTCAGTCACAGTCTGGATCAGAGCCATTATTTATTTTTTTGTTTACAGTTCAATCTGTCTTACGTTAGTTTCTTTTTTTTAAAAATGGTCTGTTTTAGTTTACTTGTTTCATTATAGCTGAGTTTTTATCCGCTTCAGTGTTATTTTTAATTTTTATTGTTACAATACAGGTGGCATTTTTCAGATTCTGATATTGAAGAAGTTCATAACTATTGAAAAATAATATAATACAAGAATACAAACATGTAGACAGTCTAGTTTAATAAACCACACTGTTAAAAAAAAAATGTATGCTTATATTTTGCTTATATTTTTTAAGTAAAGAGTGATGTTTTAGTTAGATTTAATATTTATAAAATCTAGTTTTTATTTTTATTTCAGCTAACTAAAATGCTTTTTGCACACTTAGTTTTATTTTTTAGTTAACTATAATTTCCTGGATAGGCTGCTTGTAGTTGTCTAAAAATTACATTGATTCATTCAGTGTTGAGTCATCTTGCGATTATCTTCCTGATCAATCATATTGCCATTAAAGTGGGAAAGACACTGGTAAAGCAGTAGTAAAGCCAATTTTGTTTTATTTTCTTTATCTGTATAACTGTCAAAATGAAACCATAATCTCCTTACAAAAATACAAGCAGGAAATATTTATATTTAAGAAGTTTGCCATTTTTGTTTCAAGAATCAGCAATTAAGTCAAAAATTGTTGCAGACTGATTTGTTGTCAGTACACTAATGGGATAATCTGCTGTTTGTTGAAGCAGCTCAGGTGACTCAGATGCTGATGCTGGAGTTATAAAAATTAGTGTTCTTTGAAAACATTTGGGTGGATAAAGAAAAAAGGAGAAAATCAATCATCCCATTAAAAGATTTTAATCCTGCTGGGTCTTTTTTTAGCAATCATATCTTTCCTGGTATTCATCTTCAGCGAGTGACCAAAGTCGGATGAGCCGTTATGACTTCAGAGACGTGTCGTGACTTCACAAAGACCAAGAGTCATGCTGTCGGTTTGATATTTCACCAGAGACTTTGTTGTCATGCATGACCATCTTGATCACATAACATTATAAATACTGCACAGCACAGCGTTGCTCACAGGCTCAAAATCTGCTCCTCTTATGATTAATAACTGCATCTAAGCTACATCCATCTGTTATGAATCAGTTACAGCAGTCTGTTCAGGGGAGGAAAGACGCAGTGAGTTTGTGCTTCGTGATTGTCATTTGATGTTTCATGTCTTCAAAGGCAGCATGAGTAAATTGAGAGGCTTAATTGAAACGTCCATGGCGTGTGTATTTTAGCTTATCTTTGTGGGCAGATTTAAACGTCACATGAGCTTTTGTGTACTTTGAGATCTGTGCTTGCATTTTGTGGAGTGTATGGTTGCGTTCAGAGCCTTTTGTTTGCGCCCTCTACCAAGACGGAGGAGGGGTGGGTGTTGGGGCTGCAGGGGGACATTGAAAAGAGCTGCTATCACATGAAAAGGAGCTGCCATAGAATATCCTGCTCTCACTGACAGACAGACTGTCAGGCAGTAGGAACCTACTGGATGCAAGAGGAACACAGTACTAGATGGGACTCCATCAACAGGCCAACTTGGACTAATTTGTCATGATTACACCAGGTAATGAAGGAAGCATATTTTACTGGCTGATGGAATTAGGCAGAAAAGAAACTCAAGCAGTAATCCAGTTGGGAGATGTGAAGGAAGAGGGCTTTTTTGTGTTTTTAGGAGATTATCGTTCTTAGCCTGACTTTGTGTTGTTTTGTACACAGAGACTTATCTGTATAATGTGCAGTATGAGGTCATGTACAGATACTGCTGTTATTCAACTCCCCTTGTACACAATTGGGTTATTATATATCACATATTGCCTTTTTAAGACATGGTAACCTAATAGAGGCTCCCTTATTTAAAGTTTTAGAAGTTGTAATAGTGCAGGGTAATGTTTTACAGGCTAACTCAGTATCCAGGGGAAGGTCTGCTAAACAAAAATTAAATAATCATTTCTGTATCTTTCCATTTAATCGTTCTGCGGGCGGAAAAACACACTGTTCTTATCTGTATGTTCTCAGTCAGCTTATTAAGTTCATTTTATTATTATTCATTTACTAAAGCCAGTAATGCAAACAAAAGCTACACCATTAGCAGTTTCAGTGGTTGAGATTTGGTCGGGCAAAGCAACTTTAGAGGCAGATTGTGAAAGCAGCATCTGCCGTGCCTCCTGTTAATAATGCACATAGGTGGATGAGGATTAAGTTGCTGCTTAATAGGAACAAACTGACTTTGTATACATTTGTCACTGCACTTTTTTTGCTGAAGCACACGAGGATTCTCCTACAGTGAAATCTGGGAAAACTGCACTTTGGCTGCTTTTGGTACAAACTGCATCTAGGATCCAGTTAGTCTGATTTTGACTAAAGCTGCAAAACAGCTGCTGAACACACAAGGTGAAAAGAGTTTTAAGTTGTTTCGAACTTGAATCAAAGTATTTAAAATCGGCCTGGTCTTAAGTGATGCCTTTCCTGTTTGCTCACAGTAGTTGCAGCTGGATGAGTGCAGCATTTTTCTAGCATATAAAAAGTTTTGGCACGCACTAAATTGGTTTTGGAAAATCACCAGGATTTTTAGGTGCCGTTTACACGAGACCGTTTTCATTTTGAAACGGTGTCGTTTTGATGCGTTTCGGCCTTGCGTTTACACGACAACGGTGTCGTTTTGATGCGTTTCGCCCTTCTGTTTACACGACAACAGAGTGAAAACGATGTGTTTCAGAAACGGGGTCCAGAGTGGAGCGTTTCAGAAACGCACCGGCTTGCGTTTTCGTGTAAACACTTGAAACCGGGGTGATTTGAAAACGCTCGACTCGCACATGCGCACTATGGTTGAGACGGCCAGTTTTTCGCGCACGCGCAAACTGATAAACAGTACTCGCGAATTCACGAGTGCTTCTTATGCTTTTCCTGTGTTTTTACCGTTTTGTAATTCAGCGTTGTGTGCAGCAGCGATCCAACCTCATCATCGGTCCACACAAAACCTCTCACATTGGCCGTTTTGTAAGTAATGAACAATTTGCCGCACTACCTACTGTGTCACTCCACGCATGCGCGTCTTGCGTAAATAAACTGCAAAGAGAAAACCAACGCCAACTTGTGGCCTGGCATGGGAACTACATCGTTTTCATCGTTTCACATGTCCTCGTGTAAACGCGGATCGTTTCTGAAACGCCATCGTGTAAACGAAAGGCTGAAACGCATCAAAACGACACCGTTTCCAGTGAAAACGGCTTCGTGTAAACGGCACCTTAACCAGTTGAGTCAAGCTTAAAATTCATTTAAGTGACAAGTAAAGCACAACAAACTCAGTGCCTCAACTATATGCAGCCCAGTCATGTTTATGTGTGAAGAGACCCCCATTTTGAGCCTGGAAAAACCCTGGATGAGTGATGCATTTTGCCATTTACACAATTGCAACTGACAGGGACCATCACAACTTTTAGCCAGCCACATTGCAGAGCCTGCTCTATAAATGTCAGGAAACTCAAAGTATATTTGAGTGGATGTTCTCTCATTTGCTCGTTTGTGGATGAATTTTTTGACTCATCAAAGCTCGTCATGGCCCTGCACATATCCAGAAGGGACAGAGCCTAGTTGTGTTACATCAGAGGCTTGTGACTCAAATAATTGAACAGGACAAGGCTGAAAACACAGCAGAGGCTGGTAAATTGCGCTGCTGAAATATCTTTCCAAATGTTTGTATGTTTCTGAAGTCATGATCAAACAGCCACTTGCAAAAGAGGCATAAAATGGGAATGCTTTAGAAAAGCCTCCTGAGGGTCTGTGCCATAACTGCAGATCACCCTGTACTGGGGTTGCTGCTTGTAGATTTATGGGTGTAGATTTTAGAGGGGTTTTCAGGAGACATGTCCCCTCAATATTTGGAACATGTGCATGTACCCCATATCAAACAAAAAAGAAAAACATAAAAGAAGGAAAGGGTTATTTAGACATTGCTATAACATTACTTGGGCAGGATTAAGTAAGAGTGGGGTTTTTTCAGTTTAGTTTGAGTTTAGTTTTGCTAGTTTTCTAATTAACCTTAAGGTAATGTTGCTTGTTCTTAATTTCAGTCAGAAAATTTTAAACAGGAGCAGAACTCTTGCTAAAAAAAAAAAAGACCCCCCCCCCCCCCCCCCCCCCCCAAAAAAAAAAAAAAAAAAACTTTAAACAGGTGTATAAATGTAAATACATGAATCTGTAATGCATATGTGAAGTTAGTTTCCCAAAGAAAAAACAAAATAGTACTACTGTGGTGCATTCAAATTCACCAGAATGCAGGAAATGTCTGGTGGTCAAAATGTCCAGACAGACCACCCATCATTTTCTGTGTCCACCCAGTGCTCAAATGAAACTTATATCCATGTGCATATTTGCATTTTGTCTGCTGTATATGTAGTGAGCCCGTGTGTTTTCATTATCAAAGTACCTCATATGTAGATAATTTGGCATGCCCACAAACCAGATTTGTTCAAACAGGGGCCCTAATTTGGTGAAATATCTGCAAAGAAATCTGCACAAAGAGAGGCATAATTTGAGACTTTCCTGTAGTACCTTTATACCCCACATTCTTCCAAACTGGCTCTTTTCTCAGTAACCGTAGGTTGCATGTGAGAGTTGGCACCTGCTTGTAATTAAAGCACTTCTAATGCTTTCATCATGTACAAACTGCTGATGGTTGGTGGGGTGAGAGGGGGGGGTGAATCTACCAACTGTCTCTTAGTGCCAGGTCACCTGCTGAGCCCTCCTACACACTTTTGTAGGTGAGTGCATCTTCATCCCCCTCACCTTTTATTTGCCCAGGTATCCACACCAATACAGCTGGCAACAGATTTGTGCCAATGTGGCTTAACTTAAGCTGACTTGCTGTGTTTGTAATTATTTGTATTGGTGCTAACTGCTTGGCAGCCATGAGCACAGAACATGCCAATGCAAGACAACTGCATATTACTGAATATGCAGTTCTGGGCCTGAGAAAAGGAACTGGAATCCCATAGAAGTACTTCTCATCTCTGTTTTGTCAACTTTTCAAGAATTACTTTGTGTTGGGTAAAGACACAGGAGCACATTCACAATGACATGCAGTGATTACCGGCTGTCACCTGGATGACTTTTATGACGTGATTGATTAGAGGTGGAGTGCTCATGCAGTTTACGAGCAGTTGTGTGATGGTGTGTGTGGGCTTTTTGGTTGTGTGGGGGCTGGGCGCTGAGATAAAGCAGCTTTGTGCCTTGTGAACTTGAGCCACAAGTGCCAGCTGGCAGGCTGTTATGCAATTGCAACAGAGATGTACACATGCAGTACATGCTGCATATGGACACATTGTCAGATCCACACAAAAAAAAATGCAACACCCACCCCTCACTGTTAACCCAGGGTGTTTTATTCCGACTCTACTGGTGCCACACACAGGCCCACCCACCACCAGATTGAATGTGGCAGAGTCTGAGGACGAGATGGGTTGTAATACGAGGCTGAGGGAGATTATTGCTCCCATCTTCACCTCCCACTCTTAACTGCCCCGGATTGACAGCCAGGCTTATGCCAGTGACCTGATTTCCTGTTTGTTTGGTAGAAAAATACTCTGGATGTCCTGGCTCTGATGCAGATCCTGCAAGATCTTGGTGTAATGAGGGCATGAACTGGTCTGAGATAGTTTTAAGTGATCTGTTGACTGTGTAGCTCCTAATCAGATTGTGACAACTGTTGTATTAGTAATTTGTGACAGCAGGGAGTCTTGTTGAGCCAGCCTCAAGAGTGTGTATGGGCTGGTTTGTGACATAATGTTTCCAACACAGTGTGTGCTCATAAATAATATGGTTATACACCGTGGGAGTCATTTATTACTTAAAGAGCCTCACTGTTGTGTTTTTTAAGCAGCTGGCCTTAATACCTCATCCTAATAAAAGCCTGGTTTAATTAAATGTTTAATATATTTTCTTTCTTTTAGTGTTTTGTCAGGAAGAAGCATACAGGAAAATCTGTCACCTCTTAAGTCAGGTCGAAAACATTGTATTTTGCACCTTGCTACCTGAAGAACCAGGAGAACCCTTGCAAATGTATTTACTGAGATGTTTGACATTTGCTCAGTTTTCGTTTAGGTTATAAATCAGTTGTCAAGTCCTCACGGATGACTCTGTCTCCACAGGAAAATCTGTGTACACTGCAAGTGTGTGCGAGAGGAGCATGCTGTGCGCCCGGTGCCAGGGCAGCTGGAAAAGATGATGACAAAGCTAGTATCTGATTTCCAGAGACACTCCATCTCTGATGACGACTCAGGCTGTGCCTCCGAGGAGTATGCATGGGTTCCACCTGGTCTCAAGCCTGAACAGGTAAAAATCAGGGTGCAGAAGAAAAGCAGCGTCGAGACATAAATTAATACTGTGCAGGGCTGCATGATGTTCATTTCATTTGGACATGTTCATGCATAGATGGGCAGTTAACTGAATAGCTCTATATTTGGATAAATGGCTATCTATATTCTCTGTGTGAACATACTTGTCTCATCATTTAGGTTTACCAGTATTTTAGCTGCTTACCAGAGGACAGGGTGCCTTATGTGAACAGTGCAGGAGAGAGATACCGAATCAAACAGCTGCTGCACCAGCTTCCAGCCCACGACAGTGAGGTAACATCCCTGTGACTCTGCCTTTGGATGCTTTAGACAATAATAGAGCGGTGATGTGCCTGAACAAGTAATAATTTATCCTCCTTTGTTTTTATTGCACTCCTTTCATTATCTTTGTTTGTCTTGGCTGCTATAACACAGGAAATTTCCAACTTTTGGGAAAAATAAAGTATTCATTATCTCTTTCTATAGTCCTTTTTAAATCCATTTTTACAACAAAGTACAAAGCCTTTACGTGTGCAGGCTTTTGTCTTGAGGACTGGCTGCCTTCGTTTCTGTGTCGGTTTTACAACACATATATTAAATAACAGGAAAAGAAACAACACACAGAAGACAGAGGGTACAAAAATATTATGAACTATGAACTGTAAAATAGAAAAATAAGAATTCAAACAAATAAATATTATTGGCAGATTAATTGTTAATGACAGTAATCATACATGGAAATTTTGGGTCTAGTTGGTTGAATGGTGACATAAATGTCTGTGTGTTTTTTTGCAGCCGCAGTACTGCAACTCTCTGGATGAAGAGGAGAAAAAGGAGCTGCGTCTGTTCAGTCAGCAGAGAAAAAGAGAAAACTTGGGCAGAGGTGTCGTAAGACTTTTCCCAGTAACTATGACTGGAGCAATCTGCCAGCAGGTAGAGTGTTTTTCTTTACTGTTGAGGTCTATATAAAATTATAGGCAGGAGTATCTCGCATGTGAGAGCATAATAAAGCACGTCAGAGTCATGCAGACTGAAGTAATTTTAGGTACAAGTTGATACAGGCATAGCTCAGGGGGTCACATCACACTGAGATTTAACGATTACAGGGCTGTGTAAGTAAATTGCTGTGCAACCTGGAGCATTTACTATTTTGTCAAAGGATATAGCACCTAACTTCCTTCCCCCCACCCCCACCCACCCATCTATTTTCCAGTGTGGCAGACAGATCTGCGGGGGAGATATAGCCGTGTTTGCCAGTCGGGCGGGACACGGCAGCTGTTGGCATCCTCAGTGTTTCCAGTGTGCCTCCTGCAGCGAGCTGCTGGTCGATCTAATCTACTTCTACCAGGACGGACAGATCTACTGCGGCCGGCACCATGCTGAGAGGCTCAAGCCCCGCTGCCAGGCCTGTGATGAGGTGATTCGCCAAAATCCTCTGGCTTTTTTTTCCACCACAATGGCATTAAATGTTTCCAACAGAAATGCATTTTATTTCTGGAGGTGGTTATTTCTGGAGGTGCACCCATTATTTTGTATACAAAATAATGGGTGCATATGTTTGTGGTATTAAATAATAACAGATATGAGGTGTTCGTATGCAAAGAAAAGTAGACTTATTTTGACAAACAACAGCTGCCTCTCCACGGTCAGATGTCGGCTCCATCATCCTGGAGAGCTGTTGGTGATGATAGTCCTTGTTCGGGTCTACAGCCTGCGTGAGCTCAGCGTAGGTGCACCACCTGCTGCTACTTCTGGTTAGAGTGGCCCTCTAGCTAGCAGCAAATCTCCAAAGCAGAACAAGAGCTACAGTAACAGCTGCAGCCCAAGATGGTGGAGTTTGAGTCCATCCTAAGGCAGCTGAATGAGAATGAGCCAGCAAATCAGGTGGTGAAAAAACACGAGGTGAAATGGCGAACATTAGCGAGTTAGAGGGTGACTGAATTTTCAAAGCGAGGGGATTAATAACTTAGTCGCAGGTGGCATTCTGCTCCAACACAGATAAATAATGCCTGAATAAGTTGCCAAATATTCTTGAGCAGCTATTACTATACCTGGGAGGCTACACAAAATAGTCTATGTGAGGAAAAACACTGGTATTTTTCAGCAGGTCTACAAATAAACTGCAGTAGGAGTCAAAAGGAAAGAAAGCTGTACACCACTACAGAGGATTGTAAATCAAGCAATCAGTATGTGATTGAAGTGCAGACTTTCAGCTTTAATTCAAGGGGATTAACAAAAATCTTGTGTTAACTGTTTAGAAATTACAGCCATTTTTATACATAGTCCCCCAGTTTAAGAGGCTCAACATTAATTGGTCAAACCACCATAGTTTTATATACAAAGATTGTTTTGAATACTTGGATAAAAATCCTTTGCAGTCAGTAGCTGCCTGAAGTCTAGAACCCGGGGACATCACTAAATCCTGTGTTTCGTCCCTTGAGATTCTCCACCAGGCCTTTACTGCTTGACTTGGTTAGATGTTGCGAAGCTTTTCTTAACCATGGAAATAATGACGGCCTCCATCACTTGGACTGATATCTCTTTGGGCCTCATATTTTCAATTACAGTGAAAATCTAAAATACAACTTCAACACTTTGAATCCACTTCAGATATTATGTCTGCTTCATTTGTCATGAAATAACAAGGCAACAACTTTCACCTGGACATAAAACTTTGAGTCTTTGTCCAACAAATTGTGGACCTAATTTTACATGTCTTCAGTGGATCCAGTTCAAATATCTTTCCGTTCTCATAACAGCACAGAAGTTTCTTATGTAGACAGATCCTCTAACACATTCCCAGATTAACTATTACTGTTTTTCAGCATTTCCCAAAATGACTGCATGCTATTTGTAGAATTTTCTGTTTGTCTCTTCTTGTTTTGAATGGTCCCTCACTGTGACTTAAGGGATTAGTTGCGATAGCTGACTAATGGATCTGCCACAACTGACCTACAACTGTTGGTTAGACCCAGAGAACTGCGAAGCTGACACACAGGATGGCACTGATTGAATATTTTGTTCTGTTTTGTTAACCCAATTCCACAGTATTCTTCTGGAATTCACTTGCTTCCTGTGAAAGTACTTCTCTCACTCTCTCTTTTTCTCTATCCTAGATCATTCTAGCAGATGAATGTACAGAGGCTGAAGGAAGATACTGGCACATGAAGCACTTCTGCTGTTTTGAATGCGAGGCTGCTCTGGGCGGCCAGCGTTACATCATGAGAGAGAGTCGACCATACTGCTGCTCCTGCTACGAGTCTCTGTACGCAGAGTACTGTGATAACTGCGGGGAACACATAGGTACTGAGCTAACTCTAATGGGGTGTCAGTGAAGCCAAAAGCTGTATTAGTTTGTGCAACAACACATTTTTCACTTTTAATTTAATTATACCAGTTTGATACATATCGCAGTTTTACCTCAGGCAGCCTTCCAGTCTCTCCCCTTGTGAGACTAATCATAAAATGTTAATTAGCAGCTTGTAAACAATTTTAAAATTGATCATTACAGTTAACACATTACAGCATTACCGCTCTAAGTGTGATGCAAGTGTTTGTCTACAATTATTCCATCTTCTTTGAGGTCATTTTATAATATTGCATTGTTCTAGGATATTGTTATTATTCATTTCCAACATGCCTGAAAATTCAAAGCACGGCATGCATGAACTGAGTCCCTGGATCTAAAATGAAATTATTTAACCAGGAAATAAGAATAAGAGTCTTGAGATTAAAAATCTCTTTTACAAGAGTTTCCATGGCCGAGAAGGATGGCAGTACAATCATAAGCTGCGTACATTAGTAGTACATACACATCCAAATCCATGCAGTAGGCAAGTACCCACCCAGTGGGTGAGTCAACGGCATGACAAAACAGACCACCCAACCCAAGCATACAACATAGAGTGGTGAGTAAGAGCTTTAAAATTTGTAATTAATCTCGGTGCTCCGTGATAGAAAGAATCCAGCATATGTAAGCATTCTGAGGATGCATGCATATAAATCACATCACCATAATCAAGTACAGACATAAAAGTGGAAACAATATGTCTCTTTCTTGGCTCAAAGGACAAACAGGACTTTATTATGAAGTAAAAACCGAGGTTCAATTTCAGTTTTTCCACCAGTTGCTGAATGTGAGGTGGAAAAGAGTGCGCGCCAATTTCAAACTCAATTTCAGAGCCCTGAACTGTAGTAATACATGAAAGGTTCAGTGGGTTAGATTTGATCATCAGTTTAGTTTTGTCTGCATTTAAAACACGTCTTAAATCACACAGGTTACACTGAACCACGTGGAAAACTGACACAGAGCCTGGCTAGGAGTAGATGCAGTGGAGTACATCACCATATCATCAGCATAGAAATAAAAGCTTGCTGTACTAAGATTGTTTATATATAAAATGAATAATAGTGGCCCAAGAACTCCTGTTGTTACATTAAGCAAGCTAGAAGTGATTCATTCTAGCTGTAAACACTGAGACTGGCCTGATGAATAATTTTAAAAACATCCAACTGTTTTCATGACAACCTCACACTGACAAGTCTTTGCTTTAAGATTTCATGATCAACTGTGTCAAATGCCTTGAGTAGATCAATAAAAAAGGGAAGCCAGTAATCCTCCATATTTGTTGTCTAAAGGCACATAACTAATGTCAGACCTAAAAAGTAACTGAACGAGGTAGTTTTAGTTGACAGATAAGTATAATGTGTTATAATTGCTATTTAAATGAGCTTATAAAAGTTCAATGACTTTAAATAAAAACAGCAGAGCCACTGGTGTGTATACTTCCTGTATAATGTAAGCACACACTGAGGTGATAAAGATTTATTTATTTTTTTTAAGTTCTTCAGCTGACACATGTTTC
This sequence comes from Archocentrus centrarchus, assembly GCF_007364275.1. Classification (NCBI taxonomy): domain Eukaryota; kingdom Metazoa; phylum Chordata; class Actinopteri; order Cichliformes; family Cichlidae; genus Archocentrus; species Archocentrus centrarchus. The sequence continues at coordinate 10,088,710 of NC_044352.1, read as the reverse complement.
CTCTCAGGTATCGACCAGGGCCAGATGACGTATGAGGGTCAGCACTGGCACGCTGTGGACTCGTGTTTCTGCTGCGCTCGCTGTCAGCTACCTCTGCTGGGGCGTCCCTTCCTACCCCGCAGGGGGCTTATCTTCTGCTCCAGGTCCTGCTCACTGGGAGAGGACCCCAATAACTCGGATTCCTGCGACTCTGCTCTGCAGACCAGATCGCCTCACCATAATAGACGATGTGGGACAGCAGAGAAACACCACAAGCTTCAATGTGGTTCTCCACTGCAGCCACTAGAGGGCATCAACCCCACTTTAACGCCCGCAAAAGAGTGCATTCATACTGCAGTGGAAAACAGAGGTGAATCGCTGTTGAACTGTTGGCAGTAAGTGCACATTGATTATAGAGATGTTTTTGTATTTATTATAACACATTGATTTATTTTGCTTTTCTCAGGGGTCCACTGCACTGCTCCAGTTCAAAATGGAGTGCCTTCATCCAGTCATCATCCTCGTCAAAGAGGCTCCTACTCGCCTCTTCCACATATTCATTTAGGGAATGGCTTAGGTCCGTCTTGGCCCAGTGACCTTCCACATTACAGTTTACTGCCAGGGGATTGCAGTATCAAACTTCCAGGCAGTGGTCCCCAGCCACAAGGGGAGCTAAATGGAAGTACTGGACTAACTGGTCTTAATTCAAGGGGAACGTCTACTGAAATAGACTGTAGGACTTGGGTGGAAAAAACAAATAAAGTTATGCAAGGTATCAGAAATCACTAAAACTGGTATGAGTATTATATACTTGTTACAATCTCACGTCATTTTCTCATAACTACAATGTGTCTTTTGATTTTCTCTCCTCAGCAAATCCTCCTCAGAAAAACTCTCATGTGAACCAACTCATTTCACCTGACTCACCTCCTCTTCCTCCAGACAACCCCTCCATCCTCCCACCTCCCCTGCCCGTTAAGTCTCGTGACTTGATGCCCCGAGATTCACCCTCGCCGAACCTCCCCACCCCAGAGGACAGACCCTCTGACTCTCCACCCCCGCTGACTCGTAGCAGCACAGCTAGAGTCAGCTTCAGAGAGCCAATCAGCAGCAGCTACTCTGTGGATGAGGATGAAGATGACGATGAGAATGAGAATGAGGAGGGGCTGCAAGAGGCTGAGGAGAACCAGGAAGATGAAGATAAGGGGGAAGGAGGTTTTGGAAACAGGTTGCATCTACAGAAAGGTATCTCCCCGCACATGGATCTGCTGGGTAAGCCTTCAGGGAGGTTGAATATTAACTCAATCAAATGAAGTTCCTTCTGTTTTTCTCATAGATTCTTTTTATTCCAGACGGATCCTCGTACCAGCAGCGCCATATGAGACGAGGTTGGGGTCGTTGCCACGTCCCTTCAGACCCCGCTCTACACCCGGGGTCAGAGAGGCGCTCTCGGCGTCCGCGACCAGACAGGCCCAGGCTGGACTCCCTGGACTGGAGGGGCGAGAAAGACAGAGAGAGCCGAGGCTCCTCCGGCGCCTCCTCTCTTACTCTCCAGCCGGGCCAGTACAAACACGAGGACTCCTGTTCTACCTGCTCTTCATCCTCAGACTCAGAGGAAGAGGGCTACTTCCTGGGACAGCCCATTCCTCTGCCCCCACAACTTCGAAAGCAGCAATCTGAGGACGGGAAAGACAGGGGAGGAGAAGAGGGGAAGGAGCTGCAGAGGGACTTTGGCCTGAGGGGCAGCATAAGGCGGAGAAGAGCTCACAGCCTGGGTGCAAAGGACAAAGATAAAAACTGTGCTATCTCCTAACCGCAAACCGCTAGCCACATAAAAACACAGCAGACTTTTTTTTTTTTTTTAAATTATGGTGCACAAGAAACACTAATGACCATCATCACGCTGGTGTTTATCAGGTTGATGACAGTGACATAATGTCAGATCTAAAACATATGTTTTGACTTTTCCAAAGGTGAACCACAGCCATTGTTCCTGACTTAGCAAAGGGAAGCAAAATAAACCTCAGAGAGGCCTCCTGCTCATGATGCTGTCGTCTCACTTTAAGGTGTTCCAGTGTGGAAAATGATGTGCTCGGTGTATGACTCGTGAGCAGTGATGAATGTGGAGTCATTATTTGTTATGAAGACTCACACCTTTGTAAGTTTGAACTAAACTGTTTGACATTACCATAACAAACAGTAACACATGTAACCTGGGGCCCGTTTCACATAGATAGGCAGTCACTGTAGTTTAAATGTGCCTAATTCAGACAGCATAAATTCTTTCATGTGCAAGGATATCACAGTAGGGCTAATGTGTTGCGTATGTATATATAGATTAATTTCAAATGAAAAACATGCATGTATCTGAGGAGCCATCTACCTGCAGAAAGTGTTTTCTGGAAAAAATAGAAGATAAAAAGGACATTTACTATGCAGACAACACACAAGTCAAGCTCAGGATAAAAGCATCATCTCAAGGTGTTTTCTATTGTAAAGACCCCACAATAATAGAGAGAGCTAACCCCAGTAGATTCCCCTGTGAGCAGGCACTTGACAACAGTGAGGAGGACGAAACCTCCAGGAGAACCAGGATCAGGGTGGAGCAGCTATCTGCCTCAACCAGTTTGAGGTGTGAGAGGAAAGAAGAGTGTAGAGAGATGAGGAACAACAAACAGTAGAAAACACAAACAGAGCATAGTTAAAAATTAATGGCATGCAATAATGGCTTCTAAACTCATGAGGAATGAAGGAGGGAGTGAAAAACCACTGATAATATCATGGAAAGTACCTGAGGAAAGGTTCAGGGTTATTAACGTAACTATAAATGTAGAGAGGGCGTCTGTCTCCTGAACCCAAGCTGGGAGCTGGTTTCACAGGTCAAGGGGGGGTGACAACTGAAGGCTCTGCCTCCCATTCTACTTTTGGAAACTCTGATGATGTCGTTAAGATGTGATGGAGCCTGATCACTCATGTCTGCGGAGACAGATTTTAAGATCAGATCTGAATTTTACAGAGAAGATAAAGAAGAGCGAAAGAGAGAAATGCAATCTCTCCTTCTATTCCATTTTAGTACTCCCTTATGCAACTTTCCACCCCCCCCACCCCCCACTTATCATGGGCCATCTTGTCCTTCCTGTTGTGAAGAATAGGGTATAATCACAAACACGGAAAGCCCTCCTGCCCTCCTGAGGAAATATTTTACGCCCCCTTTTTGTTAGTTGGCACCACTCTACATCAAGCGTCGTTACTGTTGTCCCAGACTGAGTTAGTCTGGAGTTCGCAGGGTTAAAAATTTAGATTTAAATTAACTGGCTTAATCAAACTGGCTTAAGAGCAAAGTTAAGATTGCAGACCAGTCAAAAATATCTCTGAGAAACCGGCTCCAGCACATTCCTCCTTCACATTTTGTAAAAAGAATATATTTTTGTGTCTAACTTTACTGTAACAACTTTTCTGTGCTCTTACGTGCAATCGCTATGTGGCTGTAATATATTACAGTTATAGATACTGAATGGCCAAATAGTGTTGGGGTGAAGTTTGATGACTTCAGCAAACTGTGGTTGTTTCACACTTTGTGTGAATATTAGAGATCAGTTTTCTTTTTCTTTTTTGTATAGTTCAAATGAAATACTGCAAACTCTGTAAACATTCTTCAAGTCTGTAATCATTCGTGACTTAAAGGTTGTTTATTTCTATATACTTGGTGTAGGTCACTGTTATTGCTGGTCTGATTTGGGGTAAAAGCAAGAAGCTGTAATACACTTATGTTTCTCTGACTGTATGGTGTATATATGAGTAAATGCGCCTAACTTGTTTATCTAGATGTGTGTAAACACTCAACACTGACCTTTGAACCGCAGAACCCAAGGATGGAACATAGAGGAATCCTTATAGGAAGATTACTTGAGTTTGTGGTTTAAAACTACTAGTTAAACATAATTTGATTTGCTACTTTTTCTTAGTAAATGTAATCAGATTAACTCATAATAGTTCAGTCTTGTTTAGTTAATATAAGGCCCCCAATATAAACTCCATGTTAACTAACTATAGTATAAACCTTTTACTCCATAGACTAATTTTCAGACATACTGTTACAACACTGTTGTACAGTTTCAGTTACCTTGATCCACTCCTGGATTCTGGGAAAGGGTGCTTATCACCTTACTGGAAGCAGACATCAATGGCATGGTCACATGACCAAAGAAGTTAAGTGTGTTTTTCCTTGTAGGAGCCTGATTGGACAAATCAACAAGAAGGGGGCGGGCTTAGGAGCAGCACACCGGTTTGTCAAACAGGTTTGTCCTGTGCTGTAAAGCTGCTTGAAACACACTGTAGGTTAGCACATTGTGTTCGCTGGGCTACAACACAAAGAAACCCAGGTGAGACTCAGGAGCTCAACACAAACTGTGAAGGTGAGTTTCATCTAGATAGGCAAAAAGAAAAGCTTTCTTTACTAACCTGCACCCTCATAAAGGCTGGGTGTGAGCTTCTCAGGGCAAGATAGTGTGTGGGCCTTGAGTGTAGAGTGCATGTAGGCCATTTTGTATTGTTTACCTGCCGTTCTTGTGTGTCTGTGTGTGTTTGGCTTCCTATTTCACTCCCTCAGTCAGAAGAACGTGTCAGCACTTGACTCGGAAACATTGAATTAGAGGCTCTATTTTAGTTTGACTCACTTTCTGACATTCCTCTTAAGTTTGTAACCCACTAGCCTGCTATTTTAATGAGATATTACAAATCATTTGGAGATAATTTTCTGGGGGAGCTGGAAACTTAAAAACAGGTAAGACTGGAGGTGGTGAAGCTAACTGTCAGCAGGAGTTTGGCCGGGCTGCTCAGGCTGGAATGGCAAATATGTAGAGAATTTGACTATTGGATGCAGGCTGTTCAAGCAGCATATAACATATGCACACACAGGATCTTATGTATACACTGAAGAAGAGCCTAACCTTCACCATTCAGAGACTTGAAGGTTTCCAAGTATAGGCTCCTTTTATTTTTACACTTCATTAACTGACAGAAGCTTGTAGTTGGCAACAGGCTGCTATATTTAAGATGAAGAGTCATTATTCCTGTAGCAGCTGTTGGTGTGTGTGTGTGTGATCGGCGCTGTATTCCCTCCAGACAATAGCTTGTTGACAGCTGTCCTGATCCATGTTCCCATCACCCATCACCCCTCACACACAAACACACTTCTGCCACTCTTTTCACAGCCTTTCTACTGACTGAAAATGAGGTTTTATTGTGTGTTTGTCTGCGGAGAGATGGATGACTGCGAGTAATTGTTTGAATCCGTCTGAGAGGGCAGCCAATGAACTTGTTAGAAGCAGGGGCTTCAGGAGAGCGATTGGCTGCAGTCTTAAATAATTGGGAGGGTTTGTGGTTGTGTAGTCTTTGTGGAGTTTTGTAGTGCTAAGGCGTCTGCTTGTCTTTGAAGGTAAACGTTTTTTATTGGCTGTTATTTTTTTTTTTTATTAAGCTGCCTTCCTGCTCTATTGACTGACTCTGTTTTTTCACAGGAAGTCCAAATGTCAAGGAATTAGATTTCAGCTGAGTTGCTGAAGTTCAGTCTCTTCAAATGTGCCATTAAGATGATCATGAGAGAACCATACAGCAGCACAAACAAGCACTGAGGAGAAAACAGCTTTAATTCCAAGGTGGCTCAGGAAGTGGACAAGACACGACTGCTAGGTCACAAAATGCCTGTGGAAAGGCTTCAACATTCAGTGAGGCAACCAACAAAGACTGCTGTCGCTCCTGCACCCCCGCGCTTGCGGCCCAAGGGGCCAGTGGGGCCAGATTTCTACCGGAGGTACCCGATGACTCCGGGCAGACCAAAGCAGAGTGCTGTGGAGAGACTGGAAGCAGACAAAGCTAAATATGTCAAGAGTCAGGTAGCTCTTACCAAGCAGCAGCCAATCAGGCCTTCAGAAGTGCGGAATCCCCTGCTCAGCCCCAGCTCTGCCCCGTGGCCCATCAGAAAGACCCCGGTACCAGATAAAGCAAAGCAGGAAGGAGTCCAGCTTGATGTGGAGCACCTGAGTAACCTCATCAGTGGAGTGCATGATACACCCCAGTTCAATGCAACTGTAAAGTCAAATGACAGTAAACCTCCTGGTTGTGCTGCAGCTGCACACAGTTCTCCCTGTCCTACTCCTCCAGGAGCACAACAGAAAAAGGAGAGACCATGTCCACCTCCACGCCCTAATTGGTCCAGTGCAGCTAAAGTGAGATTAAAAGCATCTGGATCTGCTGAGGTAGAAAGCACAAGCTCTCCTGGGCCTCCAGTTTCAGGGACAGTACGCAGAGTGGACGTGGTGCCCCAGGCCGGCCTTGTGAGGACTGCCGTTAGGCAACCTCAGGTCATTCGACGGCCCCTTCAACCAATTTTTTTACAGTCCAAGTTGCCACACTGCCCAGCTGCTTCAAATCTGCGTCTCTTTCACCCTAGAACAACACCAGGTCCTTCTCCTCGGAAACCAGTCGTCGTTCCATCAAAACCTGATACCTCTTCCACTTCTTCAGCGAAGTCGCCGGTTCCTGCTCCACCTCCCCCAAGCATCCCTGTTTTACCTCCTCCCTCCCCAGCAATTACCCGTTTGTCTTCCACCAGCTCCAGGAAACGCCCTTCTCTGACCCGGTCTAAGTCAGACATGAGCGATCGATACTCCCGAGCTGGGACAGACCTGGAGCGCTTCTTCAACCTGTGCGGCTTGGACCCTGCAGACCTGCAGGAGCTGACAGGATCTGGCTCTGACATCGTTTCCATGGCTCGTTTTCGCAGCGTGAGCGCTCCGGGGTCCGAGTGTGCGGGCTCTGACAGAGAAGGCGAGGATGACGAGGATGATGAGGAGGCTGGCAAAGCTGCAGGTCGTGTTCCCTATGGTGTTTCTGTCATTGAGAGAAATGCACGAGTGATCAAATGGCTCTATGGAATCAAGCAGGCCAAGGACAACACAACTAAGAGCACCAATTTATAGGCTGGTGTTAAACATATAAGCTTTAAATTAAAAATAAAAATGTCAGCTTTACTTTTTTTTCCAGCACAAACTTTAGTTTGGCATGAAGTGATGGTGCCCTATTACTGAGCTGCCATTACACCGAGGAATGTGATATTAATGGGGAAGTATTTAAGAAATCCACTGTGAGTTGATTTTCTTAATTTTTTTTCCCCAATAATTAGATCATTTGAGCCATAATATTTGTTCTGGAAGTTTTTCTTGTGTTATGTTGACGAATGCTGTGCTTATTTGCAAATGATTACTTGTGTGTGTCACGATCGGGCCTGTTTGACAATGAAGTGACATCTCAGTGGTTAAAAATAACTTTCTGCTGTGAATGGATGCCATTAAAGAGCCAATTCTGCAAGAATGTGGTTTGGTTCTGCCTGAATGAATAACAATAATTTAATAATCAAAAATATCATAAAATGTAAGATTTTTCTATTGAAGGACTAAGTACACAGTTGGCCTCAGACCCAGCAGACAACGTTTTTTATAGACCCCGTGCATTGTTGCCCACCTACTCGGTCAGAAACAGGCAGAAACAAGCTTCCATACTTTCTAGTTTTACTTTGATACCCGTTTCAACAAGACTTACCTGCATTTCACTGATGCTCCACAAGAGGTCACAGCCATCCATACTAACATTATTTCAGCACACCAGTACAGAATTAATCTGCAATTACTTACTGATAATACAGTGAAAGCTGTGGCCTTTTCCCAGACTCCCAGAATTGGAACTCTTATGAAAATACGGAGGCCTTTCATTTTTAATGTAAAAGGTACCTCGACACTTAATCTTAATTTTAATATATTTAAAACACATTCCATAAGTTTCTCATTTCAAACAGATTTGCAGGAAGCAGCACAATCCCTGGTAGTTTACATGCGTTGCTGTTGAGCCACCTTATTTGTCCTTAGGTATGAGCTTGTAGACTGAATAAGAATACTCCTATTCCACACAAAAGAGCCGTTGAAGCAGAGTCCAATTTCAAACAAGTGGGATTTAGCTGCGTGTACAGGGACAGCGTTACACGTCCAGTGATACTCAAGTGACATTATTCCTCCTCACATCAAGAATGAGTTGCCTTAAGAATTTTTCAAACCAGTTACAAACATTTAAAAACAATTTATTAAAGCAAAACACAAACAGGAACTCGTGCAGAGAGGATCAGCAGGGGGTAAGGAACCTTTTTCTTCTGCTTTTTCTTCTTTGCATTCACATTTAAACCCTTTAATTGAAGTTGGATAAATTCTACAGTATAGAATGCATTTGTTTGCATTTTCAAGTGTTTTTGTGGTCCCTCATAGTTATAGTATCCCAATTTTTCCTTGATTGTTATCATTATTATCAGTATCTCTGAACTCAGTGTATTAGTTTTGTCCTCTCAAACTTATGCTGGTGAATTAAAAACTTTTTATTCACTGAGTAGCAGCAAGCTCCTGTATTTCTTTCAACGCTTGTGTCAAACCTGCATTTGTTAAGTCACATGCAAAAGTACATTTTCTCTTTCTTACTCCTTTTTTGTCTTTTTATCAACTGTATATTTTTTAATAAATTAAAGAAAACACCATCCATGTGTGATTTGATGCTTCTGCATGTTTTTGCACTTTCACACGAGCTCACGTGAAAGGAGCAGCGTTCCCTCTTATTTCATTGGGAAAAGTAAGGTGGCCTGACCCACAAAGAATCAGCAATTTAATCAATTTAATTTAATCAGCAATTGGAGGAAAAACTTTCTATATAAGCCAATTTAAGTATTTGAACTCATCGTTCAGTGGTAACCACATTCAGGTTTTGCCTCTACCTCTATCTGATCTTCACAGGGTTCAGGGGGGATTCCTCTGGCCAGGAAGATGTGTTATGCTGTGGGTGGGGTCCCCAATCAGATTACCTCAGTAGCTATCGGTATTTCCCTGCAGATTTTCCTTCTGGATGTTGTAAAGGTAAAAGTTCAATGTGTTCTGATACTTACACATATGTTCCGTACTTTCCATGATACTGCTTTCAATTTCAAGTATATAAAAGTATATAAAAATATCACAGATGGAGGCCTCCTATGTTTCCATGATTTTATTTGTGAGTCGGGCCTGGGATGCTGTGACTGACCCCCTGGTTGGATATCTGGTGAGCCGCAGTAACTGGACGCCCATTGGCAAACTCACTCCATGGTTGGTTGATTGGATGGTTGGTTGGTTGGTTGAGCCACACTTCATGCACTTCATCTTGACTTGAGCTACGAGTCCTCCTGCAGCCCTGTGCTCAGCAAAGCCATCAATGCTTTTCTCACAGGCTGGTTTTTTCCACTCCATTTGGCATCCTGTCCTATCTGCTGCTGTGGTTTGTGCCACAGGGCTTGATGTCTGAGGCTGTCAGCGTGCTGTGGTTCCTCACAGCAGCCTGCCTGTTCGAGACCCTCATGAGCGTAAGTCGGTGGATGTTCGCAGGGACAATCGCTTGCTTTCAGTTTGATTTAGAGTACATTTCATAGATAAAATTTAAGCTTTTGTTGTTTGAAAATCAAGATGCTACATTAAAAACACAGATGCACTTGTTATCAAGGAGCACTCCTAGCATAGACTGTATATAAAAGATGGTCATAGCCATTTGAAATTCGCAAATGGTTTAGTGAGGTCCTGTTATGAAGCCTTCCTCCTTCCTCATTTTCCAAATTTTGCATTCTGGATTCGTTTCCTCACATCTTAGTGCCTCCCACCACAGATGCTAGCAGAGGAGGTGAGAAAGAGGAGGAGGAAGGAGTCAAGGGAACAGGTGTTTAACCAAATGAGACATCCTCACCTTGGAGGCGTTGTTTGAATGCTGTTTGACACAACCTCAACATAAATAGTTTGGTTATGACCTGGCTTTTGGTCTGTTGTATTATCTCTCTTTTTTTTTCCTTTTTTTTGTTTAGGCCCATTTTAACTCAAACAGCATGGCACAATTTGACAAGATATATCTTTTAAAAATTTTTATTATGACACACTCAAACGATGAAAGGAATAAAGTTTGATCATCTTAAATAACTGAAACAACACATGAGGACTTGCTGGCAGAACGTCATAAACCTGCAAACAAATAATAAAAAAAAAAAACAACAATTTTATTTAGGCGGACTGCAGAGGTCCATCAGAACCCCAAAATGCTACAGCTGAAGCAAGGCAAACATGAGGTGAGATAACATGCAGGGAACACACACACACTCTGACAAAAAACACAAGCTAACATAGGCTTTAAATAGACAGGGGGAAGTGGAGAAACCTGGGGAACTAGAGACAGCTGAACTAATTCAATGACACTGACAAAGAGGAAGCAAAACTAGACACCAGACACAGGAGACAAAGACTATCAAAGTCAAAAAGGGAGTGACTGCCAGTCAAATCTGAAACAATGCAGACTGGTGAACTTAACAGAAGAAAATGCTGGAGGAAAAAAAAAAATCAACAGAAGCAAAAAGTAACCAAACAGGAACTGAGAACAAAGAAAACTGCTGAATGCATGAAAATAGAACCTAAACCAAAGAACCATAGGGATTAATATAAACAGAACACATACCCTGAGCAATAAACAGAACAGAACCAGAAACCAGAGGACCAAAAAAATAGATAAAAATTCTAAACTTAAACTCAGAACCATGCAATGGCTATGGAAGCAAACAAAAATTAAGCAATAGATCAGCAAGAATACTGAACTTTAATACAAATAGAAACTGGAACTTTAAAAGATTCAAGACACCAAAGAAAATACACGAAGACCAAAAGTTAAATTATAAGAAAACTGAGGGTCAAATATCAAACATTATAACAATCAGGAATTAACAAGTCCATAAAACTCAAAACTCTGGGTCCATGACCCAGGACCACCACACCTCCTCCCTGCATCCTATACTGCACACAAAGATTAAACACTTTAAACACACATGAGAAAAAAAAAATCATGCTGGTGGGATCACACGGACCAAAACATAATGTCCCAGAAGTATTCAATTGGATTTAGGTCAGGTGAGTGTGGGGACCAGTCAGTAGTATCAATTCTTTCATCCTCCACGAACTGCCTGCACACTCTTGCCATTGTCAAGCACCAGGAGGAACCCAGGAGGATCCCAGGAGGATCCCAGGAGGAACCCAGGATCCACTCCACCAGCATTTGGTCAACACTGGCTTCACTTTTCAGACCAGCCATCTTTTATATACAGTTTATGATTCAGTAGCATGCACAGACAGAGCGGCCTAAAATGCTGAGTAGCTTGCATACAAATGAAAGAGAGAGATTTAAACTTTTATTACTCAAAACTAGCACACTGACTTCTTGGATGGGATGTCCACCCTCACAGCAAGCCACATCATTTTATTTTATTAAAATACTCCAAAAGGCACCAACAGCAAAAACAGTTTTGTGCCATGAATTAGCTGAGGTGAAATCTCACAGACAGCTATCAGCGCAATCAAAATGGCCTGATATGATGTCAAATAGAAAAGACCTTTACTTTCCTTTAACTTTAGTAACATTTTCTGGTAATACTTTTGTGTACTTATTTAGGTAAATTGATATTTTACTTGAAACACTTGATAATATTATGTAAATTATCAAGTGTGAGTTTTCACCACTACTCATAACCCACTCACTACCCATCACTTGTCATCTATCCCACATGTTATGTCTCAGTCTCTGTCACTGCAGTCTTTTCTCCTTATCTTTCTGGTGACTGAAAGTCGTAGTACTCTCATGTCACTGTTCCTGCTGCTTTTTTGCTCCAAGCTGTGTCACCATGGCTACTGATTTTCACACCAATCGTGTAGTGTCATTTGGCATCGTGTTTTTCCTCCTGTCATCTGTGAACAGTGCTACAACATCCCCTACCTGTCACTGAACATGTTTCTGGGAGGACATCAGAGAGACAGGGACTCTGCCATAGCCTACAGTAAGAATATTGACTCACATTCAGAAATTTAATCAGAGGACAAAAAGACAAACTTTTTTGAGTTTCTTCCCTTCTTTGGCCAGGAATGAGTGTGGAGATGGTGGCAATACTGCTGGCTTCAGTAATTCAGGGACAAGTTGTGGCTGTGTACAATACAGAGAAGCAGGAGGCCTGCAAGGACTGGGACCAGTACCATGAAACAACTCAAAGCTCATCTTCACCACAGGCTGCTTCCCTTCAAGAGACGGTATGCTGCTGTTAAAGGGGGCTAGTTACACTGTTCTTTATTTTTTGTCATACATTATATATATATATATATATATATATATATATATATATATATATATATATACTGTTACAATGATGCATTCTCATATTAAACATGGCCAATTGTTTCAAATAGTGAGGTCAACATATGTAAAAGTAATACCTGTGAGCCAGAAGTTCAGGCTTCAGACTCATCTAAACACAAATTCAGAGGGTTTTTTTTTTTTTTTTCCATTGTTAGCTCTGTATGATGTCAGTGAGAGTGGACATCCCTGATAACTCAGGCAAACAGCTCTGGCTGTGAGTGGAGAAGCCGCACCCATTTGCTAACCAAATCTTACAAACCAGCCAGAAGGAAATTAATGTAATGAGAAGGGGAATGAGGAGGACGAACCTACGGGCTGCTCCTCAGACTGTATATAAAAGATGGCTGTGCAGAAGTGTCTTAAACTTCTTCCTAATGGCCAGCAGAGGGTGACTTTTTTGGTTTCAAAAAAGTTTGATTATGTAGAGGTGTGTAAAGGAACAGTCCGTGGCTTCCTTGTCTGTAGCCTGAATAAACACTTTCCTGATGAGTTTATGGTCTCACTTGCTAGTTTTAAGTCTAACTGAAAACAATGTGATGCTAATTTGATAAATTATGGCTGTCATTAGTGTCCTGAAGGGTGATAAAGCAGCGTAGATGTCAGAGCTGCTCTACCTTTGATTGATAATTCACCAACCTTAAAAAAATTCAGTGTCCATGGTTTCAGCTCTCAGCTCAAGGATTCAAAAATGGGACTTAGCAAAATAGTTGGTGGCATCATAATAACCAAATCCATTTTTCATAGTCTAAGTATGTTCCAAGGCCCAGCATGAGATACATATGGATTATTTTTGAGCTGTGAATCTTATAAAGCTACTATGTGGCATGAATAAAAATATATAGCTAGAAATTAGAATAACAGGTCCCCTTTAATGTTAACTAAAAATTGCTCACCTTGATGTAGCACTCTTATTTCCTCAGCAGCGCAGCAGCATGTTTTTGTGCTAACATTGTCTCAGGCATATCTTGTTACCCTGTAATTTACTGCTCTTTGCTTGAGGTATGCACTATTGTTGTGGGGTTTTTGTGTGTCTGAGGTGAACCTGTATTACTCATGTTGTGGAGACAGCAGGGAATCATTTTCTTTGCAAATCCCCAAAACTGAAACCATTAAATTTAGCGTGACATTTTTGTTTAAGGTTAGGGTAAGTCTCCAAGAAATTAATTTAAGGCAAAGTCCTCTGAAGTGATTGAGCTGTATGTGTGTCTGTAGCGTTGAGCTGTTGTGTTGTATTTGGTATATAATATAGTTTGATATTTTTGTAAATTTCTTGCTCAGCAAAAACAATGAATGACAGTATTCCAGGAAATGGTTGACTTAGCCAAGCACAAAAGTAGGGAAAACAAGCCAGCCTGGTTCTGTCCATATGTGACCAAATATGCTTGCCAGCACCGTCAAAGTGCACCTTGCTAGGCTGGACCCCATTTTGCTATGGCGTAGATTCAACAAGATGCTAGAAACGTTTCTCAGAGATTTGGGTCCATGGTAACATGATAGCATCACACAGTTGCTGCACATTTGTTGCCTGAACATCCATGATGTGACTCTTCCGTTCCACCACATCCCAGTGGTGCTCTATTGGATTGAGATCAAGAAACCAGTTTGTGATGATTTGAGGTTTGTGACATGGCACATTATCCTGCTGCAAGCAGCCACCAGAAGATGCAACAATACTGTTGTAGGCTTTGGCATTTAAATGATGCTCAATTTGTACTAAGAGTTGCTGCTATGTCAGCAACTCTTAATATGCTATGTCCTGCAGCTTTTAGATGTATCCCTGATCCAACACACCTGAATCAAATGGCTGAATTACCTCCTCAGTATGCAGTCAAGTTCTCCAGAGTCCTGCTAATGACTTCTATATTTGACTCAGGTGTGTTGAAGCAGAGACACATCTAAAAGGTGCAGGACACCGAACCTCGAGGCCTGGATTTGAGGATCCCTGTGCTATGTTATTAGCTGATTGGATATTTGCATTAACAAGCAGTTGAATAGGTGTACCTAACAAAGTGCCCAGCCACCTTTTTTCTATAGTTTGCCTTTCCTTTTGGATTTTATGACAGTGATATAAACATTCTCAGCTTCAAGTTCATTTATTTGCTGAAAGTCCTCTCATGCAACGTTCAGCAAGAATGTAAATGGATGTATTTCATGTGATAATGTTCCCTCTAGAAACCAACTATCATTGCTGTGTTAATTATAATGCCATAAAACAATGATTTTATTTTTATGTTTTAGGTTTGTAGGCAGAATAATATGCTTTATTTAAAAGTTATGGTTTCATGTGTACATTTTCCCCTCCAGCAAAAGGCTTTCCTGACCTCAGCTCTGGTCCTGGGGGCCTTGTTTTTCCTCTGCAGCCTGGTTTTGTTCCTGGGGGTGGAGGAGCACCAGGGGGAGTCACACAGAGACAGTCGGTGTTCACTATAAATATGTTATAAAAGATGTTATAAAACATATATTTTTGTTGTTAAACAAAGCTTATGGTAGATGTGGACCAAGTCCACAAAGTAATTCACTCTGCCGTATCCATAGCATGTACACATGTAGCTGAGGACTTAATCAAAACTGTAAAATTAGCCAAAGAACTGAAGTCACCCACAAAAAGAGCAAAATAGGGAGCCTGGAATTTCACTCTTTTCTCTCGTGTGTTATTTTTCAAGCTCCTCACTGGTCTGATGTCAAAGTACGACCTTCCTATGTGAACTCGCTGAAGATGCTGATGTGCCACGTTCCTTACCAAAGGCTGGTGCTGGGCTTCATGTTCAGTGCCTTTGCATTTCAAGTAATCATCTCTGCATATGGTTCTCTCTTTTTTTAATTTTGTTTTTATCCTCTTCAAAGTCACATGTGAATTGACTTATCTGCTTTTTTCTCACCATCTGTTTTATCTCAGATGTCCTTGGGCAATTTTGCACTGTTTTGCAGTCATGCTGCTGGGCTGGGAGCCCATTTCCAGCACCTCCTGCTGGTTTTACTGGTAAGGTGCAGCTAACCTAACAGACTATTACACAGACTCTGCTCTGCTGCATGTTTATAAAATAAACATTTCAGTAGCTTTCTGGCCATTTTAGATATGTTTTGAATTTAAAATAAAAATGTAATCAATGTTTCTGCAGGTTTCTGCTTCAGTAGCAGTTCCTCTGTGGCAAATAATTCTTCTGAGAATTGGGAAAAAGTCTACAGTTTTCATCGGACTGTCGGTGAGACCTCTGAAAATTCTTGATAAGAGAAGTTTTCCACACCTTAAATCTCCTCTCTCCCTATCAGCCCTGTTTTTGTCTCTCAGCTCTTCATCCCAGCGGTGATTATAGTTGCCTGTGTTCCCAGTAACCTGCTGGTCTTCATGAGTATGTGCGTTCTGATGGGATTCAGTGTGGCAACCATATTCCTGCTTCCCTGGTGAGTCAGCTCCCGGCCTGAACACAAAGTTCGCTGTCCTTTCCAAGGCCCCCTGTCAGATCTAATCAGCATCAGAGCTGAATGCGGTGCACATGAATCATTCATAGTCTGTACCCAACCCCGGCCAGTCATGACTCTTCCAGAAACTATGCTTTGTTGGCTGGCCAGAGCACTCCATTAAAGGTGACATGTGGTTTTGACATGTGATATGTCAATTTGTAGTGTTTGTGCCGCAGGTCAATGCTCCCAGACGTGGTGGATGACTTTGCTGTAAGACACCCCTCCTGTAAGGACCTGGAGCCTCTGTTTTTCTCCTGCTATGCGTTCTGCAGTAAGCTGGCAGGAGGACTGTCGGCTGGACTCTCAACCATGACATTACAGTGAGTCAGACTCCGGTCCACTCACTCTTTATGTTTGTTATGTGGGTGCACCACTTGGTCTGTCACATTATGTGCTCTCCTCGTCTGCAGGTTTGTGGGCTACGAAGCAGGTGCTTGTAACCATGGTGACAGAGTGGTGATGGCTCTGATCGTACTGTTCTCGCCAGTTCCCATCACACTTCTGCTGATAGGGATGGTGTTTTTTCACTTCTACCCAATTAACGAGAGGCGAAGCTTGCAGCTCCTGGAACAAATCCAGTAAGAGGCTCAGACACGTCGTCTTTGAAGCAGCTACAACCAAGATTTTTATCATTAAAAAAAAAAACCATCAAATTAAGAAGTGGACACAATAGTATTAAAAGGGTTGCTTGCATATAATGTCTATTAACAGAGACGCTAATACACACGGCATGCAAAGAATGGTAAAACTGAAATCCATGAGAGAACCCTGCAGCAGCAAAGATGGTGCAGAGTGCAAAAATCTTTCTAAAACCTAATTTCCAGGTAAAATCACATTTGACTAGAGATCTGATATGCTAATATGCATTTTTTATGCCACGATGACCAATAAAATTGACATTTTTAAATTAAGTTAATTTAACACTAATAAATAATGTCCCAAGTAAATAGCTGGAGGTGTTTCAAAATGTTTGCAGAGTGGCAACACTTGCTTCTAGAAGGAAGTAAAAAAGATGGACTGAACCACCATGATGTCAGCCACTGGTTTCTGAAGTCATCCCCATATAGTTATTTTTTAAAGTAGGTGTGATGATGAGGCACGGCTCTGACCGAGAAACAAACAACACTGCACTGTACAACAACGCGTGCCTGAAGCACTTCTTTTATATACAGTCTGTGAGTGCTCACTTTGAGTTTAAATCTCATTCTGAGTCTTTTGAAAAAGTTTCAGCTCATTATTTCTCTTTGGGAGCAACAGCCTAACACTCACTGATTTCATGGCAGGAATTTCAGAAATAAAAGACACTTCACACATCTATTTTGTAAGACAGGTGCGTAGGAGAAGGACAAACAGATCCAGCATTGCAACAAGACTCCCACACAGTATAACTCGCAAGAATGCATGTTTTTGAGATGTTTCACTCCTAGATCTTCATCAGGCAATCTTGGCTGTAATCTTATTGTCAGTCTCATTCCCCAGGTACTATGCAAAGAATGAAGGCCAATCATAGTTTTAACAGTTGCATAGAAACTATCAAAAATTCACCCTACCAAAATGTTTTCATTGAATGGTGAAATAAATACTAACTGAATATTAACTTACATGTCATAGACTTCAAATGCAGTCTCAAAAATACAGGTTAAACTTTGCATGCTCAGTGACACACAGGAGCTCTTCAAAATAACATGGTCTCACTCAGCAAAATATATTAATATCTGTTTTATTTATCCCAAAGGATAACAAATTTGTGTTTTAAAGCAGCCAAATGATTAAACACAACCTATAATTAAAAAAAAAAACAATAATAGAAAAGCTAAAAAAATAAATAAATAAAATATGAAAAAAAAACAAAATAACTCAATGAGGTAAAAACTATACAGAAGAAAGAAGCTCATGTAAATAGAAAAACCTAAAATCAAGGATCTCAGTAAGTGAAAATTAAATAAAACATTAGCTGAATGTTATACAATAAAGTGACTTTGTAGAGTGAAATAGCTCAAGAGCATTAATATTAATATGACTCTATGAATATGGGCTGCCAAAAAGGCTAGTGAAATTCAATATTTAATTCAAAGGATTGTTGAACATGATGGACTGGAGTTATCCAGACTTCTTGTAGGACATTCATCTAGATGTTGGCTGCCGTTTTTTCCCATCTCTGTCACGATGAGCCCACACTGCTTCAGTAACGTTCAGGTCCAGGCTCTGGGGATGCCAATCCATGACATGATTTAGCATACCTCAGCCTTTTCTCACTCTTTCCCTTCCTTAAGAATGGCTTCTTCCACTGAGACCATTTCTGATGAGGCTTCAGTGAACAGTAGATGGATCAACAGTCAACAGTGTCAGATCTTTGCTGGATTTTTTTCCTATTTCAAAATGGCTTGATAATTTTTTTAAGCCTGACATTCATTATTATTATTATTTTTATCCTCCATATGTCCAGTTTCCTCAATTTTTTTTTTAAGAACACAGTGCACACTATTCTGAGATATGCCAAGTTTTTGGCACATAACCTTGTTGGTGCAAAAATAAAATTTCATGTCTTTCAAACAGTTATTGGGATTTTTCTTAGATTCAACAAAATAAATAGGAACAAATTGTTTTTGCAACAGGCTGCTTCTAACAAAGTGAGATTAAACCCTCAAATATAAAACAGTGGAAAAAATGTGGCCAACAAAATGAGTGAATAACAACAGAACTCTGCCATGTGATTGTCTGAGTTGTGTTAACAAGCAGCTGAACAGGTGCATGAAGTGGCTGGCGAGTGTATATAATCAGCCAGGATTACATTTGGAAAGATGTGTAATCAGAGTATAGTTAAATTGTCAAAGATTACATGATTACAGTTTATGTTCTTAAAATATGACATTTTTAAAATCCTGTAACCTTTCATATTATGAAAAGCCTGTTGGTGCTGTTTTTGTGAGGATAAATTGATTCGATTGAAAATGCTGAATATGTGAAATGTATTTCATTTGCAAAAAATGAAAATGCTTTAAAATGTTTAAAGAGAGAGAAAACGTTGTCCACACACTTGTAGTATACAGAGTAATATTATCAATGTTAGATTCTGAAGTCATTTACAACTAACTAGATCTGATTACATGATTTTGTAATGCCAACGATGGCATTAATGATTAAAGAATCACACATCAACTTGTGTTCAGTAACTTGTTCCAAAGTAGCCACTGAACACAAAGTAATATGACCCACGCCTGCCTCACAGCACCTATCAAGTTTATTGTCTTGTTAATTACACACACACACACACACACACACACACACACACACACACACACACACACACACACACACACACACACACACACACACACACACACGACAGAGGTGTTCATTGGAGAGCTTTAAAGGTGCTGTTTTCCTTGCCTCCAACTATTATGCCATATTCACTTCCGGCACTTTTCCCTGGTTATGCCCAGATCTCACTGTTCCAAAAGAAAGCAAAAAAGAGCAGATTTTCCAAGACTTTCAACAGAGTCAGTCAAAGTAAAGAGCAGAATAGATTTATTCAGTAATACCTCTACACGTGGTCTTATAAAATACCTTTCAGGACTTCAGTTAATAACAATATTAACATGCCACTTTCAAAAGAAAGAAGAATACCAATGTAATATACATTTTTATTTTTTATTCTTCATCTAGTTCAGAAGCTACATCATCTTCAGAACTGAGAGAAACCACAGAGCTGCCAACAGTTGTCCATCAGGCCCACGCTGGAGTCGCATCAACATCACGTTACGACTCAAAGACCAACACATTAAAATTTCAGTCCTCACCACGCTGTTACAGTCGGGATAAAAAATGTTCAGTCAAGTCATCTGCTCATTCAAATGTGTCAAACAGACCTTTTGGAAATGGGAGCAGGCCTAAATCACACCCTCGATGTCATGAACATACTTTCAACCCTCAACAGTGCTCAGGTGAGGCCAAGCTGGGCAGAAATGTTCCTGAGAATCATTCTGAGTCTGCCTCTAACAGGTCACATGTGAGATCCAAAGAGTCATGGGTTTAGGACCATACCCCACAGTTCCAAGTTTGGGGAATATCACAGCTTTGCTGTGTTCACTTGGCTTAGCATATGCTTTGGATTAGCACAATCCAGGAAATGCATTGATAGTTAATTAACGGAGATTTACTGAAGTCCCAGCCAAGAAATCTTTGCAAAACATAAGCTTAGATCCTGCAGCCTCTGTGTACACACTGAATATGTTTTTAACTTTGGTCATTGCTTTATGTTATCCTAACAACCTGACCTGATTTAGCATTGTATTTAGCATATTCATGAGCCCAGGAGGCTTTGCAAAAGAAAAAAAAATATTTTGGCTTTCCTTATTTCCAGGGGTAAAACAGTGTAATTTTATTAAACCTGCTGGTGTGTTTCAATTAGGCAGCAGGTGTCCTTAAGTAGCAATGTGACAGATCAGGTTAAGGCATTAGTGAGGTGGTGCCATAACTCCAAACTAAAAAATTTTCAGTGCAGGGTTGCTGGTGTGAAAGGTCCAAACCACCAACCAAGTAGGATTTAAAAGCCTACACCTATCCCAACTGGACCAAACTATGGTAAACCTGTAACTCGTGCCACTGTCACCCATCCTACCTCCAGGGGTGAAATTTTTAGGTCTCTAAAACAGGGGAAATTTCTCAGTATAAAATACTGCTCAAGATACCAAAACACACCTTGTACATAATGGTGACAAAACAGCATCATGTGAATGTTTTCACCTGTTTCAAAAGCTGAGGCACACTTTGAGCGTGCTTCACTCTTAAACATTTAGAAACTCCTGCATGTTGTAATGCACTCTCATCCTTTAATACTACCTAGTACTTATACCTTTGAATTATTTATTCAACACTGCACCAGAGAAGTGCTGGTTTAACTCGGTGGTGTGAATAGAGCTAAATGGGGTTATTCTGAACCGATGGAAAGAAAAGCACAGTCCAAGGTGGTATATAGGTTCCTCTAATTTTCTCCTTTGTGCCACCTCATCTCTTCTCCCTTCTGTCCTCCTGTTTGTGACCTAAAAGTCATTCTCAGTGCAGCATCTTGAACGATAGCTCATCTCCTGAAATAAATATTCTGTAGAGAGGACGAGAATAGAAAAGGGTCGGCAGAGGAGCAAGGATGCACAGGTATAACCTTTGAGGAAGTCATTTCAGCAACTGTGATGTACTGTATTATAGGAGGCATAGCACTTGGCTAATTGAATTCAAAGTAAATACTGTAATACTGTACAGCTGGTGGGAGTTGGCCTCGTCTTCTGATGTCTTATTAACAGTTTTCAACATTTTATGGAGTGCAATAAATAAACCAGTCCAGTAATGGACATTAGCTTGCTATTCTTTAAAAAATGTTCTTGAGGCTACAATATAAGTCCATCTGCTTTACTCCAGAAAGTTGTGACAGTATACTCAAGGTCATTCACTCTATCCTGTGAATTTCCTGTTCCTGCATTTCATATAAATAAATTATGTCAGTAATTATTCATTTGTGCAGTAATTTATTAAATTTAATTAAAATGATAGGCTGTGGTCTAACAGATGTGGTTGACGTATTATATATATTAAGTGTACAATTGGTAATCGCAGAAAAACATGGTGGAAAGATTAAGCCACGCAGGGATGTTCATCTTAAAGGTACAACAGTCATGGACTGATGTTTATCTAGTGCTCTTCTAGTGTTACTGCCCATTCAATGCACTTTAGACTACAAGCCACCTTTACCCATACATCAACTATCTTATCTTATATCTTAAACTAATACCAGTTAACGTAACATGCATATATTTGGGCTGTGGGACAAATCTGGAGTACCAGAAGGGAACCCACACAGGCACAGTAACAACATGTAAACTCCACACAGACAGGCTCCATCCAGGGTTTGCCATGAGGGGACAGAGGGAACACTGCTAACCACTGCACCACAAGGCCGCTAGCCAATTCAGTTCAGATGGATCGTCAACATCAGTTACACATAAAACATGGATAGCCACTGTGACATCACCTATTAGTGTCTGGAGGTTTGTCGCCTCAGTGCTAGAATTTTGCCCATCCCCATGTTGCTTTTTGGAGCCAGGAGTTACCATATTTGGACAGCTAATACAATCAAGCTTACTTACCAACAAACAGACACACCCGCTAGTGTTAAGTAACTAAGACTTTCACCCACACAGCAAGTTCAGTGACTCCAGTTAGGTTAGGTGAGGCCTATAGAGGTTTACTTGAAAGACAGTGTGTGCACATTGCTCGAGAGTTGTCTGGCATTTTGGACGTAACGCAACAACCAGTTGTGAGAGAAAAATGCATATTCCCCGACTGGTTGGTCAGTGGGTCCTGGAGGTTGCTGGAAGTCACTAGGTGAAATTGGTTGCAATGAGGGTGCTGCACCAAAAACCTTGTGATTGCTTTGGTTACTAGCAGATTGCCACGGTCACCTGTAATTTGACTTTGAAGGCGAATGGTCTGCGTTTCCAATTACGTCACATTTTTCAAAGTTTCAGTACTGCTTAAAGAGTCATTGGTAAGTGTTTGCAGACCAGTCACTGCGTTCTGTTCAAACTATGGGTAAAAATTTGATAGTACTTTTCTGTGTTCATAATTCCGTCAATTTTGACAAGATTCCCAACACCACTGGCTGAAATGCAGCCGCAAACTATGACAGAGCCTCCATTGTGGTTTTACAGATGGCTGTAGACACTCATCGTACCTCTCACCTGACATCCTCTATACTTATTGATGATGATTACACAAGTCCAGTTCTTGTGTAATTTGGCATACTTCAGCCTTTTCTCCCTGTAACCCTTCCACTGAGACCATTTCTGATGAGGCTTCAGTGTACAGTAGGTGGATCAACTCTCAGGTCCTGTGTCAGGTCTTTGCTTGATTTTTTCCTATTTCTTAAGGACATGACTTTCAGAAACCATCTGCTGGAGATGTTTTTAGGCCTTTTTTTTCTCCTCTACTTGTCCAGTTTCCTCAGATTTTTTATGAACAAACTACACACTGTGCTGAGATAGGCCATGTTTTCAGCAAATAGCTCGTTGGGAATCACCTTATTGGTGCAAAAATACTATTTTATGCCTGTCAAGCTGTGTTATTATTGGCATGTTTTACAGATTCGATTAAAGAAATGGGAACAAATAATGTGTTTTGCAACAGGCTGCTAGTAACAAAGAGCCTAAAGATATAAATTAAAACTGGTTCTTTGTTAAGTGATTTGTCATGTGTAGACTGGAGATGAGAAATTATGTCCAGCTCCTTTCAAGCAAAATACAAAGAAATGAGGGGTGACTCAAAACTTCTGAAGAATACTGTAAGTGGTATATTACTGCATATGCTGAGCAGTTCAGATGAACGCCACATCAGTACATTTCCCATAATCATCTAAAATAACAGGATGTTACAGTGCTCATGTCAGCGGCTTCAGTCTGTTGTGTGGTACCAGTGCTTTGTTCACTTTGTTACGAAACACGGTGCATACATGCAGTGTTTTTAAGGCTGTAGCTCAGCAACCACCCACACATAATATCATCACATCGTGGGGAAGCGACAACAAAGAAGAATGTGGGAAGTGAAGCAGTCATTCACGTTTTTAACAATGTCTCAGGTTAGACTAAATACTGACGTACAAACGTACAACTGTTTTAATGCTGAACCTGCTTGTTTGTTAGTTTGCTGCTCTCTGTACAATGAGGAGTTTGATGGCCACTTTCAGTTTTACTCTCAGATAATCTGGTTTATATAATCTGGTTAAACTGCTGTCTTATTTACCTGCTGTTTCACAGCTCGTGATACTTGCCCCATTAACTTTCCTCCGCAATAGGTCCTAAAGTTTGTAGCAACACAGTAGATGTAATAAACAAAACTACAAACAAGATTTGGAGTTGTAATGAGTAAGCTGAGCTGATATGCTAATAGCAGTTACAAGAGTTTTGGATACAAATGACAGCATCAGTTCTCCCTATAAGACTTTATAGTTTCCTTAATGGAGAAAAAGTAGAGCTATGCAAGTTTTCAGTGTCAACACAGGAAAAAGGGCTTTGGACAGCTGTTAAAAGAGGTTCTTTTTAGTTAAGCTCCTGCATTAAGGGAGCATAAATGCAAAAATCCACTTTTAAAATTGATTTATTTTTTCTTATTGTGCACATTTCCCTTAAGATCTGATCTGTAAAGAGAGACCTGGTTACATGGTTGATATACACTCCTCTGATTTAAATTATCGTTTTTGTGTCTCACATCCTATAAAACACTTGCTTGGCCCGAGTTTCTAAGTAAGATATTCTTTTATAACTATAATATTGCTTCATTGGTGGATTTTTCCTCCATCCGTGCCCACCCGCTCGTCAGTAGGCCGCCCATGCCTCCAGCTTCCGTTCGCATTCTAGGGTGGTCCAGAGGAAAGACACAGCGGAGCGAAAATGGGAGTAGAAATTCAGACAATAACTGCGGGCGACGGTAGGAATTGCGTGACTTGTTTAATAGTGTAATACTCCGTTTTGTTCCAAAAGTGTGCGCTTCATTATTCTGCCACTTTCTCTCCGTTTCCTCCTTTTTTCAGGCCGGACTTTTCCTAAGAAGGGGCAGCGCGTCGTGGTGCACTATGTCGGTGAGTGCGGAGGCAGGAGCTCCGAGATTTAGACAGAAAGATTTTTAATGTTTCCTGTAGGCTTAAGCGGTATGAAAAGGGCTTGTTTGGGTGAAATGTGAGACAAGTTAATTTCATCTAACGGCAGCCGAGTGACCATTGCTTCTTTTGCTGGATAGCACTGCGGCTAGCTTCCATTAACATATTGAATATAGTGACTGTTGGGCTAAATCAGCTAGGCTGATGCTCGCAGACTTTTATCATGTACCTAATCGGTTAAACCGACCGGACATGTCTCTATATAACATAGTAGTTACACACACACACACACACACACACACACACACACACCCCAAACGTGAACTATCCGGGACCCCTGATGCTAGTGCTAGCATCACGGCTAGCCAGTTAGCTCTTCTGGAAAAGACTGTCGGGTGCAGAAAAGTTAGTTATCAGCAACCCGAGCTCAGTGTCTAGTTCGGTATCCCAACATCTTTAAGCCCTCTTATTTTATCACCAGGCACACTGGCAAACGGAACAGTGTTTGACTCTTCGAGGTCCCGGGGGAAGCCGTTCAAATTCAAGATTGGACACCAGGAGGTGATTCGTGGATGGGAGGAAGGAGTAGCCCAGGTCAGCAGGATTTCCACTCTAAAATCTGCATAAAGCTATTCACTTAACTAACTGCCTATGTTTTGCTTACACCTAACTAAAAGTAACGACTGTAACCCTCTCATCTGTGTTGCTTATATTGGCAGATATTTAGTCTAATCTTAGCAGTAACACCTGTCAGTCAGTTATGACACTATGAACAGAAATTTGTCAAATAATTGTCTCCAGGTAAAATCTTGGCTACCACGTTAGAACAGAAGCAGTGACCAGAAATTAAGCTCAAGGAGGCTCTTTTATTAAAACTGAAAACATCCAAATGGCATTCACAGCTCCTTCGGTGGTCTCAAGTCACGTTAGAGCATCTCTGCTCTCTTATCTCCATCCTCCGTCTGCCTTTATTATTGTTGAATGCGGCACAGCGGCTCTCTTAGCTGTTAACGTACTCTTATGGTACTTGGCTGGCCACCATTACCCCCCTTTAATTTCGTAACCTTGCAATTATTAGTGTTAGAAGTACTTTATTTTTCATAAATTATTGTGTCCTGTGATGCTTGCCCTGTTGTCTCGAGCTTGTGTTTTAATAAACTGTGTATTATTATTGTGGGTTTACGTGCATGATTGGACAGACAGATGATCAGAACGTTAGCTTTTTTTGTTTTTTTCAATTAGCAAAATACCCATTATGCTCATTTGTAGTCCACATATTTTTATTCTTGGGTTCTACTAGAGTAGCTTTGTAGGATTCCCAGTAGTAGTGGGCTATTATAGTCTCATAATTATATCACAGAAAACTTGTGATAACGATGTTTCTGATGTTACAGAAAAAAAAAAAATTACAGGACAATGTTTTATTGATGAATCTATTGAAACCAGGTGCCAGCAGCGTTATTGTGCAATAGTAGTGACTAGGGCTGCAACTAAACATTGTTTTGGTAGTTGACTAATCTGTCTTTTTTTTTTTTTTGATTAATATATTAGTCAACGATTATTTCAATCTTACCTCACCTGTTCAAACCTGCCTATCTGTTAATATCACCTAGTTGTCTCTTCTCACAATTAAAATAATGACCCATAAAAATGCGAGTTTAAAACTAATCAGTGTATTTTTAACATTAATGTGACCATAACAATAAATAGCAAAAAAAAAAGCATATTAAAGTGAATGCAATTTTTATTTTTATATGAAAATATAATGTGCAAATAAGTAAATAAAAATGACCTCTGTCTAAAAGTTCAAGTGAGCTTCAAATTAAATCAAAAAGATTTTTCCGTCCAAAACAACTGAAAAGTTTACAGACGATTCACTTCATGAAGAGGTTTACTGTTCATGATGAACGGGAATATTAATGCGAGAAAAAATAGGAGACAACATAGCTGTTCTTATTATACTTCATTCGCTAGCTAACATAACTGACATGGTGCCGCTTAGCAAACATCATCCATGAGACCTTGTTTCCGACAGTAATGTTTGTAGAAACATTAACAGGATATCAACGACGCACTTACTCTCTAAAACGTACCCATCCAGGGCTGATGTCACAGCTCCAGGGTGCCGCCCTTTTAAACGCTCACGCATTGCAGTGATGCTGATGTGGAAGGAAAAATCTGCTTTGCACAGTCTGCATTCAACTTTAGTTTTGGTTCCTGTGAAATGCTCCCACACTTTTGACAGTCTGTCTCCATTTTCTTTCATTTTCTCCGCCAACCTCCACCTGTTCCATCGTCATTGCGTTCGCGTTACTGTCTTCTTCGTTGGTATTTTTATTGGCATACAATGGAGGCAATACTGCCCCCATATCTTCCTGTAGTGTATTGCAGTTACAAAATCACGTGGTTTTAGAATACAACCCGACGACATTAAAATTCCAGGTCGACTAATTTTTGTAGTCGACAAATCATTGCAGCCCTAGTAGTGACGCAATATAAAAGTAGCCCAGGCAGCCCTACAGTAACATGTAAGTAAAATAAAATAACTGCTCGGTTCTCTAGTTTAACAATAACTAAATTAACTTAACCTTGTAACTCTTCAGGAGCTGCACTATATTGTCACATAATAAAACTGAAAATTATTTTCTACCTGGAATGTATCTTGGATCATTTTAACCAGCTGCTTAAATTCCTTCTTTTCCACCATGTATGCGCTTCAGTAATTTCCATCAACTATTTGCTCTCCCCGTCATATGGCGTGCAGGCAGCAACTGGCCCAGCGACACTCAGTTGAGTAATTTGTCGACATTTGGGTCGCACATTACCAGCTGTGCTAGTATCTCCTCTTTTGTAGCCTGGTTGTACTCAATGGTGGGTTTTTTTTTTTCCTGTCTTAAGTATTGAAATAAATTTGTTGTTTTCACCTTCAGCAGGAACAGTTTTCTTGCACATTTTTCCAAAGTACTGTGTTTTGTTAGTGGCTGCTGAAGAAGCTCCCTTTTTAGGTCCTAAATTGTCACTGGAGTCTGACACGCAGCCACAGTAAATTATAAATGCATGGTGTTGGTGAGAGCAATGATATTGCAGTGACATCTTTATGTCATGCAAAAATTTATATTGGTATTATCACAGATGATATGACATGGCAAAACCCTAATTCCCAATTCAAAATAATCTTTATTTATCTTATATTGGCCCTTGGTGCAGACACTCAGTTCATCCTCCGTCTGAAACAAGCGGTTTGATCTCCTCTCACTTTAAGCCTGTGGTTCTCAGACTGTGGGGTGAAACCAGGTGAAAAACACCAAGTAAAACAGATTTCAATAAATTTTTAATAAAAGTTTGCCCTGCTACTGTGTTTACCTTTCATTTATGTAAAATTTAAGTTAGTTAAGAACTTTTTTTTTTTTTATTGTTAATGATTGACTTGAACTTGTGGGAAGCAGGGCTTGAAGTTTGAGAACCACAGCTTCAAGCTAACCTTCTTCTGATTGATTGCCCCTTGTAAGCAGTAGATTTGTTTTTTTGTTTTTTTATTAAAAAATAATTAAAAAAAAATTTTTAAAGTAAGCAGTAGATTTGAACATTAGGTGGGTTGAGCTTCCGGATTCACACAGCCAGAAGTGGCTGTCTGGGATTCCATATTTGGTGTCTCCTTTTGATGTCATACAGAGCCAAGAGTAGAAAAAAGTGTCTGAAACTGACTGTTTAGGCCCGTCTGAATCCTGACCTTTACCTCAGAGATTGTACATACGCTGATCTCATAATGAGCATCATCCACCACTGTTTACTATAGACAGAAAATAAGGGAACGCTTAATAGGTGCACTCTACCTTAAATTACTCTCAAATGACTGCACATAGTTGTAGTAGACTTGTGACATGCTAGCTTTACCTGGCTAAGTTGGCACTGGGCCTCATTTTCTTTTATTTAAAGAACATCCACTTGTTTAGACTTATTGGCAGCTTTTCTAATCTGTGACTTCGCATGTTACTCCTGTTCATGCACCATCCAATCTCTCAGCGTCTCACATTCCAGTCTGACGCGTGTTGGTCTGTAGCGTGTTCATTGTTCGTATTTGTCATTTAACGTTGGTCGAAAAACAACTTCTAGGTGTGTTACTGCCACCTTCTGGCAGCAGTAAAACATAACATCGTGCCAACTGCTGGTAAATATGAAAGAAAGTATGTACTTCAGACAAAAATGGTTGCATCTCCATAAACTGAGCATTATAAAGATATGGTTTATTAGATTGTCATTGCCTTTAACTTCACTAACTTCACTAAGCTAACCTGATCCTGTACTATTAAGTTGTTTTTTTTTTAAGTAAATCTATTACTTAATTCAATGGCAGCAGTAGTGTTTCATTTCTATCTCCTCCTCAGATGAGTGTGGGTCAGCGGGCAAAGCTTATTTGCTCACCGGACTATGCCTATGGCAGCAAAGGTCACCCAGGGATCATCCCACCAAACGCCACTCTCACCTTCGATGTGGAGCTGATTGGTCTGGAAGCCTGAAACTTGTGCACTCAGCTTTGTTTAATTCCAGTCAGATTTTCAGGGTGAGATGTGTTTATTTAAGTGTCATACACAGTGTTAATAGGGTGTGTAGATGTGCAATAATAATCCTAACCAGTACGATCACTCGCTGTACGGTGACGATACATTTGCCACTAATGTCCAGAGATTACAAGGTATGGATGTAACAAGCCCTCCTGTAATCCCCTTTTCCTCTCCTCGTTAAGCACGCCTCTGAGACTGTTTGTTTTTTCCCCCCCCTCACTGCAGGTTGACTCCTATCTTGGGAACATGGAGGAAAAGGTTAACTGATGATTCCTGCTCTCGATTCCTGCATAGGACGTATGTCTGTTGTTACACTATTTCACTCTCCTTTACATTTAGATACAAGTCCTGTTTTTTTTTTCTTTTTTTGTCACTTGCTTTAAAATTTTATCCCTCATATTATACTTTAGATTACATAAAGTAATAAGTCATAGGCCTTCCAATCACATGTATTTTGTCATATTCTGCTTTCTATTTGTATGGTCTTTTTTTTTTTTTTTTTTTTTTGGACTTAAAATTTACTTCCTTGCCTCAGTTTGATTAAATGCATCTGCCACCAGGACCACGTTTTAAATCAAGTGTCATAAGTACTGAATCAGTCTCATTCCTGTGGCTCTGTGGCCTTTACAATAAAATTGTATTGATTGCGGGTAATGTCTTGATTCAAAATAAGAATAAATTGTTTGACACAATATTTCTACAAATTACTTTTGTGATGTACTTGGGGTGGGCGGGATTGAAAAATGCACAGAATATGTTGTAATCAGGGGCTCAAAATTCAAACATCATTTTCATGAAAAGCCTACAGGACTCTGCACATGAAAGATTTTTGTCTGTCTTAATTTATGAGCCAAAAATACCTGCTTGCTTTAATATCCACAGCTGAAAAACACTTGTCCTCTTGGCCGAACGAAGAAAATATTCCTCGAGGCCTGTGGCTTTCTTTGAATACAATAAAAGAGTGACTTTAACTAAAATGGCTATTTTCTTCTTTCTTTGAGTCATTCCATCTCACTTGGTAGTATTTTCTGTCATTTCTATCACTGACTCATGAATAAGGGGAGACACTCAATTTTCAACCAATAAATCATTAGGTTGACCTTGAAGGCCTTGGTGGATGTAAGCCAAATTTGAATGGATTATTAACATGACCCCACTCTACACCTCTGCAAAGGTTTTTGCAGAATTCATTCAAAACAAAAGTAGTTCTGTATGGCAGATGCCTGAAATTTTAGCTTGAAATATACAAAGGAGATGCCGTGTTAACTGCTATGCATTCATTTGCATGACTGCTAAATGAAGAGCTGTTTTCACCTGTAGCATCTCGCCTTAATTCATGTGAACACATCTCACTAACAAACGAAAAAGAACAGAAGCATCTTTTATTTCCAAGAAGAGTGTGAAATTCAAGGACAACAATGTGTACTGCTCCAACGGACTTTATTTTACAATAAAATTCTTCTTCGTCACGCTGAACCTCTGGTTAAACTTCTTGTAAAACCCCACCTGAAGGATCCCTGAAAGCCAAACCTTTGTTCTTTTTGCATAATAAGGCTGAAATTGGTAACTAAACTTACAGCACATCATAGTTCCCACATACAATGGAGTGACATCAAAGGGCCACTTGAAATATGCACGCTTTAGCATTAATGCTCAAACACCGACACACTGCATTACAGTTAACTGCAGCACAGTGTGATGAAAGCAGCCACGGTCGATGGCAAAAAATAATCGCGTTCATCTTTTCTAGCAGCTGTGCAGACATCTTTCGCTTCATTTAAAATCAGGAAATAAACACCTGTATCAAACATTGTCACCTCTTTACAAATTCAGTCAAGAAAACTGCTCTCCTTGTTTATCTCATTTATCACAGGTTACTAAGTGTGAAATAGAAGTCCCTCCTTATCTTTGAAGAAACAGTGATACATGAGCTGGCTGTGCATTGAAGGGCAGAGCAAATCAGGCTCGCTCTCTCTCTCTCTCTCTCACACACACACACACCACATTTTGTTTTAAGACCCAAAACATAATAAATGCTATCCTTATAAAAATCATTTCTTTTTCTGTTAGTGTGATTTAGACTCTTAGATCATCTCCATTATGTAAAATAACCTCGTGTTAAGCTGCAGGTTTCTGCTCTTTATTCTTGGGTCACTGATGCATTTTGTATTTTATCCCAACAGGATTAATGAAGTGGAGTCTGTACAGTTTTTCATAGTTTGTAGGAATCAAAAAATAAATGAGTTTAAAAAAAAAAAAAAAATCAACAATCTGTTTTGCTCTCAGTAGAGTCAGTTCAGCTCTGCTTCTCAGAAAATCAGTCCCAAAATCTTTACAACACTTTCAGTATTTTCTTGATTGTGATACAAATATGAATGCCTGTCAGCTTCTCGTACCCACACCCTGTGTGCTCTGTTTCCTGACTGCTTCTGAACACGTCAGAAAAGTGCTGACTGTTATGTACTTTTCCGCTTTGGCGGCGCATCCTTGATGCCAAAGGAATTTGATGACTGTGACTCTCCCATCCCCTGTGAACAATTTAGAAACTGCGATGGTGAAATTAGAAGAGCACAAACTATTTCTCTTATTTTCATAATGTGAAGTGTACATTGTTGCCCTGAAGGCATCTCATACTGAAGGGGCTTTTTAATACAAGCAAGAGAACCCAAACAGTGGGTTACATGCAAACTGCAATAAAGAGAAAACCACTTAAAGTGCAGGCAGTAGCATTAAATACAGAATATTTCAGTAAGGAAAGCATTTAATGTACAACTAATTCTTTGTTCTCTAAGGCAAAGCATGACCACAGACTCTAAAAATCTTATAAGTGGAGATATCCAATGCAAGGTTGAGACTAAAATGTAATAAAGTAAAGCCAGCGTTGTGCCTGGAGGGGTTTGGAGTCGTTTCTTAATCTCAAATATGGCTGAAAGTGTCAGATTGATGTTGTTCCGTTCATGTTGGTTGGCCTGCGGCCCCTGCCTGCACCCTGGCGTCGAAGTGAATGGAGAGCCACAGCACAGCAACCTCTCAGCAAGGATCCAATATGATACACTGGCATGACCTCCTGTGGTGCTCCGCGGCACAGCCATGCCATGGTCGGAACCACCGGCACTGCCAAAGCCAAAAGATCTACAAGGAAGTACCGGCTCCAGTGGCACCGCTGAGGGGAATACCCTTCCTCACTTGCTCCTCCGTTTTCATCCTTATTATCTTCTTCTATCTCCACTACTGTAGCTTTCTGCTTCACTGGTAGTGGAGCTAAAGGTTGGGGCTGGCAGGTGTGAGGCCCTGCAGGGACCTTCATTACCTCCTCAGGTTTGTCCAGTGGTAGTGGCTCTGTATTGTAAGTATGCTCAGTAGAAGAGAGAGGAGGTAAAGTCGATGGAAATCGTTGTAGTTCTGAGGGGGTTGTGTCCACTGTGGCTAAAGAAATTACACTCGGCCCTTCTGCAGCACTTTCCTCACACAGCCAGGTCATGGTGGGGCTACACGCCTGGGAACGGACCTCTGGTTTCTTCTCTGCTGCAGGAACAGGAATGGGGTTAGACTCAGTAGCAGGAACTGCAGTAGCTGTAACCGGGGCCTCCTCCTGAGGTAAGTGCAGAAACAAATGATGGTGGGGGAGGTAGGTGTGTCCACTGCACCTGCAGCTGCTACTGAGAGTGTGGCAGGAGTGTGAGATTGGCAACACAGCTCCCCCACTGCACAACCTTTCATAGGTGGAAGAACGTGGCACAGTTGGGGGGCCTCGGATGTGGCCCTGTGGCGGCAGCTGCTCTGATAGCAGGGCTGCCTCCAGGAGCAGGTGAGTTTGCCCTGCTGTTTGCGAAGCTCCACTCGACTCAGGAGCATTTGAGCCACGTTCTAACTGCAGAGCCTCGCTGCTCAGTCTAGAGTGGGCGTTGCTGCGGCTCAAAGTGCTGGCTGGGGAACACCCACAGGAGCGAGACTTCCCCCCTGGCCGGGCTCCCTGCAACCCTGAGAATGGTTTGTGGTCATGGGAATCTTGTTGCCGGACACCCAAGTTGGACTTCACTGAGTCAACCACCTCCTGGAGGTGCTGGATCTCCTTGCGGGCCTCTTTTAGGGCTAACTGGGCCTCAACACGGTGGCATTCCTCCTCTATCCAATCTTCCTGCATCCTGTACAGCTGGGCCCTCAACTCATCTATTTCACAGTCCCTGATGGGGAAGTAAAGAGAATAGCAGAATTATTTTGCAGTCACTTATACAGAGACATAGTGTGGGAGTTTAACAGGGAAGCACTAGGGAAGTAAAAAAAAAAAAAAAAAGGAAACACTGGCTACAACAAGAATTGGGACAACAACTAGTAAAGTGAGTGTACGGAGAAAAAGGCTAACCTGTGTTGTAGTCTTTCCACATTTTCCCTCAGTCTGGCTCGCAGGTGTCGTATACACACCTCCTTCTGCTGAAGGGGTGTAAGGTACTGCTCTGGGGTCGGGGGTCTGATCCCATGGTTGTCGCTGCAAGCTGTGTGCTTTGCCTGACGCCTGACGCCACACGTATGAAAAAAAAAGAAGGTTGCATTTAATCACATGTGATGACTGTAAACTGACAGCTGACTGGTGAAAACTGGTGATATAATTTAGTAGGTACACTGGTGCAATCTACTACAAACCAATCCAATATCCTTGCAATAAGCCCTTAGTCAAGATTAATATCAGCCAGTTTTTGTTGATATTATGTAAGCAATTTGTTGATTCAGCTCAACAGTTATTGCAGAAGTCTAGGGGTGCTGACGTCTCAGCTGGTAAAAGC
This sequence comes from Archocentrus centrarchus, assembly GCF_007364275.1. NCBI lineage: Eukaryota > Metazoa > Chordata > Actinopteri > Cichliformes > Cichlidae > Archocentrus > Archocentrus centrarchus. Next base: position 10,055,006 of record NC_044352.1, on the reverse strand, counting down.
CCTGGAAGGACATGCCAGTCCGCCATGAGACTAACACATTCAGACAGACAGTTACATTCATAGCTGTGGGCAATTGACTGTCCAGTCCATCTAACTTGAATGCTCTATAAGAAGATAACTGACCATAAAAAGATCTGGGGTAGTTTTACTAACATTTTGGTGCCTTTTTTCCTACTGTTAGACTAAAGGTGTTTAAGCAGTATGCTACCTGGGAGTACTGGGATACGTCCGGGCTGTGGGACTGCCTTCTGGTGCCCTAACCCGACCGGGGTAGGTTTGAGTACTGGATGTGTCGCTGTGGGAATATCGCCCACTGCCGCCACTAGTTCCCACCGAACGCCTTGTTGGGAGATCAAATTGCACTCATTAGGAAGTTACCAAACCAGATTTCAATCCCCCCCCCCCAGGACACAACAGAGCACACATCAATGACAACAGATATGACAATGATTAAGACACAGATGAAAGAAGGAGCTGGGGTGGAAATGTGTTGCAAAGCAGCTTGCAGATGTGCAGCAACTGTGGGCAAGCTGAAGCAGCTTCAGCCTATGTGACATAGCCGATTGGATGTGTAGAAAGATAGCTGCTGAGCTGATTTGGATGGGCATTGAGATCTGTTGATCTGCTGGGATGGTGGCTGACCCTGAACTAATGCTACACTAAATATGTGACATTTTTTTTGTCATTTGGCTGGAAAAAAAGAAGAAGAGAGGTATGAGAAGGAACAGTACCTGCGCTGACCTGAGGAGGGTTTTCGACTCGGAGTGAGAGACATCGATGTGCAAAGGAATGTCCGACCTCTCCACGACTCTCTCTAGAGAGGGACACTAGGAGCCCTCACGGCTGCGCTGTAATCACCGTTACAGACACAAAAACGTCAGACGTACAACCAGTGTGAAGAAAAATGAATTCCAAAAGCTGACAAAGAACGTGTTTTTCTTCCAAAATGCTGTCTCTTGTGTGCAGTCATTATGAGGCTCTGCACTGGTAGGCAGTGACAAAAGTCTAATGCTAACCTTCATAAAAGAAATAGTCTAGGCAGCAGCAGATAAAGCCTCCTTTCTCTGCTGACACAAAGAGGACACAGTAAGTCCACAATCAGTGCAGCTGCCTCTCTCTACACTGTGTCCTCGCTGTCTGCAGAGCTGCACACAAACATGATGAAACTTCACATTAACTGCTTTAAAATGCTACAAAACAAAGACAAAGCCTCATGTTTGGTGGCTGGCAGAGTCAACAGTCACTGAGGTTATTAGCTGTCCACAAAGAATTCACCACAACTTTTAAATAGCAGAGCAGACATGGATGCATGCGTGTGTTCGTACTATAGTGGGTCATATAATTGTATCACTTTTTACAATCAGTGTCAAGCCAAGCCTGTAGAACTGTACAAGCACTCCTGATTGTCTCCCGAACATGAAGGTTGAATCAGTTAGAGTCCCTTCTTCGCGTGTCAGCCTTGGTATTAAAACTCAAAACATTTTGACGATTGACTGAAACAGAACCAGGCAGACACTTGGTTAGTTACACCTTAGGTGGGACCCCCCTTTTCCCTTCAGAACTGTCTTAATTCTTTATGGCATAGATTCAACAAGATGCTGGAAACACTACTCAGAGATTTTGGTCCATATTAACATGATAGCATCACACAGTTCCTGCAGATTTGTCAGCTGCACATTCATGATCCGAATCTCCCATTCTACCACATCCCAAAGGTGCTCTACTGGATTGAGATCTGCTAACTGTGGAGGTATTTGAGTAGAGTGAACTCATCAAATCAAAGCTCGTCAGACCAGCCAACATTTTTACAGTCTTCTATTTGTGCAATCTTGGTGAGCCTGTAGCCTGAGTTTCCTGTTCTTCAAGAGTGGCACCCACTGTGTGGTCTTTTGCTGCTGCAGCCCATCTGTTTCAACATTTGATGTGTTGCACGTTCAGAAATGCTCTTCTGCATGCCTTAGTTTGTTTATATGATTTATAAATATAATTGACAGGCATCTATCTACTTTTTAATCTCTAAGTTTGACTTTATAGTATATATGTTAAGAAAGTTATATTACTATAAATAAAACCCGTCCATGTATTCACTTAATTAAGCAGTTTGATACATCTTGATAATGAAAATAAAATAAATCCAAATATTTATTAATTCCTCAAATTTTGGCATCCAATGGGCATAAGTAGGTTGCTTTTTCACAGACTACCACTTGATTGTATAATCAAAGTGATCTAATGGTAGCTACAGTCTATTTCCTCTCCAGCTCAACCAGCATAAAAATCCAAGATGAGGACAAAATGTTCTCATCTGTCTTCAGAAGTCTCGCAGTTCTGCGTAAAGCTAAAGGAAACCTGCTGATCCACGTTTAAAATGTACCGACTATTCAAGAAATCCCAGCAGCGGATGCAGACACAACAGACCTGTAACTGCTGATTATGAAAAGCGCACCCAGTGAGCCGGAAGCGTCTCATTTTGTCCTATATTTAATTTCTAGGACGACGAAGTAGGAAATCTCACCTCCCTCTCCTCAGTCTGCGCAACAAGTGGCAAGAGCTGGTGAGAAATACGCAATCATCTTACGTAAGTGTGAGTATCGGTGTTCTCTGTGGAGGCGAGCAGCATCAAACAGCCGGTGCAGAAAACTGTGCTCAAGGCAGCATTTAGACAGTCTGCAGAGGATCCAGGCTGTGTGGGGGGAGAATGCCAGAATGTTTCCGGATAAATAGAAGGAGCGAGGGGGACGATCCGCTTTGTCCTTGAGTCATGATTACGGTATTAAATCACATGATTTTCAACATCTGTCGCCTAAAATAAAACGCTGTTAGATAAGCAGTTTGTGCAAAAAAAAAAAGTCATCACTTTGGCATGGCCAGCTGACTGCAAGCGAGTCCCTAAACAGGACACCCAACACCCCAGCAGGTACTTGCCACAAAAGACGCTTCTAATCGTAAACACTGACGAGCAAATTTCGTCCCAGCTGTGTCCTACATACGTGGATGTTGAGTAACCGCATGATATGGTTCCTTAACAAGGATATAACCATGTCTCTGAACCTCAAAACAAACGTTCCTGGTAGACACAAAAGACCGACAACAATCTGCATGTGAAACAGTACCATTTGGGCAGGTGGAAGCTGCGCATCGTGGAAAAGCCTCGGTTCCTGCCTGACTCAACGGTCCCCGGTGGCAGCAGGAAGAAAAGATGCTGGTGGTGTTGGTGAGGGTCCATCCCGCAGCCATGAAGCCCGCAGATTAATGAGGCGACTGCGTCTGCTGCATCGCTGCTTCTTAAAGTGACAGCAGGGAATCATAAAGCCTCATCCTGCAGGATTATTACCTGCACGGTTCTGTCTACTGACGGGGGGCTTCAATGTCCGACAGGTGAACAGTTTATTCTAATAAAGACAGGCAGGGTGATGAGCATCCAGCTGGACTGGGAAACCATGCTCAACAGCACAGATGATGGCTGGATGTGCAGAAAAGGTCATGTTCTAGTCCAATCACAGCAAAGTTTGTTCATATAGAATAGAAATAAACAGAAGTCTATGCTTCCATTTATGTATTTATTTTAACACAAACCACAATGACATGAGCAAAAACAGGAGAAGGCAGGCACTAACTCTAAATCCTCACTATTTAATTAATGAACTGTAACAACAAGTGGACAAAGGGCCTGCCTTTAAAGCATGACATGCATCAGGAGTCAGCTCTCACTGGCTTCCAAAGTCCTGTGTTAAAAGAATTCCTGAATGGATGACGGAAACCTTTGGAAAGGAGTTAATAAATAAGTATAGCTTTGTTAGTCTCTCATTACTGTTAAGTTAAACAGTAGGCACTGCATCAGTTTCACAAAGTGCTGCTAAGACAAGGGAAAAATAGTTTTAAAATATGGAACAAATTGTTGTGATCTGACTGTCCAATCTCAAACATCAGCAACATAAAGTCATATTTCCAACTAGTAAAGATTTACATTAAATACTTTTTGTTAAGTAACGTTTTGCAAAATGAAGAACAGCAAAATTTTTCCTTCTTCTTCAGATAAAACTTCAGACGCTTTTTTAAAAATAATTCGTTATAGAAGTGGCTTTTCAGAGCTCATGTCTTGAGTAAATATGAGAGGAACTGTTATAAAAGACTAACTGAACAACTGCCATCCTCCAAGATTTTAAGTGTTGCATGACATGAGATGCAGGAAATGTAAAACAATACAAAAATTAAATAAATTTAAACGATCGAGCAGATACAAAAATTTCAGAGAAGTTTAAGTCTGACAGAGTTTTAGGAAAAGTTCCTTAATTGGAACAAAGAAACAATCATACAAGTTTTGACACAAATACAGTAACGTGTTCTTTTCATGCAGTTTATAATATTTAGCCCAGAAACCGACTTGACTAACTTCAAAATTCTCTTGTCATAATAACACAGACATGAACTATTCTGTGTGAGATATGACACAGCAGAACCAGGACTGCAAGTCATTTACAAACCCGAGCTGACACGTTAGAAGGCTGAATTCTGTTTTTCACTAATTGCAGAATTTGGGTCCAGGTGTTGCAACGATGTCCTCATAGGGAGCGTGCTGACGCAGACAGAGGACTTGTTGTTTTTTCAGGATGAGGAGACAGAAGAAGGTGGTTGCAGCTTGCCAGCGATTGCTTCCTTCACAGAGTGCCTGCAGGCTGAACGTGGGGTCGCTGCTGTCACTTTGGCTCTGCTGCAAACACACACACACACAAAGACAAGAGTTTAATTTCCCTGACATCATCCCTAATCCTCTCCTATCCTTCTCATTGTTAAATGCCTGTCCACTGACTATAGTTTCTCATCTGTCATTCATTGTTAAATAGAGCAAGGTGCAGAATAAGACAGAGCAGGGTGTCCACAGATAAATATAACTTCAATTTAGCAATATTATTTTATCCACCCCCGCACCCATTTTCTTCTGCTTGTCCTTGCCATGTAATTGACAACTAATTTTGTTAGTAAATGGCTACCTCTGTGCAACTGATTTCACCTAGCGATAGCCAGCAACCTCTCATCAACCATTAAAGCGAATACACATTTATTCATAGCAACAGGAAGTTGCCAGGGGGCACCAACTGGCTCTCCTCCAATCTAATTGTATAATGAGAATAAAGGTATTCTATTCTATTCTATTCCATTCTATTCTAAGACCTGTGACTGAGACTTAAGGAATCATGTATGCCAATGAACCTTCTATTTTTAAGACATCTTTTTCAGGAATCATGTACTAACGTTGCATTGGTTTATGCATCTTGTCAGCTTACTGGTAAGTATTCGGCACCATTGAACTTTTCAAACTTTTGCCACATTTCAGGCTTCAAACATAAATATATAAAATTTTAATTTTTTGTGAAGAATCAACAACAAGTGGGACACAATCGTGAAGTGGAATGAAATTTATTGGATGTGTCAAACTTTTTTAACAAATAAAAAACTGAAAAGTGGGGCGTGCAATATTATTCAAGCCCTTTACTTTCAGTGCAGCAAACTCACTCCAGAAGTTCCACCTGTGTGTTATCAAGTCTCCGTATAAATGCACCTGCATAGTCTCAGGGTTCTGTTCAAAGTGCAGAGAGCATCATGAAGACCAAGGAACACACCAGGCAGGTCCGAGATACTGTTGTGGAGAAGTTCAAAGTCGGATTTGGATACAAAAAGATTTCCCAAGCTTTAAACATTCAATTCAATTTCAATTCAATTCAATTCAATTCAATTTTATTTATATAGCGCCAAATCACAACAAACTGTCGCCTCAAGGCGCTTTGTATTGTGGGTAAAGACCCTACAATAATACAGAGAAAACCCAACAGTCAAAACGACCCCCTATGAGCAAGCACTTGGCGACAGTGGAAAGGAAAAACTCCCTTTTAACAGGAAGAAACCTCCAGCAGAACATCTCAAGGAGCACTGTGCAGGCAATCATATTGAAATGGAAGGAGTATCAGACCACTGCAAATCTACCAAGACCCGGCTGTCCCTCTAAACTTTCATCTCAAACAAGGAGAAGACTGATCAGAGATGCAGCCAAGAGGCCCATGATCACTCTGGATGAACTGCAGAGATCTACAGCTGAGGTGGGAGAGTCTGTCCATAGGACAACAATCAGTCGTACACTGCACAAATCTGGCCTTTATGGAAGAGTGGCAAGAAGAAAGCCATTTCTCAAAGATATCCATAAAAAGTCTCGTTTAAAGTTTGCCACAAGCCACCTGGGAGACACACCAAACATATGGAAGAAGGTGCTCTGGTCAGATGAAACTGTTTGGCCACAATGCAAAACGATATGTTTGGCGTAAAAGCAACACAGCTCATCACCCTGAACACACCATACCCACTGTCAAACATGGTGGTGGCAGCATCATGGTTTGGGCCTGGTTTTCATCAGCAGGGACAGGGAAGATGGTCAAAATAGATGGGAAGATGGATGGGGCCAAATACAGGACCATTCTGGAAGAAAACCTGTTGGAGTCTGCAAGAGACCTGAGACTGGGACGGAGATTTATCTTCCAACAAGACAATGATCCAAAACATAAAGCCAAATCTACAATGGAATGGTTCATAAATAAACGTATCCAGGTGTTGGAATGGCCAAGTCAAAGTCCAGACCTGAATCCAATCGAGAATCTGTGGAAAGAGCTGAAGACTGCAAACGCTCTCCATCCAACCTCACTGAGCTCGAGCTGTTTTGCAAGGAAGAATGGGCAAGAATTTCAGTCTCTCTATGTGCACAACTGACAGAGACATACCCCAAGCGACTTGCAGCTGTAATTGCAGCAAAAGGTGGCGCTACAAAGTATTAACGCAAGGGGGCCGAATAATATTGCACGCCCCACTTTTCAGTTTTTTATTTGTTAAAAAAGTTTGACACATCCAATAAATTTCATTCCACTTCACGATTGTGTCCCACTTGTTGTTGATTCTTCACAAAAAATTAAAAATTTATATCTTTATGTTTGAAGCCTGAAATGTGGCAAAAGTTTGAAAAGTTCAATGGGGCCGAATACTTTCGCAAGGCACTGTATATAGCTCCGCATCACAACAAACAGTCGCCTCAAGGTGCTTTATATTGTATGGTAAAGACCATATAATAATTACAGAGAAAACCCAACAGTCAAAACGACCCCCTGTGAGCAAGCACTTGGCAACGGTGGGAAGGAAAAACTCTCTATTAACAGGAAGAAACCTCCGGCTCAGGGAGGGGCAGATAACATTAAGTTTCAGGGTTCTAGCCAGCAGTTGATTGCTGAGAGTTTCAGCAGTTAGCTAGCGACCCAACCATCATACGATCACACCGGCCTGTGAATTTTTCTGGGTAGAACTCAGAGCTTCATACCTTTCAAGACTTTTTCTTATTAAATGTCTAATTAATACATTTTAAGGAAAAATAATACTCTGGTATCCTCAACTCCAGTTACACCCAAGATGGAGTAGCTGGTGCTACTGTGATTCTAATGTCCGACCATTTAGTATTTATAGAATCTTACTTTTAGAGCCTTCAGAAGCTTCTGTGCTTGCCTGGTTATCCTCCTCTCCTCAAAATCCTGGCTGTTCAGCATAGACTGCAGGTAGAAAAGGCACCATATTTCAGTCAGTGATGCTGGGCACATTGCCAAGACAGCATGGGAAATGAACACCTGCCATCTGTCAAGTGCTAATAGATTGGAGTTTGTCTATTATACCAGCTATTTTCACACACAATCATCCATTATTAGCTCACTTTCATTCCAAAGATAAGGTGGGTGTGAAGCACAGGCTGGCAGAGGACAGTTTGCTGCCCTGTTTCTATTTGTAACTGCGTGTCCACAAGCACCTGAGTGTGGAGGGAGGTTGACTGTGCGCTGTGCTCCAAGTAGGACGGATGGACAAACATGGAGTCTTCAGATGGAAGTGATGGATGAGTAAACTCTGACCTGTTTTCATCCTGACAGGCACACAACACAGATTATGAGCTGAAAAAAATGAAAGGAAGAGAGTTTTTTTTTTTTTTTTAACCTGACATCTTAATGCTTACTTGTGCAAGCTGTGGGTAACTCTCATGCTGGTTGTTGTCATCATATTCAGTCAGCTCAGTGTGCGTTTTTTCGGGATCAACTGATGAATCTACAACACTGATGTCTGCAGCGAAGGCACTTCGGTCACTCTGAACTAAGGAGCAGAACAAAGCACAACACGAGTGACACATTAAAAATAAAAAAGATAGTTCAGTCAAGTTATACAGCATTTCTCATACCTCACAAGTTCTTACCGTTTTGCTCCTCCTGACGTATCACCTCAACATCCTCATGCACACCATAGCATTTCACCTGGAGAAAACTCTTGGCAAAGAGCTGCAAATGTAAAACATGATTTAATATTAGTAGCAGGGATTTAATATTTTCCATTGACAGATTCAGTGTATAATTTTATGTTTGCCAAAATGCAGAGTTTAATTAAAAGGTTCTGGGAATTACCCCGTCAAATTAAAAAGCCTTACTTGAATTAAATTGGCTTATCTACTCTTCGCATGCACATCCGGAACATGTCAAAACATGGCTGTTATTTTAAGATCACTCAGTGGAAATCCTGTTGTGTCTTCTTGCACTTGTGCCTCTGCACTGGATGCTGGATCAATCATTTTAACTTCATTTTCATTCTGTGTAAGTGAAGGAACTCGCAGCAAGGCAAATATGGCAATTGTGGCAAGTGATTAGTCAAGATTATGTTGGTGAGGCATTTTGATATTATCATCACAGTTCAGGTTTTTCCACTGTATGCCCTCCTTCACATGCCTCAGCGAGTTACAGTAGAAGACTATCACCAAAACCCCCCAAAAACGAGCACGCTCCTGGCCCCACTCCTGACCCGACATGCATTTCGTCTTTCAAACAATGGACTCTTTACCTCAAAAACTGTTTTAGCCAGAGACCCCACCATCATCACTAAGTTTTATTAATCTGGAGAACAAATTTATGAATTCTCTTTACACAAGTTTAAGGTTTGTCATGAAACTGCAGCGTGCGTGCTCTGGAAGTTATCCGGAGGTGAACAAGAAAGGGTTTTTGAAAGGGAAATCAGGTATGGAACCTTTTCATCAAATCTGGTGATATTATTATGGGATTCATTGCTGGGAATGTAGTAGGGCTTCACCTCCTTTATCTGGGGCGATAGTACAGTGGAACACGGCTGTGCAAAAAGTTTTTTTGCACCTCCGCTCTCTTTCCACTGCATGAGCTGCACAGTCGGTGGGGCCATCTCCAAAGGATCAACCAGATCGGAAAAGTCAGAAAGCTGCTCTCTGATGTATTCGTTGCTAAGCTCTTTAGTCTGATCCACCACCAGCTTGCGTTTCCTCTTTCCCTTCTTCCTTGTGGAGTTGGCTAAAGAAAAATAGATCATACAAGAGTGTATGTGAGAAAAAGAGTGGAACTGAAGCTGTTAGTTTTGCTCTTGCTTTCAATGTTCAGATGTGTGTGGCTTCTTGGTGCTCACGAGTGATGGGCACTGGTTCAAGAGCAAAGGCCTCCCCCTCATTAACAAGCAGGGTGGTCTGATTCGCCGTCGGGGTCTCAACTTCCATGGAATTTGTTGTGTTAGCATCTGCAAAACATATGGGGTCTGTTCTGAGCAAACATCTCTTTACTCTCTTAATGAACAACACAATTCACTGGCGCTGTTGTACAATCAAGCAAGTACTGTTGCAACTGTTGAAATGAAAGTGAAAAATGAATTTATATAGCTCATATAAAATACAATCACAACGAATTATCACCTTGTTGATCATTCTGTAGGTTTTCATTTTGTAGCTCCTCCAGAATGAAGTCTGTGGCATTATCACTGGATTGCGTCAGAAAGTCTAGAAAGTCAGCGTAAATGCAAGTCAATTTTAATCCCGATATGAAAAAAGCAACAAAACAAGATCCACAACCATATTACTGGAAAAAGTTTTCAGACTCATTATTTTGATGTAATTTGTACAGAGGTGGGCTTTCACAGGACTGATGAATGGGTGCAGTGAGTAGATTGTGTTCTTTGTGGGGGTTTAATTCACTTGTTATTAAAACCAGAAAAGCAGGCAGGAGACATGATATTCTTTGTGTTGGAGTTCAGATGCTGGATCTCTGAAAGGATACATAAACACGACTCCTGCTGAGGACCTTAAGGCATAAACAGACAGTCTCCTCTCACAGATATCAAAGATATTGGCAGACATGAGAAATCCAGGTCAAAATTTTCACAGTTTATAACCAGGACAGGGAGTGGAAACACCACTCGGAAAAGGGGGCAAGTCCAGGAGAGCTCTGTGTGTTGTGACATTTTACTGAAACACCTAATGGAAGACAGGCTTGTACTCCTTTTTAAATTTGTATATACAGTATTTAATGATTAAACACAAATTTTTGATGGCCTGCTGAATGCTGGTATATTTGAATGAGTCTAACATTTCCTGATTCAGATGTTTAAAGATGTTCTTCAGGACAAAAACCTGAAAATAATCTGATCCTGATCAATTCAGACTACCGAGTAAATCAAATCCATCGTCCTCATCCCCAAATGCATCTTCACGCTGAGCCAAGCTCTCGATTTTCACATCCAGCACTGCATCGCAATGACCTTGGCACTCATCTCCTATCGAACACGATCGAACACACGAAAAGGAGAATTAAATCGGGCTCAACACAAACAAAGAAAATAACAATAACTCACATCAAGGCAGAAAGTACCAGGCCATGACAAAACAATCCAACTCTTACCAACGTCTTCAAAGTTTAGAAAGCTCTTTCCAAAATCCTCTTTCAGAGTGATTTCCTCTGGTCGACTCTGGTTCAGTGAAAAGTGGTCCACAACATCTATGTCACTGGCATGTGGACACAAACAGAACACATATTCATCAGGTTTAAAAAAACAAACAAACAAAAAAGCAATGAATTTATGTATAATTGCAGAGCAGCCATGCCTAATCAACCTTATGTTGATTAGGCATTAGGCTTATGTTCTGCTCATATCCTTTTATACTTAACAAGTGTAAATTACACCTCTCATAGAAATCATGGCTATAAATGACAGGTTGGGACATGTTGGAGTAGAGAGGAAAACAATACCTGGGGTCTGGCAGCTGGGAGTCAAAGGTAGTGAAATCTTCGATCAAAGTAATCGCTTTTATTGTGGCTTCAAGCCCCTCCACAGTCATATCTGTCTGTCCTGGTGTATTATCAGACAGCAAGTACATAAATTAAGTTTTCATACCTTACACATGAAGAATAAGGAATGCCTACCACCTGTCTCTGTCTATGGGATTCTTTGTGATTGTGTACAACAGAAAACCATAAATCAATAAATTGGATTGAAAATTTTGCTTCCTGCAATAAGTTAGTTAAGTAATTACGTCGTCCTCTGATGGTTGTTGTGACTGGGATAAGAGTCAGACTTCAGTCACCACTTTATTAAGTACACACAGCTAAAACTAACGCAGCCTATTACATAAGTTATGTCATAAATACTCCTTTCATGAAGGTTGTTCAGTTTTTGTTGAAGCTGTTTCAACTTTATTGTTCGTGCTGCATCATAAAATAAATGATCATATGGCTGGCTCACACACGCACAGTTTAATGTACCACACGCTAACTTTCATAAACACAGGATTAATTGAATCTCAGTTTCTGCCAGTCATCCTCTCCATGTTATCAAATTGTGAAAGAAGCCATGGTCCTGCTAAAATTCAGGTTTTATTTTTATTTATTCAAGAGGAACTGTTACATAAACTAAACAAAGCCAGCTGCTCTGATTAAAAATTTCCATTCATATTTTATAATGTTATTCTTCCCCATCTAACTGGTTGTCAACATAAGTCCCTGCATTTGCACAAATGTATAAATAAATAAATAAGTAATATTTCATTAAATCCTGTGTAACCATAGCCCATTTAAACCCTTGGTGTTTTAATTGTGGCTATTGAAATAACTGTTGACACTGACCACAAAAGAGAAAAAGAAAAAAGGTCAGGGGGATGTTACCTGGCCTGAATGCTGCTTTAACTTTAACCAGGGCATCGCTGCAGTCCGCAAGGAGATACTTTGCTTTTCTGGAGTAGATTCGGACCACACCAAGGAGCA